>NC_092139.1:25682706-26282706 GCF_043159975.1 Macaca nemestrina
GAGGGAGACAGTGCCTTACTTCTCACAGTTACCTTAGGGGGGTCTCTCTCCCTGGCAGAGGAAGCAGGTATGGGTGCCTCAGTACCAGCCACCTGGCCCTCTCCCAGCACTTCCTTTTGACCAACTCTCTCCCGCCCCCAAGGCTAGTGCCAGTGCCTGACTCTGATTCTCTCCGAGTCGGCATTTTTCTTCCCATGCTGGGGCACAGGCGCAGACTCTGGGAGTTAACACACCTGCCACTCCTGTGCTGACACACAGCTTTTCAGAAAATGGGAAGACAGGAAACAAGGCTAGATGCTGCTAGGGTGGGAACAGGACCTGGAGGCTCCCCCAGCTGGGGAGGGGGCTGCTAGGGTGGGAAAGGGCCCTGGAGGCTCCCACAGCTGGGGAGGGGGACTTCTGGGTTGTTCTAACAGAGGACTCTGGGGGGGACTCCTCCCACTGACCCCTCTATCCATGCCCCACCTCACCCTCCTCCTCCCACACATTGAACGGGGTAAAAAAATGTCTCCCCCACTGCAGGCAGGGCACTGGCTGGAACGCACAGAAAGGAAGTCTCCAGCCCCTTCACCTGGACAAGATGTCAGGGCAGCCCTTCCTCTTATCACCTGTGAACAAAATGTCCAGAAACATTGCCAAGAAACAGCCACCAAAGTTCAGCAGCCCTAGAGCAATTTGACAAAATAAAATGCCCCTTTTCAGAACATCATATGAGCCTGCTGGCCCCTCAGTGGACCATTTATGTGGGTCTTGTTTCTGCTAAAACACACCTGGTGTCACATCTTCCTTGAAGAGATGGGGGAGAGCTTAGTTCCAGCAGCTCTGGGGGAAGAAAAAGAGAAGACACAGGTGCCCAACCAGCACCCCAAAGCCTGACCCTCACACCCCAGCCCAAACCACCAAGCACGAGGGTAACAAGAAACACTACAAGCATTTACTCATTGAGTGTTTAGTCACGCCATGCACTATTGAGCTAAGCATTCAAATCACCTTACCCTCTCAAAATTCCAGCAGGAAGCTGTTACTTAGGGAGGACAATTCAGAGAAGTGAGTAACGTGCCCAAGGTCACACAGAGAGTAGGGATGACTCAGGAGGTAAATCCAGCCCAGGCCCTCATTCTGAGTCTTCCTGCCTTCTTCTCTTTCCCTCTGGAAAAAAAGTCCATTGGTGGGAATTGCCAAAGTCGAGGGACAAGGGTTTGGCAGTAATTAGGAAGGCTGCGGAGGAACTAGGTAAAAGGAAACCAATTATCTCACATTAGGAAGAGAAAGGCAATTCCCCGGCTGGAAGAGCTTTTCTTTTAGGGGTAACTGATCCCCTCCCCAGTCCAGCCTGGCCAAAACTGGCAGCCCCATGACTCTCTGCCACCCTGGGCCTGACTGGAAGTAAGGGGTGGGCACAGAGCTGGCAAATAATTGTTTTTAGAACCCATGAGGTCAGAATGCATCATGAAAACAGAGCAGAGAGGAACCACAGACTGGGAGTCAGGAGAGGCAGGCTTGGGATGCCGCATCTCAAAGGAAGCTGGGGTCAGGAGGAGGTGTAACACCCAAAGGGAGTTGTCTCCCCACTCTGCCCCAAGGCTAGTATCCCAGAATGAATGGCAGCCTTTGAGCTTCTGCAAGATCAGTAGCAGTGGGCCCCCAGGAATGGGCAGCTCTTTGTCCCTGGGGCATGGAATCCTCAGCTGCTTTGGGCTGAGAGACAGATAGTGTCATTTAAATTGCACACAACATTGCCTTGAAAGAGGTGTCATATGGACCCTGGAACAGAAGTAAACTGTATTTCATATATCATCTGTGCTCTATTAGTAATGACTGCCCTGAACAAGAAATATAAAGGGTCCAGGGAGCCGCCCCTGGGCTCCATAAGAACTTGCACAGAGATCAGTTAGTGATGTCTGCCAAGGATGAAGTAGAAGGGCTCACGTTTGCCATCCCTGCCCTCATCTGCTCTTGTGCCTCATATCAGAAGATGGAGGAAAGATGTCTTGAAGAGACCGAGTAAGAGGTTATCTAAAGGCCAGCCACATCCACCCAGTGGTTGAAGGGTGACTTGTATGAGTCCCTGTGTCACAATGTCACTGGCTTACCCTATAATTCCTTTGCTGCTTAAATTAGAATCCATTTTTCCATTTTTCGCTGCCTGAAGCTAAATAAGAACTCTAACTTGCACACTTCTTCCTTCCTTCAGTCCTTCAAGACTTCATTAATACAAGGCTGTTGTATATAGGAGACTTATTAAATGTTTATAGGTAGGAAAACAACTATAGAACAAAGAACAATTCAAATTTAATGCTAGACATGATGCTTCCTAGGAGTATATTGGTTATTCCTGCCATGGGGGATTTCTCATTGTCCGCTCTTTCCATGAGCCACGACTGCTCACCATAGGCTCAATCTCTCTCTCGCTCGCTCTTGCTCTCTTCTCTCTCTCTCGCCCTCCCCGGACCCACTCTCTGACATCTTCCTTCTCCTCTTAACATGGAACCCTTACTTTCTCTTTCTCACATTATTTCCTGGGAATCTCGTAATTCTACCCAAGCTATATGATGGAGTTATCTATTCTTCTCTGCTCTCACCATCTAGACCTGCCAAGTGAGGTTCACTTGTCTCAACCATGAGGAGCCATTAAAGTTGTTGCCCACAGCCAAGAGCCTCCCACATTTGAGATAAAGGCAGCCCTGCCCTAGAATGCAGAATACCAACCATTTTATTTGTAAATAATTCTTTTCTCTTCATTCCTGACACTCTAGCCTGTCACCTGGTAAGAAGATAATAAGGCATAATGATGATTATTGAGCAGGAAGAAGGATAGGCCCAGCTGTGACTACCGTCTCTCTCCACCATTCAGGATGGTCCTGAACCTTGGTTGTGTGCTGCAATGCCCTGAGTGCTTTCAACAATACAGATGCCCAGGCCCCATTCCCAGGAATCTGATTTAATCAGTTGGGATAGGAGGCTGGCAGCCGCCCAAGTAGCTTGAATGTAAAAATCACAGCACAAGCCTCTGGTCCATACTGTTGCTGTCACTCAAAGAAAGGCCTGGGCCAGATGACTGTGTGCTCACAACACCCAATTCCTCTACCTGGTGGGCATCCATGTAAATTCTGTTTCCCAGTAATAATTCAGTGACTGAATTACTTGGCCACACCCAAATGCAAATCACAGACACATCTAAACCCAGTCCACAAAAACCTCCTGTGCAAAGCTCTACATGCTGTTCTCACTGCTTGCCAGATGGAAGGGAAGGACTCCAAGATCCTAAGAGATGGCAGAGCTAGAAGATGGGGGGTGCCTGGGTCCCTGCATCACTACAGGGAAAGTCAACTGCCAATACTCAGTGGACTTAATGTGAGAATTAGACTTTAGGATATTAAGTGACTGAGATCTGGGGGAGAGTTGTGTTACAGGAACCAGAATTACCTTAACTAATGTTAAGGTAGCTTCCTTTCTGGAATATACTTTTGGAGACTGGGCCCAGAATCTCCTCAGCTTAGTGGGAGACATTGGTAATTCCCTGGAAATGTAAGAGCCTTCCCTCCATGCTCCCCCTAATACTCTGCTAACCCCTAACTCCTCACACTAGGTTCCACTGGTAGGATTCAGAGACAGAGCATGAGGGTTCATCTGGATGCCTGGCATCCACCTGTCAGCCTCATCTGTATGTCTTCTGAAGCTTCAGGTGCTCCTACCCATGACCCTCCAACCACAATGGCTTCCTGTGGCTCCTTGGACATGCAATGCCCTCTTCTGTCCCAGGGCCGTGGCACTCACTGTTCCTTCTGCTTAGGACACTCTCACCTACCTCTTTCTCATGGCAATCACACATCCCTCAGATCTCAGCTCAAAGGTCACCTTCTAGAGAGGCTTGCCCTCATGCCCCTGTCTCAGTTGTCACCCCCACCCCTTGTCTCTATGTCCACACTCTATTTGTTTTCTTCGTAACACTGGTCACAAATCTTAATCATGCATTTATTCGTGTTCTTCTCGTAGTCTGTTTCTCCCAGTAGACTAGATGCTCCTTCGGGAGGGAGGGATCTTTTCTTCTTGTGATAAGCACAATGCAGCACAGAGTAAGGCGCTCAGTAATGATTTATTACAGGCATGAACTCATGAATGCTCAAGTCAGACCAGGGATGCAGGCTTCCCAACACTTGTTCCCAGTTCTGGATGTGATGTAGGAGGGCACACAAGACTGAGAGCTTACAGACCACAACTACCCCGCACTGGAGGGAGCACCAAGCCCAGGGCCCTGGGGTGCAGAGTCAAAGCTAGAGGCAGATCCAGGACCAGCACACTTCACATCTCTTGGCGGTGCAGTTCACATTGTTACATGTGAAGCGGAACCCAGGGGCTATTAGGGTATGGCCTTTGTAACTATATGTGACCACCCTGGACAGGCCCTAGGTCTGCCTGGGGTCAGGCAGGAAAAGTAAGTATTCCCAGACAGATCATTATCATGCTGTACTCTGGAAACTTTGTTCATTTCGTCTTAAATAAACTTTCATGTGAAAACCAACACATAAAGGTGGAGACATTTCAGCTGAAACAAAACAGTCTGCAGTCTGCCATGGTAGGCATCAGAATCCTTGAAGACAAGGAGAATACAGCATCACCCCATGGACAGGGCTCCTATGCCCCACGGACAGGGTGCCTGTGTCCTAAGGAAAGGGTGCCCATGCCTCATGGACAAGGCACATATGCCCCATGGCATTGACAACATCTTATTTCCCCAAAGGCTGAACTGAGTCTCTAGGGAGACATCCAGAAGAGACCACGCCTACCCTGGGCACAAGACAGGAAGCGTGAGCTCCTTCTTGAACCATCCCCAGATGTTATAAACCCAGCCCCCTCCTTTCCTTCTAAGGTGAGGTTTCCAGCCCCAGAGGGAAGATGCCTGGACTGTTTTCCAACAGGTCTAAGTTGACTCTGCCCACCCTGCCCCTATCACATCTCAGAGGAGACAGGTAAGTATTCACAGGAAGCTACTGTGAGCAAATGTGAGGAATGTCCTACAAAGCAAATGAATATTGCTGTTCTTTATGCCCCAAAAATGCCTCTTTACCTGTTTCTGTCAATTTTAGCATCCTTTCATGTGATCCAGGTAGGTGTTCTGTTATAGAAAGAATTTATAAATGACACATGGGTAGATATCTACTTACTTCTTCATACATTATGGATTCTTTTTCTACTGCTTTTAGACCTAATTGACTCATTTTTATCCCTTCCCCACTTTCCGTCTCTATTTCTACAATATGCTTCTCCTTTAAGCCATCTGTCATCTGGGCTTGGTGACATGATCACAGACTTTGTAATTTTTCTCCCCAAGAAGTCCCCCAAATCATGGATCTGCCCTTTCTCTAACTACCCTTCCCAGAACCCCTACCTCCTCTGCTTGTGACCCGCTGGCTCTAAACCTTGAGCCTATTACCTGAGACCAAATCCAGCCCTCCTACATCACAGGGCCTTGAAGAGCTTGACATGGCCTTGAAGCAGCTCCTTTCACCCCACAAACAGATGGGAGGTGAATGTTCCACACAGCATCTCTTCTTTGCCTTGTCTCCATAAGGATGAAGTCCCAAGGCTCTAGAGTCAGATTCAGATCCGTTCTTTGCCATTTGATCACTGTACAACTTTTACCTAGTTTAAAGAATCTGAGATCCAGTTTTCTTGCCTATAAAATGGGATAGAGTCAGTTGAACAGTGACCCAAAAAAAAAGATATATCCATGTCCAAATCCCTGGAACCTGTGAATACTATCTTATTTTTGGAAAAAAAGATCTTGGCAGATGAAATGAAGTTAAGGATATTGAGATGAAATCACCACAGACTCCTTGGATAAGCTCTAAATCCAGAGACAAGTGTCCTTATATGAGTCAGAAGAGGAGACACACAAAGGAGAAGGCAGTGTGAAAAAGGAGACTGAAATTGAAGTGATGTGGCCACAAGCCAAGGAAGCCAAGGAATGTTGGCAGCCACCAGAAGCTGAAGACGCAAGGAAGCATTCTTCCCTACAGCCTCCAGAGGGAGTGCAGCCCAGACTTGATTTCAGATGTCTGGCCTCCAGAACTCTAAGAGAATAAATTGTTGTTGTCTTACATCACCTAGTTTGTGATAATTTGTTGTGGCAGCTTCAGGAATATAATACATGGGGTTAAGTCTTAAATGAGATAACCCATGGAGTACACTACCTATTACCCAGTAGGAGCTCAACAAAGGTCAGACATCATCACCATCACCATTGCCATTGTCATCTCCAGCACCATCACCATCACCACCGTCATCACCACTATCAGCATAGCCACCACCACCTTCATCACCATCATAATTACCACCACCATTTCCATCTTCATCATCATCACCATAATCATCACCATGACCATGTCCATCTTCATCATTGCCACCCCATCTTCATCATCATCGTCCTTGCCATCATCACCTCCATCATCCTCATCACCATCATCGTCATCATCGTTTCTGCACACACAAAAAATTTTTCCTCCAATCTATACATTTAGGGGCATTTGATATTTCTCTATTGAATACTTTAGCAATTTCTATTTTGCTCTAACATCTTCTCCACAATATAGATGATACTCACATTTGTGCACCATTGCTCCCTCTCCTTTCTTGGGAGAAGCTTAATTCTGAGACATCTTTCCCCCAGTTTTTACTATTAAACTATTCTTCCGTGAAATAGTAATAATAAAAGAAAATAGCTGTTTCATACATCATCACTTAGAAAAGACATGGCCTGCTCTTTACATAAGGGTATCTCCTCTGGATATTTCATTTGTTTTATTTTACTTGCCTGTGGAATGTAGAAAACTGGAAATCAAAGCTCTAGTGTCTTTGATGCCCCCCACTCCACCCCACCACTTCAGAGTATGGTTCTTGAGTGTCACCGAGATATGGAGGGAACTTGGGAGCTTCAGATGTAGGGCTAATATCTGCTTGAGATGCTCAGGGAAAGGAAACAACATGAATGTAGGCTTCAAAGCAGACAAAAAGTGAGCCAGTGGTGGAAGTAGTCCAGACCTGAGGTCTCTGTGCCTCAAACTGTTAACGAAGGGCCCAAGTTCCCAGGGAACCCCAGGCCAGCTCAGCCAGCAGGTGACCCCGCATCCCTCCTCCTCAGGGCCTTGCTGCCTCCTGACATCACCCTCCTCTTCCTTCCCACAGGCAAGGGTTCGGCAGTTCTTCCCTGCCTCCATCCCGTACACACACCCTGGAGATCAGGGCTGTGATAATTACACCAAAAAGTCCCATGCCATAACAAGTATGTAATTATGTACTGAGCAGCTTAGCAGGCAGGATCAGTTCAGCTTCCCCTGGGGAGGGGTGCATCAAATCTCAGTAGGGGAGGAAGAGAGGGAAGGTACAGGATGCTGTGTCTCCTGCTAAAAACTCTGGCAAGAAGCCAGAGGGTCAACTGATGAGTCCCAGCCCATCCCAGGCCTGAAGGCAACAAGCAAATAACCACAGCACAGCACAATCCAGGAGTGACGATGAGGGGTTGGAGCAACTGTCACCTACTTCAGGATGCTCAGGGAAAAGAGGTGACATTTGAATCCAGGCCTCAAGGGATCTGGAGAAGCTGTCAGGGTGAGAAGGAAGCTTCAGGAAGGGAACAACCTGAGCGACGGCCTGGAGGTACAAAAAAGGCACGTGAAGCTGGAGTCTGGGTGTTGAGCAAGCTGTAGAGATGGCTGCCAGGGAAGGAGTCACGTTTATCCTGGTTTGGGGGCTAGGTACCTCTGGTCCCCACCCAAATGAAGCATGGAGAAACGGAAGACTATGAAATGGACAGTGACACAAAAAGGAGTTAAATGACTTATCCAATACTATAATCAAAGCCAGAATTTGAACCCAGAGACTGGGATTCCTCTCTTAACCCCTAAACCTCGTACCAGTTAGAGAAAGAGGTGATTCTAGACAACGAACCACAGCGCTACAGTGGGCTGAGCCCAGGGAATCATGAAGGTACGGAGAAGTCCCTGTGCTCATCAGATTTCTGTTGCATAATGCTGCATAACAAACAGCCCCAGTGGCACAATGGTATACAGTACTCAAGGGTCTGCAGTCAGCAGGACTGGCTTTGCTCCTGACTGCAGGTCACTTTCAGGTCTCTTCCATGGGGCTTACACTCTGGGACCAGTGAGTCATTGGAGGATCTTCTTTTCATGATGAATGGGAAAAGCCCAGGATAGCTGAGCTGAATAAAAGAATTTCCACAATCCACGCCAACCCCACCTCTAGTGCCCAAGCCCCCCTTTCGTACTCCTGGGTGGTCTACTCAGATCCTTTCCCTTGGCCACCCAAATTCCTCCTAAATATGCTCAGGAAAGATACCCTATGCCCTCTGTCCATATCATTCCTGACTCCCCTCCCATGGACCCCTGCTCTTCTTACTGAACCAAAGTCCTGCCCCGAAGGCCACCTCAGGAGAAAGCAATGCCCAATAGGCTGATTCTGCTCAATAAAAATCCCTGGGTTCAAGTGACAGAAATGGAAAAGCACACTTTTTATCATTTCCACTACACTCAAGGAAGTCTTAAACAAGCCCAAGCTCCATAGAGAGGGTGGCCCCCACCCATGTATCCTGACCCTACTTCCTAAGCCCCAGCAGTCAGTCTCTCTCAGAATCAGGGCTCCAGGACAGGGAAGGGGAGGCTGAGAGCTGAAGAATACACTAAAGAATATATCAAGCAGGAAAACTTCTTGATTTGGGTACAATTGGAGGAGGGGAGGGAGGAGGAAGGGACCTGCTGGCTTCCCGGGTTCTTAATTTGAGGCTCCAAAAGGAAGAAATAATAACAACAATAACCATCCCTGCTGCAGCCACAGCACTTCCTGCCCGTTAAGGCGTCCGAGAAAGTGCTGACGGGGACGGCTGACAAGCGTGTGCATTGTAATTCACACCATAACAGCATCTCCAGGGCTCATGGATTTCTCATTGAAAAATTATGTGATGTCTTTTTGGAAACCCAATACTGAGTTATTGATATCGTGAAGGCAGCAGGCTCACCACTTGCAGCCTATTAGCTTTATACTTTCTGAAGGACTTTTTTTTCCCCCTCTAATTTTCAACTTGGTTTTCCCTTTTCAGTTTAAATTGGATCATTGGGCTTGAGTGAGTGCCTGTGAGTGTATACTGGGGGAGGGGCTGTTCTGTATACCTGGGGGCGGGCGTTCTTAGAAGTGTGTCAAGATGTGTGTGTGTTTGTGTGTGTGTGTGTGTGTTTCTGCAGGAGTTAAGTATCTGGGTATACAAGCCTCACTATATGCTTGTGTGTGTGTGGTAGGAGGGAGGACTTTCAACTTTGCATATTTGTGGTCATGTCCAGGTGCAAATATGTGTAGTGTGTGCATGTGTGTATACCTTTATGTCAGAGTAGCCAAGTGTATATTTATATATGAGGTGTATGCATAGGTGTGTGTGTAGTATACATGGAGGTATGAATGTGGGTACATGCATAGGTGTATTTTTATATGAGTAGCCATGGAAATGTGTGTCCATATCATACGTCTGTCCACATATCTATATGGATATCTGCATTTTATATGCATGTTCATCTATGTATACCTATGTGTCTTTGGGTCTGTACGTGCGTGCCTGTGAGAAGCAGAATTGCTGTATTGTGGTTCTAGGGTCACACAGTTTGAGGACCAATACTAGTTTTGCCTCTTGCCAGCTGTGTGACATCAGCCAGTTTTTTTTAACCTCTCTGGAACTCAATCTCTCATCTGCAAAGTGAGGATCGTTGTAGCCTTACCAAGTAGAGTTGTTGAGAAGATAATGTGAGCACATGTGTATAAAGTATGCAGCACAGAGCCCAGTGAGTGCAAGATTCCCTTGAACCATCACATAGCTGTCCCTCAGCATGTGTCGGAAGCAGAGGCCCTGTACTAAGAAATGGAAACTTCTGCCACCAGCTCTTGCCTGCTTGGGGGCTCCAGGGTGTGATTTAAATCAGTTTCGTACCTGGCACCTCCATGCAGGGCCTTTGCAAAAATGCCTCTATAGAACTGAACCTCAATTCACTCTGAACCACACCACTGGGTGTGAGACTTGTGTCTGGCCCTGGGAGGTACAAAAGTGCATCAGGCAACGTGCAGCCATCCAGAGGCTCAGGCCAAGAAGGGCAGTGGGCAAAAAGTCTGGAACGAAACACACAGGGTCTGTCAAGTGCTCTGAGATTCCATGGAAGAAGCCCTCGATCCCCATCCCTGGCTCTTCGACTGGGCATCAGGGGATAGAAAGGGTTTCCCTAGAAGTCCTGGGGGCCTAGGAAGAGGGAGGGGGTGTGCACGTTCCCTTTTGAAGCCCTCTCTGCTCCTTGAAAGTGGGGAGGCTCTGGTGTTGCAGGGCTGGCAATCAGAATCCCAACTGTGGGAGTCTGGTAAGGATATATCTGAGTTTATGGATTTACATGGCTCAAACAGGGGAAGGGATCATCCTATATAACTGATATTGGGCCAATCTAGTGGCCAGCCACCCCAAATCAAATCCAAGAAAATAAAATAAAGAGGTGTAACACTCAGCTGCTTGCACCCCAAGGGCACTAGATCCTCCAAATTCCGTGTGTGTTTTATACTACAGCACACCCCAATTCACATTACAAGTGCTCAGGACCCACACACAGTTAGTGGCTACCAGATTGGACAGTCAGTGCAGTTCTAGACTCCAAAAACTCAGAGGCCTGTTTACACCATGCCTGCTTGGCAACTTCTCTAGGCAGCTCCAAAATGCAAAAATCCCAGATCCGAGGCTGGTATAGCACCAGGGCAGGCACCCAAAGGGCAGAACTCTCCTCCTAAAAAGGAAGGAAATAACTGACCTTCCCACCAAGGTTCAGTGACAGGGCAGGGCCTCGGTCGTGCTGGGGCCGGTGGCTGGGGTGGCAGAATGTCCACAGCTGCTGAGCCCACGTGCAGGGACTGCAGCCAGACACAGGTCTGCAGGGACAGAGGAGCAGAGGGAGTTGGAAGCAGGAGGAGGGAGCTGACTGACAGCCCGGCTGGGTAGCAGCAGGGCCAACTGCTCAAAATGATGCTCAGAGCAGATTTGTGGGGCTGGAGGAAGGAGAAAGGGAGAGAGGCAAGGGAAAGGGAGATGGCAAAGGAAGCATGAAAAGCCCCCTGTGCATCAGGCTGTTCACTGCGCCTTCCCGCGCTTGTTCCGTTGAGTCCTCCCAGCAGCCCTACAAAGCCACTATTTCCATTCGAGGAGGGGGTCTGGGAGCATTTAGGAATCTCCCCATGAACCAGAGAACACCATGTGTGTGGGAGGGTGGGGAAGTGCCATTCAAAGGAATAAGAAAAGATTGTTCCATTCAAAATGCCAACAGCACGCCTTGTCGATAAATACTATGAAGGAATTCACCTTGTTTTACAAGTGAGGAAATTCAGGCTGCAAAAGGTCAGGTGAGTCCTAGGCATGATATATGTTCAGTAAATAGTCGTTGAACAAATGAATACAAATGGTTTGGGCATTACCTTTGACGCCTAGGATTAACTATAGATCCCATCCCTGGTCACCTCCCTCAGGGATCGCCATGCTGGAAGACACCTAGGCCTATGTGTCCCCTGGCCTCCCACTCTAATGGCCCTCATCTCCCCCCGTCCCAAACCCCTTTTTCTTTTTCTTTAAGAGACAGGGTCTCAATCTGTCACCGAAGCTGGAGTGCAGCGGCACAATCAAAGCTCACTGTAACCTTGAACTCCTGCCAAACTCCTTTTTCTATCCACTGTTCCCTCCCTCCTGCTGAGGGTAGACTGGGTGGCAGAAAGTTTTTTTGTTTTTTGTTTGTTTTGTTTTTGAGACAGTCTTGCTCCTGTTGCCCAGGCTGGTATGCAGTGGTGCAATCCTCCACACTACAGCCTCAACCTCCTGGGCTCAAGGGATACTCCCCCTTCAGCCTCCCAAGTAGCTGGAATTACAAGCATCTGCCACCATGCCTGGCCAATTTTTGTATTTTGGGTAGAGACAGGGTTTTGCCATGTTGCCCAGGCTGGTCTCAAACTCCTGGGCTCAAGTGATCTGCCCGCCTCAGCCTCCCAAAGTGCTGGGATTACAGGTGTGAGCCACTGTGCCCAGCCCAGAAAGAAGTTCTTAACTTGGAATAAAAAAATTTGAGTTCAAATCCCAGCCCCTTGGTTTGGTAACCTTCAGAAAGGCCAGCCCTCCTGTCATTCATACTTAACATTCATTCATTCATTCATTCACTGCATACATTGGTGTGGTTAAGAGCAAGTACTTGGGAGCAAGACAGTCATGGGTTAGGTCTCGGCCCTGCCACTTAACAGATGAGTGGACTTGAGAAAGTTCCCTAACCTCTCTGAGCCACCATGTCCCCTCCTATTAAACAAGATAGTCATGGTATCCACCTCCTCACCGGATTGGAGAGTTAAATGGACACTTATGTAATGTATTTAACCCAGGGTTTATCAGCCACTCTGTCAGTCAAAAAGTATCTACTGAGTGTATATGGTGTACTGTTGGGCTGGGTATGAGTATGAACAAGATAGGAAACGTACCCCATCCTCAAGAGCTGACATTCTAGTGGCAGGGGTGGGAGCGCAGCAAAGCAGTGGCCACTGTGCCTGACTTACCCTAGGAGCTAGGTCAGGGCCTGCCTGCCTCCCCTCCTTCTTCCCTCCCTGCCTTCACCGTTTCTCTTCCGTCATCCTCTTTGTGAAAAGAGGGACATTCTTGCCTTAATTCAAAATTGGGAGCAACGGCAAGTGAAAACCAAGCCCTCAGACATGAAAGTGAGAGAGATGCATTGGACCCAGAAGGCCCCAAACCCAGAAAGTGTGGCCGACTCCTGAGGGACGCCCAGTCTGCCCACACCCCCTCAGAGTCCGGGGGGACCAACTCCACACAGCTCCAAGGCCATTTTCTCCTTCCCACCCACCAGGCTCTTTGCATCTAGGACTCAGCAGGCTGGGGCAGCCAACACCCTCTAACATTTCAGAATCAAAGGCTGTTTTCTATAACACAGCACAAACACCAATATGGAAAAAGAAAAATATCCTTTTTATTAAATTCCCAGTGATACTCCAGATGGGAACACATACACACACACACACACACACACACACACACCCAAGGAGAGAGGGAGAGAGAGACAGACAGACAGACCATTTTTCCTTTTTTGCCTTACAAAGAAAGAGAAAGGCCCCGAGCATCTCATTCCAAACCCTTTCCTTGGAAAAGGTGTTCCGCCCTGTGCCCCAGTAGGTCTGTATGACTGAGTTAAAATGTGTTCTTTTTTTATTAGATGAATTGCATCATTAAATTACATTATAAAAACTAAAAATGCACCATTAATTTTCAAAAACAATAGTAAATACATCTCATTTCTAATACATGATTCTGCATTTAATTTTTGCCTGGGGCCTTGTCTTTTTTTTCTCCTAGCCTGTCTCCCTTTATGCAGACTATATAAATGGAGCTAAATTGCCAAAGAAATTTTTGCCAAATGTCCATAATGTGAAAATAAATGAATTTCTAATTGGCTGTTGCAAAAAGAAAAATTACTTTTTGATCTCAGCTCAGCCAAGCAAAAATCTACCTAGCTTGGGTAATAAGATGCAAGTACATTTCAGGCAGTGAACAGAGAGACAAAAGGCCTGGCCAAGTGATGTTCAGAATGACAACACTCCTCTTCCCTCCCTGCCTTCTTCCAGCATGCTAGGAAGCCTGCCCTGGGAAAAACCCAGGGGAGGGGACAAGCGGGGTCCAGCTTCAGCAGAAGTCCAGCTCTCTGCCTCCACAGGGGCCCTGGGACCCGGCTGCAGCACAGCTCAGGAGACCAGAGTTTAAGTCCCATCTATTCCTCGCTGGCTTTGAAACCCTGAGCGAGTTGCCTGACCTCTCTCAACCTGGAACTCCTCATTTGTAAAACAGTCATCACTTCTGCCTTTTGTAGGCTTGTTTGGAGGTCCTATGAGTTGAATGGCATCCCCCAAATTCATAGGTTGAAGTCCTAACCTCCAGTACTTCAGAATGTGACCTTATTTAGAGAGAAAATCTTTACAGAGGTTCAGGCCGAACTCGGTGGCTCACGCCTATAATCTCAGCACTTTGGGAGGCCAAGGCAGGAGGATTGCTTGCATCCAGGAGTTCAAGACCAGCCCTGGTAACACAGTGAGACCTCGTCTCTACAAAAAATCAAAAATTGACTAGGGGTGGTAGTGCACGCCTTTAGTCCCAGCTCTCGGGAGAGTGAGGCAGGGGGATCACTTGAGCCCAGGAAGCCGAGGCTGCAGCAAGCCATTATAGCACCACTGTACTCAGCCTGAGCAACAGAAACCCTGTCTCAAAATAAAATAAAATAAATTGTCAGGCACGGTGGGGCTCATGCCTGTAATCCCAGCACTTTGGGAGGCTGAGGTGGGCGAATCACCTGAGGTCAGGAGTTGGAGACCAGCCTGGCCAACATGGTGAAACTCCATATCTACTAAAAATACAAAAATAAAAGTAGCCAGGTGTGGTGGTACACACCTGTAATCCTAGCTACTCAAGGGTCTGAGGCAGGAGAATTGCTCAAACCTGGGAGGCGGCCATGTCAGTGAGCTGAGATCACACCACTGTACCCCATCCTGATTGACAGAGTGAGACTCTGTCTCAAAAAAAAAAAAAAAAAAAAAAAAGGGCTGGGTGCGGTGGCTCAAGCCTGTAATCCCAGCACTTTGGGAGGCCGAGACGGGCGGATCACGAGGTCAGGAGATCGAGATCATCCTGGCTAACGGTGAAACCACGTCTCTACTAAAAAAATACAAAAAAAAAAAAAACTAGCCAGGCGAGGTGGCGGGCGCCTGTAGTCCCAGCTACTCGGGAGGCTGAGGCAGGAGAATGGCGTAAACCCGGGAGGCAGAGCTTGCAGTGAGCTGAGATCCGGCCACTGCACTCCAGCCTGGGCGACAGAGTGAGACTCCGTCTAAAAAAAAAAAAAAAAAAAAAAGGAACAAAAATAAAAGAAAGAAGAAATATTCACAGAGGTCACCATGCTAAAACGAAGTTATTGCTGTGGCCCCTAATCCAATATGACTGGGGTCCTAAGAGGAGGAAACGTGGACACTGACATGCACAGAGGAAAGTCTATGTGAACAGACACAGGGGGAGGACAGCCATCTACAAGCCAAGGAGAGAGGCCTGGAACTGAACAGATCCTTCCCTCCTGGCCCTTGGAAGGAACCTACCCTGCTGACACTTTGATTCTGGACTCCAGAAATGTGAGACAAATACATTTCTCTGTGTCAGCCACCCAGGCTGTTGCACTTGATTAGAACAGCCCTGGCAAACTAATACAGGAGATTTGAGACATCAACACACATTGTAGATACAGATGGCAAAAGTAGCCTCTGGGTATCTCCATTATTCTAGCATTCTCCCAGGATAATCCCAAGAGGAGGATAGAGGGATTTAGGATTGAGCTTCAAGTGCTTTGACCTTAACACCTGGCTTTGTCTTTGCCCCAGAGATCAAGAGTCTCAGAGACTACAATATCCCAAAGCCACTAAAATGATCCTTCCAGAATCTTCTTCAGCCCCACCCCTAAGCCCTATATCTGACCACACTGTTCCCCTCCCTGGGTCAAGTCCTCACTGGTAGGTAGCCTGACTTTTTAAACCCCTGCAGATTGCGGCTTCAGCTATCATGCCCCGCTCAGCCGCTACCTCCCCTGTCATAGTCCATTTGGGCTGCTATAACAACATCCCACAGATTGGGTGGCTTATAAGCAACAAATTCATTTTCCAGTTGTAGAGGCTGGGGAGTACAGATCAAGACACTGGCAGATTCGGAGTCTGGCAAGGGCCCCATTTCCTGGTTCATAGGTGGCATCTTCTCACTGTGTTCTCACATGGTAAAAGGGGCAAGGCAGCTCTCTGGGACCTCATTTACAAGGGCACTAATCCCATTCATGAGGGCTCCACCCTCATGACCTAATCACCTCCCAAAGGCCTCATCTGCTCATACCATCACATTGGGGATTAGGGTTCAACATATGAATCTAGAGGAATGCCAGCATTCAGACCACAGCACTCATCCTCCTGCATCATGTCATGGCAGCATTTTTTTTTCTGGTTGTTTTTTTGTTTTTTTTTTTTGAGACAGAGTCTCACTGTGTCACCCAGGCTGGAACGCAGAGGTGCGATCTCTGTTCACTGCAGCCTCGGCCTCCAGAGTTCAAGCGATTCTCCTGCCTCAGCCTCCCCAGTAGCTGGGTTTACAGGTGCCCACAACACCCGGCTCGTTTTTGTATTTTTAGTAGAACGGGGTTTCGCCATGTTGGCCAGGCTGGTCTCAAACTTCTGACCTGAGATGATCCACCTGCCTCAGCCTCCCAAAGTGCTGGGATTACAGGCATGAGCCACCATGCCCAGCCAATTTTTTAAAAATTGATTTTTGTGCATGTTCCCTCTTCTTTTTTTTATTCTTTTTTGCTTTCTCCACATTTTGAACTGGTACTAGAGCCTTTTGAATGCCCTTGCCCTTGGGATCTTGCAGAACAAAAAATAGCATTTGCCCATTTTCTTCCTGGCTTTTATAGTAAACTTAGAGCCACCGAGAAGACTTGGAGGGGTGACCCAGAGCCAGAGGGTCAGGAAAAGAGGGCCTAGGCCAAAAAGGAGGAATTATTCCCAGGCTAAACAGACAAGACAGGGGTGAGGACTCATCACAGCTCATTGTCCTCCCCAGACATCCAAGGGGCAGTCACACCATGCGCTGAGCAAGACCCCAGGCCCTGGCATGTCCTGCCTGGACATAGATGTTGAGCCTCATGTGGGAGAAAGTCATGGGCTTCAGGAACCTCTGTGGGCTCAGGCAAGCAGGATGGCAGCTGTGGCAGCTGCATGGAGAACAGATGAGAAGATTTACCAGATGCACCTGAATTTGGGACCCCAGAAGGGTCAGGGTCTTGGTAGTGACTGAAATTGAATTTCCTGCTAATTCAATGGATGGGGGATAGGGGTTAGTCTGATTTGATTGATTTAAGGAAAAGACCTAATTAGATACTTCTGTCATAGTTGAACTACCACATCCCTCTAGGGCCTCTCACTGACTCCAAGTCATCCCCTGAACACAGAGTAAGCTCTTTCTCTACTACTTTGCATGAGCTGTTCTCTCTGCCAGAATAATGTCCTTTCTCCCTGGCTCTACCTGAAGAACTCCTATTCACCCACAACACCCCGTCTTCTATGTCTTCTCTTCCGTGAATGTTTCTCTAGCTGCCCCAGGATGGATCAGCCACTCTCCAGACTTCCTAAGCTTCTAGAAGCAGGCGCTGAGTCCAAGTTACCCAGTTATCCTGTCTTTCCAGTAAAACTTCAAAAATCAGAGCCACTCCCCACTTCTACTCCTTCACCGTTCTCCTCTCCTTCTTTCAAGGCATAGGCCTAAAATCCATCTCATTTACACTTTAAAGAAAAAAAAAAAAAAAACAGGCAAGCTGGGCACCGCTGTCATCTTCATTTCATAGAGGAGGAAACCAAGGCTCCAAGAGGTGAAAGGACTTGGCCAGGATCAGACAGTGAGGAAGCAGTAAGCTAGGATTCAAAGCCAGGCATGCGAGTTCCAGGGCCCAAGCTCGTAATCACTGCACTTCTACTGCCTCTCAGGAAAATGGGGCAATTGAATTTGAGTTTGGACAGATTACTCCACCTGCTGTCCTATGAGGGTCTGGTGAGAAACCCCCTAGGACCTCAATTGCCCAGGCGCCCCCTAGGGAGTGGAGAGGAGAACTGGGGACCAGACAGAACTGAAACAGGCAGAGGGGATCAGATCTTGCTTCAAATCAGAAGTCCAGTGTCCAAATGCCCCTCCAAGGAGACCCCAACCTGGGTGTGGCTCAGATCCCAGGATTTAGGGGGAATCCATTGGGAACAATACTGCAGGTAGTAGCTGGAGTCATAGGGTCAGGGTTACCAGGGAGCTGTCTGACCAGGGCTGGGGAGGGGTCCTGGCTACAACACTGGGGCTGAAGAGCTTGGCAAGCTCTGTGAGCAGAAGACAGGTCACCTGGGCATAGGGACAAAATGGCAGGCAGTAGTGCCAATAGTGGGGATGGTGCAAGATGAGTGGCTTCCTTGAGAGGAAGGGGAGGCCTTCTGGCCAGGATGAGTTTGAAGTTGGGTCTGGAAGGGCTGGGCCCCTCCAGGGTGCCTCAGGAATAACCACCACCCCTTTTTTCCCATGTGGGGGAGACTGAAGAATGTAAGAGGGTTTTGCACTTTGACCTTCCATCTAGGAGAACTTTGGTGTCAACTCTGGAGGAGCAAAGAGAAACAGAGATGAGAGAGAAAGAGAGGAAAGAGAAAGAGAGAGACAGATTTGGTGGTCCTGAGTCTCTATTCCAATCCTTGGGGCCCAGGCTTCCTGGAACATTTCCTTCAGTCCTGGGAGTTCAGTTGTCTTGGGTTTCTGTCACTTGCAACCCATGTATTCAGTGCAACATTACCATACTGGAGTGTCATTAATGTCTTACTCACCCCCTTGCCCTTATATCAAACCCCCACTACTCAAGCCAGCATGAGGGGGTTCTGTTACTTGCAACGCAAGAGCCTCAGGTCACGCCTCAGACCACCCCTCCCTGCCTCGAGCCCCTTCCCAACTGCTCCCAGCTCTCTGTCCTGAAAGAGACTGGCCACTGACCTGAGGACCCCAGGAGGACTCCAAATCTTGAGCCACAAGCGAGGCAGTTTGTAAAAACAACCTTCTCCCTTTAGTGTGCATATTAATTACCCTGAAACAGGTGCAAAATCAACCTCATTTATTATTATTTCTTTGAGCCTATAATGGCAGTTGCTGTGAATAAATCCCATTAACTCAGGGAAAGGATTTATGGCCCCAAATTTACACCAGCCGTTTAATCATAGCACCTTTGCCGCAGACAGACTTTCTCGAGAACAATTTGCCCCACAATTTGTCAGTGGGAAAATGGCCTCATATAAATGTTTGGAGGAAATAAATGCTAATCCAAAGCTCAGTCTTTCATTCTCCTAATTGCCCAGGGAATTTAAAGGAGACAAACTTATTTACTCACAGCAGGAAGTGAGCTGTAATAAACCATCTCCATTGTGGGCTGAAATCGGTTCCTGACAAGGAGACGGAGGGGGACTGGGGATTTATACAGGGGGGTGGGTGGGTGGGGGAGGCCACGGGGCAATGAGACAGTTTGGTGGCTTCAAGACTCTCCTGCATTATAAAGAGGTCCACTCTTAGGGATAAGTCAATTCAAAGCAGATAAATGGCTGGGAAGACATTAACCTTTAACCACCCTGGGCTACCTTAACTCTCAAGTTGGTTGTAGGAAGGATTCCGGGAAACGGGCAAGTTATGCCCCCAAGCTGTTCCCAGGAGAAGCCATCCAAGAGAGTGGGCAGAGAGATGCTACTCACAGTACCAGACGGTAGGCAGGGCCCCGAACGCCGGCATCCCTGCAGGGAGGGTGAGCTCCAGCTCCAAGTTCCAGGGTTGGGTGTGCAGGGACCTCAGCCTCATGTATGGGGAGCAGAGGGTGAGAGCACCAGGTGCTTCTGAACAGGCATCATGGTAAAGAGACCCAGAAAAGCTGGCTGGGAGAGACAGGGCTCATACCTCCCATCTCATTCTTCCCAGGAGACTCAATAGCCTGCTGTGGGCTGTCCCTTTCTGATCTTTCTCCCCAGCAGGAGCCCTGGGATCCTGTTCTAAGGTGAGAAAGGTTCTCCCTGTCCCCGTGGCATTCTAGCCAGTACTGCTTAGAAGTCCTCTTATGACATAGGATGTGAGATGCATGTCTCTACAGGGCACCTAAACAGAAATGCATATCCCTACAGAGCACCTAAACAGTCTATTCCCATAGACTACAGCATGAATGGTGTCATCTAAAGCTGTGCAGTCCACAACCTGGGCAACTGTTCACAGTGGACTTGTGAGATACTGTCTTGGAACTGAAACATTCAAGGAATCTCCCAGAAGTTCTCTTCTCCATCCCCTCCTGTCTTCCCCTAAAGATAACAGGAACTTCTCAAAAGAGGCTGAGGACAGGGACACCAGGGTCTTGTCTCTGGACTCTTACCATCTCTAGCCAGCCTCTGGACTTCTGTCCTTTGTCCTCACCCCATCCCCCGTTTTCCCAACTCTGATTCAGGCATGTTATTACAGAACACCCTCAGAATGGCAACAGGTGTCCAGGTTTGAATTCAAATACAGCCACCAACCAACTGTATGGCTGTGGCACTTTAATCAACCTCTTTGCTTCTCTATTTTCTTCTCTGTAAAATGCAAATAATAATATTGCCAGGGCTGCTGTGAGATTCGAAGAGATCAAGAGGGTACAGTGCCCTGGCATATCATCATGCTTAACGGATGGTTATTACTACTCTGAATGATCGTGAGTGAGGGGTCCCTGGGAGCCTCCCCCACGCTCTGGTTTAGCAAGGAAGATTAAAAAAAAAAAAAAAATTCCTAGAAAGAATGGAAGGAATTCCCCACCAAGAAACAGGACAGGCCAGGTGCAGTGGCTCATGCCTGTAATCCTAGCACTTTCAGAGGTTGAGGGAGGTAGATCATTTGAGCTTAGGAGTTTGAGACCAGTCTGGGCAACATGGCAAAACCATGTCTCTATAAAAAATACCACGATTACTGTTGGTGGGATTGTAAACTAGTTCAACCATTATGGAAAACAGTATGGCGATTCCTCAAGGATCTAGAACTAGATGTACCATATGACCCAGCCATCCCATTACTGGGTATATACCCAAAGGATTATAAATTATGCTGCTATAAAGACACATGCACACGTATGTTTACTGCAGCACTATTCACAATAGCAAAGACTTGGAATCAACCCAAATGTCCATCCGTGACAGATTGGATTAAGAAAATGTGGCACATATACACCATGGAATACTATGCAGCCATCAAAAAGGATGAGTTTGTGTCCTTTGTAGGGATATGGATGCAGCTGGAAACCATCATTCTTAGCAATCTATCACACGAACAGAAAACCAAACACCGCATGTTCTCACTCATAGGTGGGAACTGAACAATGAGATCACTTGGACTCAGGAAGGGGAACATCACACACAGGGGCCTGTCATGGGGAGGGGGGAGGGGGGAGGGATTGCATTGGGAGTTATACCTGATGTAAATGACAAGTTGATGGGTGCAGCACACCAACATGGCACAAGTATACATATGTAACAAACCTGCACGTTATGCATATGTACCCTACAACTTAAAGTATAATAATAATAAATTAAAAAAAAAAAATACCACGATTAGCCGGGCATGATGGCACACATCTGTAAGTCCCAGTTACCAGGGAGCTGAGGTGGGAGGATCGCTTGAGCCCAGGAGACAGACACTGCAGCGAGCTGAGATGGCACCACTGCCCTCCAGGCTGAGCAACAGAGTGGGACCTGGTCTCAAGAAAAAGAAGGAAGGAAAGAGGAGGGGGGAGGAAGGAGGGGGGAGGGGGAGGGGGAGAGGGAGGGGAAAGGGGGAGGCGGGGGGAGGCGGGGGGAGGTGGGGGGGAGGCGGGGGGAGGTGGGGGGGAGGCGGGGGGGAAGTGGGGGGGAGGCGGGGGGGAGGCGGGGGGGAGGGGGGAGGTGACAGCCCAAGGCAAGGATAATGAAAGTTTGAGATGAAGCTTCAGCATCTTGGCTGCTCAGACAGCAACAATGCTCTGGCCTAGGGGAGAGTCTACATCTTCTGAGAAATCACACAGGACAATATAGAAGATGCCAGAGCATTGCTGAGCTGAGCTCCACAGGCCGGGTGGTGGAAGTGAGCTCTCTACTGGGGCTCCAGTAGCGGTTTCATGCAGCCCAGATGTGGCTGGGACTGCAGTAGGTGATGGGCAGCTGTCTTCCTGACACACCTACTGGTTGCAAGATATTTTATTGCTTCAACTCCAAGCTCATGACAATTATCGATACAGTCATTTGTTTTCTCTTTCTCACTAGGCAATCGTCAACATCAAATCACAGACTTCATCAGTCTCATCCATCACTATATCCCTAATGCTTAGCACGATGCCCAAGCCCATACTAGGTCCTTAATATTTGCTCAATGAATGAATGAACATTGTGGGGGAGATGTCATTATCACCATTTGACAGGTATGGCTCAGAAAGGTTAAGTGACTTACCCAGAGCCACACAACTATGAAGGGATTTACAGCCACACTGGAATTAGGGACAGAAAGGGAAAATCCTTTTGCAAGCACTCACAGCATGCCTGTCATTGCATGGGACACTTTACCTACATTATCACACTTGCTCCTCACAGCAGCCCTAGGAGCAAGACACTCCTGTCCCCATTTCATAAAAAGCAAGATTTGCTGGGGAGTGTTAAGTGGCTGGCCCGAGTTTGCACAACTAGCTGTAGGGCCATAAAAAGGGCCAGTCATATTATTCTGTTCCCCTCTGCATTGCACTGGCTCCTCACGAGAATGGCTCAGGACAAGACAATGTGACATTTTAGTGACACAATGGCAAGAAGCTCCTAAGGAATGGAGGCCTAGACTGCAGCTGAAGTCCTGTCAATGATGGTCAACAGGGACCCACACACGCCA
Source organism: Macaca nemestrina (assembly GCF_043159975.1). Lineage (NCBI taxonomy): Eukaryota > Metazoa > Chordata > Mammalia > Primates > Cercopithecidae > Macaca > Macaca nemestrina. Next base: position 25,705,283 of record NC_092139.1, read on the forward strand.
CAGCTTGAGGGCACCTGTGCCTTCTGGATCAACAAGAATGATCTTCCAGCTGCAGAGGGAGAAGGGACAGTAAGGAGAGGAAACTGGCAGTCAGGGTGGCAGGAAGGACCAATGACAGCACCCGGGGCCATAAAGGAATCACCCTAGACTCAAGAGAAGCACCCTCTCAGGAGAAGAAGTTCTGGTTTCTACTAACCAAGGGCCAGGGAGAATAATGTCAATCCCAGGCCAGATTCTGGAAGGGGTTACTGAGTAGAACTTATTCTTTTATTTGAATGATCTTACACACACACGAGTGTATGTATGTAGGCACAAACACAGAAACACACACACTCACTATGTACAGGAAAATATAGTCAGCCTTCCATATCTGTGGGCTCCACACCCATGGATTCGACCAGCCACTGAATAAATTCAGAAAAAATGCAAAATAACAATGCAAAAGTAAAATATAAATCGTACAAATAAAAATAAAAATTATAAATAATATAAATAGCATAACAATTATTTATATAGCATTTACATTGTATTAGGTATTATAAGTAACCTAGAGATTAAAACTATACAAAAGGGCTGGGCACGGTGGCTCATGCCTGTAATCCCAGCACCTTGGGAGGCCAACACAGGCAGATCACCTGAGGTCAGGAGTTCGAGACCAGCCTGGGCAACATGGTGAAACCCCGGTCTCTACTAAAAATACAAAAATTAGCCAGGCATGACGGTGCATGTCTGTAAACTCAGGAGGCTGAGGCAGGAGAATTACTTGAATCCAGGAGGCAGAAAATGCAGTGAGCCAAGATTGCACCACTGTACTCCAGCCTGGGTGACAGAGCAAGACTCTGTCTCAAAAAAAAAAAAAGTATACAAAAGGATGTTCATATGTTAAATGCAAATACTATGCCATTTTGTATCAGAGACTTCAGCATCCATGGATTTTAGAATCCAAGGAGTATCCTGGAGCCAATCCCCTGTGGACACCAAGGGACAACTATATATGGTATCTTTTCATGAACTTATGGTATCTTACTTCAAGTAATCATTCAGTAACTTGTTTTCATAACTTGACCACATGTCTTAGAGATACTACCATCTTGATAGAAACAGATCCACTTCATTGTTTTCTAATGCTCTGAGACATTGTTTTAGTGCTGAGGCATTCCAGATATAGCTGCACCATTGTTTATTTAGCCAGCCCCCGATGATGGCCATTTGGGTTGTTTTTAACATTTTGCCACACTCTAGAGCTTACCGATATCACTTCCACCACATTCTGCATGTCAATGCAGATCAGGAGGGAGCTTAGGAAAGTAGACTACTTTTTAACGGAAGGGACTAAAAAATATCGTGGCCAAGATTTTAAGCTTATTTTAGTCCACTCCCTGCTACAATTACTTTCATTTCTTCCACATTCAAAATATGCTCATTCTCTCCTCCCACAAAATGTCTCATGCCATTATAGCTTCATGTTCAGAACCTTGAGTTCTTGTCTTAGCTCAGGCTGCCATAACTAAGTACCATAGACTGGGGGGTTTAAACAACAGAAATGTATTTTCTCACAGTTCCGGAGCGTGCAGTACAAGATCCAGGTGCCAGCACGGTCCTTAATTTTATCTTTAGACTCAGGTCTTATCTTACTCTGAGAATTTGTTACTGGCTGGGTGACTGGAGATATGAGGCAGTTTTCTTTTCCGATCTCAACAAGTCCCAGGGCTTCTAGACTTCTCTAAAATATGGGCATTGGCTGATGCACATTATCTTACATAATCCTCACAGGGGCTCTGGGAAGGAGGACAGTCCCCCCTCCTTTTGCAAGTGAGGATGCTGAGGCTCAGGAGATGGTTCAAACTCACAAAGCCAGGAAGCATCAAAACTGTAGTTAGAACCCTTTCATTCATGCATGCAACAAATATTTGCTGAGCCCATCTGAGTGCTATTCTAAGCTCTGGAAATAGAGCAGCAGAGAAGAGACAACGCCCTGTTCTCATGGAGTCTACAATCTAGTGGAAGAGACAGACCTTAGACAGTAAACAAATAAATGACATTTCAGATGGTGGCTGGTACAAAATAAATTTTAAAATAACGAGGCAGAGGCAGAGTGATAGTATATACAACATGGAAACAGGGCCACGGGGCAGGGAGACATTGCTGTTTATAAGGAGTGCCCAGGAAGGCTTCCCTGACACCTGACCTTCAGGACATAATACTGTGCAGATATCCTCCCAAGCATGGTGGCTCACAACTGTAATCCCAGCACTTTGGGAGGCCGAGGTGGGCAGATCACTTGAGGCCATGAGTTCAAGTCCAGCCTGGCCAGCATGGTGAAACCCCATCTCTACTAAAAATACAAAAATTAGCCAGGTGTGATGGCCTACACCTGTAATCCCAGCTACTGAGGGGGCTGAGGCATGAGAATCACTTGAACCCAGGAGGTGGAGGTAGCAATGAGCCAAGATTACTCCGCTGCACTCCAGCCTAGGTGACATAGTAAGATTCTGTCTCAAAAAATGAATACTGTGCAGGTATCTGGGGAAAGAGCATTCCAGGTAGAGGGGACAGCTGGGGCAAAGGCCTAGAGACCTTTAAGAGCAAGAAATTCAATCATCTTGAGAGGCATGAGTGAGGAGGGTAATGGGAGGTGAGGTCAGGGAAGAAAAGGAGAAGGTGAGGAAGACCGTGGAGGGTCTTAACAGAGAATCATGCAAAGACGGACTTCACCCTGAATGAGACCCAGGTGAGAGCATGATCTGGTTTCCATTTTTACTGGATGCCCCCGGATCTTCCACTCAACATGTCAGGACCCTCTTGGCTAGGACTGAAGAGCTCTAGTTAAAGGTAGGTAGGAAAAACCTTCCTCCCAATCCCATCCCAGCCAGGGCACCCTCAGGCCCCATCTCCCCAACCCTGCTGGGCTCTGGCTCCAGTCGCTTTCTCTCCACCCTGGAGCCCGACAGCCACCCTCCCTTCTCCTCCTCCCTGGAGTCATTCACTTCCAAGACAAATGGCAGATTCTTCCTGCCCATCCGTCACTGCTCTCAGGCCCATCCATTAGCGGCCGCTCCCCATCCTGCCCCCAGCCCCACTGTCCTTGGTTAGGGACAGGGTCCATTGATCAGCAGCCCATCTGCCGCTTGTCACATTCTGGCGGCCCTGACAGCAGGAGACAGAGCTGTTGCTGGCCAGGCCAACTGGGGGCCAAGGGAAAGACAAAAAACTGCCCACCCCCGGGGTTGGGGCTGGGGCGAAAGCCCTGACTGGGAGAAGGGGGCGTGGGTGGTTGGGGTCAGGGTAAGCCCTTCCCAGAGGCTGCTCCTCCAGGGCAAAATGGAAAGTGAGTTTCACAGAACAGACTTGCAAAGGCTCCCAAGCACCCCTCCACATCTAGGTCTGCTCCAACCTGGGTGTGCAAGACTAGTGGGGACCCGACCAAAATGCTGAAGACCCTCCCATCCTGACTCCAGCTCTTCCCACACTTCTCCATGCGCCTCAAATCACCAGGCCAGGCCTAAACTGGGCACCTCCCCCCAACCTGACTCTCTTCTGAATTTTCCACCCCCACCACTAGCCCCCGGCCCCTCCAGGTCCACTCAAGAGCCTCCTCCCCCTGCTAGGTGGCCAGAGAGGATGACCTATGGACCGCCTGCCCTCTGGCTTCTGGTTGAAATAGGCAGCACTGGCAGGAGACCTGAAGGAGGGAGGATGAGGCTGAGGACTCATCCTCTGGCTCCTGTTCTGCAGGGTCCCTGTGGGTGGCCATGGGTTGGCTGTGTTCCTCTACCCAAGGAGCTCTCTTCATATGACTCCTGCTCTGAGTTCTGGTAACCACCAGCCCCTTGCCTCTTTGGCTGGACATGGTAAAGTCTCCCTACAGCTGCTAGCTTGGGACACCGCCCCATCACTTGTGACTCCCTCTCTCTGTCTACATGACTGTAAATGACCCCTTCATTAAACTGCTCTCAATTACCCAGTTTTAAAGTGTGCATCATTCAGTCAATAGAAAAAAGTGTGTGTGCATCAGACCAGGACCAAGTGGCAGGGGGTGAGGGTATGGGTACCTGCCCTGGGGAGGCAATGAGAGGCAGAGGCACACACCCTCCATTGTAACACAAATTCAAATATAAAATCATGAAGAATTTCAAGACAGCAACCATGAAGCACGGGGCCCTTCCAAGCCTGTGGGACTGCCCTGGCGGCACGCCCATGCAGCTGGCCCCGTCTACCACCCTTCTCTCCTTGTCTCTCCCCGCCTCTGACCTCCTGACCACCTCCCCTCACACACTGAAGACTTTGGCCACTGCTCAGGCTCCTGTTCACCCAAGGGCCAGCATCATCCTAAGGGAGTCGCCTTGCACCTAGACAATCCATCCATCACCCTGGCTGTTAGGCATCCCCTACCTCCCCACCTCCAGGGACCTCCGCCTTCATCCATCTCAGCTACTCCCTCCCATGGTCAAATCCCTACACAACCCAGCCTAGCTCTGGGCAAGGATGCTTTTAGAAATCTCTTCTCAATATCAGCTAATATCTGCCTCCTGTAAGATTCTCGAATTCTTCTCAGCAAGGCTCTCCAGGGCTCCAGGGAAGGGGCTGGCTCCCTCAGACACGCAGCCCACATAGGTCTGAAGCGGAAGCAAAGGTTGGAATGATGTGCTTTGAAGATGGAGGGGCATGGGCAGAGGAAGGCTCTAGACACTAAAATAGAGAAGGAAACCGATTCTTCTCTAGAACCTCCAGAAGGAACACAGCCCTATGACACCCTGATTTTAGCCCATAAGACCCACTTTGGAATTCTGACCTCCAGAACTGTAAGATAATACATTGGTGTTGTTTTAAGCTACTAAGTTTATTGTGATTTTGTTACAACGTTAGGAAACTAATACAGATTTTGGTCTCCAGACACCCTCTACTCCAGACTAAGCTCAATCAATTTCTCTAAGCATGGAAATGTGATCCCAGGAAAGTGTGACCTCTCCAGACTTCAGCTTTTTTTTTTTTTTTTTTTTTTTTTTTGAGACAGAACCTCACTCTGCCACCAAGGCTGGAGTGCAGTGGTGCAATCTGGTCTCACTGCAACCTTCACCTCATGGGCTCAAGCAATTCTCCTGCCTCAGCCTCCTGAGTAGCTGGGATTACAGGCATGCGCCACCACACCCAGTTAATTTTTGTATTTTTAGTGGAGACAGGGTTTCACCATGTTGGCCAGGCTGGTCTCAAACTCCTCACCTCAGGTGATCCACCCACCTCAGCCTCCCAGAGTTCTGGGATTACAGGCATGAGCCTGCGTGCCCGGCCAGCTTCCTCATGTTTAAATTGGAGACAGGGAGATGTTGTGAGAATCAAAGAAATCAACAGATGTAAAGTGGTTAGCATGTTAGGCAAAGCACTAGAAATATTAAGCACTCAAAAACTGCTAGAATGTATTATTATTGTTGTTATTATTGTTTGATGTTTTCTGTAGCACCCTGGTTTTCAACCAAGAGGAATTCTGCCCTTGGAGAGGGATATTTGGCAACATCTGGGGACATTTTTGGTTGTCACAGCTGCAGGGGAGCGGTGTGACTAGTGGGAAAAGGCTATGCATGCTGCTAAATATCCTACCATGCACAAAACTACTCCCCAACAAAGAATTATTTTGCCCAAAATGTCAGTAGTGCAGAGGGTGAGAAACCCTGCTGGGCTTGGTACAATTTAAGTCTATTCATTTTAAGCCTCTGGCTCCCACTCCTGCAAGTCAAGTTTCCACCACAAGGTGGCGATTCAGCCAGTGCCTCTTCCCTGTACTGGTGGATACTTCCCAACCTAGATTCACAAGTTATTCTCCATTATCCCTTTCTATCAAAAGCTGTGCCCTGTAAAGCAGTAAACCACATTCAAAGAGCTATATGGAGCTGCCTCTCTACACAGCACATAACAAAGCAAATCTATCCACATCTTTTCCTCTGTTCCTCAAAACATTTCTTAGGCACAGGTGTTATTACTCCCACTTAACAGAGGACGAAACAGGCTTACAGAAGCCATTCTCTCAAACCAAGTGCCTCCTTAGTGGTTGCTGACTGGGACTCTCCTGGCTTGGAGTTCTGGCTCCACTTGAATTCGAACTCTGATTTCATAAGCTCAGAGTCCAGAACATTCTCTGCATTTGGGGAATTCCTGCACTGCCTAACACTGGCTGCTGCCTTTGCACCCTGCATTCATCTGCCTGGGTTGCAGGAGGCTCATCATCTGAACCCAGGGGTTCCCAAACATGCCTGCATGTTGGAATCTGCAGGGGAGCTTCAGAAAGTTCTGGGGCCTGTGTCCTACCCTGAGATTTTGAGCTAATTTGGAACTTTTGTAAGAACTTGCAAGCAATTCGAATCTGCAAATAAGCCGGGGAACCACTACTGCCTTCACTGGCATCCTTTAAAATATATTCCATTATTTTCAAGCATTTCAGTATTTAATTTTCTGAAGATTTAAGGGGCAGGAGCAGGAGGCCTTCCTCCATCTTTGTTACCCACCAGCTTGTGACTCTGTTTCTACTTCCCTCTTCTCCCTAAGGCAGGCAGAGCCCCATCTCTGCCTTGTCCTTGCAGAAGAGTTCATCCCACTTTCAGGCCCTGCTGTGACTCAGGCAAGCTTGTCAAGGAACTTTCCTTTGGCATAAAAATGCAATGCTGTTCCTGAAAAGAATTCTGACAAGTCAAATGTCTTTATTTGATCACAATTATGTATAAAGTAAAACACTGTCCAGAGCAGGGGTCCTCAAACTTGGCCGCAGTACTGTGCACTTTAAAAAATAAAAACGATGACCAGGCCACAGCCCAGACCAATTACATCAGAATTTCTAGGTAAAGGTCCCAGGTAATTCCAATATGCAGCCAAGTTTGAGAATCACGCCCTTGCTTCTTTACATGTGTAGCCAACACTATCAGCATCACCTGAGTGCTGGTTAGAAATGCCGAATCTAAGCCATACTCCAGACCTACCGCATCAGAAACCGCATTTTAACAAGATCCCAAGTGACTGCCTGTGCATGTTAGAGTCCGCAAAGCATCAATCTAGAACCAAAAATAAGCCAATGTCAGCCGGGTGCAGTGGTTCACACCTGTAATCTCAGCACTTTAGGAGGCCGAGGCAGGTGGATCACCTCAGGTCATGAGTTTGAGACCAGCCTGTCCAACACAGTGAAACCCCATCTCTACTAAAATACAAAAATTAGCCTGGCGTGGTGGCTCACACCTGTAGTCCCTGCTACTCGGGAGGCTGAGGCACTAGAATCGCTTGAGCCGGGAGGCGTAGGTTGTAGTGAGCCGAGATCACAACACTGCACTCCAGCCTGGGCAACAAAGTGAGACTCATCTCAATAAATAAATAAATAAATAAATAAATAAATAAATAAATAAGCAAGCAAGCGAATGTAAACAAGCTGCCCCCTTCTCCACAAATCTACAGCTGCTACTAGTCCCGGCCAGATAAGTTCCCACTTGTTATCCTTCCGCCTCTCTGGGAAACAGGGCTGTTTGTTCAGTGGGACAGAGGGGAGAATTTGGTGGATAGTTCTCCATTCTAAGTGTCTTCTATGTCCCCAGCATTGTGCTTGGGCACACCACAACACTGGGGGCAGAGAGCTCCTGTCCTCATGGCGCTTAGCTTCTAATGGGCAAGAGCCAAAACAAGCAGACAAATCAACTTTTAAACATTGCAAGTTGGTCAGGCATGGTGACTCATGCCTGTAATCCCAGCACTTTGCGAGGCTTGAGGTGGGTGCATCATTTGAAGCCAGGAGTTCAAGACCAGCCTGACTAACACGGTGAAACCAGATCTCTACTACAAATACAAAAATTAGCCAACGTGATGGCTCACGCCTGTAACCCCAGCTACTTGGGAAGCCGAGGCAGGAGAATCACTTGAACCCGGGAGATGGAGGTTGCAGTGACCTGAGGTCATGCCACCGCACTACAGCCTGCGTGACAGAGGGAGACTCCGTCTCAGAATAAAATAAAATAAATAAAATAAGAAAACTGCAAGCTATGAAAAGTGCTAAAAGGAAACCAACAAAAGACTGGTGTATTAGTCCGTTCTCACACTGCTATGAAGAAATACCCGAGACTGGGTAATTTATAAAGGAAAAAGGTCTAACAGACTCACAGTTCTGCACTGCTGAGGAGGCCCCGGGAAACTTACAATAATGGCGGAAGGCAAAGAACAAGCAGGCACCTCCTTCAGACGGCGGCAGGACAAAGAGTGCAACAGCAACCGTCAGACATTTATATAACCATCAGATCTCGTGAGACTCACTCACTCTCACGAGAACAGCATGGGGGAAACTGCCCCCGTGATTCAATTACCTCCACCTGGTCCCGCCCTTGACGTGTGAGGATTGTGGGGATTATAATTCAAGATGAGATTTTGGATAGGGACACAGCCAGACCATATCAACCGGGATAACTAATAAAAGGGGCACTCACTGGCTCCTTAAACTGTGGCCAGGGGTGGCCTCTCTGATCAGGTGGGGGTTAATCTGAAGCCTAACCAGGAGAAGGAACAGCAGGAACCAGCCACAGGAAACCCAGCAGAGAGGAGCTGATAGGGCAGAAGCCATGGCACAGCGGAAGGTCCTGACATGGGCAAGTGCTGAGTGTTCTAGAAACATAAATGAGGCCGGGCGCAGTGGCTCACACCTGTAATCCCAGCACTTTGGGAGGCCGAGGCAGGCGGATCACGAGGTCAGGAGATCGAGACCATCCTGGCTAACATGGTGAAACCCCGTGTCTACTAAAAATACAAGAAAAATAAGCCGGTCGCGGTGGTGGGCGCCTGTAGTCCCAGCTACTCCGGAGGCTGAGGCGGGAGAATGGCATGAACCCGGGAGGCGGAGCTTGCAGTTAGCAGAGATAGTGCCACTGCACTCCAGCCTGGGTGACAGAGCGAGACTCCGTCTCAAAAAAAAAAAAAGAAAAAGAAACACACATGAGATCACTGTGGTTAAATCAAAGTGATCCAAGGAAAGGGGTGGGAAAGAAAGGCTGGAAAGACAGACGGGGGCCAGGCAAGACTTTTATTGTATATGCAAATAGAAGTCTTTGAAGGCTTCTATTATACTGGGAGAGTGATGGAATTTTAGTCTTAGAATGTTCTCTTTGGCTGCTGGGGGAAGAACAGACTACAGGTAACCAACATCCAGGAGATAAATGACAAATTGTGAAGCCAGACCAACTGGGTTCAAATGACAGGTCCTATACCTTTTCCTATGTGCCAGATGCTATGATTTGCACATTAACAATAAGGCAAATTCACTTTAGGAGACCAAGGCAAGAGGATCGTTTGAAGCTAGGAATTCAAGACCAGCCTGAGCAAACATAGTGAGACCCCATCTCTACAAAAAATAAGAAAAATTAGCCAGGCGTGAAGGCACATGTCTGTAGTCCTAGCTACTCAGGAGGCTGAGGCAGGAGGACCATTTGAGCCCAGGAGTTTGAAGCTGCAGTGAGCTATGATAGCATCACTGCACTCCATCCTAGGCAACAGAGCGAGACCCCATCACAAAAAAAAAGTAATAACAATAAGGCAAGCTAATGTAGGTGGGTAGAAAGAACTAGTAAGACTTGTTCAGATTTTCAGGGTTAACGGAGTATCTGTTACATTTTTAAACACAAAGTTAAATAAAAGTGAAAAGGATGACTCTCCAGAGCTTGTTTTTCCTATGTGAGATACCAAGGAAGTAGTATGTACTCATTTGCCTCCAAAGAGTGGGGCAGTAATGCGTGTTAAAAACTCCGTGGAAGGCCATCTTCTCTTCGCCTTCCATAAACCTCACTTCTACCATCCTGGGGTCAAAGGTACCTGAAAGCTCTGATAAGGAAAGGGCTGCAAGCTCCCAGGAATCTGCAGCAGGGCAGCTGTACTGAACAGCGGGACATGACTCCCATCAAAGTCCTGCAAACAGCGCCCCTGGAGTGGTGGACAAGCAGACCCTGATGAGGACCCAGACAGGAGGTTCCGCGGAAGAGGCGGGTGGGAAGCCACGTGGAAGGGTTTGACGACTGCATGACAAGAGAGGAAGAGGCAGGTCTTGCCAGCAGTTTAAAGAAAGTGGGCTGTGAGAGGGAAAGAGGAGTTAGCGATTTGACACAGCTCTGGGAATAAAGAGAGATTTTGGCCGGGCGCGGTGGCTCACACCTGTAATCCCAGCACCTTGGGAGGCCAAGGCGGGCAGATCACGAGGTCAGGAGATCGAGACCATCCCGGCTAACACGTTGAAACCACGAAACCCCGTCTCTACTAAAAATACAAAAAAAAAAAAAAAAAAATTAGCCAGGCGTGGCGGTGGGCACCTGTAGTCCCAGCTACTTGGGAGGCTGAGGCAGGAGATTGGTGTGAACCCAGGAGGCAGAGCTTGCAGTGAGCCGAGATTGCGCCACTGCACTCCAGCCTGGGCGACAGAGCGAGACTCCGTCTGAAAAAAACAAAAAAAAGAGAGAGAGAAATCATATTTTAAGTTGGGAGACACTTGAGAATGTCCAGATGAGGAGCGACCAATCTTTTGGCTTACCTGGGCCACACTGGAAGAATAAGAACTGTCTTGAGGCCAGGCGCCGGGGCTCACACCTGTAATCCCAGCATTTTGGGAGACTGAGGCGGACAGATTATCCGAGGTCAGGAGTTCAAGACCAGCCTGGCCAACATGGTGAAACCCTGTCTCTACTAAAAAAAAAAAAAAAAAAAAAAAAAAAAAAAAAAAAAACACTACAAAAATTAGCCAGGCAAGATGGTGCATGCCTGTAATCCCAGCTATTCGGGAGGCTGAGGCAGAAGAATAGCTTGAACCTGGGAAGCGGAGGTTGCAGTGAGCTGAGATTGAGCCATTGCATTCCAGCCTGGGCAATAGAGTGAAACTCCAGCTCAAAAAAAAAAGAACTGTCTTGAGCCACACATAAATACACTAATACTAACAGTAGCTGAAAAAATCTTATAATATTTTAAGAAAGTTTATCAATTTGCATTGAGCCGCATTTAAAGCTGTCCTGGCCTGCATGCAGCCCACAGGCCACGGATTGGATAAGCTTTGTCTAGATTCTGATCAGGAGAATCCAAGAGAATTCTCAAAAAATCAAGAGGCATGAGAAAAACTAGCCTATCAGTGGAATTTTAATTGGTATATCCCTGATGCCTAGCATATTAGTCACAGTTTTCCAAAGAAACAGAATCAAGATTAGAGATGGATAGATAGAGATGATATTGATATGCAAAGAGATTCAATAGAGGGAACTGGCACGTGCAATTATAGAAGCTAAGTTCCAAAATCTGCAGTCAGGCAAGCTAGATAGTTGGGAGAGCCAGTGATGTTGTTCTAGTCCAAATGCCAGCAGACTTGAGATCCAGGAAGAGCCAGTGTTTCCATTTGAGTCCAAACCCACGGGAAAAAACCCCTGATATCCCAGCTTGAAGACAGCCAGGCAGGAAGAGTTCCCGTACTCACAGGAGGGCAGCCTTTGTGTTCTATTCAAGCCTTCAACTGACTGGATGAGATCCACCCTCATAAGGAAGGCTTTACTCGGTCTACCCAAATTCAAATGTCAATCTCATCCAGAAATAGATACACCCAGAATAATGTTTGACCACATTGGGCACGAGTTGACATAAAATGAACCATCACAGCTAGTATGGTTAGAAATGTTTTCCTATGCTTAGGAGATTTTTTTTTTCATTGAATTATAGGGTTGTGTCCTCTGTCCATTCCATCAAGTCCTAGTGATTTTCTTTATCAATTTATAGAGATTTACCTTTTGCTGTCATGCATGTCAAAAAGGTTTGGTCAGCTTGTCCTTCAGTTTTTTTTGTTTTTGGTTGCTTGAGTTTTTTGTTGTTGTTGTTTTGTTTTTGTTTTTGTTTTTTGAAGACAGGGTCTCGCTCTGTTGCCAAGGCTGGAGTGCAGTGGTGCAAACATGGCCCACTGTAGCCTTAATCTCCTAGGCTCAACAGATCCTCCTACCTTACCCTCCCAGCTAGGACCACAAGCTTATGCCACCATGTCTGGCTAATTTTTTCTTATTATTTTTTGTAGAGACAGAATCTTGTCATGTTGCCCAGGCTGGTCTTAGACTCCTGGGCTCAAGCAGTCCTCCTGCCTCAGCCTCCCAAAGCGCTGGGATTACAGGCATGAGCCACCATGCCCAGCCTTTTTTTTTTTTTTTTTTTTTTTTTTTTTGGCCTCTAGATGGGGGATATGTCTTGAGATGCAGGCATGTAAACACGTTGGAAGCTAAATCTGTTGGTCTTTTTTCTTAGCAGTTCTATCCAAAGTCATGGATAAAGGCCTCCTCATCTGGAAATCAAATACTTTTTCAATACTTTATTCTAGTCTTTTATTGTTTACTTTTTAGTTTCAAATGTTTCACTCATCTAGTTTTTATTTTTTGAACTCTCGAATGAGACAAATATCTAAATTGACTGTTTTCCAAATAACCAGATTTACAGATAGCATTTACTGAATAATCCATCCCTCTTCTATTGATATGTGATCTTTCATTTTTCATGGACTGAGTTTTATTTAGGACTATCTATTTCATTCCATTGATTTGTCTGTCTAGTCGTATGCCAGTAACATGCTGCTTTTATTACTGTAGCTTTATAATGCATTTTAATACCTGGTAAGGCAAACCTTCTTTCACATCAATTTAGCTCTTCTCCTCTTGTTGGATTGGATTGTTGTTTTTTCTTTTCCCATGTGCTTTAGAGTCAGTTTTATCCCTTTTTCCACTGACATCAGAGATGTGACCTTGACATTCACAGAAGGTTGTGTTTTGTGTCAACATCATGGGGATTCTCAGCTTCCCTGAGATGGTGCCTAACCTGGTTATCCTCCTGGCTATGAGCTGCTAGAGTTAGGCTCACGCTGACCCACAGGGAAATACAGGCTCTTGTGGCTAAGAAAGAGGAGATAGGACTGTGTGTTCCTTCCCCCCAACTACTTTAGTGTTTCTGCTAAATAAAAGTCCATTTTTATTCTTATAGGAGCTGAGCAGGGAGATGTTTTACACCCCAGTTTTCACCCGCCATGATCTATGTCCCTTTTACAAACTTATCTCTGGGTTTTTGCTCAGTTTATAAGCTAGGGGCGATCTTTCTTCCCTAAAGCCTCCTTCCACCACAGTCTGGAGGAACCTTGAGATTTCCTGCCGATGATTTAAAGGGCTATAACACTCGCAGGCTAGATTTGTTTTAGTGTCCATAAAACTCAAAAATTTCATAAAACAATTGGTGAAAATAAAATTACCAAAAAATGATATAGTGCCAGCAGACTGTATAATAGTTACGGGAGAAATGGAGACTATGATTCACTGGGGGATAAAAATGACAATGTATTTATTGCGGTGCACTGACAAGAAACTAATTTGTCCCTTTTACTTTTGAGACAGGGAAAGAATTCCGATTCTTCTCTTCTTGCGCTGACTCTGACAGGGGAGCAGGAGGTGATGGCAAATGATTCTCAGCTTTGGGGCTTGTATGCATGTGTGTTCATGTGTGCACTAACATGAGGGGTTTCAGTAAAAACACAACTGTGTTCTGTCTCACCATGGCCTAGATCTTTTTGAGCCTTGAAAAAGTTTCCTTAACTTATATTTGTGTGCATACATGTAAGTTTGTGTAATGAGTGTATGTGTGTGAGTGTGAATGTGCGTATGTGAGAGGGTTGTGTGTGTACGTAGGTACACGTATGTGCCCGTGTCTGTGTTCGTGTTCATGTATTTTATCTGGCCATTATTGACATGGTTGAAGAAGATAGGTTATAGGAAAATGAATATGTTTTACCAAGGAGATGTGTGCTCTCCTTGTGTAAAACACGGCTGGGTGTGGTGGCTCACACCTAAATCCCAACACCTTGGGAGACTGAAGTGGGAGGCTCACTTGAGCCCAGGAGTTCAAGACCAGCCTGGGCAACATAGCAAGACCCCATCTTTACAAAAAATTTAGAAATTAGCTAGTAGTGGTGCACACCTGTAGTCCCCATTACTCTGGAGACTGACGTGGGAGAATTGCTTGAGTCTGGGAGGTCAAGGCTGCAGTGAGCTGTGATCACACCACTGCACTCCAGCCTGGGCAACAGAGCAATACCCCATCTCAAAAAAAAAAAAAAGAAACGAAAGAAAGAAAGGGAAGGGAAGGAAGGGAAAGGAAAAGGGCACGACAGGCAAAATGAAAGTAAATTAAAATTTCAACTGAGATAGTGATGGAAATTGGATCACAGCTGGCTTGATGGTGAGGGGGTGGATGGGAGGTGACTACAACGAAACTCCAGGGAACTTTCCAGAGTCATGGAAATGGTCTATGTCTTGGTTGGGGCGCAGATTACACAGGTGTATACATTTGTCAAAGGTGGTTGATCTATAAACTTAAAATATACAACTTTTATGTAAATTATACCTCAATAAAGTCCATTAACAAAAAAAAACTTTATGAAGGAGGGAGAAAAGGGAGGGAAGTTGCTTCTGACCTGACGGGTAAGAGTTAAACCCAGCCTCTAGCATGCTGTGAAGCCCAGGGGGCAGTCCCTGAATGTATGAACAAATGAATGAATGAAATTGGGGCCAAACTTAATTCTTCCCAAAGACAAAGTCACTGTTCAGGATGAAATAAGCCATGGAGAGTGGCCTTGGGGGAGGTCTTAGTATACCCACTTTACAGGTGAGGCAATTGAGGCTTAGAAAGCTCACCTGACTTGACTTGCTATGGGTCACACAACAAATGAGAGGCGATGAAAGAAAGTGACCCAGGCTCTGTTAACTGCCCAAATTCATCATACCAATGACGGAGGGTAGGATTCACTTAGGATAACCCTGCTGGCTGCTCTGAGCCTTCTCTGGACACGAAGCCTTAGACAGACTTGGTAGTGCCCACAGGGGAGCACTTGGTAGCGCCCACAGCGGAGTCCCCCCGACACAGCCTCTCGGGGCCTGGCTGGCCCCCGCTCCCCCTGGTGGCTCCCACGGGAACACTGCTCTCAACACAGCCTGCTGGGATTCTGCACAGATAAAATGAGGGGACTGTCAGAGGTGTCGGCAGGGTCAAGGGCCCCAACAGGGGAGGGGAGCCCCCTGGAACCAGGACCAGCAGGAGCAGCCACATCCCTGTACCTGAGGGTGAGAGGAGGAAGGACAGTGTCATTGAGCCTGTGCCGGGGGAGCCGCAGGGAGGGCCACCTCCAGGGAAGAGGGACACAGCTGTGGCAGGAGCAGGGGAACCAACCCCTGGCAGCTGTACCCCATTTCTCTGATCCCAAGGGGGCTCCTAGGACCCACTCTGCCTGGAGCCCAGAAGCCCCAGCCCCCAGGAGTCAGCCTTCCCAGGGCACAGGACAGGGTGGAGATGATAGAGTGGACCCCGCCCTGACGGAGTTGGAGCCTGTGGAGGGAACTTGGCAACAGACCTTGCCTGGTTCCCCAGCCCTGACAGTAACCAAGGAAGACAGTATTTTGGAATGAGGTACAGGCAAATGAAATACACAACCTCTCCAAGATAGGCAAAAAGGTCATTCGGGGCACAGAGAGGATGCCCTGTCAGAGTTCCAACTCAGCCCAGAGTTCCAACCCAGTCCTCTGACCAGCTCTCTGATCCAGCCTTAGAGAGCGTCAGAGATGACCTGCTTGGTGCCTGTGACGGTTAATTTTATGTGCCAATTTGAGTGGGCCATGGAGTGCCCAGATATTTGTTCAAACATTATTCGGGGTGTATCTGTGAGGGTGTTTGGGGATGAGATTAACATTTAAATGGACAGACTGAATAAAGCAGACTGTCCCCCACCACATATAATATGGGCGCGCCTCACTAATCAGTAGAAGGGCTGAATAGAAGAAAAAAGGCTGACCCTCCCCACTGTAAAAGTGAATCTTTCCTCCTACCTAACCTCTTTCCAACTGGGACATTGACCTATTTCCCTGCCCTCTTCCTAGAATGGAAACATCAGCTCTTCCTGGGTCTCTCCCAGCATTCAGGCAGGAACTCCAGCACTAGCTCTCTGGCAACTCCAGCTTGCCAACTCACCCTGCAGACCTTGGGACTTGTCAGCCTCCAACATCGCAGGAGTCATGCCCCTAGAATCAATCTGTTTCTACGTGTATACATATATCCATCCTGTTGGTCCTGCTTCTCCGGAAGACTCTTATACAGTGCTTCTTCTTCAGTGGTTAGGAAAAGAACAAGGTTTGGTGAGGTCAGAGCAAAATTTCCTACCCCAGGTGACCAAAGTAAAGTGTCAGAGCCAAACCTGGGGCTGGATGAGTGAGTGAGTTCCCAATACTGGAAGTCAAGCATGCCAGGAAGGAGACAGAGACAAGGTAGGGTCTGGGGTCAATCTCCATGGGTCCTCTCCACCTGGGCTCCATTCCTCTTTCTCTGCTTTTAGTACCCCAATTTCATTCTGAGGACCACCCCCTCCCACGTTCAGGCTGTGTGGTTTGAGCTGGGCTGGGCCAACCCTCAGGGTGAGCACCCATACATGCCCAGCCAGGCAAATTGCCACGTCCTGCTGGGCCAGTGACTGGTTCACACCAGCAAGTCAGTCCTGAGGCTTTTGCTGGAACTGTCCTGAAAATAAAGGTCTTCTTTGCTCTGAGGTTGTTCAGCATGAAAGTGAAAATCTAGGGTTGCAGCAGCTGTGTAGACTGAGAATCAAGAACACGGAGCCAGAAGCAGTGGCTCATTCTGTAATCCCAGAGACTTGGTAGGCTGAGGTGAGAGGATCCCTTAAACCCAGGAGTCGGAGGCCTCAGCGAGCTATGATCGAATGACTGCACTCCAGCGTGGGTGACAGAGTGAGACCTCGTGTCAAAAAAAAATTCATAAAAAACTTTTCAAAGAACACAAAAAGGAAAGGAGCATTGAAAGATAAAGCAGAGCTGACTCCTGACACCACTGGCCAATCTCCTGGATCCAGCGCTTCCTGAAGACAGACGTATCTCTAAGTGTCTCATTACACAAATCAATAAAGTCCTGACAAATACAGAGTCCAGAGCTCAGAGAACAAAAATAGAAACAGGACTGGATTGAAGCAAAGGGTAGAAGTGAGGAGAAAAGTCAGGGAGGAGCCAGTCCTGAGGGATGACCTTGAGTGGGTAGGGGCTTGGAGGGGAGGGTTGGAACATGGACTGTCTTCCCAGAGTCTCATGATGCCCAACATCCAACTTCCTAGAGTAACACAGCCTTCAGGGAATACACTCTGCCTCTTTTCCCAGAAAGTGACCTCTCGTAACTAAGTTTCTACCTGCCCTTCTGGAAGTTCTGCATGCAGGTATCATTAGGTATCATTAGCGCCTCGGAGCCAACCCCGGACAGGAGACTAAAGCTGCTGTATTTGTTACTCAAATGCCAGAGGCACTCATTATCCCCAGTGAACTTTACAGAAAACATGCTGTGTGTCATTCTTCCTCATCCTCCTCCCTCCTGCCCCATCTCCTCACCCAGCCTCTATATCTACACCCTCTGAGCTTCGGGAGCCAGACTGCTTAAATGTCTCTTAAACCCACCCACGCTTCTCTCCATCCCCACCGCCTCCCCCAGTCCAAACTCCATCATCCCTCCCTGGACCATGTCAAGACCCTCACACACAATTTTATTCAAAGCAGAGGGACTGGGACTGTACACAAGGGGCCCAAAAACTCTCCAGTTCAAGAGCTCTGAGCTAGGAAACCTGACTTTATTCTTGGCCCAAATTGGTCCTGGGAGTGGACAGTCTGGCTCCTCGGCAGTGAGCAGCTCTAAGCAGGGAGATGGGTGAATACATGCAGACCAGTGGCTCCCAGCAGGAGGAGGGAGTCATACTGCATTGGGCTGGAGCCCCACACAGACTCTGGGAGGACACATTGCCCTCCACTTCCCTAGCAGAAGGTTTGAACATGAGGCTGGTTTACAGGGCAGGACATCTGCCCTTTTGTTTTGTTTTGTTTTGTTTTGTTTTGTTTTGTTTTAACAAGAACGGGATCTTGCTGTGTTGCATAGGCAGGTCTTGAACTACTGAGCTCAAACGATCTTCCTGCCTGTGCCTCCCTAAGTGCTGGGATTACAGGTGTGAGCCACCACTCCTGACTTCATCTGCCTATTTCAATCTGCAAGAGGCTTAATATGGGGACTGAAACAAACCCCTACCTCAGCCCCACCACCCTCGCACACACACACACACAGCTGCTCATTTCCCAGTGCTGGTGCAGTGTACAGGGTCCCAGGTCATCAACATCCAGCTCTGGGTGTGGGGAGGGGACAAAAGGACCTGAAATTGCAGGTTGGGAAGAGAGTGGAAAGGGCAGGTGAGCTCTAAGGAGGAAGAGGTTGGGCTGGCCCATCTCGGGGATGTGTAGGCTGGGTCTGCAATGTTCATAGACAGCCTAGCCCTGAGACCACAGAGGAGAAAGGGCTTGAAAGGAAAATCAGATCCTGCAGGGAGACCACATTTCTCCAGGTCAGATGCCCGAAAAGGAGAAAGCTCTCAGCATCTGCCCATCTAGAGAGTCTCAGGTATCTCTGCCTCCAGCCACACCCTAAGTAAAGGCTCCTCCTCTCTGAGAACCTGAGGATTCCTGTGCCTCCTCACGCTTCAGGATGTGAATGTTTGGAACCCTGGTTGGAAGGTCTGGAGTGAAGTGTTCCTCCACCATCCCACAGCAGAAAGAGCTTCCTTTCTAGGCAAAATAGCCTTAGCTCCAATGTCAGGACCAAGAGAATATAGCACCTGAGTCTTTAGAACCTGCAAAACCCACTTTCTCTGACAGTCAATTTCTTTGGCTGAGGAAAAGCCATGAAAAAAGGCTGATCTGGTACAGCTAGTCCAGCTGAATGTGAGCCTATGTATGTGTACACCCTGTGTGGTGGGCAGCCTCTGAGATGGTCCCCAATGATCCCCCCTCTCCTTTCACACTTCATGTAATCCCCTCTCCTTTCTCCTTGAGTGTGGGCTGGATCTAGTGACTTTTTTCTAACAAATATGGCAAAAATAATGGATGTCACTTCTGCAATAATGTTACAAAAATACCATTGCCTCTCTCTCTCTCTCTCTCTCTCTCTCTCTCACTTTCTCTCTTTTTCTCTGTCTCACTCTGCCACATTGTAAGCCATGTTGTAAGCTTGCCATGTGGAAAATCCCACATGGCAAGGAATTGAGGAAGACCCCCCCCCCACAACCAATCACCATCAAGGAACAGAATCGTGACAACAACCTGTGAGTGGTGGAAGTGGATACTTCCTCAGTTGAGTCTTCAGATGAGGCTGCAGCCCCAATAATATGACAGTAACCTCATGAAAGACCTTGAGCCAAAGACATTCAGCTAAGCCATGCCCTGATTCCTGACTCACAGAAACTGTGAGATAATAAATGTTTGCGTGTTAAGCTTCTAAATTTTGGAGTAATTTGTAACAGCAACAGATAACTAACTAACACTTTCAGTACACAGAGTCATCAATCCTATGTGTATGCCTATGGTATATGCTTTTGCTGTGTGTGTACATCATCTGTGTGTATGCTGAGTATTCAGTTAGTAATGAGTTACGCACTGCCACAATAATGCTGCAATAACAAATCACCCCAATACTCAAGAGACTTAAAAACAACTGTTATTGCTCACAGGTCTGTGAGTCAGCAGGGCTCACACATGTATCTGTGGTCAGCTAAAGGTTAGGAAGGGCAGCTCTGCTGGTCTTGGCTGGACTCTCTCATGTGTTTGCAAGTCAGTTGGCTATAAGATGGTATAGGATGACTGCAGCCAGGATAACTGGGCTGTTCTCCCCCTAGTCTCTAATGGTCCCTCATCCTCCAGCAGCCTAGCTCAGCCTTGTTCATGTGCAGCTGGGCACAGTTCTAAGAGAGCTAGTGGAAGCTGCCAGCTGTCTTGAAGCCTAGGCTCAGAATCGACTCATCGTCCCTTCCACTTCATTCTATTGCCCAAAGCAAGTTTCAAGTCCAGTCCAGGTCAAGAGGGTAGGGGAATAGACTTTATCTTCTATTAGGAGTAACTGCAAAGTCACATTGAAAGGGCAAGGATTCAGGCAGGAACAAAGGAGTGGGGACATTTTTGCAATCTACCCCAGCTACTAAAATGTGCAGTGTGCATATCTTGCATACTATCCAAACCCTATGCCTTCCTCTCAGGTGTCTCTGGCTTAGGTCAGCACCCTGATTTTACAGTCTATTTTTTGGTTCTCATGACAATGTGTACAATGTTCACAGGCAGGCATGCTCAGAAGTTGGCTACACATGTGCTCAGGCCCTACACATAGAGCCCCATGAAGACAGACACATTTGATAGCTACATATTCAACGTGTTCCCGCCCAGCTTTTCCTTGCTTTGTCTACAATGTGCACACACAGCCACATGTTATCACATGAGTGCACGCAAGCAGACACACCTAGGCTGACTAGTCTAGTCAAAGTGTGCCCACACATTCAGACATATGCAGACGTGTGCACATACCGTTTTAGGAGCTATACACAATGAGCACACAACAACCACAGACACACTCACAGGATTGTGGCTCTGGACAGAGCCACTCTGAGAGGTCTGCTTGCTATGTGTGCACATTCCCACACCCCAAACCCACATGCACATGCAATTCCAGGTCGGTAACTCCGGATCAGTGTGTGAATCCACAAACAGAACCACTCGGGAACTGTTGAATTCGTCTCCATTGGGCGGTTTTCTGCTTCCAGAAAGATAAATGTCCTCCTCTCAAAGATGAGCTTCCAGCCCTACAAATCACTGCTCCTCTGCTCCTGCACCCTCCCACCCCCCGACCCTCCCCCATTACTCATCCAAAGGAAAATGCAAAGAGTAATAATAATTAGACAGGGACAAATCACTGGGCTGAGTTGGGGATGGCTCCACTCAATCCAGGGCCGTTTCCCTGGCAACCAGGGGAGGTGCTGGGAGGCAGGTGGTCCTGGGAGGCCCACTAGAGGTGGGTGCGGAGAGTGCAGCCCAAGGCTCAGCCCCTCCTCCATGTCCAGCAGAAGTTTAAATAACCCCCAATTCTAGGGAACTAGGCAAGTCCAACCCCAATCCCAGGAACACCCACAAATTTTGCTCTAGAAGCTCACATGCAGTGAAAAGGAGATTGATGACAATCTGCCTTGTCTTATATTCCACACTAAATGGTGCAAAGCTTATCATATTTTTGCAAAAACTTATCTTTTAATTTAAAAAGTTAAAATTTCTGAGGCTGAGCGCGGTGGCTCATGCCTGTAATCCTAGCACTTTGGGCGGCCAAAGCGGGCAGATCACTGAGGTCAGGAGTTCAAGACCAGCCTGACCAACATGGCAAAACTCCGTCTCTACTAAAAATACAAAAATCAGCCAGGTGTGGTGGCAGGCGCCTGTAATCCCAGCTATCTGGGAGGCTGAGGCAGGAGAATTGCTTGAACCTGGGAGGTGGAGGTTGCAGTAAGCAGAAATCTCGCCACTGCACTCCAGCCTGAGAAACAGAGCGAGACGCCATCTCAAAAAAAACAAAAACAGCTAAAATTTCTAGAGCAAATATGTTATTCATAAATACTATTACAAGTACTTGTTTTAAAAATTTTAAATAAGGCCGGGCACAGTGGCTCATGACTGTAATTCCAGAGCTTTGGGAGGCCAAGGTGGGAGGATCACTTGAGACCAGGAGTTCAAGACCAGCCTGGGAAACATAGCAAGACCCTGTCTTTACAAAAAATAAATAAATAAAAATTAGCCAGGTGTGGTGGGGTGGCTCATGTCTATAAGTGGCTCATATCTATAGTCCCAGCTATGTGGGAGGCTGAGGCAGGAGGACTGCTTGAGCCTAGGCGTTTGAAGTTGCAATGAGCTATGATTCCACAACTGTACTCCAATCTGGCAATAGAGCAAGGCCCTGTCTCAAAAAAATTTTTTTTCAATGATATAAAGTAAGTATTTTTAAAAAGTGAAAGTTTTTCTCCTGTAGGCCCAGCTCTACTCCAGTGAGGTGGCACCATTAGCCATCTCTAGAACTTTCTTTTTTTCTTTCTTTTCTTTTTTTTTTTTTTTGTTGTTGTTGTTTGTTTGTTTTGTTTCCCTGATACGGAGTTCCGCTCTTGGCACTCCAGGCTGGAGTGCAATGGCGTGATCTTGGCTCACTGCAACCTCCGCCTCCCAGGTTCGATTCTCCTGCCTCAGCCTCCCGAGTGGCTGGAACTACAGGCACACACCACCATGCCTGGCTAGTTTTTTGTATTTTTAGTAAAGATAGGGTTTCACCATTTTGGCCAGGCTGGGTCTCGAACTCCTGACTTCAACTGATCCACCCTCCTCGGCCTCCCAAAGTGCTGGGATTACAGGCATGAGCCACCGTGCCTGGCCAGCCAACTCTAGAACTTTCTATGGCACATTCAAAATAGAGACACACCTAGCAAAGTGATAATAGATCTAACTCTTACATAGCACTTACTATATGCCAGGCACGGTTCTAAGCACTTTCTATCCATTAGCTCATTTAATGCTCAAAATAACTCTGTAAGATAGATATTGTCATATCCCCACTTTTCAGATAGAGAGCTGAGGCACAGAGAGGTTAGGTAACTTACCCAGGGGTCCACAGCCAGTGAATAGCAAATCCGGGATCCAAACCCAGGCAGCCTGGCCCAGAACCCAAACTCATCTCCCACACTCTGCTGTCTGTGATCATCCCTAAGATGCTGAGGTCCATCTTGTTTCATGCTTTTCTTTATAGAAACCTCGATTCCCTGAGGCAACAGACCTGAAGGGCCTGGGAGGGGAAGGGTTCCAAGGCTTGTTAAAGAGGAGGGGGTGGGGTGGGGGCCAGATGGGGAGGTGGGGGAGCTGCAAGCCAGGGACGCTGAGCTGCACTCCTCCATGGCATCCGGGAGGGCCGTGGGGTGCTAGGGGAGGCCTGTATTGACTGCCACAATGTCAGAGCCTCGTGAAGAGCCCCTTGCCCTGGCTGGGCACAGAGGAAGTGCAGCTGCCCAGCTTCAGATAGGTCATGTGGTTCAGGGTCACCCGGAGAGGCCATCTGGATGGAAAATCAGCCTCTCCTCCCATGTTGCTGGGCCGTGTTGGCCTTGGGGGGGGGTCTCCTACGTTTCCAGCAGAGAAAGGACAGCCCCCAGAAGGACTGGCAGATGCTGGGAGCAGCCAGGCCGTGTACTGAGTTGTTCTTCGTGGGCGCCCCAACCTGCACCCATTCTCTGTCCCTCTTAGCCCTGCTCTGCTCCCCAGGCTGACCTCAGAAGGCAGCACCCCTGAACCCCTTCAGCCTTGGCTCCTGGCTGAGTCCAGCCAGTGGGAGGCCACCCAGGGGTGGGTGGAAAGACAGGGAAGGGGATCTGTTCTCTGGTCCCTTCTCTGCCTGCCCTCAGTTTGGCTCTTCCCTCTGGCTCCTGCAGCCTCAACAAGAGCAATCACGCCCCCAAGAGAGTGACCACTGGTTCTCGGGGAGTCATAACCTTACATATTGCAATAATTTGTCACCCTCCAAAGAGCCACAGCACAGGACCAGGCACAGTGGCTCATGTCTGTAATCCTAGCACTTTGGGAGGCAGAGGCAGGAGGATCGCTTGAGGTCAGGAGTTCGAGACCAGCCTGGCCAACATGGTGAAACCCTGTCTCTACTAAAAATATAAAAATTAGCCAGACATAATGACACATGCCTGTAGTCCCAGCTACTTGGGAGGCTGAGGCAGGAGAATCACTTGAACCCAGGAGGTGGAGGTTTCAGTGAGCCAAGATGGAGCCATTGCACTCCAGCCTGGGCGACAGATCAAAAGGAAGAGACAATGAGGGAAAAAAATGCCTTAAAAGGTTCCTTGCTGGAAGAGGCTGTGTTAGTTTCCTAGGATGACCATAACAAAGTATTACACACTTGGGTGGCTTCCTCTCACAGTTCTGGAAGCCAAAAGTCAGGAATCAAGGTGTCTGTTGGGCCATGCTTCTTTAGAAGGCTCTTGGGACACAGCCTTCCACACCTCATCCAGCTCTGCATGGTCACTGGTAATCCTGGGGCTCCTCAGCTTGCAGCAGCATCACTCCAATCTCTACCTCCAGCTTCACGTGGCCTCCTTCCCTGTGTCTCCGTGTCCACATTTCCTTTTCTTACGGGGACACCAGTCATCAGAAGGCTCACCCTAATCCAGTATGACCTTTGTTATGGACAGAATGTTTCCCACCAAAATTCATACATTGAAGCCCTAATCCCCAAAGTGAGGTACTGGGAGATAATAATTAGGTCTAGATTAGGTTATGAGGGTAGGACCCTTACTATGAGATTAATGCCCTTATAAGAAGAGGAACATAGAGCTCTCTCTCCCTCCCCACCAACACATCAAGGAAAGACCACGTGAGGTCACAGCAAGAAGGTGGCTGTCTACAACCCAGGAAGTGTGCCCACAGCAGGCACCAAATCTGCACCAGCGCCTTGATCTTGGACCTCCAAGCCTCCAGAACTGTAAGCAAGAAATGCCCGAGGTCTAAGCCTCCCAGTCTACGATATTTTGCTCTTGCAGCCTGAGCTAAGACAGATCTCATCTTAACTTGATTACATCTGCTAAGACCCTATTTCTAAATAAGGTCACATTCACAGATATTGGAGGTTAGGACTTGGACATATGTTGGATGGTGACACAATTCAACCCGCAACAGGGTGTCATAATGAAAAACAGGTTGAGGCCAGGCATGGTGGCTCATGCCTATAATCCCAGCACTTTGGGAGGCTGAGGTGGGTGGATCACTAGAGGTTAGGAGTTCAAGACCAGCCTAGCCAACATGGTGAAGCCCCATCTGTACTAAAAATACAAAAATTAGCCAGAAATGGTGGCGGGTGCCTGTAATCCCAGCTACCCTGTAGCTGAGGCGCAAGAATCGCTTGAACCTGGGAGGCGGAGGCTGCAGTCAGCCAAGATCACGCCACTTCACTGCAGAGTAAGACTCTGTCTCAGGAAGGAAGGAAGGAAGGAGGGAGGGAGGGAGGGAGGGAGGGAAAGAGAGAGAGAGGAAGGAAGGAAGGAGAGAGAGAGAGAGAAAGAGAGAGAAAGAGAAAGAAAGGAAGGAAGGAAGGAAGGAAGGAAGGAAGGAAGGAAGGAAGGAAGGAAGGAAGGAAGGAAGGAAGGAAAGGAGGGAGGGAGGGAGGGAGGGAGGGAGGGAGGGAGGGAGGGAGGGAGGGAGGGAGAGAGAGAGAGAAAGATGGGTTGAGAAACACTGATGTGTGCTGACAGCCCAGGCAGGGGCCTCCACTTTCCCCTCTTCTCTTCCTGTCCCTTCAGCCCCAGAGGCAGCAACAGCTTCCTGCTGCCCTAGGGCCTGGGTGTGTCTCAGCATTTCTTATTGGTCTCTTTCATCCTGCCCACCCTTGTATAAATAATCTCTTCATTAAATTCTCTTAAATAGAACCCTAGCATTGTTATAAGCATTTTGTGTACATCTCTTTCCTACCAGAATCTTGACTGATTCATTTTGATTTCAAAAAATAACGATGTCTGTTATGGAGGACTAGGGAAAAAATAACGATAGGGCACACTGAGAACTCTGACGCTGCAGGTGGAGCTGTAAATCGGTACAACCACTCTGGAAGACAGTCTGGCAGTGTCTAGTCCAGCTGAAGACATGGGAATTCTTCAGCCAAAGTTTCCTCTCCTGGATATTTATCTCCTGGTTTCCTCTCCTAGAGAAATGTGGGCCCAGGTATTTCAGGAGATATGTAATAAGAATGCTTCAACCATCGGTCGGGCATGGTGGCGCACGCCTATAATCCCAGCACTTTGGGAGGCCAAGGCAGGTGGATCACTTGAGGTCAGGAGTTTGAGACCAGCCTGGCCAACATGGTGAAACCCCATCTCTACTAAAAACAAAACAAAACAAAACCAAAAAATTAACCAGGCATGTTGACACCCACTTGTAGTCCCAGCTACTCAGGAGGCTGAGTTAGGAGAATTGCTTGAACCCAGGAGGCAGAGGTTACAGTGAGCCAAGATGGGGCCACTGCACTCCAGCCTGGGTGACAGAGTGAGACCCTGTCTCAATAAAAAGAATGCTTAGGACAAATACCTAATGCATGCGGGGCTTAAAACCTAGATGACAGTTTGACAGGTGCAGCAAACCACCATGGCACATGTATACCCATGTAACAAACCTGCACGTTCTGCACATGCATCCCAGAACTTAAAGTAAAATAAAAAGAAAGAAAGAATGCTTCAGCCAGCATTGTTTGCAATAGCCAAAACCTAGAAACAATCCAGAATTATAGCCATTGCATTATTATTATTATAGCCATACAATGGAATAATATTCAGCAAGAAAAATGAACTTCAGTTGCATACAACAACATGAATGGCTCCCCCAAAAACATAATGTTAAGTGAAAAAGGTAAGGCACAAAAGAACATGTGTGATGAGTTCACTTAGATAAAATTCAAAACAGACCAAACTTAACTATGTTGTTCAGGGATACATACTTAGCAGAGGAAAATTACAAAGAAAAGCAAGGATTCTACCTGGGTTTTCTTACTTTTCTACTTAAATTTCTGACAAGTACCCTTTATAAGTGTCAAGGTCATGAAAATACAAGAATAAGAAACAGCCATGGATGGATGAAACTATGGAGAAATGATAACTAAATCCAATATGGGATCCTGGAGTGGATCCCGGAACAGAAAGAGAACACTCATGGGAAACTGGCGACATCCATAAAGTCCGTAGTTCAGTAAATAGTGTTGGACCAGTGTCAATCTCTGAGTTTTTATGAACATGCTGTGGTTATGTAAGATGTTTCCATTAGGGGAAGGCAAGTGAAGGGTATGTGAGTATACAAAGGACATACAGGAATTCTCTGTTTTATTGTTGCAACTCTTATATCAATCTAAAATTATTCAAAATAAAATGATTTTTTAAAAGCAATGATTGTTACTATAAATGAAGAACAGTTACCTCTTGAGGGAATTAATTGGGGAGGGCACATGGAGGGGCTTAGCACTGTTCAATGTCTAGGCCTGGGTGGTGGAGACGTGGGTGTTTGTTTTGTAAGTTTAAACTAGACATCTCTGTTTTATGCACTTTTCTGTATATTAGTTATCTCTCAAAATTTTTAACATGTTAAAAATAGACGAAGGCTGGGTGCAGTGGCTCATGCCTGTAATCCCAGGGCTTTGGGAGGCCATGGTGGGTGGATCACCTGAGGTCAGGAGTTCGAGACCAGCCTGACCAACTTGGTGAAACCTCGTCTCTACTAAAAATACAAAAATTAGCTGGGTATGGTGGCAGCCGTCTGTAATCCCAGCTACTTTGGAGGCTGAGGCAGGAGAATCGCTTGAACCTGGGAGGCGGAGGTTGCAGTGAGCAGAGACCATGCCATTGCACTCCAGCCTGGGCAACACAGCGAGACTCAGGCCCCCTTCAAAAAATAAAAATAAAAGATGAAAATGACTATCAGGCACAGCAGACACGTAGATTAGAAAATCACAGTTGTGAAAAGAGGAAAAAGAAGTAAGGAAAGCAAATATAAATCTTTATCTAGTAAAGAGAGAAAAAAGGGAGGGAGCTGGGAGAGAGGTGGCATTTCCTTTACCTCAGATGTCCAGCAAATTCATACCCATTCCATATATATAGGCCTTTTTACACAAACAAGATGCTACCACACACATTATTCTGCTCCCTGCACAATACATCGTGGGCATCTTCCATGTCAGCACATACAGGGAGCAGGGTGCATTCTTCATCCCACTGCACAGCGTGGCATTGTGCGGTTCCGCCATCATTTATGCCCTTGGTCCCCCATTGATGGATACTCAGGTTGTCTCCCGTGTCTCACGATGACACGCCAGGCTGCTGCTACGCACCCGCTTGCACTCGAGCCAGGCACACCTCAGCCAGCGTTTCCACAGACTCAAGACCCCTAAATGGAACACAGGGTCAAAGTCGGAAAGCTGTGGGCAAGTATTGACTGATGTGATCTGGGATATTTATTTTCTGCTCTGTTGCTGGCATTTATTTATTTTTTACTATTTTTATTATGATAATGTATATATAACATAACACTGGTCGTTTTAACTATGAAAAGTACAGTTCATTCAGAGACATTAAATACATGCTTGCTGCTGTGCAACCATCACCACTATCCATCTCCAAGACTTTTTAAATCACCCCAAACAAAACCCTGGACCCGTTAAGCAACAACTCTCCATTTCCCCCTCCCTCCAGCCCTGGTAACCTCTATTCCACTCTCTGTCTCCGAGAATTTGCCTGCTCTATATATTTCATATAAGGAGAACACAAATGGAAAAGTGTTGCATGAGACCCATTGTTTTTTTGGTTTGTTTGTTTAAGACGGAGTTTCACTCTTGTCACCCAGGCTGGAGTGCAGTGGCGTAATCTCGGTTCACTGTAACCTCCGCCTCCCAGGTACAAGTGATTCTCCTGCCTCAACCTCCTGAGTAGCTGGAATTACAGGTGCGCGCCACCATGCCTAGCTAATTTTTGTATTTTAGTAGAGATGGGGTTTCACCATGTTGGCCAGGTTGGTCTCGAACTGCTGACCTCAGGTGATGCATCAGCCTCGGTCTCCTAAAGGGCTGGGATTACAGGTGTGAGCCACTGTGCCCAGCCCCCATTGTTTTTTCTCCCAGAACTCACTCCAATTTAGGCACCTGCCTGGCAGAAGGAGCGATGTGGAGCAGCACCGAGGAGGAAAGTGGGGACGTTCCCAGCTTTGAGGTTCAAGGGGTAAGATGCAGAAGAGTGCTTGTTGAGTGAGTTTTCTTCCTGCAAAAAGGGGATCAAAACAAGGGAAACATTCTAAGCCAGAGGGAGGAGGTCGAGAACAGAGTGGGGAGAAGGAGCTGATGAAGGTCTCTAGGGAAAGGCCGGGTGGGTTACTATGCTGCTCAGGTAGGTGCTGAGTATGGGATGGGGGAGATGGTGCCTTGAATGAGTTTGGGGATCTGAAAGTAGAGGTGACCTGGGCCCCAGCTCCCATCTGCAATCCTCAGCCATGCTAGCAGAGATGGCAGGGGGAGATACGCCGCCGCAGGCCACTCTCCTATATATTTACATCTCCAAAGTAGCACGGAGGAAGAGCTGAATGAGTGTGTGCACGGGAGAAGATCAGAAAAGTGAGCTGGGACCCACACCAGAAAGGCTCTCAGTGCTGCACGGTAAGGAGCAAATGGCGCAGAGAACTCAGCGCTGGTCCACAGACACCTTCACCAGCACCATTGTTGCGGTGAGGGGTCACAGCCTAGCAAGGACTCACTACATAAGCAACCCCAAATACAGTGCCCCGCCCCCCAGGAAGCAAGGAAAGTTTCTTTACTAAAGAAAAGCAAAGATCCCCCAGGAAGGAATGTAAGAGAAGAGATCTTAATTGGCTGAAGACCCTCTCAAATGGCAAGTTTATCTTGAATTAGCTAGAATTAATTTTCTACCTTCTGGTGGAAAGGTATGTGTTAGGGAGGGAGAAGGAGGTATTGAGACAAAAACCAAATTCAATCACAGAGTAACTAAAACTGACATTTCTTGTCCACCTGTATTTTACTTTTTTTTTTTCTTTTTCTTTTTTGAGACAGAGTCTTGCTCTGTCACCTAGCCTGGAGTGCAGTGGCGCCATCTCGGCTCACTGCAACCTCTGACTCCCGGGTTCAAGTGATTCTCCTGCCTCAGCCTCCTGAGCAGCTGGGATTACAACCTGTGTCACCATATCAAGCTAATTTTTTTTTTTTTTTTTTTTTTTTTTTTTTTGTAGAAACGGGGTTTCACCATATTGGCCAGGCTGGTCTCGAACTCCTGTCCTCAGGTGACCTGCCCACCTCAGCCTCCCAAAGTGCTGGGATTACAGGCATGAGCCATTGCACCCAGCCACCCACCTGAATTTTAGAGACTAACAAACTCAAAACCACCATGCACATTTTACATCTTATGTCATTTCCAAGTTGATATATATCAGGGTTGGACCAATTTGTGCTCCCTTAATAAACACATCAGTGTGCCACTTCCCCACACCCACACCCACATTTGGTGCCAACCTGAAAGGTACGCCTTTATTAAAAATAAAATAAAATAGTTCACTTCTTTCTGACTGCACAATCGGTTACATCCACCACTCCATGGTATTATGAATTCTGTCCACAACGGCTCTTGGCACAGAAATTGGAAAAGAATATCACAGCAATTTTAATGAATTTGGAACAGCAAGTTCTTGGCTGGGAAAATAGTGTGGCTTATTGAGGGATGTTGTTCCCTTTGGCGTTGTGAACATCATGTTCAAGGCAATATCCAAATGGAAACGACTCTATCAGAAGAAAGCAGGGAAGGGGTGTGGTGGGGTGGCCTGGAAAGCTCACTGAGGGCAGAACCCAGATGCTGGGGCCCCTAGAGCCCCAAAGATACCTCTGCCTTCCTGGCAGTCAGGCTGTCTTCCTCTTCCTCCTCTTCTCCAACAGACCCATATCCCCACCAACCATTGTCACCATCTCTCAGGCCCCTGGACAGCATCCTGGACATCAGCTCTAAGTCCTCTGTCACCTCTCTAAACATTTACCTCTTTCTTTGCACCAGCGCATAGATTCTCAGGGCTGGAGGGAGACTCACAAATGGTCAAGTTCAACTACACAACAGATGCCAGCTGAAACTCCCTGGTGGCATATCAGTGATGGGGTGCTCACACCTCCCCAGCACAGCCCACTCCATCCCTGAACCCCCTGACCATACAGAGCCCTTTTCCTAAGGACCTAGAAGCTCAGAGGAAAGCCCACATTCTTCCAGGGACACAGAGTGAGTAGGGTCCCTCTTCCACATGACAACTCTCGTTTCTTCGAAGACAGCATCCTACCCCCCAGTATGAGTTCCCCAGGGCTGCTGTACCAAATGGCCACAAGCTTGGTGGTGTCAAACAACAGACATTTCTCCTTCTTACACAGTTCTGAGAAGGAGAGCCATCCAAAATAGAGGTGTGCGCAGGATTGGTTCCTTCTGGAGGGTCTGAGAAAGAACCTGTCCCATGCCTGTCTCTGAGCTCCTGCAGCCACCTGCAGTCTCTGGCATTCCCGGCTTGCAGCTGCACCTCTCCAGTCTCTGCCTCTGCTTCCACAGTAGCTTCTCCTGTGTCTATGTCTTTTCCTCTTCTGTGTTTAGGACTCACCCAGATAATCCCAAATGATCTCATCTTAAGATCCTTAGCTTAATTGCATCTGCAAGAACTCCTTTTATCTTTTTCTTTCTTTTCTTTTTTTTTTTTTTTTTTTTAATTTGAGACAGAGTTTCACCCTGCCACCCAGGCTGGAGTGCGACGGCACAATCTCAGCTCACTGCAACCTCCATCTCCCAGGTTTAAGCAATTCTCCTGCCTCAGCCTCCCAAGTAGCCGGGATTACAAGTGTGTACCACCAAGCCTGGCTAATTTTTGTATTTTTAGTAGAGATGGGGTTTCACCATGTTGGCCAGGCTGGTCTCAAACTCCTAACCTCAGGATATCTGCCTGCCTTGGCTTCCCAAAGTGCTGGGATTACAGGTTTGAGCCACCGTGCCTGGCCATTCCTTTTTTTTTAAAAAAAAAAAAAAAAAAAAAAAGCTACATTCGCAAGTTCTCAGTGGACATATCTTTTGGGGCAACATCATTCAACTCAATGCACCCCCTAAGTTTTTTATTCTTCCGACAGAATGGTCTCGGTCCTTCTGCCATTCCTCAGATGATGAAATGTCAAGGCTGCTCTATTCCCATTGGTACTGATATGATGCACCTAATTGCTCCAAATACCAGCAGACATACCTCCATCTCTTCCACCAAAATGTCACACAAACACTTGCCAAGAGCCAGCTGAAGTTTCAAAACAATCTTTATCAAATTTGCTTGAACTACGAGGAGCAGCATTAAGAAAAGACAGCACTCAGGCCCACTTAGTTCTGCCATGAACTGTGGTGAGGTTTTCTGCTACTCTGAGCCTCGGTTTCCTTGTCTGAAACATGGGGACAATCATACCCAACTCATATATCAATGCTCCGAGCTCTCGAATAATCTCGTCTCACCTTAGGCTTCAGATTCCTCTTAGCAAAGCCCTTCCCAGTTCAGACTCCCTGTATTATCCCCACCCCACTGTCTCTGCCCTTTCAAGACCCTTAGCCCCCTCCTGGGCTATAGCTGCTGTAGTGTCCTGGTTACGGTGCTACTGATTGAAGAAACAGAGGCCCAGGCAAGCTCATACTCACAAACAGAGGCTGGTCCAAGACCAGCAAACAAAGCACAGACGGCCTCATGGCCCAATGTAACTGCCTTCACCCCTACACCTACACCAATGCTTCCCAATCTTCTTCACGTTACGGCAAACAGAGAATGTGATAAAATCCTTAAGGTTCACTGGGTACACAAATGAAGCTGTTCTGGTCCAAAGGTCCCAGCCTGGGGGCTCCACCCGGGCCAGACCTCCCCAGCCTTTCACCAAGGGCAGAGGGGATCTGTACCCCAGCATCTTTGGAACCCATCTGCCGTCCACCTTCAGGGCAAACACAGTGACCTGAGTGTCTGTGTCACCCAGTCCTCCAGAGGAGGAACTCGATTGGTCCTTTGCCAGCCTTGGACCTGAGTGCCCCCTCCCAGAGAGATTTCCCCAAAATTGACTGAGAGCCAGCACAACAGAAAGAGTTAAGGAGTCAACTTAAGATGTGAAATTAGCATGTCTACCAGTGCCTACAGTTTCTGAGCTTTTTGTTTTTTGTTGAGACAGGGTCTCGCTCTGTCATCCAGGCTGGCGTGCAGCAACGTGATCATAGCTCACTGCAGCCTCAAACTTCTGAGCTCAAGTGATCCTCCCGCCTCAGGTTCCCAAAGTGCGGTGATGACAGGCATGAGCCACCGTACCTGGCCAGTTGCTAGGATTATCACTGCTGCTCTTCCTTAAGGAAGAAGGCGAGGGAAGTAAATGGCAGCGACATCGAAGACAACACGCTGGATGCAGAATTCAGACATTGAAGAGGACAAGAGAAGATGTTTCTTCTTGGTCACTCTCATAACCGTTTCATTGGTCCTGAGGGCGGAGGAGTAGGGAATTACTACCAGAACAAGGAAGTTTACAGCTTCTGGTTTTCATAGTATACACCATGCTTAGGATACAGTCATTATGTTGAGCACCCACTAAGCCTTGGGCACTTTGCATGCATTATCCCCTCCCCCATATCAACCTCTCCTAGACCCAATACAGGTCACTGAGGGTACAACCCTGAGCAAGGGAGGCCAGCCCTGCCCTCTGAGAGTTTTGCCTCTCGGGGAGCAGACCAAAAGGAGCAAATAAGCACATTGATAAGGCTGATATGGATTAAATGGCTGTATCATGTATTGTTATCTATATTGTACACTATATATTACTTATTTTTATATATATAGTTAGCATCCATGCAGCTAAAAATAATAACATAATAAAGCAGAGCAATAGTATTGAGAATGCAAGGGATATTATTTTAGGTAAGATAGCAGGAAAGACCCCTCTGAGGAAAGGATATTTGAACAGAGATCTAAAGGAGTGAAAGTGGGAGCCAAAGAGAGATCTGCAGGGAGAGCATGCCAGGTAGAGGGAACAGCAAATACAAAGGATCAGATTAGAATGTGCAGAAGAATTACTCAAGACAGTTTTTTAAATGCAGATCCCTTGGCTCCTAGACTCAGAGATTCTGGTTCAGTAGATCTGGGAGGGACCCAGGAATCTCCATTTTTATATCTCTCCAGTGATTCTGGTGCAGATGGTCCAATGACCATATTTTAAGAAAATATAGTTTTATATTTTTCCCATGGTTTCGATCCTTGATCATTCTCAAAGACTCTGTTCTGTGCTTTTACAAAATCGAAAAGCTTTGGGGATTTAAGGTCTACACACCCTGAAGTCAGAGCCTGGTAGATCCTCCCAGCCCCTTCCGATGCATCCATGCGCCCTTCAGCAATCAAGAGGAAAGATGATGCCCAGCCGGGGGATCTGGGAGGAGGGATCTTGGGGCTAGATGGACTGTAACTGCTGGTGGGTGAAGGGTCTGAATGGTGTGCAAGCCAAATGCTCTGCCCCTCTCCTCAGGGCTCTACTTACCTATCTTGGGGCAAGATACAGGGATGGTAAATGTTCCTCCATTGGTCTACCGGTCTGACCCCCTAGCTTCCCCACTGTGCTCTGGAATAATGGCCGAGGCAGTCTGGGCTCTGGAGTCAGAGGGCTGGGTTCAAATCCCAGTTCCACCTCCTGTAAGCCACCTGACATAAGCCAGTGATTAAGCCTCTGAGCTCCAATGAATTCATCCAAAAAATGGAAATAAAGTAGTATCCATACCTTTGAGTTAGTATATGACACATGGAAAAGCTCTTAATAAAACCTCTCATCTGCAAAAGCATTCCAATAAAATTTCATTCTCAATGTGAATGGCGTAACTATTAAATCAAAATAAATTCAGTGTATGCACAAGCCCAGTCTAATATGGTAGCACATTTAACAAAACACAGTCCAACAATCAGAAAGTGACCGGGAGTGATTCTAGTCTTTACTTGGATTCCTGAAAGAATGTCAAAGGATGTCATTACCCAACACAGTTCTTAAAATTCTATTTGCAGCCAGGCGTGGTGGCTCATGCCTGTAATGCCAGCACTTTGGGAGATCGAGGTGGGTGGATCATCTGAGGTCAGGAGTTCAAGACCAGCCTGACCAATATGGTGAAACCCTATCTCTACTAAAAATATAAAAATTAGCGGGGTGTGGCAGCATGAGACTGTAGTCCCAGCTACTCTGGAGGCTGAGACAGCAGAATTGCTTGAACTCAGGAGGCGAAGGTTGCAGTGAGCTGAGATCATGCCACTACACTCCAGCCTGGGGAACAGAATGAGACTCCGTCTCAAAAAAAACAAATAAACAAAAATAAAAATTATATTTGCACATCCTTTATTCTCTAATTTTCTCCCCCAACAGCTACCCAGCCACCCCCGAATCCTGCCATTTTCTCTCCCTCAACTCCCAGTCCAAACGCTCTTTAGCTCTTACCATGCCAGCCCTTCACTTTTCCTCTCCCTCCTTCCTGTTCACACCTGCCTCTCTCTGTTGCGCAGCTTAGCCTTTCAGATACAGTTTTCCGGTCCCCACTTTTCTGCCTCCCCACTCTGTAATAATCATGACTGTCATTACAAATGTGGTGCCTTTAGGCGCCTATAGGCAGAGAAAGTGGTGATATCAGTGAAACAATGAAGAAAGAGTTGTTTAACCCCCAAGCACACAAGCCCACCCCTCAAAGGCCGATTCTGTGTGCTATGGCACATGCACATATATGCACACATGCAAGGCACATCTGTGCCCACATGTGTGCCATAGCATATGCATGTGTAAATGCCATGTGATGCAGTACACA
This sequence comes from Macaca nemestrina, assembly GCF_043159975.1. NCBI lineage: Eukaryota > Metazoa > Chordata > Mammalia > Primates > Cercopithecidae > Macaca > Macaca nemestrina. The sequence goes on from NC_092139.1 coordinate 25,740,606, forward strand.
CATGTATATGCACACATGCAAGGCATATTTGTACACATGTGTGCTGTAGCACATGCATATGTGTGCACAAATGCCATAAGCAAATGTAGGTTGCAGCATGTGCACGGGCATGCAAAGACATGTGCAGGCACATTTGAATGTGTGTGATATAGTGTGCACATATGTGTGTGCACACGCCCTGTGTAAATGGCATGTGCTGTAGTGTAGGCACACATGCCATACAAGCACCAGGGCTCTGTGGTCCAGACCTGGGGCAAACCATGAGTCCCAGGCCAAACAGCAGCCAAGCCAGGCCTCCCCACAGTCTGTCCTCCCTCCCACTTGCCTCAAGAAACAAAGACAGTTTATCAAGAACTCCCCAGTAAGCGGTTTTTTTAAGACCTTCAGCAGCAGCCACCGGGCTGAGCTGAACGTCTCACTTTATTAGTGAGTTTGGCCTTGGGTGTCTGGCTGTTTGATCAATCCTGCCGGGGGTCAGTGATATTTCCTCCCGGCCCCCCCGCCCCTGCCCCTGCCCCTCTGCCGCACCTGATGAACAGCTCGCCCCTGGACCGCTGATCACCTATTGATTTTCCAGCCCGAGGCTACATCTGCCGCCAGCTGCCATCTCCAGCCCTGTCACCGGGACCACTTGGTGACTAACTGATTCTCCGAGCCCCTCCCACCCCCGCCCCTCACTGCACACCCGGCTCCCCGACTCATGGCCCAATCTGCCCTTCCCGCTTTGTCTGTGCCCAGTTTTTACCCTCTCTTTCAGGGCTCAGTGCTGGCACCCAGGACACCAAAATCAAGGTCTTTTCCCAGTGACTCCCCAGCTGACTTTGATGCCCGGCTGCATGACCTTGGACAAGTCACTTTATCTCCTTGTGCCTCAGTTTCCTCATATGTAAAACTGGGGCAATATTGGAACCTACCCATCATGTTTATCAGGCAGCAGTTTCCACAGAGTATTGCGGGTACCCCGGGGTTTCTGAGACCTTTTCAGGTGGTTCATAAAAGTCAGAATAATGTTGACAGTAATACTAAGATGTTATTTGTGGGGGTTTTTTGCTCTCAATGAAAGCTTTTTAAAACTCCCAGCGGAATATTACAGGGGATACGTGACATGTGATGTCTCAAAAACTTGCAGAAGCAGATACAAAAATCGAACTCTCTTCTATTAAGACTGACATTATAGAGATCTGCAAAAATATAAAACAAAGCCACACTTCCTTCTCCTTAAATTTTGTGTGTTGTGAAATATAGTCATTTTTCACAGGAATATATTATTTATGCTCACATGTAGTGTATTATTGCTATTTTAAATAAATTATAAAGAAATATTATTAAAATTTCTGTTTTGACTCCTAAAATGATCATTAGTGATAGATACAACTCATATGAACAAGAGCTTTGAGAGCCTTGATCATTCTTAGAGTGTAAAGGGTTCCTCAAGCCAAAAAGTTTGAAAACTGCTGGTAGAAGATGCTAGCACTGTGCCTGGTTCATGTGAGCACTCAGTAAATTGCTATGATTTGGAGGTACCATCATTGGGAGTGAGAGTGATTTCTCCAGTCAAGCTGGGGAGAGGATTTGGGGGTGCAGATTTGGGGAGGTTGCCCCTGATTAGGGACATAGTCCCTTTACCCAAATGGCACAAAGGTGAGATCCCCTCTGCCAGCTCCAAGCAGCCCCCTCCCCTCGCACTCACTGTCAGCTTAGAGTGTTCAAAGCCATGGCCAAGGGAAAGGAGCACCTGACTGACCTTGGCCCTAGCAGCTGGGATTGGCTGCACCTCGAGATACACCTCCCTCAAAATTGCTCAGAGGGAGGCAGTTGGTGCAAAGAAGGAAGAGGCTGGAGGAGGAGATGTAACAGTAGCTACTCCTCGATTAGCCTTACCATGTATCAGGCATCGTTGTAAGCACTTTAGAAAAGTTAAGTCATTTGATCCCTGCAACAATCTTAGATGGTTGTTTAAAAATGTACCCGGGATGATTTTGTTATAATCAGGTATGGGAGGACGATAGACACGGAGTCATCTGCCTGAAAGGAAGATTGTATTACTTACAGTTTCCAAGAGGAGGGGACACCATTCAGGGCCACCTGGGGAAGTGCCAGGTTGGGTCAGGAGGCAGAATGAACAAGGGAAAAGCGCGGACAAAAGCCTTTATTGTGGCTTTCATGGGGAAGGAACAAGTGAGGCAAGGTTGGAGGTTTAAATTAAGATTGGCTAGTTTTAATCATCTTAGTTTACAGTCCAGGCTATAGTGGTCATTCCTAATTATCTGGTACGTGGCCCTGGAGTGATTTAGGGCAGGGGGAATATTGGCCTGCTGTGTGAGGGTTTTATAAAGGGGATGTTAGGGGATATGGGCTTTGGACAGGCTGGTGTGCATATGAAAGGCAAGTTTGTAGGCCAGGCACGGTGGCTCATGTCTGTAATCTCAGCACTTTGGGACGCCAAGACAGGCGGACCACCTGAGATCAGGAGTTCAAGACCAGCCTGGCCAACATGGTGAAACTTCGTCTCCACTAAAAATACAAAAATTAGCCGGGCATGATGGTGGGCGCCTATAATCCCAGCTACTCGCGAGGCTGAGGCAGGAGAATCACTTGAACCCGGAAGGCGGAAGTTGCAGTGAGCCAAGATCGTGCCATTGCATTCCAGCCTGGGCAACAGACCAAGACTCCATCAAAAAAAAAAAAAAAAAAAAAAAGGCAAACTTGCCGGCAAGTTGTTCACTCTAAGAATTAGCTAGCCTCCCTAGGGGCAGTCCCTCCCTGGGTTCATCAGACTCCAAGATGTCAAAGCATCATAAAACACACAAAAATAAACTATTACTATCTTTATTGTACAGATGAGGAAATTGAGGTAGAAAGCTAAGGGTCATGCCAAGGTCACACAGTTGGTGAGTGGTGGCACCAGGACTTGAACCCAGACACTGCCATTCCACAGGCCAAGCCCTTCACCACTATGCCACATTGCCTTGTGCCAGGCCTGCTTCCAGACCAGGGGCTGCTCACTGGCTGGTCTCCAATGGACTAGCACCTGGAATGAGATGGGGCCAGGCCTTGAGACTGTGGCCTCATGGTCTTAGCACAGATGGGCACAGCTCTGGGATCAAGCTGTAGCTGCAAGCACCATGCCCTGGGGCAAGGCTCCTTGGTAGGTGCCCGGCCTCCTGTTCCCAGGGCCACTCCCCAGGTACTCTGGCCACTTCAGCCTGCAGGAGGAATGTCTGCAATGAACAAAAATGCAGAAATGGAGTGACCTGGGACAGTCTGGGTATTCCAGTGGCCCCTCAGATTTACTATGGCCCATCTGCTCCTCCTGGTAGGCCCTCGGGTCTGCAAGAGCCCTGATGGTGGAGAGGGGGCTGCGCGGGTGGCCCTCTCCTGGGGCTGGCTTTTGACCCCTCTCCTGCACCCACCCCAACTCCACTCTGAAGGACCCCGGCAAGCCAGGTCAATTATTAGAACTCCATAAAGGTTTGCTGGTGTTATTTGATTTTTGTCGTTGCTTTTTGTTATCATGAACTGGGCCTGTAAAATGGAGAGGTTCATGCCTTTCTTGGTGAAGTGGTCAAGATTTAAAGACGTGGTGGGTACAGTACAGCTTTTTGCAACGTGGACAGAGAAGGAGACACCGTCACGGGAGGTGCGGGGGCTCTTTTCACTCCGAGGCGTTCAGGCCGGGACCGAGCTGCTGGGGGAGTGCCCGGTGGGCAGGCAGTGAGCTCGCACCGGGCAAGATTTGGGTCTGACCCCTCCTCCCTGCACTCACCCCCTCCCTGGGCGCCAACAGCACCCGGAGCAGCGCAAGGGCGTCCTCGCTGCGCAAACGCGGGGCTCCAGCGCCGCCTGCCGGTCGCCGTGTGCAGCACCGACCCAGAGATCTCGCCGTGTCGGCTTGCGCTGGGGACGCGCGGGACACCCGGTTCCAGCAATCCCGGTGGGGGTCCGGCCTTGTTGGGCGTAGGGAACGCGGCTCTGCAGGACGGGCCGCCGCCGAGGGCATCGGCAAGCTTCGGGGTGTGGACCCTGCCTGCGCCAGCTGCAACAGTTTTGGGCAACACCGTGGCTTTTTGAGCCTCAGTCACTCCTTGCGGAGGACGAACAGGCTGGGAATTCGTCTTCTCCCACCGCAGCGTCCCTGCAACCTCGTTCTCGACGACGTCCTAGCCTCCCTTCTGGTCCAGTCCCACCCCCAACATTCCTCCTACCCTACTCGCTGGACACTTCCCGCAATTCCAAATCCCGGCGTGTGGCTCATCCACGTGAAAACCCTTCAGAGTTCCTGGTTGTCGCATAAAACGTTGCTTTCATATTAAAACGAACATGGACTCTGGGAGGCCGAGGCTGGACGATCCCCTGGGCCCAGGAGTTGAAGGTTACAGTGAGCCATGATCCCCACTGCACTCCAGCCTGGGCAACAAAGCGAGATTCTATGTAAAAAGAAGAAGAAGAAAAAAAAAACCTTAAAAAGTAAATAACACTAACATGGATCAGACAGAATGAAATTGAGAGAATGCGGAGCTGCCCAGCTCAGAGCCACCAAGCCCCTAGGAATCAGGGGAAGGAGGGCCCCAGAACTCCTGGCAAGCCAGCCAAGAGGAGACCCATTCTCCCAGGGAAACAGCATTGTCAAGGTGGGCTCTGTCTCCAAATCAAGCTCCAGAAACCAGGTCAGGAATTGGGACAGCGCACAGGAGGGATGGCTTGTCTATGCTCCTGCATGTCTGGGCCTCAGCTGACAGTGGTCCAGAAGGCTGGGCCCTGGAAGAGCTGGGCCAGAGGACCCACTTCTGAGATGGCATCATGGACCAGAACCCATGAGTGGCCTCTCCAGCATCCTGGTATCAGGTAGCTGGCTTGCTCTGGTGGCAGGGTCCCAGCAAGCCAGGCAGGAGCTGCATGGCCTTTCATGACTCAGCCTCAGAAGTCACAGCACATCACTTCACACAACCCTGGGTCAAAACAACCAGCAGCCTGGCCAGATTCATGAGAGGGACATAGACCCCACCTCTGCATAGGAGGCACGTCAAAGAATCTATGGGGAGGGGGGGAGGCACGGCACCCTACCATCTATTTTTTTTAAAAGACAGGGTCTCGCTGTGTTGACCAGGCTGACATGCAGTGGTACAACCGATCACAGCTCACTGCAGCCTCAAACTCCTGGGCTCAAGTGACCTTCCCGCCTCAACCTCATGAGTAGCTAGGACTAGAGACACACATACCACACCCGGCTAATTTTTTAAATTATTATTTTTTGTATAGACAGGGCCTATGTTGCCCAGGCTGATCTCAAACTCCTGGCCTCAAGCCATCCTCTGGCCTCAACCTTCCAAAGTGCTAGGATTATAGGCATGAGTCACCATGCCCAGCTCCATCTAGAAACTATGGTTTTGTGGCCTAGGGAAGGTGTCACCTGGATAAGGTATTGCCTATGTTTCACCTCCAAACTCAGGTGCTCCCTCCGGAAATGACACTGGTCCCTCCATCCCCACTGGATGAAAGGTGGCCAAGAGAGACCTCCCTGAACCAGCTGCAACAGCTGGGGGCCATGAGAGGGTGAGGCCATGGAAAGGGAACACTGCAGGAGATGGTCAAAAAAGCAACATGATTTGCCTCAACTGTCATTTCTTAAATCCAGACACTTATAGGGAAGGGAGGGGAAGTGAAGGACACACAGGGAATAATGGGGAGATCAAGGCACTGGGAGAAGAGTTCTTATAGTGCTCTGCCCTTCCATATCTGCTCTGCCAGGTTGTCAGAAGCAAGGAACCAGAAACACGGTCTACCTCCCCTGAGCTCATTGCCAGTTGTGGACAGCAGTGTGGGGACTCACTGCCTCCACGTGGCCAGCAGAGGGCAGCACAGCACTGCTGTGCTGCGTCAGATGCTGGGCAGCTTGGCAGGGCTAGTTCGGAGGACTCAGGACTCAACAGGACCAGACTCAGGACCCTCCACATCCCTGGCTAAGGATGGGCTGCAGCCTGGATGTGGGTCATGTTTTAGCACGTGAGCTCCAGGGAAGCAGGGACTGTGCTGTGTGTGCAGTGGTCTCTGATTTACAAGTGCTTCTGGGTGTGTCCGGTGTCAGTGAATTGTGTTGTGAAGGGCACGAAGGTGTCCATCAGATTGTTCCTGGGTGGTTCTGAGCAGTGTGTCCTGATGCCAACACTCACCTGGTGTCCAGCAGCTCCACGGGCCTTCCACTCACTGCTCCCCCTGAAAATTCCAGTGTCCCGAGCCCCAGGGCCAGGCGGGCCCCACTCCGGGCCTCTGTGCACCCCCACCTCCTGACATGGTCCTGCCCTCTGCTCAGATCCTGGTCACCTCTGGCCTCTGCCCGTCTTGAGGGTGGGGCCCTCATCACCACATCTGGTTTCTTCCAGGGGTGACTTCCTATCTCCCTTAAATAAAAGGAGTCCTCTTTGAAGGAGATTCGGGGACCTGCACACCACGGCACCAGGGAGGCTGGGATGGGCATGGAGGGAGGGGCAGCAGGTGCCCTCTGTAACACACACAGAGGGAGCAGAGGCTCCTGTTTCCTGAGCAAACCCTGACCCAGCTCCTTTCTGGAATTTTACAATGCAGCTCACTGTAGCACCTGTGCACATGGAAGGACAGGAGGGAGGGAGGGAGGGAGGCGGGTGGGAGAGAGGGAGGGAAAGAAGGAAGGAAGGAAGGAAGAAGGAAGGAGGGAAGGGAGGGAGGGAGGGAGGGAGGGAAGGGAGGGAGGGAGGAAGGAAGGAAGGGAGGGAGGGAGGGAGGGAGGGGAAGGCTGGCTCGCTGGTTTGATTATTACCGCATCGCACTGGTAAGGAAACTGAGTTGAAGAAAAAATGTCTTGCCAAGGGTCACAAAGTTATCTAATTTTGAGTGTGGGGCTTAAACCAGATCTCCTCCAGACCCAAAAGAGTATATCCTAAATGATCCCATGTGTATGAAATTCTAGAAAAGGCCAAGCTAGCCCATAGTGACAGAAAGCAGAATAGTGACGCCTGAGGCTGGGGGCAGTCGGGGTGGTCATTGACTACAGAAGATCATGAGAAACTTTTTGGATGAAAATGTTCTATATTTGATTTTGGTGGTCACTGTGGTGTACTGATTTGTCAAAACGTATTGACTACCCAATTAAATGAGTGCATTTATTATATGTAAATTATACCTCATTAAAGATGGTCGGTTTTTAATTCGGGTCTTCTGACTTGGAGCTCAGTGCTCCCGTCCTCCCTACTCAGGTGATGCCCAGTTGTGGTGTCACTAATCTGGGTCCTGTGGCCTGTAAGAGTTATCCACATACCCAAAGGGTGTCCGAATTCCATCTGTGCATGAACAAGATCAATCAAGAGAGCCTGTGAGGATGCAAAGCCCTTTTATCCTGATCCTGGCTGGGGCAACAGATTAATCAATTGGCAAAAATCCCATGTGAAAATTTAACTCTCATGCCTGTAATCCCAGCACTTTGGGAGGCTGAGGCAGGAAGATTGCTTGAGTCCAGGAGTTTGAGACCAGCCTGGGTAACATAGTGAGACCCTGCCTCTAAAAAAAAAAAAAAAAAAAAAAAAATTTAACTCCATCTATGCCCACTAAGAACAGGGTCAGGCATCATCACAGTGCAGGAGAAGTGACCTTGGTTTATTAATCTGGGGACAGGAAACCTACCCTGTCTCCCTAGAAGCTGAGTTCCCACGACCCCATCACCACTGGATCAGGAAATCGCCCCAGAATCTGCCTTCCTTCTGAGTCTGCAACTGAAGTCGGGAAGACGGAGGGCGATTTAGAACACCCTTCTCCAAGCAATGGAAAGCTTGGAGTAAGACTTACATTGAACAAGTTCCCTGGTGGCCTCTTCCAGTTTGCATACTGCCTCACTAACCTGGCCCAGATTTCTGCCTCCTACCAGGCAATCTTTGGAAAACCATATACCAGTGCTAATTAAACTGGTTCTAAATGATCAGCAAGCCCGAGAGAGGGAGCCACATCTGGGTGTAGCAAACACAGCTGAAGTCTACATGTTCCTCAGATGGCAAAAGCTCATCAAAGGATCTTTAAAGCCTTGGCGTACCCAGTTCTCTTTCGCCTCCTGAAGGCCAAAGGCTCAGAAGCACAGGGCCAAGTGCCGAAGTGGAGGGAACAAGAGTCCCTACGGACTGAGAGCATAAATTCCATCCTAAGGATACTGATCAGCAGGAAGGACTTAAATGATGCCGTCTGTCCTACTGGTTCCTGCCTTGGAAGTATGAAGGCACTCTGCCCAGATAAATCCCATAAGCTACCATCCATTTTAGTAGCCTATTTAATCATAAACTGGGGAGGGCTTCTCCAGTGAGTTCCTTCGCCTCTACTGAAAGGGGCCGCAGGGCTGCATGCCTTTGACTCCTTGGTGATTAGACAGGCTCTGTGGCTGTTGCTGGCTTTCAGACTGCCGGTGAAAATTAACTGTACCGTGGGGCATGTAGAATAAACATGAGTTAAAAGGGTGTCCCAAGGAGATCATGTATGAGTAAAAATGCGCTGTGATAGGGAAAGCAAGCATCAAAAAATGTCTCATGTTGCTGGCCGACTCACTCCATCCAGGGTAGAAATGGTTCCTGCCAGGATATGAGCTTGGAGGTGGGAGGCAGGCTCCTGAAGCCAACTCCACAACCTCCTGCCTCCCGGGGCCACTGGTGAGCAGGTCTAAAACCTTAGACAAGAAGGGCTACGTGTCCTAAAATCCACATCTCTTCCAGATGAACACTTATTCTCCCCATCTTGTTTTATTTCATTTTACATTTTCTTTTATTGCCAATCCTTGTTTCCTACCCCCAACCCCACAGGCAACGCTTCCAATGCACATCTTATTTGTACATATATTTGCAGTCGTATTGGTTTTGTGTGCATGTAGTTTTAGTCTCCGTGAACAGGACTATCACATCAGTTTCTTTCTTTCTTTTTTTTCTTTTTTTTTTTTTTGAGACGGACTCTAGCTCTGTTACCATGCTGGAGTGCAGTGGCACAATCTTGGCTGACTGCAACCTCAGCCTCCCAGATTCAAATGATTCTCCTGACTCAGCTTCCCCAGTAGCTGGGACTACAGGTGCACACCACCAAGCCCAGCTAATTTTTATATTTTTAGTAGGGACGGGGTTTCACCATGTTGGCCAGAATGGTCTCAACCTCTTGACCTTGTGATCTGCCCGCCTCGGCCTCCCAAAGTGCTGGGATTACAGCAGTTTCTTAATTCTTCCACTCAGCTATTTCTCAGGTCTGTGTTCTGTACTTATCCACAATGTTATCCAATACGTTGTCCCTGCACACTTCCCAGGGATGGACATTAGTCCCCACCCCATCCATCACACCAGTAAGCATCCTTACATGTGTCTCCTAAGGACCCGGGTGAGAATTGTGTTGGGAACACACCCCCCGAAGCAGAGTTTCTGGGTTGTGGGGCAGGAACACACTTTATTGGATAAGTAGTCCCAGGCGGCTCTCCAGGACGCCACACCAGCTGTGCCCAGAGGCTGCCGCATCTCCATCCACCACCTTTCCAGTTTGTCGGTATCTCATGGGTGCAGAGTGATGTCTAATTGTTGCTTTCGCGTGTGTTTTTCTGATGACTAACTCTGAATATCTCTTCGGTGGCTTGGTAGAGTTTTGGGTCTGCCTCTACACACTGCTTTCCATTCCCTTTGCCCATTTTTTTTCTGCTGGGGTTGTCTTTTCACTGGTGATTTATAGGAGCTCCTTGTGCATTCTTGACATTTAATCCTTTGTTTGAAATACCTTCCCCCAGCTCCCACACCTACATGTAGGCCTTTTGCCAACCACTAAAGCAAATTAAGCATAATAAGAAATGAAGAGGCCGGGCGCGGTGGCTCACGCCTGTAATCCCAGCACTTTGGGAGGCCGAGGCGGGCGGATCACGAGGTCAGGAGATTGAGACCACGATGAAACCCCGTCTCTACTAAAAAATACAAAAAATCAGCTGGGCACAGTGGTGGGTGCCTGTAGTCCCAGCTACTCAGGAGGCTGAGGCAGGAGAATGGTGTGAACCTGGGAGGCAGAGCTTGCAGTGAGCCAAGATCACGCCACTGCACTCCAGCCTGGGTGACAGAGCAAGACTCTGTCTCAAAAAAAAAAAAAAAAAAGAAATGAAGAAAAGGGGGGCAAAGGAAGTAAAGTAAAATGGGAAGTCAACTGTTGAGTTTTAAACTAATACACTAAAGTGGAAGATGAAAATCACAGAAAAGGCCAGACATAGTGGCTCACACCTGTAATCCCAGCTCTTTGGGTGGCCGAGGTGGGTGGATCACTAGAGCTCAGGAGTTTGAGACCAACCTGTGCAACACCAAGAAACCCCGTCTTTACAAAAATACAAAAATCAGCCAGGCATGGTGGCGCACGCCTGTGGTCCCAGCTACCAGGGAAGCTGAGGTGGGAGGATCACTTGAGCCCAGGAGGCCGAGGCGGCAGTGAGCCCATATTGCACCACTGCACTCCAGCCTGGGTGACAGAGCTAGACTCTGTATCAAAACAAAACAAAAAGAAACAAAAGAAGATCGCAGAAGAAAATATTCATAGAACCACAACAATGAAACTAAATAAGATTTTTTGTACCTAAATGTCCAAACTATAAGTTAAACAAGCAGAGCATTAAAAAAGACCAAGATGTTAACATAAATGTCGAGGAAAAAATACTTTTGAAGAACATTAAAAATCAACACAACTGCATTCTTTTTAAAACTTCACGGCAAAAAGGAAAATAATGCAGAGGTCAGAGAGGTGGAGGTTAAAGGGGCGAGGCACACCCATGAGGAAAAACAAAGAACAGCAAAGAAAAAACACAGGGACAGCAGACACCAGGCAAACTGAAGACCGCACCTGAAAACAGAACAAGCCTAAACTGCAGGGAAGAAAAGTAACCAAGAGAAAGAGGCTAAAATAAACAGCCTGAGGGTGAGCTGGTAAGGCCTTATCAGCCAGCTCCTGCTCTTCTGGGGTCTGAGGCGATGCAGAGGCTCATGGCAGTGGTGGGGACGTAGGAAGGATCTCAGGTGACCTTTGGGTCCTATATGGGTCCGCCCATCAGGCTGAGGCCAGCAAAGAGCCCAGCTAGGACATTCGTACTTGGAGCCACTGATGAGGTCATGGTCAAGAAGCCATGGGCTGGGTGTTCACCTGGCTACGGAGATCCTGGGGTATTAAATCCTGTACCTGTGCCACTTCTCCCTTGTGAACCGCCCAGCCTCCCTAGCCTGCTCATTGCCTTCAGGAGAGCCCACAAGTGGGAGTGGTGGCCACGTGTGCCAGAGGGCCTGGGGGAACGCTGCGCTGGGAATCTCTTTGGCCACACTTAAGCAGGCAAGGAGACACCCTGTTCCAGCAAGTCCAATGCCACCCAAGAGTACAAAAGGGAACATCGCCAGGATTCACCAGAGACGTCATCCTTGCTTGCTGGAGGGAGCAATGACTGTGAGGACCCAGGGATAAGCCCTCTCCAGACCGCCTGCCACGCAAACTCCACCTGCTCATCCACAGTAGCCAGCTGTTGGTGCAATTATTTGATTGGCTATTTCCAGTTCCAATGACTCAGAAAAAAAGAAGAAGAAAAAAAAAAAACAGATTTAACTGACAAGAAATCCAGAGTTCCATCATCCTATTTCATCACAAATTAGAAGGCTGAGGAGAAAATCCAGATGAATCATTGCAGAGCGGAAAGTATGTGATCTTATCTTGAGGTGAAGAAGGGATATGGGGCTGAGACCTGCCAACTCGAACTCTTCCAGGGGATAGAAATGTCCCCCAGCACTGCCAAAGTTCACTTGAAACCCAGGTGGGTGCTTGGCAGTTCAGATCCACTTCCCAGAACGATGATCTTGGTGCTGATGCTGCCAGATGCCCTGCCTGGCCCACTCAGCCACAACCCAATAGTTCCCAGACTTGAGGATTACATCAGTTTTTGTTTCATCATTTTGAATTGGTTTTTAATTGGGTGACAGATGAACAACTGTTGATTCCAAAGAAAACATTAAAAAATAAAACCACCATCTACTATCACCATCATTTCCTAAAAGCATCTTAGCACCAAGAAGACTAAAGGATGGCCGGGTACTCTGGCTCACGCCTGTAATCCCAGCACTTTGGGAGGCCAAGGCGGACGGATCACTTGAGGTCAGAGTTTAGACCAGCCTGGACAACACAGTGAAACCCCGTCTCCACTAAAAATACAAAAATTAGCTGGGTGTGGTGGCAGGTGCTTGTAATCCCAGCTACTCTGGAGACTGAGGCAGGAGAATCACTTGAACCCGGGAGGTGGAGGTTGCAGTGAGCCAAGATCATGTCATTGCACTCTAGACCGGGTGACAGAGCAAGACTCTGACTCAAAATAAATAAATAAATAAATAAATAACACTAAAGGATGGTCTTTTATAGAGAATAAACTTAAGCTTTATAAAATGCTCATTACTACAGATTACTCATTTTTGCAGGACTCAGGAAAATTCATAGTGGGCTGACATTGATGCCTGCTGCCACAACCTGCCTGGGGTTGAATCCCAAGCCCGCAGATCTGTGTTCTGGGGAAACACATGAGGGGGACTGGGCTGGGGTCTAAGCACACTTGTGAAGAAACAATTTATCAGCTTTCACTCAGACCTGACGCTCTGATCTCCCCGGCGGGGGCTACCTGTCCACTGGGCTACCTGTCTTCACATCTTCAACTCCTGTCCCCAGGATTCCCAAGCCCACCACTTCATCAGAACCACCCGAGATGGGGCTTTGATAACTTACAGCTTCCCCGGCCTCACTGCCAGACATCCAGGCTTGTGGCTCCAGGATGGAGTCTCATGGTTTTCCAGATTTAGGCCCCTTGGCCTGAGCTTCTCTCCCCCAGCCACCCAACCCTCTGGTCAGCAGCAGACGTCCTTGCTCAGACTAGATGTGTCAGCCACACGCTGTCAGCGCCGGGCCCTGCAAAACAGAGCTGAGGGCAGGCAAGGAAACACCCTGTTCCAGCAAGTCCCTGGAAAACAGAGCTGAGGGCAGGGCTGGGGTGCTGGGGACAATCCAGGACTGAATGGCAGGGCCTGGCCCATGAAACTGGAGCAGCACTGGTAGCAGGCTGTGCTGACACCAGGACAAAACAGTGGAGATGGGAGCATGGAGCTGAGGCACTAAGCAGCTCTCCAAGTTCATGGCCCACATGAAATGCTCAGCAGTGAGGTATAGCCAGGCAAGAACATGAGAGCGGTCTGTCCTCTCACCAGGAAAGCATCTTATCGTGGGGCAGTCTCTGTGGATACAGCCCTGGCCTTAACAACCCCTACTGGACCTCTGCCATCTCCTGCCACCCTGTCCTTCTCGCGTGCCCAGCTCCATCCTGGTCCACTCATCTGGTTATTTGTTGTCAAGCATCTCCACCTCATTCCTGTGCCATGCACATGGCCTGAGGGCTCAACATTTGCTGGCTGGACTGAGCCGTGCGCTGGCTGAACCAGGGGCTCCCCATGACAACAATGTCCAACCCCTGGGGAAACCAGCTGTGGCAGAGAACTGGCAGGGTCTCTGCAAGCCACCAACACAGAAAGCTGCCATCTCTGGGCCTACAGGGCACCACCGCCTCCATGCTTTCCAGCGCCAGCTTCTCTCTGCCCTCTCACTTGCTCCAAAGGGAAGACACAGCAATGCTGTGGGTAATTGCACTAGCAGTATCTGAAGACCTGTGTGGAGCCCAAAGGGACGAATTCTGTGGAACTACTAGTACTGTGAGGTACTAGGCCCTGCTGTCACATCTGTGGGCCAACAATGGGAATAGGGATACAGATCTGCAACAAACGAAGTCAAAAGCTCTCATCTCTCTCACCCAGGCCGGGCCCCACTCCCTGGCGAGTTGAGGGCTCCCAGCCTGGTGTTCACCACTACTGTAAAGGGGAGTCCCCATGAGCCCAGGATTTCGCAGTTGCTTCGGACAGCGAGGACCTGCCCCACCCATCGCAGACTGTGATATAACACAGGACACAACAATGGGAGGTGTCCCCGGGGGAGCGCTGCCCTCTGAGAAGTGGAGGGACAGAGGGGAGGCATGTGCTCAGGATCAGGGGCCCAGGGGTAGGGGCAGCATGCAGGGACGGGCTTGCCTCTGGGTGCTCCCTCCAGACTGTCCAGGCTCCCGGTGGACTCTGGTCTCCAACCTGAGGGTGTGAACCCTGTACCTCCCCTTCCACCACCACATAAGCTTTGTAGGATCAGCCCCAGTCCTAAAGCCAAGCTTGAAAAATAATGTTTCTGACCTCTCTACAGGGAGATCCCAATTGGAAATGGCAAGAATTAGCACCTCTTTGGGACTTCTTTTAATGTCCCACAGTTTACTCTAATCAGGTCTTGAGGTCAATCAGTCACATCATCTTGCTTTAGGGGGCTTCCTGTGTCCCTGAGATCCCAAAGCTGCTGTATGCCACAGCATTAAGTTTCTTAGCTAATGTGAGGCCCTCACTCCGAACAATTCATTAGAACATCTTCACATATAGACCATGAGAACCAGCTGTGGGAGGGAATATATTTACTTTAGGTATAAAGGTTTACTATTATTAACAAGTTATCACTATTATTTACATGTTTATAAAATGGAAATAAAAATGACATACACATTTGGTGCCAAAAGTGGCACATCCAAACTAATATCAGTACAAAAATAAATTTTCAAGCTATGTGTTTTTAAAATAAAGGTCATTGAAACAGTAAGGGGGAAAAAATCTGCATCTGGCATGTGTTGAAATGCAATCATCATCACAGCAAAGCAGCCCTGGGGCAACAAAACCAGTGCCTGCTGGAAGAACCACCCCCGCGTGCTCTTGCAAGACGCCAAGCAAACAAACAAAAAAACAAATATACCAGTTATGTTCCTGAGCTACAGAAGTTTAGGGCGTCTAAACTGTTGTGAATCCCTGCTAAAGAGGAGACCCTGTGGGATCGGAGCTGATGAACTCTCCTGAGTGCTCGGCTAGTGTGGCACCAGGACCTGGCTCTCCTGAGTGCTCAGCTAGTGTGGCACCAGGACCTGGCACTGCACTGAGAAGACGCTAAGCCCACTTGCGAAACAGAAATCCTCAGCGAACACAAAACAGCGCACGAGTCCTCTCTGTCAATCACCAATCCCTTGCAAATCTCCTGGCTGCAGATAAACAGGGACAAGGGCTGAGGACAGACAGAAGCCACTGGGTTTGGGAGCCCCTGTGCCCATCAGACATGCCTCTTGGTGGTTTCGGCAGAGATCCCCGATGTTTCGTTCCTTTGTAGATACATGCTTGTTCACAAACTTGGCAGCGGACCTCATTGGTTAACACAGCCGTGGCCCCAGCAAACCATTCCTCTGTCCACCCCACATGGTATTTCAGCCTTCACTTTCCTCCTTGTTTCCCACAGAGCTGGGCCAGGACTGCGTGCCTGCTGGAAGTGGCATGCTGGGTTAGTGAGCGTGCTGAGTGAGCCAACTCCCACTCTGCCCGCGGCAGCACAGAAGGATGTCTGCCCATGCACAGAGTCCTCCGGGATCCCAGCAAGGATGCAAATGCTGTGGGCAGTAGGAAGAAAGGGATAATGAACAGGCCGCAGCCCCCTTCAGAGCAACCGAACATTCTACAGGAGCTGGTGCCAGCTCACCCCACCTGGGGCCAGGGGCAGCAGCATGGAGGAGAGGACACCAGCAGTCCCTGCAGCTGCGGCTGTGGGCTCCTCTCACTGGTCCTGGACCTTGGCCCTTTTGGCTTTCAGGGACAGGTGCTGCAAGAGAAGAGAAGACACTCCAGTTGGGGTTGATTAGACAAAGAAAGCAGACTGCAACATACTCCCCTTATGAATGACCACATCAAATCTTCCATCTGGTCCACACCTTCCCAGTAAATGCTGTTCATGAAAGAGCGTGGAAGGAAAAAGCCCAAGTGGCCAATGAAGAAGCAGACCTTAAGTCAGCCGCCAGCAACCCGAGCCACAGTGGCTGAAGCTGGTTATACAGGGCTCTGCAGAAGCTGTCAAGGCAAGGTTTTCTTTTTGAGACACGGCTCTCCTCCTGCCCCAGTCTAGAGGACAGCACCGCAGCCAGACACCTGTGCTCAGGAGACTGGGCTCAGGCTGGAAGTGACCTCAAATCTCCAGGAAGTTCCTGACAACAGTCAAGAAAAAGTATCCTCTCTTTAGGAACAAGGAAGTCAATTTACCAAGTGTCTCAACACGCCAGGTACCCATGGAGTACCTGGCTCAAGGATGGAGATAAAGACACGGCCTCTGCCCACATGGAGGGTACAAGCTTGCTGGGAAGACAGAAAGGACACCTCCTAGTGACACTTTTTTTTCCCCCAGAAATGTCACTTTCTACCATTATGAATAACATGAAGCACAACATTATAATCATAGGCATCAGATAATAGGATTGGAAGATGAAGTATTTTTTACATTCTAAAGCAAAGCTGAAAGTGGCAGAAATCCTTAAATATAACTTTGAGCCAGGGTGTGTGAATATAAGCTTTTAACGAAAGACCTCCCTCCACTCATCAACTGGGATACCCCGACAGCCCATTACTAATCATCAATAACCAAGAGATCCCTGAGCCGTGCCACCTAACACATAGTGAGAGCCTCACACGAGAGCGCCCACCCCGCCTGCTCCAGGGCCGGTGTGCCCACTCCTTAGCACATCCATACGGCCTCACAACATCAAGCCGCATCGCCCCCAGAGAGAACTGCAGGCCCTGACAAAATGGAGACACAGCGCACCACCAAGTGTGACGTGAGAGACAACAGAGCGAACGGGACCCAGGTCTAAATGAGCTACGAGAACTCAGACTTTCTATCTGCTTACACCTGAGGGAGGATCACTACAGACTCTTGCAAAGGCCACGTTAAAGGAGTTTTCCCTAATAATGAAGATATCTCTGAGAAGAAGGAAAAATAATTTATCTTTTCTTTTTTTTTTCCTTTTTGTGGAGAACGGGGTCTCGCTATATTACCCAGGCAGGTCTCAAACTCCTGGGCTCAAGTTATCCTCCCGCCTCTGCCTCCCTGAGAGCTGGGATTACAGGCATGAGCCACCGCGCCTGGCCAAGGAAAAATAATTTAAAAGCCAGAAGGCAAATCTCTGAATAGGCCACCCCGTTCTTCCCCTGTCTAGCTGTAGGTCTTGCTGAATTTCTCTGAATTCTCTCCTCTCTACACATCACCTGATATAACCCCTACAGCTAATGTTAGACATCCACGGCCTTAGCTTGGGGATGGGAGATGACGCCATTGTGCCTGTGGGGCCATTTTTGGTGCTTGTTTCTGGGAAGAATGTTGAATATAAACAAAGCTGACTCTGAACCATTTCAGGCCTCCATACAGGGTGAGAGCAACATTCCGAAAAACAGCAGTGATGGAAAGTCTCCAAAGGTGCCAGGAACAGAGCTGCAAATGATCTGTGGGCTGTGGATGGTTGCGAGGCGCTGCACTGTGTTTAACAAAGGAACATCTACCGTACATGGGCAACCCCTGCAGATCTGGAGGCTCTCTGAGAAATCAATCTGCTTTGGACAAGTTTACAGTAGAAGTGCCCTTGGACTATACAGTTAAGAAATAACACAAGTTTCTCTGTGGTTTGGGGACCATCACTATACAATGAGATTGTTGTACTAGGTGATTTCTTTTTTTTTCGACAGAGTCTCACTCTGTCGCCCAGGCTGGAGTGCAGTGGCGTGATCTCGGCTCACTGCAGCCTCCACCTCCTGGGTTCAAGTGATTCTCCTGCCTCAGCCTCCCAAGTAGCTCGGATTACAGGTACATGCCACCATGCCCGGCTAATTTTTGTATTTTTAGTAGAGACGGGGTTTCACCATGTTGGCCAGGCTGGTTTCGAACTCCTGGCCTCATGTGATCTGCCCACCTCAGCCTCCCAAAGTGCTGGGATTACAGGCGTGAGCCACCGTCCTCAGCCGCACTAGGTGATTTCGAAAGGTCTGTCACAGCCTCTCTAAAAATACTCTGATGACAGTGGAGGTGATGGGCTTAAAAAAAAAAAAAGCCATTTGGAGAGAAGAGACAGATGCAGAAATCTGGGCTTGTCATTTTCTTCAAACTTCTGAAGCTATTTGCTCTTTAATTTTGTGGGTTTGACCTAAAGAAACTGGAATTTTGAGCTGAGAAGGGAAAATGACTCAGCTTCTGGGCTAATTCTGTTTCCAAGAGTCTAAATGAATCCAAGACAATTTCAGGCTTATCCTTCTCTGGCTGTCTGCATCTTCTCACTCGAACAGGCACTTTGACCACTGCACCATTCCTCTTTCAACCACTAGTTTACCTTTCTAATCCCTTCTCTTGGACGCCTGAAGTCTGCTGCTTTCCACCTGAGAGGTTTTGAAGGAAAAGACTTTCTTTCACCAGGTTTCTTCTTATCAACCTAATTCAGCAAAGATAACACTCTGCATTTTTATCAGTCCCTGCAGGCTGATGTGCTTTCTAGCTGAAATATCTGAATTGGGATGTGTGAAGAACTATAGAGGTGTCAAATGGTTTTTGTTTGATTAGATAAAAATATTATAAAATTTTGAGAGGGCAATTTCCCTTGACTTTGCTGGAGTGGGAGAGATGGAGATTCTTCCATTTACAGGGTCACAAATTCAAATGTCTCCAAGAGTGGAGCAGGCAAGTAAGCAAGTGGGGCTGTGGCACCTGGCGATGTCACTGACGGCAGGCAGCCACCCCTAAGCCCGTGATGCCACCACGCAGGAATTCAGGCCTAGTGTTACCAGACTAACCATGTCTTTCAAGATAAACCAGAAATTCATGTTTAATATGAAATCTCCCAATTTTTAAATGTGGCAATCAATTCAAATAACGCTTTGAAAACACTGTGTAGTCCAATTCTGGCCCTCATGGAGAAAAAGGTTTCAGACTTTCCCTTCTGCTGTAAACAACAGTAAACTTGGGCAAAATATGTAAAGCAAGTATTTTCAGGCAACAAACAGCCCAGGGCTGTAACTCTTTTTAAAAAGGAGCTGGGCGTGGTGGCTCACACCTGTAATCCCAGCACCTTGGGAGACCCAGGCGGGCGGATCACCTGAGGTCAGGAGTTCAAGACCAGCCTGGCCAATATGGCGAAACCCTGTCTATACTAAAAATACAAAAATTAGCCAGGCATGGTGGCGCACACTTGTAATCCCAGCTATTAGGGAGGTTGAGGTGGGAGAATCACTTGAACCCAGGAAGCAGAGGTTGCAGTGAGCTGAGACTGTGTCACTGCATTCCAGCCAGGATGACAGAGCAAGACTCTGTCTCAAAAATAAATAGATAAAAATAAAAAAGGAACTGGTGGGCATGGTGGCTCACACCTGTAATCCCAGCAATTTGGGAGACCAAGGCAGGAGCACCACTTGAGCCCAGGCATTCCAGACTAGCCTGGGCAACATAGTGAAACCCCATCCCTGAAAAAAATTTTTTAATTAGCTCAGGCCAGGCCTGCTGGCTCATACCTGTAACCCCAGCACTTTGGGAGGCTCAGGTGGGTGGATCACTTGAGGCCAGGAGTTTGAAACCAGCCTGGCCAACATGGTGAAACCATGTCTCTACTAAAAATACAAAAAAAAAAAAAAAAAAAGAAAGAAAGAAATGAGCCAGGTGTGGTGGCACACACCTGTAATCCCAGCTACACGGGGGCTAAGGCAGGAGAATCGCTTGAATCCAGGAAGCGGAGGTTGCAGTAAGCCATGATCGCACCATTGCACTCCAGCCTGGGCGACAGAGTGAGACTCTGTCTCAAAAAAATATAAAAATAAAAATAAAAGAGAAATAGTTTGGAAGAACAAAAGGAGAAAAAGCGATACCTTTTTTTTTTTCCTTATGAGGTTAGGGGGATTTATTTTTAATTGCACTTCACTATGAATTAAACGCTAGAGTGCTTTCTCAGAATGTTTTGGGGATATGGTAATAGCCTTTCCACCCTATGCACCACTAGGAGGAACACACATAGGGCATTAAATTGGAGAAAAAGAGTACATTTAAAAACATGGAGAGGCTGCTAACAGGTGGCTGGGACACAGGCTCTGTTCATTCCTACCGTTCCTTGTTGATAAAAGTGTGGAGCCAGCTCCAACAGCCAGGCCGATTCAATGGCAGTCACATCTCTCATGTAATACTTGGAGGTCTGTATAACTTCGTTATAGATAACCCTGAAATGAGAAAGAAACATGAGCTAATTTCCCCCTCTTGTGATGACAGTCAGGAACCACCCTCTTTTGATGACAGTCAGGATCCACAGTTAGACATGCTGTTTCCTTTAACAGGTTCTACTCTGTGTGCCAGACACTGTGCTAAACACATGCATTTATGTTGCTCACCAAAGCCTCAAGACCTAAGTGCTGGGTAATGGTGTGTCCATTTTTCAGATGAGACTCTAAATCCTAAATGACTTCTGGGACATCTCAGTTATCCGCGAAGGACCTTTCTGGATCCTGCATCTGCATTTACAGAACTCTGAACTGAGCCTAATGACTTTATTAGAAAATGCAGAAATAGAGGCAAAGGCTTGCCTGATTCTGAAAGAGGCTGGGAACTGACTGTAAAGAGACACAAAGGAATTTTCTAAAATGATAAAAACATTGTATAACTTATGTGGGTCCAGGTTACATGTATACACATTTGTCAAAACTCATCTTGCATTGTAAATAAATTATAAAAAATGTTTCTGAGGCTCAGGTAATAGACAACCAAAGAGCCAAGAGCATAATATCCAGTCCCCAGATTTTAGGTGTGCATATGAGTAGATACTAGTTTCCAAAACATCCCAAGTGCTGAATCAGGGCTTCCCGCGTAACTATTAACACACCAGCCACTCTGCGGTTCCCTACTCCTCAAAAACCAGTAAACGAATCTCAGCTGACGAAAGGAAAAAGGAGGACCCCCTGCAAAGCGGCCGTGATGGGGGAGCCCTTTCTTTGCCACTTGAACGGTGTGGCGCTGCTTCAGGCTGGCTCTATTTCCCCAACCTTTCTTTGCCCTTCAGAGCTCCTTAGGAATGAAGCAAGAAAAAGAAAAGCCTTTCTCTTTTAAGCAACTCCCAAATTTAACCACCCAAAAGTCAGCAAAAAAAGGATCTAAAACTGAGGTTTTGCATCTCTCTTGATTTAAAAAAGTAATTTTTTTTTTTTTAAAGGCTGGGTCTCGCTCTGTCACCCAGGCTAGAATGTAGTGGTGCAATCATGGCTCACTGAAGCCTCAACCTCCTGGGTTCAAGCGATCCTCCTGTCTCAGTCTCCTGAGCAGCTGGTACTGCAGCCATGTGCCACCATGCCTGGCTAATTTTTTTTTTTTTTTTTTTTTGAGAGTTGACGTCTGGCTATGGTGCCCAGGCTGGGACTGAACTCCCGACCTCAAGCAATCCTCTGGCCTCAGCCTCCCAAAGTGCTGAGATTACAGATGTGGGCACTCTTGAAATTCTCCTGCACACACGAGTGTGCATATCCTGGCCACATTAGTGTGGTCACTGGGTAACATTTCTAAACCCAGAATTGACCAAGGTGCTCTCA
This sequence comes from Macaca nemestrina, assembly GCF_043159975.1. Classification (NCBI taxonomy): domain Eukaryota; kingdom Metazoa; phylum Chordata; class Mammalia; order Primates; family Cercopithecidae; genus Macaca; species Macaca nemestrina. Next base: position 25,762,124 of record NC_092139.1, read on the forward strand.
ACCTAAGAAACTTCTAGGTCTGCACTGGCTACAGGATAAATCTGATTCCTTGGTCTAGGGAAATAGAACTCAAACTTTACTGCCCAACAGAAACATCTGGAGGGCTTGTTAAAATGGAGTCCTGGGCCCTAGTCCAGTTTCTGACTGAATGGAACTTGGCATGGCCTGAGAAGCTGCATTTCATACAAGTTTCCAGGTGATACTGATGCTGGGCTGGAGACCACACTTTGAAAGCTGCAGTTCTAGGGTACAAAGTGTTTGACCACAGACCTTCTTGCCTTCAAATCTACCGCCAGCTTCTCTCCCTCTCTTCACACATGCCCCACCCTTTTTCCCAGGGCTTCTCCATCTTCCAACTGGAGAAGGACAAATTGTTGTTGTCTGCAAAATTTCCAACCTGGGCAGGGCATGGTGGCTCATGCCTGTGATCCCAGCTCTTTGGGAGGCCAAGGCAGGTGGATCACCTGAGGTCAGGAGTTTGAGACCAGCCTGGTCAACGTGGCAAAACCCTGTCTCTACTAAAAATACAAAAATTAGTTGGGCGTGGTGGCACACACCTGTAATCCTAGCTGCTCAGGAGGCTGAGGCAGGAGAATCACTTGAACCCCGGAAGTGGAGGTTGAAGTGAGCCAAGATTACACCACTGTACTCCAGCCTGGGCAACAGAGTGCGACTGTCTCAAAAAAGCAAAATCCAATCCATGGTTGATCAGTACTTTTAATCAATACTTTTTATTGGTAAAATACAATATAAATGAATTCTAGAAAAATGAAATTGTAAACAAGAAAAATGTAAGTCCCCAATTTTTATTATTAAATTGGACAAACCTAAACTATTGAAATGCCATAAAGATGTCTAAAGACAAACCTAAACTTAACCACTGAAATGCTATAAAGATGACTCTAGACTTCTGTGCTTACCTCTCTCTTCCCAGGCAGTGTTACAGAGCAGCACCATTTCATAGGCCACCCATACTAATGATTCCCCATTTTCCAAACACAAGAGGCTCCTTTATGTTCCATGGTTCTGGCCCTGCTACTTCTCTACCTGGAACGCCCTCCGGGTCCTTTCTGCCTGAACACTCTTGTTTCCAGGTTCAGATGAATGTTATCTCCTCCATGAAGCCTGCCCTGATTCTCACTGGCACATGATGTGCCAAGCCCAGCACTTCATCCACGCCACTAGGCCCTTCCCCCAAGGTAGCTGACTCTGTGTCTGTCTCTATGTCAAAACTGTGGGCTGGGGCCGGGTGCGGTTGCTCACGCCTGTAATCCCAGCACTTTGGGAGGCCGAGGTGGGTGGATCACCTGAGGTCAGGAGTTGGAGACCAGCCTGGCCAACACAGTGAAACCCCATCTCTTCTAAAAATACAAAAATTAGCCAGGTGTGATTGCACACATCTATAGTCTCAGTTACTCAGGTGGCTGAGGCAGAAGAATCACTTGAACCTGGGAGGCAGAGGTTGCAGTGAGCCAAGACAGCATCACTACACTCCAGTCTGAGCAACAGAATGAAACTCTGTCTCAAAAAAAAAAACAAAACTGTGAGCTGGGATCCCAATTCATCTCTGCATAGCTGTGCCTCGTGCAGGGCTAAGCATCTAGTCAGTGGGTGAAAATGAACGTTTGCTTAGTGGATGAGTGAGTAGACAAATATCACTGTTTGCTTAAGGAGATCTTTGCCAGAGCAGAAATTCTTTTTTTTTTTGACATGGAGTCTCGCTCTGTCACCCAGGCTACAGTGCAGTGGTGTGATCTTGGCTCACTGCAACCTCTGCCTCCCAGGTTCAAGCGATTCTCCTGCCTCAGCCTCCCGAGCAGCTGGGATTACAGGCGTGCCCATCACGACCGGCTAATTTTTGTATTTGTAGTAGAGATGACGTTTCACCATGTTGGCCAGGCTAGTCTTGAACTCCTGACCTCAGGTGATCTGCCTGTATTGGCCTCCCAAAGTGCTGGGATTACAGGCATGAGCCACCACGACCGGCCCAGAGCAGAAATTCTAGAGGCAATGTCAAGAAACACGTATAGGAGAAAACCAAGAACATGGCCCTGCTCAAAGCAGGCACAGGCTAAACAGCAGGACATGCTTACCAGCGAGGCGGTTTCTCTGCATAGAGGACTGACACAGGGTGTATGTGCAGCTCATGGTCATCACGGATGGTCCTTGGAACATAGAAGAATTTTTGTCTGAAGCACATTTTAAATACTTATAGCAAGACTTTCCCACAGGTATTTTTAATACTACCAAAAAATGCATGCAGACTGAACTTGTCACAAGCAAAACAATTATCTCCATCTTCTCTTATAACCTTTCTCAATCCCTCCCTGGCTGCCACCCCAGAAGTCAACAATAAACCATGTGGAAAAGAGAAGAGGAGAAAAGCAACATCTGGACACTCAGAGAAAACATTTGGGAATAAAATGCTCTGCCTATGTTTATGTGTATCTTCTGCAGGTGCTCTTTCAAAACAATTTCCTTTAGAATGGAAATAACACATGTGATTTCTTCTAAAATCTAAAAAGCAAAGTTAAATACTAAAGATAATGACTATAGGGGGACGTAATGATAATGAAAAAAGAAAGCTCACAGCCAGGCACGGTGGCTCATTACTACAATCCCAGCACTTTGGGAGGCCAAGGTGGGCAGATCACCTGAGGTCGGGAGTTCAAGACCAGCCTGGCCAACATGGAGAAACCCTGTCTCTACTAAAAATACAAAATTAGCTGGGTGTGGTGGCGCATGCCTGTAATCCCAGCTACTCGGGAGGCTGAGGCAGGAGAATCACTTGAATCTGGGAGGCAAAGGTTGCGATGAGCCGAGATCACCCCATTGCACTCCAGCCTAGGCAATAAGAGCAAAACTCTGTCTCAAAAAAAAAAGAAAGCTCGGCCGGGCGCGGTGGCTCAAGCCTGTAATCCCAGCACTTTGGGAGGCCGAGACGGGCGGATCACAAGGTCAGGAGATCGAGACCATCCTGGCTAACCCGGTGAAACCCCGTCTCTACTAAAAAATACAAAAAACTAGCCGGGCGAGGTGGCGGGCGCCTGTAGTCCCAGCTACTCCGGAGGCTGAGGCAGGAGAATGGCGTGAACCCGGGAGGCGGAGCTTGCAGTGAGCTGAAATCCGGCCACTGCACTCCAGCCTGGGTGACAGAGCAAGACTCCGTCTCAAAAAAAAAAAAAAAAAAAAAAAAAGAAAGCTCAATACTGGACTATTAATTTCTCTGAAATAGTACTTCCAATTCCAACTCAGAAGAATGATCTGTTTCTTGGGGGAAGCGCTTCAAGTGCTGGAGAGCGCCTCGTTGGTGCTGTAATAAAGCCAGTATCCTGGGGTCCTGGGCTGTCCTACCAGGTGGTGGTGAGCTGATTAATACTAAATGTTGTCTCAAAGGAATGACTAGCCTGGAACCTCTTAGGCAGCCCACACTGTTGCTGAGGACACTGATAAAAGAATTTTCTAAACACTAGTCGAAATTGCTAACTCTCCAGGAGAGTGGGAGCAATCAAGATGACAAGCTGGCAGCACTCCTTGGGGAAGATCTCAGGCCACTGTGGGGATCACCTCCACATGCACGAGTTGCCTCAAATACAGACAACTCAGAGTGGGGAGGTGAGCTCATACAATGGGCAACTGAATCATGATATTGACAGGCTACAACACGCCTGGAGTAACAAAGAGAACAGACTAGAGATCAACATAAAGTGCTATCCTGCAGTTCAAACAGTCGGCTACTAGGATACTAAATGGAGCAGATCCAGCTGCCAAAATTAAAAAAGGCTCAGTCCAATTCTGGACTCATTAACAGGAGCCCAGGACAAGGAATCTCTTGGCTGACCTCAAGATAACAGGGCAGTAATATTTTCTGAGGGAAAAAAAATTAATGACAAAATAACACATAGGAAGAAGAGCTGGGGAGAAATTCTTTGGAGTGTGCTCTTATTAAAGAACAGAAAATGGTAATAGCTATACTTTAAACAGGCTACAGTGAGGTTATGAAACTAAAATGAGCCAAAAGACGGACTAAAAGTAACAATTCAAAGCACTGGAATGATTAGTCTGGAGAAAGGAAAGCGAAGCTATGCTGAGTTTTCACTGCATTTGAATATACTAAAGACCATTAGGAAGGCATCAACGATCACTGGTTTTCTGTGCCCAGAAAACGGAACTGGAAGAATCAGGTTATGTAGCAGGAGGCACACCGAGCACATGAGAAACACTTGGCTACCTCCAAAGACACCAGACGTGGCCACACTGTACCAGGGTGGGTGGGGACTTCAGTCCTGCAGATCTCTCAAGACATAATAAACTAGCCAACTGTAAAAGTAACTTATCTGGAAAAGATTACTTTTAATGGTTTCTTCAGGTCATGTTAGTCTATCATTAGAATTGAATTATTACCAGCCTCAAGATGTAAAATTGTCATCCTTCTAAAACACACAACATATAGATGAGCTGAATGTGTGAGAATCATTTTTAGAAAGTCAAGATATTTTGCTTAAAGCTATGTCACTAACCTCAACTCAGTTTTGGAAGGAGACATGGTAGAAATTAAAAATAATTATGTAATTACTATCTCTGCACAGCTTTCTGTGGGGTCTGGGTCATTTGTAAGACTGTTCCTTTAACAAATGACTTCACCAAGTATCATGTTACCTATAAGCTCCAGTAGAATGAAACCTCGCTGCATTGGCGAAGAAGCCGGAGACAATGCACCTCAGAACCGGATCCGGATCACCTACACAGGCAGCCAACAGACAGGCGGGTGAGACCCTTGCCTGCCCTATGCTCCGTGTGCTCTAAGGCACAGGATCCGCTCCCAGCACCACCCCAGGCTGCTTCAAGCCACCTCGAAACCCTCTCCTGAACTGGCTCCAGCCCTGCCCTTCCAGCACTGTCTAAGGAGGTCCCACTCCCCACAACCACTGCTGAGAACTATGCTGGTCTGCTCCTTGAACCTGGAACCCCTCCAACCTCCCCTAAGCCACACATGGCTGGACCACGGCTGGGCACTAGAACCTAAGAGTGCTGCTCTGCAGGCTGGTCAGTGACCTCAGGACTCCTTTGTAAGAGAGTGTGATATGGCAATGACGCTCTCTCTATAAAACACAAACTGGAAATACTATACAACGTGACTTCTGTGGTTGTGAGCTAGTGTTTGAAAATTGAAGTAATTCTTCAAATTTTTCAAATGTTCCATTTTAACTGTTGTTTCTATCGCTACAGCTAACATCTTCCATGAATAAAGCTTCCCCACTATTAGATGATGTCCATGAGATACATTCCAAATTGTTGTGCAAAAGGCTAATGTTATTTTTTGGTTAATGGCATACCATATCTCATCAATTTTAAGACTGCCTCTTTTTCTAACTTTAATTCACTGAAATTAGGATAGCATTTTACAATTATAACTGGCAGCATTTTTTTCCCTTGGTGATACATAAAATGTTTCTTACACATGATGGTATCTTAGATCCAATGGAATATAGCATGTTGGTAAGTAAGTTCCCTAATGGTGGTACTATCTCCAAAGCCATCAACAATATATAAAAATGGCAGTTCCACTGCATTCTTACTAGCAATGTTTTGGCAAAAAGGGTTACCTTCTTTTATGTTATATTTATTTGATTACTATTGGCATATTTTTTCTTTTGTGAATTTTTTGTTCTAATCCTTAGCCCATTTATCAACCTGAAAACTGTTTTTTCTTAAATATATTAAATAAAATAATTCTATAATACAGTTTTTTAATTTTCATCTCATGACTGCTGAAAGTATCTTTCACTAATTGCTTTCTATTTTTTAACACTTAGATGTTTTAAATTTGCATGTAATTTATTTAGTCTCCGTGATTTTCTGTATTGTTCCTAAGCACTGAGCTGATAAATCTCAAATCTATATGTATAACTATGATCTAATCCGATGCCCAGTCTCTTCTCTCCCATTGTCCATAAGAAATTTCCATGTAAAATATGCACTCTAATCGGGTGATACCACTTCCAAAGGGGTGAAAACTGGTTCTTGGAGGCAGGGGAAAGGAAGTATCTTAGATACTACAATGGCCTGTGGCCCTCCAAAGCTCAATCTTACCCTACAAAATCTTATTCCTTACTATTTAAGTATTTAATTTCTCAGGCTCGGTAGAATTTAAATTTAACTTTTCTCCTGGGCAGGGGTCTGATAATGAAACACAGGTGAAGAACACCAATTGCTAAAGTAAAGTAAGGCTGTCATCTACCTGCTGGGTGACAGGCATTTGACCAGCTGTCTCCAACTGCGTGCTCCTTGTAAGCTTCCTGTTTCTATCAATGACTCCAACATGGCTCAATGGCCCAGGTTTCAACTCTTCCCTCCTTTGTGAGCATATTCACCCCTCAAATATTCTCTGAGCATCTAATACACTCCTCAGTCCAAGCACGTGTCTCCAGTCCTCCGTCCCTGGAGTGCGCTTTGCCACCATTTTCTAATTCAACCAGACCCCAAAGCGTGACCGGACTCCCACCACACCTCAAGGAAACTGCAAGACTTCCCAAGCCAGCCCCCTCTGGATTCCTTCTTCCTGGCATTCCTTCCACATTTGCCAGCACACCTTCTATGATTACTAAAGTATGTACTACTTTAACTTCTAAGAGGACTGATAATCTTAGTACTTTGTCTATTCGTATGAATCTCTCCCTTCATTGCACTGTTCCCTTAGACTAAAAGCCAAGACTCAGTCATTGTTTAATCACTTACTCTTAGTATAAAGACAAAATAAGACTGAAATGGAACCACCTGGGCTCAAGTTCTGACTCCACCATACCCTCACTGTGTAACTTCAGCAAGTTATATTTTACCTCTTAGCCATGCTTTTCTCACCTATAAGATGGGGAAAAGAGCACACATTTCACAGCGCTGTTGTGAGCATTAAATTAACAAACACATGGAACACTCAGAGTACTGCCTGGCCACTTATAAGCACTCAGGAAATGTTACCAAGTACTAATGGTGCTGAGGATATAGCTGAGTACCTGAGGATATAGCTGAGTACCCACAGTAGGCTTTCAAGCTGACTGCTGAGGCGGGTGTGTCACTTCCTTAAAAGTGCAGACTTCTGAGCCACATACAGGTCTGGCTCTCCTCCTTACCAGCTGCATTGTCCTGAATTTAATCTAACTTCTCCCTAGGATCTTATGACTAGTTGTAAAATGAGGATAATACTGCCGACACCTCACAGAGTGGGAGATTGAGCAACATTTGGAGAACCCCTGCCACAGTGTAACCTATCGTGTCCCTGATTAACAGTAGTCACTGTCACTGCTAGAGGCCATGTCTTACATAGTACTAAGACTATGTCTTACATAGTACTTTTCTGTCTTACCCTTAGTGACTGCATAGGCTAAACACCCAGCACTTGCTCTAATAATGCTTGTCGTTGAAAATAAAATTTAATTTTTATGTAATAGCTACTAATATCATCAACCAAAAAGTAATTTTTCTTGCAAAGCCTACATGGGAAAATCAATGACATCATGTGCACTGATGTGACTGTTAATGATTCTTAAGTATTGTCATGGGCTATGAAATTCCCTTAGTAAGAATGCCCATCAGAAAGAAAAATGGACCTCCTTGGAAAAAATATGTAACTTGACCTTTAGATTTTCATAGATGCAGGCAACTCAAAATATAAAACCCAGCGTTGTTACAGGCACGTCACGCTGCCTCACACCAGCCCAGCATGAAAACTTTAGGAAGACAACTCAACAGAATGAAGCAAGGGAAGTCACCAGCTGGGGCAGTTTCTTCTCACCTTCACTAGACTTCTTGGGCACTTGAAACTTGACAAGAAGCTTTTTCAATTGTTCTCTTACAGTCGCAGCTCTGACAAGACCCTTGTAATTCAGGAAATGTTCCTGACACCATTGAGAGTTCTTATTGTGCTAAAGAACAACCCAGAAAGAGGGAGTTAGAAAACAAACGTGTTCTCGACTAAGTCTATGTTGTAAAGATCATTCTTCTCTCTTCCCCCATGTGCTGTTCAATGGCATGAGATCTAAAGATTGGAACTGGCCCTTTTTTGCCCCATCTCTCAAAACAGATGTTAACAACCTTGCACACATCTGACTGCTCTGCAACCTCACTCTTTGCACTAAAGGGCAAATGAGAACTTAATGACACGTAGAGATGGTTTCGATCTTAAATACCCTCATTAGATGTAAACTATCAGAAAGAACCACTTCTCCATGGGGTTCTTTGTAAATCAATTTTTCTTCTCTGGCATGCTTGAATTTATCACTTTATTATACTAGAGGCCAACAATATGACACTTGCAAATGTAGAAATAATTTACAAATTTTTCTATCAATAGTATTCAATTTTTTCTGCATTCATAAGTATGATCATTATGTCTTAGAGTAAATTATTGCTGTGGAAATGTACCTCTGAAATTATATTGTAAGTTAAAGTGCTTTTAAAAAGAAAATGTAATTAAAGATATTCCAAGAAGGCAACCATAGAATAATACAATGTAGACCTATACCCACTTTCTACTGGTAGAGAAAGCTTCAGATTGCAGATGATACATTGTGCCTGTACAAATGAATTTTAACTGATTTAAGCCATAAGTCTCAATAAGAGGTGAATTTCTTTTTTCTGAAAACATTTCACCAACTGAATCATCTCCTCAAATCACTGGTAAACAAAAATTTAGTATTTCTTCACTTCTAAAAGAGTATTTAAGAAATGAATATTAAAAATCTGAAATACTATACCCTTTCTTTTATGTAAGGTTTCTTTTTTCATCATTTTCATCACCTTTATTATCAAGTTTTTATGAGAACTGTAAGCTGTATTATTTGCTTAGTTTTAAAGAATATTAACAATAAAAAATTAACATCACTTATAGCTAAATATAGGTGGGATATGTGAATATGCACAGATCTCAACTAAATGTCTTCTCATGGCATCTGGCATAACTTTGAAGAGTCAACCCAGGACTACAAGTTGCTCTCAGAAAATGTAACAGAACTTCCTATTCAAATGTTGCCTTTCTGTCTACTACGCGGTGGATATGAGATGACGTGAGGCTGGGCCACTGGCCTGCCACTAGTGTACCGTATCTCCAAGCAAGGGAAAGCAGTGAATGATTCCCGTGTTCTTCTCAGCAATACAGCATCACAAACTCAGGCAGAAAGCCCGACCCACCAGTTAGAAGTACTGGCAATAAATCTAAAAGGAAAATCAAGTGCTCTCTTGGCCATTCCTTTACAAACTGAACTTCTGGGATCCTCCTTCCTAGATCACCTCCAGAAGGTGGTGTGTTGAGGTGGCACTTCGAGCAGTTGTGCTTACTTTGATAAATGCTTCATATACATTGAGCATAGTGAGGTGGTCGCCCTCCTCCACAGCAAATTTACGGTGCACTCGAATCTGGAAAGAATAAAGCAACATTCAGAATTTGACCCTTGGCTGGGTGTGGTGGCTCATGCCTGTAATCCCAGCATTTGGGGAGGCTAAGGTGGGAGGATTGCTTGAGCCCAGGAGTTTGAGACCAGCCTGGGCAACAAAGGTAAACCCCATGACTACAAAAACTAAAAAAAAAACAAAATTAGCAGGGCATGGTGGTGTGTGACTCCAAGTCCCAGCTACTAGGCTGAGGTGGGAGGATCACTTGAGCCCAGGAGCCATGTTTGCAACACTGCACTCCACCCAAAGGAAACAGAGCAAGACCCTGTCTCAAAAGAGAAAGAAAGAAATTGACTCCTGTAAGCCTTTTGCACTGGGAAATAATATTGCACGGTGAATAGCGTGTGGGTTATGGATTCAGAAAGAACTGGTTTGCAGCATTCTAGCTCTGCCATATCCTGAAAGAATGCAGCTTGGTTACTTAACCTTTCTCAGCCTTGACTTCCTTATCTGTAAAATCAGGAAACTAAATCTATCAAGATTGCTGTGGATTAAGATAATTTGCTATAAAGTATCTGGCAAAGAAATTTGATAAAATGTTAGTGTTCTCATCCCTCTCCTCCTCCAGGTTAATTAAAAACAAAACTAAACAAAAACAGACATAAGCATCTGGGCACAGAGGCAGAAAAACTTTGTAATCTATAGTTATACAACTGACAAGGAGGATTCCAACAATCCCTAGGAAAGTCTCTCTCCTCCTCATTACACATACAAATTCAGTCCCTCCATGCATAAGGCTCCTGATTCTCTGACTCTCAAACAGGAGCTGACTTTGAACTCATCTTTGACCTAACTCTATCAGCACACCTTACGTCTGAGTATCTAACTCTTCAGTATCAAAACTTCTCCTTCCACCTTTCCAGTGTTCACTCAATTAGTCATTGCTGATGCCTGCGCCTGAGGTGGGGATTGGATCTCTCTAGCTTATAATGATCCAACTGCAAAATCACCATGCTGCCGTGTGGTACCCAGAATCAGCCTGCTATACCCTGGCACCTGACTTCTTATGTCACTAATGTGCCCACCGAGGTTTCTAGCAGAGCAGTCTGAATGACAATTTCCCTGACAGAAACTAGAAGTTGGTATTTCCATGGTTAAGGTGTGGGGCTCTGGACTGTGAATCCAGAGCCAACAATTCTGGCTGTGCAACTGTAAATGAGTTATCTAACCTCTCTGTGCCTCCATCTTTAAAACATGATAATAGGCTGGGCACAGTGGCTCACACCTGTAATACCAACACTTTGGGAGGTCAAGGCGGGCAGATCACCTGAGGTCAGGAGTTTGAGACCAGCCTGGCCAATATGGTGAAACCCCGTTTCTACTAAAAATACAAAAATTAGCCAGGCGTGGTGGAGCACACCTGTAATCCCAGCTACATGGGAGGCAGGAGAATTGCTTGAACCCGGGAGGCAAAGTGCAGTTGCAGTGAGCTGAGATCATGCCACTACACTCCAGCCTGAGCGACAGAGTGAGACTCCCTCTCAATAAATAAATAAATAAAATATGATAATAAGATCTACTTCCCAGGTTTACGATGAAGATAAAGTGGAATGACGCCTGCAAAACGCTTGATACAACATCAAGCACACAATAAACACTCAAAACATGAGCAGATCACATTTGTACCGCTCTGTCTTCAGCAGTTCCTGGGTACAGTTTTGACAAGGAAAGCTCAAAGCGAAAGAGACTGGTACAGACAGCCTGGGGACAGAGCTGACTTACTGCCTGGGACTTCTGGTTTGGGGGGACCACAAAGATATTCTGGATCTGCATCATGGCAGCGATGCTTAGAATTTCCTGAGAACAGCCGAAGTTTCCTGTAAAACAAAAAGCATGTTTGGTTTCAACCATATAATGTGTCAACAAGAAGTGAAAGACATTTTATGATACTTTCCTTGCACCACACTGAAGACTAAGAACATATTTTTTTCTATAGCTTAATTTTTTAAAGTTTATAGTATATAAGCCTGTGCAACATGGCAAAACCCCATCTCCACAAAAAATTAAACAATTAGCCAGGCATGGTGGTATGTGCCTGTGGCCCAGCTACTCAGGAGGATTGCTTAAAGCCGGGAGGTCAAGGCTGCAGTGAGTCAAGTTCACGCCACTGCACTCCAGCCAGGGTGACAGAGCGAGACCCTCTCTCAGAAAAATAAAAACAAAAAAATAAAGTTTACAGTATATAAATATTTCACTCAGCCAAATGTGAAGTCCCATATGTAGCCCAGATGAACAGTAGCCTTGAAGGACTCCAAAAAAGAAGGTGTTACTGCCCTCTGCAGCTGAAATATGAGGGACTCTGACTGTAAGCCAAGCTCAAGACTGGCCCCATCACTAAGGGCAGGTCAGCTCCACACCTGCTCCCTACCCTCCTGTGGGAACATCTGGAATCCTGGCAGGAAGTCCGAGAGGGGAAGGGGACAGGGAATAAGAGGCTTGTGCCCCTACTGCTGTTTCTCTGCTCCTGACCACTTCTATGAAGTGGCTTCCTTCTCAAAAGGGTTCATCTCAGCTGGGAAGCCCAAGGCACAACTAGACCAGCAAAGCATGCTGCGGGGCTGCTGGAGCACCTGGAAACAGAGTCGGCAGCAATCACCACTCCAGGGCACAAGGCAAAGCACACTGCACTGCCCGTGTCCCATCTCCCCACTGACTCCCACCTCATGAATGATGCACTTCCCAGTCCACGCTTAGAATCCTGTTTCTCGGCCAGGTGCGGTAGCTCACACCTGTAATCCCAGCACTTTGGGAGGCCAAGGCGGGCAGGTCACCTGAGGTCAGGAGTTTAAGACCAGCCTGACCAACATGGTGAAACCCCATCTCTACTAAAAATACAAAATTAGCTGGGCATGGTGGCACACGCCTGTAATCCCAGCTACTCAGGAGGCTGAGGCACGAGAATCGCTTGAACTGAACCCGGGAGGCAGAGGTTGCAATGAGCTGAGACTGCGCCACTGCCCTCCAGCCTGGGCAACAGAGTGAGATACCTATCTCAAAAAAAAAAAAAAAAAAATCCTGTTTCTAAACGGAAGCCTGAGGACAAGTGGTTGTTTCAAAACATAATTAGTTAGCTTTCCCCATACTGGGTCTGATTCTTCATAAATTGCCAGTTGATATAAAAGTTAGACAAAAGCAAGAAAAAATTAAACTATCTTTCCCAGGGGTAAAAAAACAAATTATACTTTCTAGATGATTTTGATTTCTAATTATGAGAAGACTTCCAGATCTTTTATCCTAGAACTCATGTCCTCACGAAAATCTGAAGAAATCAAAGAAATTGGAACCCTCGTGTACTGCTGACAGAAATGCAAAATGGTACACCCCTTAATGGAAAATCATATGGCACTACCTCAAAAAACTAAAAATGGACTTATATGCTCTAACAATCGCACTACTAAGTATATATCCAAAGGAACTGAAACTGATATTTCAAGGAGATAACTGCATTCCCATATTCATTTCAGCATTATTTACAAAAGCCAAAATTTGGAAGCAATCCAAGTGTCCATTCATTGGATGAATGAATAAAGAAAATGTGGTATATATAAATATGTACACACACAATGAAATAACATGCAGCCTTAAAAAAAGAAGAAAACAATGTCATTCACAACAGCATAAATGGAACTAGAGGACATTATGCCAAGTGAAATAAGGCAGGCACAGAAAGACAAACACTGTATGATCTCACTTATATATAGAATCTAAAAAAGTCAATCTCATAGAAACAGAGAGTGGAAAGGTGATCACCAGAGGCTGGGAGATCCCCTAACTGAAACTAACAAAGTTTCAGTTAGACTGGAGGAATAGGTTTTGCACTGCATGGTGACCACAGTTAATAATAATGTATTGTATATTTCAAAATTGCTAAAAGAATAGAATTTTAACATTCTTAGCACAAATTCTTAGCACAAAAAAATGATAAGTTGGTGAGTTGGTGAATATGTTAATTTGCTTGGTTGAATCTACAATGTGTACATAGATTAAAACATCACACTGTATCTCATAAATACATACAATTATTATTTGTTAATTAAAAACAAATTTTTAAAAATTAAAGAATTATCACGATTTAGTAATTCCACTTCTGGCTATATACCCAAAAAACGTAAAAACAGGGACTCAAAAAGATATTTGTGTATCCATGTTCATAGCAGCATTATTCACAACAGCCAAAAGTTAGAAGCAACCAAAGTGTCTGTCAACAGATAAACAAAACATAGTATAGATATACAATAAAATACTATTCCTCCTTAAAAATAAAGAAAACTTTAACACATACTACGACATGGATGAACCTGGAAGACATTATGCTAACAGACACAAGAGAGTCACAAAGGACAAATACTGTGTGATTGCACTTCTGAGGGTTCTTAGAGTAGTCAAATTCATAGAGACAGAAAGTAGTGGTGGTTGCCAGGGGCTGGGCAGAGGAGAGAATAGGGAATTTGTGTTTACCAAATATGGAGTTTCAACGGAGAAGATGGAAGAAGTTCTAGAAATGGATGGTGCTGATGGTTGCACAACAATATGAATGTACTTTGTATCACAGAACTACACATTTAAAATGGTTAAAACAATAAATGTTATGTTACAGATACATATATACTTTTTTACCATATTGTACCCTCTTCCCCAGGGTGCTCAGAATTCAGGCAAACAACACCTCTGACAGTCCAAATAAAATCAATTCAAGCTATCAGGCTCTACCCACCTGATTCAAGCAGCATTTTGGCAAACATGGGATTCAAAGGAAACTCTGCAATTCTCATGCCAAGCGGTTCAGTCAGGCGACAGTCTTTGTCCAGACCTGCCATAAGAACAACAAAAGAAATCAGAAGGCAGGTACCATTGTGTTGGAAGGCACATAGTTGTTGAGAGAATAAAAGAAAATATATGCTAAAAAGAAGAGAGTATCCAAAAGGTGATTCATGCACTACCAAACTCCATGACACTAGAGTGCTATTACATTAAAAGAAAAGATCTCCACTGAACTCTTGAATACCCTGTTTTTAAACACTGATACTTTTTTTTTTTTTTTTTTTTTTTTTTTTGAGGCGGAGTTTCGCTCTGTCTCCCAGGCTGGAGTGCAGTGGCCGGATCTCAGCTCACTGCAAGCTCCGCCTCCCGGGTTTACGCCATTCTCCTGCCTCAGCCTCCGGAGTAGCTGGGACTACAGGCGCCCGCCACCTCGCCCGGCTAGTTTTTTTTGTATTTTTTAGTAGAGACGGGGTTTCACCATGTTAGCCAGGATGGTCTCGATCTCCTGACCTCGTGATCCGCCCGTCTCGGCCTCCCAAAGTGCTGGGATTACAGGCTTGAGCCACCGCGCCCGGCCAACACTGATACTTTTAAAGACTTCTATTCAAGGACTTAATTATAAGGAAATGCCCTGCAGCCTTCTGCTTGTACCCTCTCCCCAAGCCACAACAGCCTCGCCTGTTCCCACTACTCCAAAGAGACCACTCTTCCCAACAACCTAACAACCGGGTAGTGCCAAACGCAAGGCATCTTCCTGACAGCCTCGGCAGCACTCAGCTCTGCTGGCCACTGCTTCTTGGAACTACCCTTCGCCAGCTTCTGGCCCCCCACTCTCCTGGTTCTCTGCCATCTCCTTTGTCCCCTCACTGTCTGGACTTTCTTCCACCTCCAGGACAGGACAGGCCACAGATGTGCCAGGATGGCATTGATGGCATCCCATGTCCTGTGCCCTTCTCATACTACATGAGTGATATGGTTTGGCTGTGTCCCCACCCAAATCTCACCTTGAATTGTAAACATGTCAAGGGCGGGGCCAGGAGGAGATAACTGAAACACAGGGGCAGTCTCCCCATACTGTTCTCATAATAATGAATAAGTCTCGCAAGATCTGATGGTTTTATAAAGGGGAGTTCCCCTGCATAAATTCTCTTGCCTGTTGCCATGTAAGACATGCCTTTCCTCTTCCATGATTATGAGGCCTCCCCAGTCATGTGGAACTGAGTTCATTAAACCTCTTTCCTTTATTAATTACCCAGTCTTGGGTGTCTCTTTATTAGCAGCATGAGAACAACAATGAGCAACTACAAGGCCAGCAACCTGGAATCTAAACACTAACCCAGATCCCTCTGGTGCCAACACCAGCCCTGTTCATGTGACTGCCTCCTGAGCATTTTGCTGAACTGGGCTGACTCCTTCAACTCCCCAGCTGCCCTCCTTGCGCTCTAACACTTGCCAACATCCAGGTATTGGATTCTCAAGACCCCCAAGATACAGACTACTGTTTTACTACTTAAATGCTGCAAGACCTCAGAGTAAGGCAGAGTTCAGTAAGACATCTCTTTAAAGGTGATAATTCAGCTTGAAATTAAATGAAGCTGGGGGGCTCCCTCTACCTTTTCCAGCTTATTTACGCTATTGAAGAAATAGGAAATATTCTAAATTTCATTGTTTGACCGGAGAAAAACCATCCCAAATAAAAATTCCTATGTTGTCAATATTCTCTCATCCTCACTACAGATCAGCCCAGGAAACATGCTTTCGGTTCCTATTACATGCTTGAGAAGAGGGGGTGGAAACTCTCCAACACACATTCACTCCAGGTTGATCTTATGTAAATCCAGCTGAAGGTCTTTTAAATCACTGGAGCTCTTTTAAATCAGTAACTGGCTATTCACAGAGAAGTAAAATCAACATAATGAATGAAGATGGACCCCTACCTCACTCCACACCAAAAAAGTAACTCAAAATGGATCAGACCTAATGTAAGGGCCAAAACTATAAAACCCAGGAGAAGATCTTAATGACTACAGGTTAGGCAAGTTTCTTAGACATGACACTAATGGCACACATAACAAAAAGAAAAAAAGAAAAATATAGATAAACTGAACCACACAAAAACTTAAAATTTTTGTACTGCAGACAATACTAATACGTAAAAAGTAAGTACATGTAAGTAAAAAGCCAAACCATAGAAATGGGAGAAATATTTACAAACCACATATCTGATAAGAATATGTGCCCAGAATATATAAAGAACTTCAACTCAATTTAAAAACACAATAGCACAAATAAAAATGGGCAAAGGATTTGAACAGACTTTTCTCCAAAGAAGATTTACAAATGGGCAGCAAGCACATGAAAAGGTGCTCAACATCATGACTCATCAGGGAAACGCAAATCAAAACCGAGATACCACTTCATACCCACTAGGATGGCTACAACACAAAAGACAATTACAAGCATTGGCAACAATGTGGAAAAACTGGAACTCTCATACATTGCTGGTGGGAATGTTCACCAAAACCATATTTACATGCTAATATTCGTAGCAGCATTATTTATATTAGCCAAAAAATGGAAACAACCCAAATATCCATCAACCAATGAATGGATAAAAAATATGTGGTATATCCATACAACAGAATATTATTCCGCGAGAAAAAAGGATAAGGTACGAATATATGCTACAACATGAAGGAACCTGGGAAACATCTTACTAAATGAAAGAAGCTGCTATGGTTTGGATGTAGTTTGTCCTCACCAAAGCTCATGTTGCAATTTGATGCCCAACGTGACAGTGTTGGGAGATGGGGCCTAGTGGGAGGTGTATGGGTCATGAGGGTGATCCCTCATGAACAGGTTAATGCCCTTACCCAGGGTGAGTAATGGATTAGTTCCCACGACAGCAGGTTCTTAAAAGAGCCTGGCTTCCTCTGTTTCTCTTTCTGGCTTCCTCTCTCGCCATGTGATCTCTGCACCTGCCCACTCTCCTTTTGCTTTCCACTTTGAGTGGAAGCAGGCTGAGGCCCTCCTCAAATACAGCTGCCTAATCTTGGAGCTTTCAGCCACCTGAATCGTGAGCCAAATAAACCTCTTTAGAAATCACCCAGCCTCCGGCATTCTGTTACAGCAACAGAAGACAGACTGAGACAGAAGTCCAATCACAAAAGTCCACATATTATACAAATCTATTTATATGAAATGTCCAGAAAAGGCGCACCTGTAGAGATAAAAAGTCTCTATAGAGATGGAACCAGATAGTGGTTGCCCTGGGCTAGGGGACTAGGGGGAAAGAGAATGAGAAGTTCGGCGCTAATGGGTAAAGATTTCTTTTTTGGGTGATGAATATGTTCTACAATTAGACTGTGGTGATGGTTGCACAACCATGAAAATATGCTAAAAGCCTCTGAATTTGTACACTGTAAACGAGTGAACATACATAAACTATACTTCAATACAGCTATTTAAAAAAAGTAACACTCAAAATAAATCTCAAAAAGCAAAATCTCCACTAAAACCTAATTCCAAATTGGAAATTATATTCATTTGTGGTACCAGTCACAGAAGAGGCAGTATTCCCCGAAGAGGTGAATTCAGACTATGATTTTCTCTACGTCAAGATAAATGCTATTAAGGTTGGTACAAAAGCAATTGTAATAACATCTTTAATCAACAAGTGAATAGAAGTTCCCCCATAACATCGTGTTTCCTTGCCTAAACAATACTAGAAGCTGATAATGTCCCCAATTCTCCACAAGTAACTCCAGGAATGAAATGAAGAGGATTTAGGGAGAGAATACTGAGCCATGATTAAGGATGTGGTCGTTAGGTGGAGAAAAAAGGTCTGGGGAGGTGAGATCTGACATCCTGGTTGGGAACTGCTGATCTCTAGACGTCTCTTAGGAGTGTGGCTCTGGTGATTCTTTTTAATAGCTTCTGACGAACCGGCATGTTTTATATACTGGCTGTCACAATCAGCTTTCATCTGTCTAATTATGGTCCCAACTTTCTATTTCAATAAACTATCATTAAGGAGATTATATATATGGGGAGAACCAACCCCATTTCTGAAGATACTAAGAGCCCTAAAGTGAATACGACCTCACTTTTAATATCGCAAAAGAGAACACATAATAACAAGAGAGAACGATGAGAAAAACTGGCATACCTCCCAGAGCATACAGTAACTCCAAGGCTTGAACCATCGACTGTGCTGGAGGGGGCTGGAAAAAACATTTAAAAATCTTCCTAAATCAATTTATTTGAGCAACAAACATTAAAATGTGGCTGTTTCCTTTTCAAATCCACTCTCCCCTCTACCATGCCCCATTCTTCCCAGCCACCATGTTTCTGTTCATGCTGTTGGCACTTCTCGAAATGTCCTTCCTGTTCTTCCAGGCACCCTTGTACCGCTTGGCCTTTAAGGCTCAGCTTGATGAAACACTTCCCTTCAAAGCGCTCCCTCATCCTCCCCTCCACCAGATGTGATAGGTCCCTATCTTAAACTACCTCTTCATTTTCCTTAAACCCTCCTGAGACATTTCTAATTTTTACTTCGCAGACTCAACCTTCTACCACACTGGGGCCCCAGGACACTGCAGCACTCGGGGATGATCTATCTTTGCATCCCCCAGAGACCTACTCCAGGCCCCATGGTGGGTAAATAACATACGCTAAATTTGTTTTTTCCTAATCCCTGTCTGGAAACTGCAACATATGTTGAATTTGAATTTCAAAAAATAATAGTTCTAGAGAACCTAAAGTTCATAAGCAAAGCTGATGTAGTCAGCCTCAGTCTGATTTTCCAGATCTTTACCTCCTTTTCTTCTATAAATCTTGACTGAGCACCTAAGTGCCAGGCATCATATTTTTTTCTCTCTAAATTATGTGGTTTCTAATAACCCAGGTAATAAAATTACAGTACGTTTTTAAACTGCATAGCATGTTTTCTAAATGCATTTTTTCTAAATTCACATAGCATTTTTTTCTAATTGCATTCACATAGCAAATGTATTTTAATCATCACATTGTTTTAGCTCAGTTTTACAGATGAGTAAAGTGAACTGTAATAAGGAAAAGACATCTGAACAAGGTCATATAGGCAGTTGGCGGCAAAGCTGAACTCAGGCCTCATTTTTCCCAGTCTACCTCCCCTACTTTGTTTGCTAAAGACCAAAGTTAAACTATTTTAAACGTTGTAGTGACTGAACACACAGGTGAACACACTTACAAGGGCAGGAACTAAACCTACTGGATTCATTACACAGAGAGGATTCAACAAATCAACATTGAGCAAATCATGTAAATGATCCACTAGCCCTTCCTTGGTGCCTACAACATCTTTCTCTACAAAGAGGCAAAACGGACAACACCTAAATGAAGGAGCTTAAACCCTCTGGGATCTTTTATACTGAGAGTGGATGAGATAACAGGAATAGCAATCTCTGAACTAGGCTTTTAACAATTACAGAAAAAACTAACAAGGTCATCTCTGACTCAATTCCTGGCCCGATTTCCAGTCAATTAACAAAAAAAACTTATCCCCCTCCCCACAAAAATCTTATCCATAGTATTTTCATCTAATCACATTCACTAGTATTTCTCTATGACCTCAACTGATTTGGGATAATACAGAAACACTGTTTTAACATATCTGGAATTACTGTGTATGTATAGTTTTAGTGTGGTCTTCTCACTACATGTTTTTCTGTTTTCATTGTTTCTTGCACCCATACAAACTTCACAGTAACTACTTGGGATGGCTGCATAATACTCGATGACGATCATACTCCATAAAGAAGTCAATTTTCTTATTGCTGGGCAATTAAGTTGTTTCCAGTTTTTCACCATTGTAAGTAACATTGCTAAATATACAAAATTATATGTACTCTGTAATTTCAACCATAAAAACCACAATTTCAGGGGATAATAACCACAAGGAAATATGTGAAGATAAACTTGTATGCATTTTTTTTCATTGTTCAACTGTTCTAAAGTTTTGCGATAATTTTCATTTATATTTTTAAATTTAATATAAATGCTATAAGCATTATCATATATGTAAGCTTTTTTTCTTCTTCTGAATTATTTTTTCAGCAGAAATTTTTATGAGAGAAATAGCAGGCATTTCTACAGCTCATTAAATGTCGTCAGAAAGTCCTCCATGGGGACAGAAACAGCGTTAACATAGGAGGAATTTACTTTCCGAAATTGTGGCAGTTTTGGATTTCACCATTTTTCTTTATACTTAATCATTTAATTAGTGTAAAGTCAACTGCCCATGGTGGCTCACACCTGTAATCCCAGCACTTTGGGAGGCCAAGATGGGCAGATCACCTGAGGTCAGGCATTCAAGACCATCCTGGCCAACGTGGCAAAACCCCGTTTCTAACAAAAATACAAAAAATTAGCCGAGCCTCGTCTACTTGGGAGGCCGAGACACGAGAATCGCTTGAACCCATGAGGCGGAGGTTGCAGTGAGCTGAGATCACATAACTGCACTCCAGCCTGGGTGACACAGTGAGACTCTGTTTCCAAAAAAAAAAAAGAAAAAAATAGTGTAAAGTCATCCTTTATAGCTATATCAACGTGCAGTCACCTCTCTCCTAGAGAAGCTCAACATGTCCTAATGATAGTTACAATTTGAATTTGTGCTGTTTTTTTCCTTTAGCTTTATTTATTGAATATTTACTGTGAATGATGTACATATAAAAACTCTTCGTATTTTTTGAGATACTGATCCGTCATTTCTGTCACTGCATGTTTTTCTTTAATTTTACATGTGGGGCTTCTCATAAGCTTTTAAATTGGCACATACTGTTCATCTTTTCTTTTTTTTTTTTTAAGAAGGAGTCTTGCCCTATTGCCCAGGCTGGAGCGCAGTGGCACAATCTAGGCTCACTGCAACCTCCGCCTCCCAGGTTCAAGCGTTTCTCCTGCCTCAAGCCTCCCAAGTACCTGGGACTACTGGCACATGCTACCATGCCTGGCTAATTTTTGTATTTTTAGTAAAGACAGGGTATCACCACGTTGGCCAGGCTGGTCTTGAACTCCGGACCTCAAGTGATCCACCTGCCTCGGCCTCCCAAAGTGCTGGGATTACAGGCATAAGCCATCACACTCAGCCTGTTTATCTTTTCTTTATAATATCTACTACTCTACACCAATAAACAAAGGGTTCATTTTCCCTATACTTATGGTAAGGTAAGTACACAATTTTCTTTGGGAGAGTTGATATCTGTATGTTCTAGTCTTTCATTCACCTATTTTACCATCACATATGACATTAGGGACTTTACGATCCAAGAATCCAGACTTGTCATACCATATACAGTTGGGAAAAAACAAAGTTCCCAAATCATAAAAATTCTAGAAGAAAATATGAGTGAATATGTATTCACTGACCCAAATATAAGAAGTATTTCATAAGCACAAGAATAACCAAAGAGGCCGGGGGTGGTGGCTCACGCCTGTAATCCCAATACTTTGGGAGGCCCACATGTGTGGATCACCTGACCTCAGGAATTCAAGACCAGCCTGGGCAACAAGGCAAAACCCTGTCTCTACTAAAAATACAAAAAATTAGCCGGGCGTGGTGGCACACACCTGTAATCCCAGCTACTCACGAGGCTGAAGCACAAGAATCACTTGAGCATGGGAGGCAGAGGTTGCAGTGAGCCAAGATGGCACCATTGCACTCCAGCCTGGGCTACAGAGTGAGACTGTCTCAGAAAAAAAAAAAGAAAAAAGGATAGCCAAAGAAATCATAAAGGCAAAAATAGATTACTGTGAATATATTTAGAATGTCTACACATTAAAAAAATAAAATAAAATACAAATAGAAAATATTTGTAAGAAATATTATAGACAAAGATTAATGTCTTTAATATTCAAAGGACTCTTGAAAATCACTAATAGACACAAATTCTAACAGATAAATAGCTTAACAATTCAGAAAAAATACAAACTGACTAATAAATGTTTTTATAAAAAGCTACCTTATGAGAAATTTAAAAATAATTATAATAAAGGTAATTTCCCCCCCCGCCCTGGCCAATCAAGTCAGCGAAACTAAAAGAAGATAACATGGCACAATGGAAGGACCACAAGGTGGGCATTCATGCACTGAATGACATTGGTAAAGCAATCTGGCCACGTAACAGGACCCTCAACAGGACTATGGCTCTTTGACCTAGTCATTCCACTCCTAGAAATCATCTCAAGAAGCAATCAGATATAAGGGTCTTCCTGCAGCTCTATCTAAACCCTCCAGGATCCCCTAGTCATGGTACTCCTGCATCTAGGCCTGTACAAAGACTAGCTGTCCTGAACTCTCCACTCCTCCCAACCTGGTGAGATCCTATTTGGGTTTCAGGTTTCACCTGGGACACGACTGACTAAGGTGGGGGCACTTCCTCTGTCTCTCAGAGCCCTGGGCACACTGCTCTGTAATTACCCACTTACTTGTCTCTATTCCCCAGCAGACAAGAACAGGAACTATATAAGAACAGGAATTGAGGCTACCTTGTCTGGCTGTTTTCCCCTACGTCCTGCACAGGGCCTGGTTGCAAAGCAGACACACAACACATGACCTGAGTAGGGAAAAAAAAGAAAGACAGCATGCCCTACGACAGTGTCCTGACATCCCCCTGTGAGCTCCCTAGCCTCCCTATGGCCCCAGACAGCAGGCAGGACTTACCGACATGAAGTGGAACCTGAGGACATTGTCAATTCCTAGCGCTTTCAGCTGCAGGATGACAGGTGCCAAATTACTACGCTGCATCTCAGGAACCGTAGACTGAGGCAACTTGTCAAAGGCTTCCTCTGAGGATAGGAAATCAGAACTGTTTGGGACCAAATGTCACAATCAAATGCAATCACTATACCAAGGGACAAATTTTCTTCTCTATCTTGAAAAAGAAGCTCTAGGATTCTAGGAGCAGATGCACATGATAACATGATATAAAGTTATTTTTATACTTAGGAAAGACCATTCTATTTTAAAATGCCTTAAATAAATATATTTGAATACACCTTTATAAAACTTTTTCTTTTTGCTTTAAAATGCTGTTTTTTTAATGTTTTTTGTCAGCAAAACATTAAATCAAACCAATTAAGTATTTGCTGAACCACTCTATCAGTTCCCAGTTGCCACCATCTCTGTTTGGAATAAGTCAAGGAAGCAAGAGCTTCACATACAAGCAAAGAATAACCTCAAGATATATCACCAAAATATAACGAATGACCAAATCTTATAAAGAGCAAAAATTGTCCAAATCAAAGTTTTTAAATCAACGAAGCAGGTACACAATATCGTTCCCAGAATCCAATGCTGCCCCAAACCAAGAAATGAATATTTACATGCCCTGCCAGGAAAAAAAGGTGACCTTACACAGGAAAAATCATCCTCAGACACAGAGATTCCAAGACAGGAAGGGCAGAAAAGGAGGGGGAAGGAGAATAGACTTTGGAAGAAGGCCTTTTTATAAAAGCTAGGCAGGAAGGGTGGGGAAAAAAGAGGAAGAGTTTAAATCATTTTCATGTATATTCAGAAAGCTTAAGGATTACATAGAGAATGCTCCACCCACCAAAATCTCCCACATCAGTCAACATTTTAACTGATGCACACCCTTCGCAAACAATACAAGGGTGACCCAACTTCCATTTAGATCTTAAAGCTTTAGTTAACCAGAAAAAAAAAGTGCCTTGAAGAAATACCACTGTCCCTGAAGAACTTCAAAAAGGTTTTCTTTAAGAAAATAGACAACCAATATTCTGTGGACTAACTGATACAAACTGGGTCTAACTGGAAGGTTCTGGATGACGGCCAACAGCAAGAAGTTCCAAACGAGATACTTCAACAGCATTTGGGGTACAGCTTCTTGATAATATAACCCCATTTTCCAAGCACTCTACTGACCAAGGAGAAACAAAGTTACCACATAAGAGGACCACTCTGCCGAAAAGCTCACAGGAAGTGGGTGTTTCCTGAAAGTTCAATGACATGCAAGTTCTCCTGAGGACTCAAGTGTGTGAGGCATAGGGCCAGAAGCTGTAGGAGTTGCAGGCAATCCCCTTGAAAAGCTTCAGTGATATGCAGGGGTCTGGGACCTGGACCAGAACAGTTGAGAAATAGGAAAAGTCCCAAGGAGTGGACTTCCCAAAGAGAAATGGAAGCTCAGGGAAGGAGGAAGCAGGGTGGCTGGAGTGGGGCCTCCAGGGAAGCTGCATGTTGCCATTTGAGGGAGGATTTGAAGGACAAAGAGGATCTGTTGGGCAAAGAGGAAACAGCCCAAGGAAAAGATATCAAAGTGTTTCTCATGCAGAAGGCATGTCTGTAGTTCAGCTGGGAAGCAATGTGTAGTGGTTAGTAGGAGAAGTAAGCTGAGGAAAATTCCAGCATGGTTTGAGAAACTGTGGAGGGTCTGAGCAGGTGGCACCCTGTTCAAAGCAACACTGTCTGGAGGCTCCTGTGGAAGCCTAGAGGCTGGATATCAATGCATTCACTAGAGTCAGGGGCCCTCCCTAACCCAACTTCCACTAAAACTGCTCATGCAAAGAGATTCAACGACTTTTCACCCAAACCCACCTGCCTATCTTTAGTCTGTGATTTCTTGGTGCATGAGATAATGCTGGCCTCTATAAAAGTAACTTGAGCTCCTTAAAAGTTAAACAAAATTACATATAACCTTGTAATAGCCAAACGAATTAAAAACACCTACTCAAGTACATGTACATGCAGGTTCATACCAGCACTGTTCACAGTAGCCAAAAGGCAAAAACAGCCCAAATATCCACAACTAATAAATGAATAAACAAAGTGTGGTTTATCTGTACAACAGAATATTAGTCAGTAATAAAAAGGAATTAAGTACATGTTACAATGTAGATAAACCTCAAAAACATTATGCTAAAAGAAGCCAGACACAAAAGGTCACATACTGTATGACTCTTCACATGAAATATCCAAAAGAGAGAAATCCATTGAGAAGAACACAGGTTGGTGATTTCCAAGCACTCGCAGCCAGAAAGAATGGAAAGAAACTGCTTAATGCATAAGGGATTTTACTCTGGAGTGGCTGAAATGTTCTGAAACTAGATGGAGGTGGTGGTCACACAACATTGTGAATTTAATAAATTGTTCACTTTAATTTGGTTAATGTTGTGTTACATAAATTTCACCTCAATAAATAATTTTTGAAGAGAAAAATGTCTTGAAATCTTCTCTGCATGTCAGAATCCCTTTCAGTCCTGGCTCTCCCTTTTCTACTCTAGTCATTTCTTCTTAGCATCTTCAGTGGTTACCCTTGGTCCTCTGGTCCTGGGTTCTGCCTATTCTCTCCCTTCCATGAATGTTCTAAACCCACTTCCTTCCCTGCAAGTACTTGTACATTCCATTCCCTCTGCCTGGTATGCTGAAACTGAATCTCCCCAATCACCTCTTCACCTAGATAAGGACTGTACTGCCAATAAGATCAGGCTCAAGCACCACCCTGGTTGTGAAGCACTCCCCAAATCCCCAGAAAGATAACACCAGCTTCTAGGAGAAGGCATCTAAGGTAGCTTCATGAGGGAATTGCCATCTGAGAGAGGATCTGAAAGATAAGGAGGATCTGCTGGGCAGAGAAAACAGCCCAAGGAAAAGCCTCTGCTCTCTGCTTCCAAGGCTCCGGATTCTTTATTGCTCCCTATCATACCATAGTATGCTGATCTGTTTTGAGGTCTACCTCCACCACCAGACTGTCAGCCACTGTGGCCACAGACTGTGGTTACTAGCCCCAGATCTCCAAGCTCTAGCATCATGGCCAGCATACAGTAGATGCTCTACAAACACTGCTAAAAGAAAGATCAACATCAAAGACTGAACAAGGACAATGATAACCAGAAAGGAAAAGAAGAGACAAATGGCAGAGCTAAAACCCCTGGACCTTCTTCAGGGGTAGCAACGCCAGAAGAAACAAAACAAAATAAAACAGAAAACCCTGGGCCTGGTTAAGTGAATGCAGATGGATACTGGATAGAGAAGGGAATTAACAATGACTTGGAAATTGAGTTTGGACAACTGGGGAAAATCTCAGCAGCATTCCCCACAAAAGAGAAGTGCAGAGAGAGAAAGAGCAGCTCTGGGTCCATCACTGTCTGTAGGTAAGGCTCTCTTCAAGCTGGATAAAAAGCTCCAGAAGGGCTGAGACAGTATTAAAATTGCCTTCTGTTCCCTCAGAGCCTACCTAGCATGATGCACAGCACAGAGCAGGAGTTCATCAACTATTTGTTTTCTATGAATGAGTCTCGGGACAGACCTTCCATTTTCACTTGGCAAAGATGCTCTGAACCAGAAGTAAAAGTGGAACCCAATGTGAGGCTCCACAAGACTCAGGGATCTTGGAATATGAAAACAGTACATTAAGTCAAGAAAGAAAGGCAAGAAAGGATCCAGGACACACAGCCCATGCCCTAGGGGCGCATGGCTACACCGGCCTGTGCCCAGATGTTAGGTTAGAACAGGATAGCAAATAGGCGGTCACTCACAGGCCAGCTTTGGCCAATGGGGACTAGTAAGAAAGAAACACCATATTTAAAGTGAGGAAGGTGGGGGGGGGTGCAGATTACACAGGGCCTTGTGAGGAAGGCCTGTATTTTATGTTAAGTTCTACCATTAGGAGTAAACATTTGCTATACTCTGATGCCCAGGTTGACTACGAGAAAGTCAAAAACCCTTAGGGAAAGCCACACTAACCTGTATAAAGGCGATAACATTTTCCCGAGCGACTACGACCACCACGTCCTGCTCGCTGGTTAGCTGATGCCTGGGAGACTGGCACCACCACCAAGCATTCAATAGCTGTCCTGGGATTGTAGGCTCGGAGTTTGACAAAGCCACAGTCGATCACATACACAATGCCACTGATTGTGATAGAGGTTTCTGCCACATTGGTGGCCACTATCACCTAAGTTCCACACAGAAAGAAGAACAAAAGTCATTTTACTCTTTCTGCTTTTAATAAACTCCTAAAAATCCTAAAAGATTTAACATTTCCAACATTGCAGAATCTGTGAGAGGCAGTTTAATATACTAGAAAGAGTGTGAGTTTCGATGTCAGGGGGTGCCCTGGATTTGAATTCTCCCTAATCATGTGACCCTGGATAAGTTACTCAATCTCCTGAACCTGTTTCCTCATCTACATCATAAGATTTACCACCTCCCTTAGGGCTACTGAAGGTACTATATACAATTAATATATAAAGTGATCAGAGCCTAGTATTTGTTAGTTTTTCCCTTTGGCATAACCAAAGTAAATCACCACCACCTTGCGCAGGTATAGTCATTTATTCATTCACATCGTGATTACTTCCTGAGGGTATGCACTTTGTCAAACACTGTTCAAGGTGACGGGATGTAGGATAAACAAGACAGACAAGGCCCCTGCTCTGCCAGAGTTTACATTCTAGTGTGAGTGGGCTGAAGACTTGCTGAACATAAACAAGAAGATAATTTCAGAGTACAACAAATACTATAAAGAAAATATTAATACAATGAGGCAATATGATATGATATAGTATATAACATGTATATTATATATTATTATAATAATAGGGCATGCTACTTTACATTTGTTGGCCAGGGAGAGCCTCTGTGAAAGATTTTGAGCAGAGACCTGAGTAACAAGAAGCAGCCAATCCTACAGAGATTCAAGAAGAAGAAACAGTTCAAAGGAAGGAGAAACAGCCAGTGCAGCCAAAATACAGAGTAAGTAGAAGATGAGGTTGCAGAGGGAGGCAGAGAAGCGATTATATGTGGTCTCTGGGTCACCATGAGGTATTTGCATTTTATTCCCAGTACATCGGGAGCTGCCCCTGGAGGGTTTAAGCAGCATGGGACACATACACATAGCAGTTACAACTTTTTTCAGGCATTTTACATTTTATAAATCATTTTATAAAAATTATTTTATAAAGGATCATTTTATAAAATAATCTTCCTAATATTTTTATGTAGTTGGGATTAAGATATTATGCTATTAAACCACCTATCTGAAAGTTATTATTATTTATGTTTTACAGCTGCAAAAACTCAGATTCAAGGTTAAGTCAGTCGTCCCAAGGCACACAGTAGCTCAGGGGCAGAATCCAGGTCTCCTGATTGACTGGCTGCAATTAATGTTTGACGCGGCAGACTCAAGTTGCTCCATCCCAATGGTTAAGAGGCTGAGCACCCTCTTCCAGGTGATCTGACATTGGGAGTGGATCCTCAGACCATCCCTCACCTGCTCTATTCTCTGCCACCTGTTCATAAATAGCTACTACAGTAAAAGCTGTCCTCGGGCTGGTTCTGCGCAGTCCTCATCTAATGAAAGGAAAAGGCAGAGTCAGGCCCAGGGGGACCATGAACAGTGGGCGGACTGGCTGCCTGCCGGCTCCTTCAAACCAGTGCTTTCCACCACACCCTTCCCCACTCTCACTTCAAGGCCAAGCATTTTTAAGCCACACCTTGAATTAACTGATTTAAATTTGGCCTTTTAAAATAGGCAAGCTGATACTTAAATTATTTAGAAACCATGTGTACCAACCTTTCTATTGCTCCTGACAGATGACCTAAATCCCCGCAAACAATCCCTTCAGCCAAAGTAAGCACGTGTCGTGGGAAATATTAGGAAGGCAGAAGAGAAGAAAAGGGAAGTCACCTGATCTGATAACTACTGTCAGAGTGACCCTTCAGTGGGACGGGTTTAGAATCTTCACAACGGGCCAGGCGCGGTGGCTCACGCCTGTAATCCTGGCACTTTGGGAGGCCAAAGCACACGGATCACAAGGTCAGGAGATCGAGACCATCCTGGCTAACACAGTGAAATCCAGTCTCTACTAAAAATACAAAAAAATTAGCCGGGCGTGGTGGCGGGCGCCTGTAGTCCCAGGTACTCAGGAGGCTGAGGCAGGAAAATGGCGTGAACCCGGGAGGCGGAGCTTGCAGTGAGCTGAGATTGCGCCACTGCACTCCAGCCTGGGCGACAGAGCGAGGCTCCGTCTCAAAAAAAAAAAAAAAAAAGAAAGAAAGAAATCTTCACAATGTATTATTTATTATTGTGTGCTTTTAGATCTACTACACAGAAATACAGACCTAGAAGTCTGCCTTGTGTTTAGCAAGTTTCACATCAAGTAAATGAGCATCATTATGATTATAGACGGCTGCCAACACCCTTGGTCATCAGGATAGTCTCACCTTTCTGACACTGCGTGACACCCTTTCAAACACTTTCATTTGCTCAAAGGAAGGCAGTCCTGCATACATGGGGAGAACTCGGAGGTGTCTCTTCATCCCAGTGCGAGCTAACGCCCGAGCCTGCTCGATGAGCATCGACACAACAGTTTCTACCTCTTCCTAAAGACATTGAACCAGGAACCAAAGAAACTGAGATCACTTTAAAGCATGCTATTTCATCACACTGAAAGAAGATCAAAGTCAGAATCTGGATTTTAATTTTGGTCAGATGCAATAATTTCAGTGCCATCATGTTCCACTCTGGGATGATATTTAATTAAATGCTAATAAACAATGATGACAATGGGTGAAATTTTGCAACTACACTATTAGTTACTAAAAAATCAATGTGATCTGCAATGAATGGACGAGTTCCCAATAAATAAAAACAATGACTATTTTACCCAGCATACATATACAGTGTCAAACAAGCATCGCATGCATATGGACAAGTTTTAGCATATAAAATCACTAGAAGCTTTCTCCAAAAAAGATTACTGAACCATGGAAAGTGTTTGGCAGTGGAAAAGATTACAGTTGGAGGGCAGGTCTGAATAGTGCTGCCACCTTCAGTGAGCACTTGGGTCTGTTCAGTTGTTGTACCAGTAATATGGCCACTTATCACCTTCAGGATGAGCTGCAAAGGTGTCACTGGAAAAAGAGGTACACAGCAGCAACATGTGTGCAGGACCATGGACCCAATGTAGTATCCAATTCTGGCAAACAAAACAGCCCTCACTCAACTACTTAGTTTATTTTGGAATCAGTTAATACATTTAAAAAACATTTAACCCTCTGCAGACAGAACAGGCAGGGGCTAACGACTCCCTGACAATCTAGATGGTAGATGAATGACATCAAATCAATTTTTTACATAATTATGGAACCACAAAATATAACAAAACATGAAATAAACGGCTGAGTAAAGTAACAAGGCTCTGTATTAATTTTGGTGCTGTCTTAACATGTTTGTTCATCAGAGAAGTACAATGGCATTACCTGGCCAGTAAGAAATGCTAAAATGTCTCCGTCTCCCTCTGTCTGGTGAATTTTCACCACAGTTTCCACAGTTGATTTGATATAATCTGGAACAGGACTGAAAAGACAAATGGGATGAATTCATCACTAGAATATGCTCGTTAATTACAGATCAATTACCCTAATAATCTGGCAGCAAAGCTCATAAAAGTGAGTTTGGGCCTGCCCAGTAGGTAATTAGTACATTGATAAATAAAATATTCATTTTTCAAATGTAATATTCAAGAATAATCCATAATTATATGTCAACTACGATTTTTAGCTTTATTTGCAAAGAAATAAAATGATATACCCATACAAACAGATGTGCTATCTTTAGTATGCAAAGACATCAGACCAATGAAAATCGGGAGCTGTGGTCCCAGTGCTAAAGCCCACACTCTTCCCAGCCCATTTTCCCTCCTTATCAATAGCAGCATTTATGGGTCAGCTGGATGGCCCTGATGGATGTGCTCTCCAACAAAACGATTCAGAAATCAAGTCCACAACTCTGGATTTATCAGCCACTGGAACAGGCTCCTGGTCTTTGTTTGTGCAGTGACTAGTACAGGAATTAGGATGGCCCCTTGCTTGTCCAAGTAGGCTACTCCCAAAAGTACCAACTGGGCCTTCTAGCTAGGGATGTAGAGAACTGAGAGGCAAATGATTCAAATCACCAATACTGCCCCTGCTGACATGCAGCCTTGTAAACCCCAGTTCTGAAAACTATCAAGCTTCCCTCTCCAAAACCTTTCACCACTTTCGCTCTCTCTGGCTGAGCTACTAGCCACAGACTCACGGAAACTTGCGTGTCAGTGTGAAGGGTTTAAAGTAAATTCAGCAGTGATGCAGAGCAGGGTAAAAACATTCTAGACCAAAGACAAGGGACACAAAACATGCTCCTCCCCATCCTTTAGAGTTGTGAGCAAATGCAGTTCTGACATTCTACATCAGAGGCCGATGGTGATTTTCTAATCACCATCATCAAGAATTCAAGCATCATCAAACCTTTGTAGATAAAAGATATCCACCGGAAATGTTCGCCCTTCCACTGTAAGGATCACACTTGTATCCCTTGCTGGATCACTGGTTTCATTTTGATTAAAGAAATCCCGGAATTTCTAAAAAGAAAAAAATTAATTCTTCATTTCTCTTAGAGAAAAAGGTTCACAGCGATTCATGGAGGAAAAAAAATAATATAAAACTGGCCAAACACAGGTGAGTAGCAAGGATTACATATACGCAATACAGATTACGGGTTGTAACACACATTTTTAAAATTCACATTTTTCTAACTGCAATTGTGGGGAATCACATTTCAATGACAGTCTTTACTAAAGTTTTCATAAAAATAATAAAGGTTAGATTTCAAAAGTGCATTCAGTATAGCATCTGAGTTAACATGTAGCTGTAGTATTATTTATCTTATTCCTATCCTCTGTATTTCATTTAAGCAAAAATTAGGTCAAAGATGTGATTCAAGTTCAGTACAGGTTAGATTAGGTTGGTGCGTAACTCTATCTGGAAAACATAGATATGATCATTTGAGTTATCAATTTATAAGGAAACTTTTCCTTCTGTGAATAGTAGGTGTGTTTCTGGCCCCATTGTTAATGGTTTTAGGTCACTTGATGGCAGGGATAGTGTCTTCTCCATCTTTACACGCCCTACAGTAGTGAGTGCGAGGCTTTGCATGGGGTAGGCCATCAATCATGTACTTCCCCGACACTCGTGCAGTACCGCTGGGAGAAGTGTCTCTTGGCAGTTTCTCCCAAACAGGTGGCCACATCCTATTTAATGGTACTTGACTACCACTTGCAGCCCACAAGGAGACCTGTCTTAAGGGCTCTGGCCAATGATGGAGGAAGGAAACACCACCAAAGATCCTCTCTTGGGGAATGTGACCCTAAGGTACAAAGAGAAGCTGCAACTGAGAAGAGTTAAGTGACTATGCAGGCAGGCAAGTGAGCACCAGATGGGAAGCAGCTAGTATCCACTGCAGAGGGGGCATGGATGTCCCGTCGGGTGGAGTGCTCCACGATTTGAATCTGGGTCCCCTTTCCATTCCCCACCTCTACTCATTTCCCCAAGGCCTGGCTACGTAACTGCAAAGCTTGTCTTTATTTCCCTATCTACCTTTATAAACCATGTCCATCCTGCTCCAGGAAACCCAAAAGCCCAGGAGCTGTGCTAATGAACAGCATCAAACACTAAGTGAAGGGGCTCCGAGGGGTATTTTTAAAAGAGTAAACTAGATTTAACTACAAAGTACAGGAATGTTATACATTAACCTCAAAATTGAGAAGAATAAGCACAGACATAAAAGTGCCTCATGCCAACAAAACTATGTTTTGCTATGCAGAATTCCACACAGTACCCCTGTTCACTTTCTTTTGGGTAAATTCCCTTCAAGTTGCTTCAGCCTTCCTGCATCCCTATGACAGGCACAGCACAGGTACACCAGAAGTAACACACAAACAAGTGGGAACAGAGACCCCATGCCCCAAAAGAGTAAACAGTTCACAGAAGGCAGATGTGCAAAGAGCTGACAAAATAAACCCTAAGGCAGACTGACCCTGTGACCAGGAAAGAGCTGCAGATTACAATCTGACAGAATGAAAAGTTAAGAACAACTGGCTTTCAGGGAGAACTTCATGGAAGCGGCAATATCCCTCGCCTGCACCGTAAAGGCTAAGGATTATTACTGGCTGGGATGGGGGAGACATCCCTTACCAGGACAACAGCACAGTGTGGACTAAAAATGTAAAGGGGTCCCTAAGGGAGGACAGAGGCAAGGTCTAGGGCAGGCCTCCCTCATCTCTGAGTCAGCCGTCTCATCTGCAAAACGGACAAACTGCTATCCACCCTGCAAGGTTGCTGTGAGGTTCAAATAAAGTGTGTGGGACGGCTGTGGCACACGTCTAGCCTAGAATGGCACTCAATAAGTGATGTTAGCCATAACTCTGAAGGGACCCAAGTGCTGAGCTGCACTGACACTTTATCCAACGGGCAAGACAAGGGCAGTGAGGATGGGCATGATATTATCAGACCTGCGAGCTGGATCCCGGACTCCAGTGGCCATTTTGGAGAAGGGCAGAGGAACTAAAAGATTCAAGGCAAACAAACTAATTAATGAAGCTATCATAATAGTGCAGGGGAGACAAAGTGTAAACCTGGGCAAATCACTTCAGAGATACAACTGGTAGGAACTAGCAATCAGTGAGTGAGTGTGCACACACGTGCACATTGGAAAGAAGGCTGGAGTGACTTCTTACTCAACCGGGGATAAAAACTTCTTAAAGAAATGGAGGTCTTGGTCTCCATTGGTGAATGATCACGAGAAAGAGACTGAGATGGAGAATCCGAGAGTCACAAGTTTATGAGTTTAGGATGTCCACAGCTAGCCAGCTGCCAGACAGCTAAGGCTAGTGTGCAGGCACACAGTCAAGACTGCCACAAGCATGAAGGCTCAGCTGAACTAGGGGCCACAGGGGTGTGCAGCCTTGAGGGGGAAGAGCAGACAGAGAAGGAGCCCAAGAGGAAGCCAACAAGGAGGTGGGAGAGGGGAGTTGGCAGGGCTCCAGGAGCTCTGGAAGGAGGAGGAGGAGGAAGATTTTACCAAAGGGCTTGGACAGGGGTGAATGTTACCAAAAAGGCAAGCAGAACAAGGAAGAAGATGATGCCTTGACAATTTTATTAGAGTGGATGCCTAAACCTTACCATTAAGGAATACATGGTACTGAAAAGTAAAGATAGGGAGTTACTCTTTCAAGAATTAAGTCTCGGCCAGATGCGGTGGCTCATGCCTGTAATCCCAGCACTTTGGGAGGCCAAGGCAGGTGGATCGCCTGAGGTCAGGAGTTCAAAACCAGCCTGGCCAACATAGTGAAATCCCATCTCTACTAAAAATGCCAAAAAAAAAAAAAAAATGGCTGGGCATGGTGGTGGGCGCCTGTAATCCCAGATACTAGGAAGGCTGAGACGGAGAATCATTTGAACCTGGGAGGCGGAGGTTGCAGTGAGCCAAGATCGCGACATTGCACACCAGCCTAGGCAACAAGAGCGAAACTCCGTCTCAAAAAAAAAAAAGAATTAAGACTCAGCATTTACTGAGAAGGCACAAGACCTTTAAGATCTTTATCTTGTATCTTTACTTGGAAATACAAAATACATAAAAAAAAAAAGTAAATAAATATAGTACCAACAATGCAAGCATCTTGAGGCAGGATCAAGGAACAAGAAGAGTAAAATGAGTTCAACACACCCAGAAAAGAGGAGTTTGAGTCAGGTTTGAAAGAGGTGGGGTCACATTGACATATAGACACGGTAAGAAGCGTACATCATATAAAGGCAGGGGACAGTCTATGAAATGGAATGTAAATGATGTGGCCATCTGCAGGGTTGTCTTCTAGCTCACCATAGGCTCCTTCCCTGGTAGCTGCTCCTTCCTGATCCACTGGAGTGGCCACCAAGCAGCCATGTCTACCCAAGACACCCGTCCCTTGGCCAACAGCCCTTGGCCCATGTAGACAGGTCCAGGGTGGGGACCTGACCCCAGCTGATCCTAAGTTCCTTCTCTAAGAACCTGGAAAGAGAAATTAGTCTCTCTTCAAGTAGCTGGACTTACGACAAAAAAACTATGGGAGCAGTAACCACATATTCTGCCATGTAATTGGACGCAAATAAAAGAAAAGCAGTATCATAATATCATGTGATACAGGATCAATAAATACTTCATAATTATATCCAGTCATGTTACATAATTGTTCGTTTAAATGGGCGTACATTAAGAAAGTAGCTAAAGCAACCAAAGCAGCTATCTGATCAGCCCCATCATGCTCTGCTGGTCTCTGCCTCCCGGCTGCAGCCGCCGCTGTCTTCATCTGCAGGCTGGGCCACCCCAGTCGCTGAGAGAAACCACAGCAGGTGGCCTATCAGCAGCCCTAGCTCTAGGAGGTTTGAAATTAGTCTATCGGGCTGGGCGCGGTGGCTCAAGCCTGTAATCTCAGCACTTTGGGAGGCCGAGACAGGCGGATCACGAGGTCAAGAGATCGAGACCATCCTGGCTAACACAGTGAAACCCCGTCTCTACTAAAAAATACAAAAAACTAGCCGGGTGAGGTGGCGGGCGCCTGTAGTCCCAGCTACTCGGGAGGCTGAGGCAGGAGAATGGCGTGAACCCGGGAGGCTGAGCTTGCAGTGAGCCGAGATCTGGCCACTGCACTCCAGCCTGGGCAACAAAGCGAGACTCCGTCTCAAAAAAAAAAAAAAAAAAAAAAAGAAATTAGTCTATCACCCACAGACCGAGCCACTGGGGGCCAGGGGATGAGTTCTGGACTTCCCTGGGTCTCCAGATCAAAATGTTTCCTAAGCCACACCCAACCCCACTGCCACTCCCACATGGTCCTCCTCGTTCTTGCCCTCTTTCGTCCACTCATATCCTCTTTCTTTCTTTCACTCACATACAAACTCACATCCCATACCTCACATAGGCCGCTCACACATGGACCCACAACCCACACAGAGATGGCTCACACACACAGATCCCCCATTCAGAGACACATAGAAACCACTGTCCTCTTCACACAGGAGGTACCGGCTGAGCAGTGAGGATGGGATAAGAAGGAATGGCCCAGCTCACCAGGGTCCAGCATGTCCTGTACCACAGCAGAGCAAGGCAGGACAAAGCTCCTACATGCTGCCTTCCTGCTTACAAAACTGCTTCCAGAAAGTCATCTATAACAACTACCACAGACAGAACTGAAAGAAGCTATTTTTTTCATCTCTGTGTCACACCAAGACAATAAAAGGCAATTGTGAACAATTAGTATTAATTAACAATGAATCTGGCCGGGCGTGGTGGTTCACGCCTGTAAATCCAGCACTTTGGTAGCCCAAGGCAAGAGGATCACCTGAGGTCCGGAATTCGAGACCAGCCTGGCCAACATGATGAAACCCCATCTCTACTAAAAATACAAAAATTAGCTAGGCATAGTGGCTTACGCCTGTAGTCCCAGCTACTCGGGACACGGAAGCACGAGAATTACTTGAACCTGGGAGGCAGTTTGCAGTGAGCTGAGATCACACCACTGCACTCCAGCCTGGGCAAGAGAGACTCGGTCTCAATAAATAAATAAATAAATAAATAAAATGCATCTAAGAAAAGACTTGGACATTACAGTTTTGAACATAATAAAAACTGGAATAATTTTTAACTTAATTTAATAATTTTTAAGGAGGGGGTAAAAAAGAGATAGAGATGTTCTGTGTAACGTGGCCACAGAGGAGCTAACTAGAGGTGAAGTCAGCCATAGTCCACAAAATAGCATGCCAGCAGATACCATGGGTGAGAGAGATGACAATTAAACAGGGCAAGAGAGGAGCTTTAACCCAGAAGTTGCCATGGGCAGACCTAAGACAACAGACTCCTACAGCCTGTGGAAAGGTCTGAGAAACCAGTCTCCGGACACATTGGACATTCACCTTCGCCATGCTGCGCTCTCTCTCTCTCCAAGTTGTTCTGTTTCCCAGGAGCCAGGAGCCAGGGACCACATCTCACCTGGATTTCAGAACTGGCCTCCATATCTAATGGAGACTCCGTATCTACTCTTCTCTCCCATACACAGCACTCAGAATGATCTTTCTAGAGCCCAAACATGATCAAGTCACTGCCCACTCTCACATGTTCCCATGGCTCCCAACCAGACATAGGATGGAGTTCATCCTCTCTGGCTGAGCATGTAAGGCCTTCCGTCATCTGACCCTAACCTCCCCATTTTAATCTTCCATTGCTTTCCATTCAATCAAAATTCATTCAACCCAAGTGCCTATTCTGTGCCAGACATCCAGACATTGTTTTAGGTAGAAGGGACAAAATGAGACAAAGTCCTGATCCTTTTTTTTTTTTTTTTTTTTTTTTTTTTAGACAGAGTCTCGCTTAGTCGCCCAGGCTGGAGTGCAGTGGCGCGATCTCGGCTCACTGCAAGCTCCGCCTCCCGGGTTCACGCCATTCTCCTGCCTCAGCCTCCCGAGTAGCTGGGACTACAGGCGCCCGCCGCCTCGCCCGGCTAATTTTTTGCATTTTTAGTAGAGACGGGGTTTCACAGTGTTAGCCAGGATGGTCTCGATCTCCTGACCTTGTGATCCACCCGCCTCGGCCTCCCAAAGTGCTGGGATTACAGGCGTGAGCCACCGCGCCCGGCCCAAAGTCCTGATCTTAATGGAGCTCATGTTTTAGTGACAGGAGACACACAATAAACAATGCATATAATGTTAAGTAGTGATAGACAAGTGATAAACATAAAAAAAAATCAGAATAAGGGAATAAAGAACATTTGGGGTGCTGTTTTAGATAGCGCCTCTCTGAGGAAATAAATACTCAAAACTGGAATGAAATTAGGAGAGAACCTTAGACTGTCTGGGGAAGAATGATCTAAAAAGAGGGTTCCTCCAGAGCATAAGCATGCCTGGGTTGTTTTGAGGAACAGCAAGGGGACCAGTGAGGCTGGAATGTAGGGAGCACTGGAGAAAGTGGAAGAAAATAAAGTCAAAGAGGAAGTTCGGGGGTAATTCACCCATAAGGGTCTGGCAGGTAAGATAAGACTCGAAGCTCCGTGAACTCATGGTCATGTCCCTGTGATTTCATTTATGCTTAGGGTGCCCTTCCCCACCTTCATCCATCTGGAAAATGGCTGTCCATCTTTCAAGCACAGCTGGTACGTCACCACCTTTATGAAAGTTTCTGGGCACCCCCCGGCTGGCTGGAGTTAAGGGCTCCCTCCTTGGCTGCCTCAGTGCTTTGAACACACTGAACTGCAAACATCTATTTCTGCATGTATATATAGCAAGTGGTCAAAAGTATTTGTTGAGTTGAGCTGCTGTTCAAATTATCGGTCATCAAGAGAGAAAAATAAGTAAACCTAGCCATAAAAAACTTCAACATGGAAATTATTATACATACAGGAGAAACTTTTTTTTTTTTTTTTGAGATGAAGTTTCGCTCTTGTTGCCCAAGCTGGAGTGCAATGGAGCGATCTCGGCTCACTACAACCTATGCCTCCCAGGTTCAAGCGATTCTCCTGCCTCAGCCTCCCAAGTAGCTGGGATTATAGGGATGCGCCACTACGCCCAGTTAATTTTGTATTTTTAGTAGAGACGGGGTTTCACCATGTTGGCTGGGCTGGCCTCAAACTCCTGACCTCAAGTGATCCGCCTGCCTCAGCTTCCCAAAGTGCTGGGATTACAGGTGTGAGCCACCATGCCCGGCCCAGGAGAAACTTCAATTGCACAGAAAAATCTAAATATATATGGTATAGTCATAAATAAATTCAAGAAATACAGACTCATACTGAAAAGATAATAAAAAGAAGCTGCCTAAGTGGGGAGAAAGACAGAATGTAGATAAACAAGACAGGTAGGTAATTATGAACTTAATTAATTACAGGCTAATTTCCACCCACAAGCTGAAAAGGAGTATCCTCTGACTCTATGAAATCTAGGACATCAGATGGTCCCATAAAGAAGGTAGGCCATTCTGCCAAAGATAAGCTCTTGCTAGAGGTAACTTCCCAAGGATATATAGGACGAAAGTGTTTGTGAGGAGAGGAGGAAAGGGGAGGAAAGGCTCTTACGTCCGCATCCAGAGTGGCTGAAGCCACAATCAATCGAAGATCCCCTCGCTTTTTCTGAATCTAAAAAAAGAAGACATTAAGAAATAATAATAGTGCAATACTTATGGGTGAGATCATTTGATATCTGAAATGTATTTCAAAATTCAGTGGGTTTTGTTTTTGTTTTTGTTTTTGTTTTTTTGCCTGAGGAGGAGGTAGGGGAGCTTACAGATGAAAGGACTGACTACAAATTAATAATTGTCAAAGGTAAAGCAGGGGGGTCATTACACTATTATTTCTAATTTGTAAATGTATGGAATTTTCCAAAGTAAATTTTTTAAATTATAAAAACTATAAAGAAGCTTTAAGATCCAAATCTGAATTTACTGCGAATAAAACCATTTTTTCCTGAAACCCAGGTCTCAAGATAGTTTGAATCTATGTATGAAAAAGTATATTAAAAGCAAACAAACAATAAATGATAACACCAAGACAGAAATATGGCAAAAAAAAAAAAAGAGATAAAAGATATTAAGTTACTCAAAGAAACACAAAATCAACAGGCATTAGAGAAGTGATCAAATGAGATACAGCTAAGATATATAATAACAATGAGATATTTTTCCCCATCTATCCCATTGGCAAGCATTTATTTTTTTAAGGCTAACACTCAGTGTTGGCAAAAATTCAGTGAAATCGGCCCTCTTATTATACTGTTCCTGAAAAAGGTAATAACATGGTACAATAATTCCCTCAAAGTATCAAAAAATCTAAATCTTTGGCAATGGAATAAAATAATAATGAAAGTAGTAATAATAACAACTAATACAGACTAACTTATGTGCTAGCCCAGAGGCCCTGCATACAGGTACACAGTACACCCACTGTGCAAAGATGCCTGGCTGAGAGGGCTAGGGGCATCAGCAATCCAGCCCACTTGCCTCCTACCTAGCTCTAGACATCCTCCCAGAGGGGACATCTTTTTCTAATTTGCACAAAAGAACATCACAGTCTAGCTGTGACCCTATGCCAGGCACTAACCTAGAAGTTTTTTGCTATCTTACTTAAGCTTCAAAACAAATCACAATATACAGCACCTATGTCTAACATAACTCTCTGCAATGACGAAAACTTT
This sequence comes from Macaca nemestrina, assembly GCF_043159975.1. Taxonomy (NCBI): domain Eukaryota; kingdom Metazoa; phylum Chordata; class Mammalia; order Primates; family Cercopithecidae; genus Macaca; species Macaca nemestrina. The sequence goes on from NC_092139.1 coordinate 25,802,349, forward strand.
ATTTGTACTGTCTGATGCATAAGCCACTAGCCACCTGTGGCTATAGAGCCCTTGAAAAATAGCCAAAGTGGCCGGGCACAGTGGCTCACGCCTGTAAACCCAAGACTTTGAGAGGCCGAGGCAGGCGGAGTTCGAGACCAGCCTGACCAACGTGGAGGAACCAAACCCCACCTCTACTAAAAATACAAAATTAGCAGGGCATGGTGGCACATGCCTGTAATCTCAGCTATTCGGGAAGGCTGAGGCAGGAGAATCGCTTGAACCTGAGAGGTGGAGGTTGCAGTGAGCCAAGATCACGCCACTGTACTCTAGCCTAGGCAACAAGAGAAAAACTCCGTCTCAAAAAAAAAAGAAAAGAAAAATAGCCAATGTGACTGAGAACCTGAATTTTTTTACTTTCTTCTATTTTAATTAACTTTTATCTCAATAGCCACAGGTGGCTAGTGGCTACCATAGAGGAAAGTACACCAGCACAGATATAGAGACTCCTATTATCCCATTTTAGAGATGAGTAAACTCAGCAAAGTCAGAATTTGAACCCAGGTAGTCTGACTCAATGCCTATGCTTTTAATCACCCTGTTCTACCACTTCTTTCTAGACTCTAATTGGGAATCTGTCCAAAGAAAACAATCAGAAAATATGGGAAGGGAGGAGAGAGTGGAGGTAAGATTGAAACAAAATTGGCTGTGAGTTGTAATTGTTGAAGCCAGATGATGGGTACATGGGGGTCATTATACACCTCTTTGGGATATGTTTGAAACCTTAATAATAAAGAAAGAAACAGAAATGTAGCAGATTTAATTACAAGGGTGCTCGCTGCAACAGTATTTATAATATTTAAAATCTGCAAGCTATATAAATTGCTAACAGTAGGGGAAGTTAAATACTTTATGACAGAGATGTGATTAAATAACCATTAAAAATAGTATCTTCAGAGAATATTTAAATGACACAGAAAAATGATCCTAATGTAATGTTAAGGGAAATATGAAAGATACAAATTAGTATATACAATTCAATCAATCCCTAGTATGCCAAAACAGATCCAAGTACACACACACACATACACATACAGAAAAGAGAAGAAAACATACCAACATTTTACTGCTGATATTCTCTGAATGGGTAGGATTATGGATGATTTTAATTTTCTTCCTTGGTATTTTGTTTTATTTTCCAAGTTGCTACAACTGTTTTTGTAATGGGGCAATAAAATAAACACACACAATAAAAAGCTAGCAGTAAAGTCATACCTTTTTTAGCAAGCCAATGGCAATATCAGTGTACAAGGTCCTCTCGTGGGCTTCATCCAGCATGATGACACTAAGAATGAAAGAGAAGCTCTCAGTGAGCCTCTAAAAAAACCACACATCATCTCATCTAGACCATCAAAGAGCCAGCCTCTGGGTATTTAGTCCTCATACAATCACTCTGCATCAAAAGTAAACCTAAGCTACTCTTCTTTGACAAAGAGGCAATTCTTAGGTTAATAAAAACGGTGACAATAACATATCTGAATTTTAAAAAGTGTACTATTGTTATCTTTAAGCATTTTACCATTCACACTGAATTCCAACTGAATTTAATATCTGATTTTAAATGAAAACATAACCTATAACCCCACAGAACACATAAAAATCAGAACAAAGCCCAACCACCTGAAGACTGTTAAGCTATAACAACAGTCAAAGAGGTAGCTGACTACAGTTGTGACATACGTGGAACAGGGGGTCAAATGTGACACCCTCCTCGAGAATACCAGAGCCTGGGTGGGACAGCTTTAATGCTATGAGTGACAGACAGATATACTAGGAGGGGGAAAGTGATAAAAAATTATTTGGACTCTGTAAATTACATTTAACATGGGCCAGTTAGTTCTCTGCAGTCACCATCAATACTGGAGTGTGACAAGGCAAAATAAAAAGGACAAGTTACCAGACTAAGTAATGACAGGAATTTTAATGTGCCCATTTTTTACTGTCTGTAAAGGGCCATACTATTTAAATTCTGAGAAAAACACCAAGGGTCCCAACAGCCAAGGTCAAGAGAAAAGCTTTGGGGAAGCTTAAAACAGACATGAATCCCAGCTACTAACACACCTGCTTCTCCATCTCCCTGGGGACTTTGGAAACTAGGAAAGCTATCATAAGAAAAACACATTTACCTATATTTTGTTAACAACGGATCAACCATCATTTCCCTGACCAGCATTCCATCAGTAAGAAACTAAAAAATAAAAACACAAAGCTTTAGAAATAATTCACTTACACTAAATATTAATGCTATTTTTTAAGTTCAAGTGCAATCTCTTTGCCAGGATGTGTACAAGTAAATTCCCACAAAGGACTGTGAGAAAATGCCTCCATATTTTCATTATCAAGCAATGTAATTGTTCACAAAAGGCTTTAAACATAGGGTCCTCGGCTGGAGTTGCAAATCTTTGAGCAGAATTTCACTTGCATTTATTATGGAAACATCAGCTAAGCCCCATTTCCTCTGGGCTTGCACCACTAGTACTACCGATAAAGAGGCAGTGAAGACCAATTGGTATCTGCCCAAAGAAACACCCTAAGTCTAAGATAAATTGCCTTCAAATGTCCCAAAGACTACAGATTGCAGTTCTTGATGTTATTAACTTAAACTTCAACTAATATTATTTCACAGAATCTAGACAGGATCATGGTTAAGCACATGGGCTATGGTGTCAGACTGCTGGGAGTTCAGATCCTGGCTCTACCTCTTACTAAGCTGTGTGAACCTTGGGCAAGTTACTCATCTTCTCTGTCCCTGATTGCTCATTTGTAAAATGAGGTAATCAAAGTATTTACCTCACCAAGTTAATGTGAAAAATAAATAAGATAGTATAGTAGTTCCTGGGTATCCTTGGGGGTTGGTTCTAGAAACCGCCCCCCTCAGCCCACACCAAAATCTGCAAATGCTCAAGTCCATTATATACAATGGCATAGTATTTGCATGTAACCTATGCATACCTTCCCATATACTTTAAATCATCTCTAGATTATTTAGAATGCTTAAAACAATGTAAATGTTGTGAAAATAGTTGTTATACTATATTTTTAAAAATTTACATTATTTTTTATTTTTATTTTTTAATATTAGTAATTCAAGGTTGGTTGAATCCACAGACACAGAACCCACAGGATGCGGAGGACTGACTGTACATGTAAAGCATTTAGCATAGGATCTAGGACAGAGTAGTGCTCAAGAAAAGTCAGCTAATATTATTTAAGATTAATGAATCTATAATGCTTCAGAAACATACAGTAACAGCCTTCTTTTTTTTTTTTTTTTTTTTTTTTGAGACGGAGTCTCGCTCTGTCACCCAGGCTGGAGTGCAGTGGCCGGATCTCAGCTCACTGCAAGCTCCGCCTCCCGGGTTTACGCCATTCTCCGGCCTCAGCCTCCCGAGTAGCTGGGACTACAGGCGCCCGCCACCTCGCCCGGCTAGTTTTTTGTATTTCTTAATAGAGACGGGGTTTCACCGTGTTAGCCAGGATGGTCTCGATCTCCTGACCTCGTGATCCGCCCGTCTCGGCCTCCCAAAGTGCTGGGATTACAGGCTTGAGCCACCGCGCCCGGCCTGTAACAGCCTTCTTAACGTACTGAATTTGTTTTCAGGTTAAACCATCTCCCTTGCATGCTGTATCTTAGTGTTTTTTGCTTTTTTTGTTTTAAGAGCAGGATGCATTACCATCATGTTTTTCTTGGACCTGGTACCACATACATATGTAAGAGCGAAAGTGAGAACTTGCCACCAATGACAAATCACCAGTCAAGAACTGAGCACCGGCCGGGCGTGGTGGCTCAAGCCTGTAATCCCAGCACTTTGGGAGGCCGAGGCGGGCGGATCACAAGGTCAGGAGATCGAGACCACGGTGAAACCCCGTCTCTACTAAAAATACAAAAAATTAGCCGGGCGCGGTTGTGGGCGCCTGTAGTCCCAGCTACTCGGGAGGCTGAGGCAGGAGAATGGCGTGAACCCGGGAGGCAGAGCTTGCAGTGAGCCAAGATCGCGCCACTGCACTCCAGCCTGGGCGACAGAGCGAGACTCCGTCTCAAAAAAAAAAAAAAAAAAAAAAAAAAGAACTGAGCACCTTGAAATTGTGACCAAATGGAATACAAAAGGTTTTTATGGATGGCTCAAAGGTTTTTATGGTTATGCAAACCACCGAAAATTAGCTCGTTCAAATATATTTGATGGTACAGAAAAATATTCCCTTCACCTAGCAAAATGAATGCAACAAAATATAGTAATCCGGAAAGTAAGGTCCATATTTTTATAAATCGCTACATTGGTCATTCAGTTTATCTGATTTTCAATTTTTCCTCTGTTGCAAATTAAGAGGTAACTGAGATTCTAATAACCAATTTTCATTTTCTCAGATTATTTTCATTCACTGTTTTACTGCACTGACTGATTAGACTTTGATTCTAGCACAGTGGTAGGTAGTAGGCAGACACCCTGTTGAGTTGATTATACACTGATTACTATTGATACTAATTACTTTAATATTAGCAAGGAGGCCAAAGAACACACATACGAAATCCACTTTCACATGTAAATGGAAAATTACTAATTAGTGAAACAACATTCATGAATTCTACACTTCATCAACTTATACTACTTGGTCTCTATTTTCAAGTCTTTTACAGGCTTATTTCTGTATTTCGATAGCTATTTGAGTCAGTGAAAATACAGTAAAATACACATAAGAAAAGACAGCTTTGAGTCTTGGTCCTATCACTGATTAGCATATAATATCAGGCAAGTCATTCAACCTTCCAAGCCCTTAACCTCTTCATCTTTGGAACCAAGGACTAAACCTTACTTCCAATCTCCTTTCTGGGCTAAGACTGCAGGACTCTTTGAAAGAGCCCTGTGTCGCTGGGTGCGGTGGCTCACACCTGTAATCCCAGCACTTTGGGAGGCCAAGGTGGGCGGATCGCGAGGTCAGGAGATCGAGACCATCCTGGCTAACACGGTGAAACCCCGTCTCTACTAAAAATAGAAAAAAAAAATTAGCCGGGCATGGTGGCGGTTGCCTGTAGTCCCAGCTACTTGGGAGGCTGAGGCAGGAGAATGGTATGAACCCAGGAGGCGGAGCTTGCAGTGAGCTGAGATCGTGCCACTGCACTCCAGCCTAAGTGACAGAGCAAGACTCCGTCTCAAAAAAAAAAAAGAAAGAAACAGCTCTCTGTCTCCCAGCTGACTAAAGTCTCTGAATGTCAGGATAATTTTCTTCACTTTCTGCCATGGTATCAATGTCCTGTATAGCAGCAAGGGCTACATGTTTTTAATTCTCCCAAAATAGTCTTCTTCCTTATTTCCACTAGGAAAAGCAGCTTGAGCACTTTACCTTAATTCTCGTGGCCAGCTGGTCAGTGCAGTCATCAAAGCGGATGCAGTAGCCCACCTCGTGGCCCAGCACTGCACCCCTTTCTTCAGCTACTCTCCCTGCAACCTTTGGGAAGAAAGATCATGCTGAAAATAGAGACATAGAAATTACTGCACAGAGCACATACTATGGAAAATCTAAAGGTCATTTATATTTTAAATAGTATGTGAACACAATGAAAAATGAAAGACAAGTTATTAGAGAACAAGCATAATAACTTTTACAATTATTATTATTATTATTATTATTATTGAGACGGAGTCTTACTCTGTCACCCATGCTGGAGTGCAATGGCACAATCTCGGCTCACTGCAACCTCTACCTTCCAGGTTCAAGCAATCCTCCTGCCTCAACCTCCTAAGTAGCTGGGATTACAGGTAAGCGCCACCAGGCCCAGCTAATTTTTGTATTTTTAGTGGAGACAGGGTTTCGCCATGTTGGCCAGGCTGATCTCGAACTCCTGACCTCAAGCAATTTGCCCACCTCAGTCTCTCAAAGTGCTGGGATTACAGGTGTGAGCCACCATGCCCAGTCAATTATTAACTTATATATCTCACTTCATTCTATAAAGGTCTTGGGGCAACTTACAAGAACATACACAATGAAAAACAAAATCACATAAAAATATTATAGATCAAGATCCAAAAAATGACAGAAAAAAATTCAAAAGATCAAAGCCAATGAGAAAATGTTAAACATAGATATGCCAAAGTTATTCAAGTTGAGCCACAAATTCAGCTCTAAATTTGGTGGCCAAAGCAAAAAGGAAAGTAAAAGAAACGACAAGATTCACCCTGTTCCTAAAGAAAGGGCACACCGACCAGGGACAGCGTTTCATCTCCACGCTCGAAAAGAAAACCCATCCCCCTGGACCATGAGGACAGAACAGGAATTACCATATTCAATGCCAGGTCAGTTTCATTTTCTCATTGAAGGCAAAAAGGTAAGTTTCAACAGCTCACAACTGTGTTCCAGCTGCCAAGGCCATTGAGAGGGGAAATACAGACTAGAACTCGGGTTTAAAATAAAGAGGGCAGATGAGTGGATGAGAAGATTAACAAAAAATCCAAGGTAGCATAATAAAGTGAAAGACAAAATATGTAATACATTATGAAGACCATAAACTATAGACACAATTTCACCCATCAAAACATAACAAATAAAAAGTGAATGCAGGAAAGAGAAAAATGAATCCAACAGCAAGATCTCTGCATTCCCCCCAAGAAGGTTATTCAAAAGTTAACTTATTAATAGAAAATATTTAAAAGAATGAATAAGCATAAAAGTAGAAAAGCAATAATGAATATCATTTAGTTTAATTTAAAAGAAAATAGGACCGGATACAGTGGTTCACACCTATAATCCCAGCAATTTGGGAGGTCGAGGCAGGCAAATCACCTGAGGTCAGGAGTTCAAGACCAGCCTAGCCAACATGGTGAAACCCCATCTCTACCAAAAATACAAAAAGTTAGTTGGGCATGGTGGCATGCACCTGTAATCCCAGCTACTCGCAGGAGGCTGAGGCAGGAGACGCCTGAACCCAGGAGGTGGAGGTTGCAACGAGCTGAGATCACCCCACTGCACTCCAGCCTGGGTGACAAAGAGAGGCTGTGTTGGGGAAAAAAAAAAAAAAGAAAGAAAAGAAAGTTTAGTATTCACCACCACATAAACTACCTAAATGAAAAGAACCAAAGGGAAGCAATATTAATAGGTTTCCCAGGGACCCAGCACACCAATCCCCACAGAAGGAAGGAGTTCAGCTCCCTCTTTCACAGGTGAGACAACCTCCCCAGCACCCACGCAGTTCCCAGGTGCTGACTTTAGAACATGGCTGGCACAGGAGGTGTCCTGAGGCACAGCTTACTGCTCCAGCCTTTCCACCCCAGCAGCCCCAGCTTCAGGAAGGCAGAGGTTCTCTGCACTCAGCTTCTGAGCCAGGCACACCCAGGCGTTTCCTGCCCATCAGTGTTTAAGACACTGAAGAACAGATGAGGATCAGAAGCAGCTCTGCCTGGTGACTCGAAATTACAGACTGGGGAGGCCAAAACCAAATCAATCATCCAGCAGCTGGTCTATACCATGTAGGCTTTCAAAACATCTGATGAAACCAGAAAGTTATCCCACACTGCTCTACCTCTGGTTGGTTGTATTTCCCAATGACCAGCATTTCACCAGGACAGACTTGTTCTTGTTATTGTTCCAATTTCAGCCCTACATGTCATTATATTATAAATCTCAGAATATGGTACAGGTAGAGAATGTATGCATAGAGATACTAGGAACTGATGGAGAAAACAGGCTTATAAGAAGGAGCATACATAAATATATACACCTACAATGTACCCACAAAAAAAGTTAAATTTTAAAAAATGAGCATAAATTAACGAATCTCTGTAAAAATATAATCATTTTATGGGTCTATAAGGTAAAAGCCAAACCTGTTTATTCTTACTCCTTCACTATTTGAATACATCTGCTATAAAAAGTATTTTTATTTTCAAACTCTATTTTTAAATTTTTATTATTTATAATCACACAAGGTTATATTCTATTGGTTTTTTAATAGATTTTCCTCTCTATCACTTTAGTTCTGCTCCCAATAACCTCATCAACTAGACTGGACAAATACTATCTTTCTGACAGACCAAAAGGAAAGGGAGGTAAAAAGACCACAAAAAAAAAAAAAAAAAAAAAAAAAAAAAATCACTGAGCACCTACTACTGGCAAGTACTGTGCTCTAAGCTTTCACAAATTTGTATCTCATTAAATATACACACAGCCCATGAGGCAGACAAGACACTATTGTATTTACAACTGAGGAAACTGAAATAAGACAGGTGTTAGAGCTTATTCTGAATCATGGGTCAGGGAGGACCTGGTCTTGAAGTCAAACCCAGGCCACATGAGTTCAACAAGCATCCTCATTACTAATTGCCTCTCACAGAGATCAAGCAACAGCTTATGCAATCTGTTTTTAGGCTCTGAGATTGTTTGCAGATTTTAGTCTGCACATAAAGCACTTTCTGAGATGTAGCATCTCAAACTTGACAGCTCTATTAACATTACATGCTCTTTGCTCTTTCAAGAGAAAGCTATGGTTTCATGGAAGTTATCCACGGCTACAAATTTGGAACTGAAATGCAAACTGATTAAGAGCTGGGATTCCAAACCACAAACAGGAAAAATTGCTCTAATTTTTAGGCAACTGAGTCATCTTTTAGTGACAAAAAAGATTAACTCCAGCATTTCAACTTAGTTTCCAAACTGTTACCACCATTTTCATACAAAAACACAACACACACACACAACTTGTAAAACTGTATAACTTCTTAATTGAACACTATTAGAAAATGAACTTTGGGCAAAATGACGACACAATAATTAAAACTCAGTAAGAACAAAAATAACTTGGGGAAATAGAATTAATTTCTTGTCCAGGTAAAGACTGCAAACTAAAGGCCGTACTTCCTTAAGCTTTTTTTTTTTTTTTGGAGATAGGGTAAAGGTTGGAGTACAACTCACTGCAGCCTTAAAACTCCTGGGCTCAAGTGATCCTCCTGCCTCAGCCTCCCAAGTAGCTGGGACCACAGGCAGGTGCCAGCATGCCCAGCTAATTTTTTAAAAAATTGTTTTGTAGAGACAGGGTCTTGCTATGTTGCCCAGGCTGTTCTCAAACTCCGAGGCTCAAGCAAACCTCTTGCCTCAGCCTCCCAATGTGCTGGGAATACAGGCATTAGCCACCACACCCAATCTCTCAGAGCTAATTCAAAAACGACAAAAGAATTTAAACATACTATCAACGAAAAACTTATGGTGGCTCCGACTTCTACACAGTGATCCTCAATTGCCAAAAGGCAGTGAGCAAAGTCTGCACAGTTCGCAGGGACAGTGTGAGTCAAGAATTTTATATCAACAAAAACCACAACTGAACATTCTCAAGCATATTTAAAAAAAAAAAAAAAAAGCTGAACGATAAAATTCAGCCAATACAAGAAATAAAAGCAAAACAAGCAATTAAAGGTTGGCAAAACCATGGAAAATAACTAATGATGAGTACTGAATCCATTTAAACTAGAATTAAGGTTAAACACCTGTGAGAATTATGATTAAGAACATGTACGTTATAAATATTGAAATGAAAATGACAGGACTGTATCTACAACAAATGGAGAAAGCAAAGGTGGAAAGAAGAATACATGCTAATTTCCTCTTCTTTCATAACAGGAAACTATAAGGTATAATTTGAAATATAGGTAACATCCTGAGGTTTTTTGTACTCTTTCTTCTTACTTTTCAAGCTTTAATAAAGTATCTTGTGGTGAATATTTATCCAAAGTACAGTTGCTACTCCTATTTCACTAAAGTTTCCTATTTTGTTAAATTCAATAAAAAATAAATATTAAATATGATCTCATTTTTATAAAATTATTTCTATCCAGCCAGTCAACCATTCATCTTCACCTTTAAGAGAAGCTTGGAATGATGTTCACAAATGTTCACATTGTTTATGTTGGATGGTGAAATGTGGGGCTTAAAAAATATTTTGTTTTTTTATTTCCTCAGCACTTTATTACTTACAATGTTCACAATGTGCAGGATCAATTTAACAAAAATATTCAAATCATAATTCTTTTAAAACTGAAGACCTGGCCAGGCACGGTGGCTCATGTCTGTAATCAAAGCACTTTGGGAGGCCAAGGCGGGCAGATCACAAGGTCAGGAGTTTGAGACCAGCTTGGCCAACATGGTGAAACCCCATCTCTACTAAAAATACAAAAAAAATTAGCCGGGCGTGGTGGCACATGCCTGTAATCCCAGCTACTCGGGAGGCTGAGGCAGGAGAATTGCTTGAACCCGGGAGGCAAAGGTTGCAGTGAGTTGAGATCCCTCCATTGCACTCCAGCCTGGGTGTCAGAGTGAGACTCTGTCTCAGGAAAAAAATAAAAATAATAAAAAAACACAAAAACTGAAGACCTACATTCTTAAGGAGCAACTTCAATTCATTTAAAGCCTTTAGGAAATGTAAACAAATCACAAATGTAGACAACACAGATAGAATCTTTCCAATACAAAAAGAAACTCACTGTAACAGCAGCCACTCTCCGAGGCTGGGTCACTCCTACCACTCTTCCTTCGGCTGTCCAACCGGCTTCTGCAAGGTACTACAAACAAAATCACATATAAGTATACATATGACACCACTTTTCCAGAACAATCTCCCCCAAGATGCTCCCATACTGTGTTAAAGTCACTAAGAAAGGAAAAAGCACAGTTATTGTCCCAGCAGAACTTTGGGAATTATTTTACAGATGGAGAATCTGAGTCTTGGTAACGTTAGGTAATTAAGTTCACATCAAAGCTGATCAACAGAAGAACTAAGGCACAATTCCAGCATTCTGACACCCCAGTCCTGGAAAATCACCATGTTCTACAGATGCCTCAAGGAACAAAAAATTATCCATAGGTCACTCAAAACAGTGCTAAATCTGTAGAACAAAGAATTTTTAAGCACATATAGAGATGGCTCAATATAAATATCAACCATACAACACATTTCAGTCATATTAAATACAACAACTGGATTTTATATATATGACTATATACCATTAGATTATATTAGTACACATATATAAAATTTGATTGACCAGGAACGGTAACTCATACCTGTAATCCCAGCACTTTGGGAGGCCGAGGCAGGCAGATCACTTGAAGTCAGGAGTCCAAGACCAGCCTGGCCAACATAGTGAAACCCAGTCTCTACCAAAAATATAAAAATGTAGGTGGGTGTGGTGGCACGTGCCTGTAATCCCAGCTACTCAGAAGGCTGAAGCAGGAGAATCACTTGAACCTGGGAGGTGGAGGCTGCAGTGAGCCAAGATTGTGCCACTCCACTCCAGCCTGGGTGACAGAAAAAGATTCTGTCTCAAAAATAAATAAATAAATAAAAGTAAAAATTTTTTTTAAAAACAATTTGCTTAAGTGTATTTATCTGAGTTATGTACTTATTTAATATCTATGTATTTATTTGATTATATGCACTTAAAATCCAATATGGATAACAGTGGTTATCAGTTACATGCTTTTCTAACATCTAATTGTTTTACAATGAACATATATTACTTCAACACTAGAAAAAAGATTCTAAAAGTTATTGCATCTATCTGCTCATGTGTTCAAAAGAAATAAAGGAAGGATAATATAGATACTAAGAAAATGGTTTTCTACAGGGAATGGGTGGGAAAGTCGTAGAAAGAAGGGGAAATGGAGGCAAGGTAACAGGGATAAAGAGGGCATGTCAATGCTCTCAGTAGATCTTTTTATGTAGCTCTGACTCTCAGAACCATAGCCATGCTGTTTCCCATACTTTTTTAAATACCCAAAAGACAAATAAAACCAACCAGGATGTGGAGGGAAACCTAAAGGAAATACAAACACTAACAGATGACCCTTTCTATACTACAAATGAATAACATAACCACACTGCAGGGGGTGGAGAAGAAAAGAACAAACCTAGGTAATGATGGAAAAATATATCTTGACTGGATGTTGTAAGGCTAAAGACAGAACTGGACATAAACGCTGTAATATAGTTAGTAAATATCCAAACAAGGTTATGAGTTAGCAATTCTGAAACTATTTTAATGAATCCATAAATATACTGTAGATAATAAGGACTAAGCTTCTCATTGTTGCAGAGAAGTTATAAATAAAGGCTCAAAGGAGCCCTATAGTATTAGACTGGAATCAGAAGCATCTGCATAAACTCATGGTGTTTAAGATATAGATGGATAGACAGATACAGATAGCTAGATTTTTTACAATGTATTGCTTAATATTCATACATATATTTCCTAAGTCTGCTCACTGAGACTCAGCAATGACATCTCAGTAGCAATGAGCACTCTAGCATCCAGATTATGATCTTTTTTTTTTTTTTTTTTTGAGACAGAGTCTCACTCTGTCGCCCAGGCTGGAGTGCAGTGGAGCGATCTCGGCTTACTGCAAGCTCCACCTCCCGGGTTCATGTCATTTCTCCTGCCTCAGCCTCCCAAGTAGCTGGGACTACAGGCGCCTGCCACCACGCCTGGGTAATTTTTTGTATTTTTAGTAGAGATGGGGTTTCACCATATTAGCCAGGATGGTCTCGATCTCCTGACCTTGTGATCTACCCGATTCGGCCTCCCAAAGTGCTGGGATTACAGGAGTGAGCCACTGTGCCCGGTGTTTTTGTTTGTTTTTTGGTTTTGTTTTTTTTTTTGTTTTTTTGAGATGGAGTCTCGCTCTGTTGCCCAAGCTGGAGTACAATGGCATGATCTCAGCTCACTGCAACCTCCGTCTCCTGGATTTAAGTGATTCTCCTGCCTCAGCCTCCCTAGTAGCTGGGATTACAGGTATGCACCACCATGCCCGGCTAATTTTTTGTATTTTTAGTAGAGACGGGGTTTTGCCATGTTAGGCAGGCTGGTCTCGAACTCCTGACCTCAGGTGATCTACCCACCTTGTCCTCCCAAAGTGCTGGGATTACAGGCATAAGCCACCACGCCCGATCCCAGATCATGATTTCTAAACATCATTCTCCAATAAAAGGAACCAGGGCTTGTGTAGGAAAAATACAAGACAAGCCTGAAACATCTTGTAGTACTAGAAAGTAAGGAAGTGGTCAAAAAAATGAAAGCTTTTAGAAAGAAAACATGAGCCAAAATGAAGGAGCTCCTAATGTTCAAAGATGAAACAATTTGAGCAACACGATAAATAATGACAGAATTGGGCTTTAACACATAGAAAAAAATAAGTATCTATGAATCCATATAGATATACGCAAATAATCTAACAAATAAATGAGGAAGAAAGCACAGTTCTTCCTTACAGAAAATTACACTTAATAAAGATAGAGGGAAAGAGGAGAAAAGAAAATCATCATTGCTGCAGACAAGATCCACCGAGGTGGATGCTAAACTTAGTAGGTGAGAGTTTGAAGAAAAGCAGAATATTTGCAGTGTGAAAATATGTCCCCCAAGATACATATCAACTAAAAAGGGAAAGACAGTAGCTTCATAGGCAAAAGTTGGAACCTTAACCAAGTGACCAAAGTTGCTATTACCAGAGACAAAACATACCAACATTATGAACCCCTGAAATGATGCACTAAGGATACAATATCATTTCTGTAGTATTCTTGCCAAAAACACATAAGCTCCTTCTAATCATGAGAAAACATGACATAAACCCAAATTGAGGAACATTCTACAAAGTAAGTCCCATTATTTTAAAGTGTCAAGTTCATGAAAGATGAAGACATACTGAGGAATTCACACAACCTGGAAAAGATTAGGGAGAAATAACAACTAAAAGCAATGTAGGATCCTAGAACTAAAAAAGAACCTTAGTAGGAAAACTGATGAGATTTAAATAAGATCTATAGTCCAGTTACTATTATTGTACCAGTGTTAATGTCCTGCTTTCGATCTCTGTACTAGCAGCGAAGTAAAGAGTATAAGGGAATTCTGTATTGTTTTTTGCAACTTTTCTATTAGTTTAAAAGCAGTTAAAAATAAAGTTTAGAAAATGACTGTAAGAAAAAAAGCGTTGTAGATAATGCAGGGTTTTTGCTACAAAAACTATAAAGTTTATCTTGTATTAAATACCCACACAAAATACTACCAACCACCCCAATCAACACAAATACAAAAACAGAACTATAAGAATAATACCTAAGAGTCAATGAGCACCTTACTAAGTGCCAGGAACTGTGCTGAGTGCCTTACATGCATTACCCCATTTAATCCTCAAAACAAAACCTATAAGGAAGGTAACGTCATCATCAACAATACACAGATGAGGAAACAAAGAGGCCACATAATTTGTTCAAGGAAACAAATAAAAATCTGTGTCCTGAACTTCAAGCTCAGCAAACCAGTCATGACACATAAACAGAACAAAACATATTATCCAACTTCAAACACACATAGCCAATCTCTTAGCAGTAGTGTTAAGTGAAAGAAAAATAATTTCCATAAAAACAAACCTGTCCATAAAGCTAGTCACCTCAATACTAGAAGACTGAATCTGTGATTCAGACTTCTACGGCCTGCTTATGATTGCTGAGACGTGGAAATGTAAAGCTACTGAAAAAGCAGGTGTTGCGCTGACGTCAAGAGGCAGCGGCCTGTCACCGAGGGAGATCACTAAAACATAGCTGAAATCCATCTGAGTTCTCCACTTTTTAAGGATCACCCAATCTGGGCTTCTGGCTAAAGGACAGAATTAGGAAGAACTCCGCCAATAACAGTACTAATAAAAACTGTACTTAAGAAGAGCTTGTATTCATAGCTCTTTTTTTTTTTCCTTTTTTACAGAACTCTAGTAAAAAATACATATATATCATCTAGGTTCTACCTATAGTTTGTAGAATTTCAAAATTATTAAGTATTTGGTGCTTTTGCATGTTGTTTTTTTCCCAAGGAAAGGTACTATATAAATCTAACAAAACAGAAAAACCTGCTCCGTATCCTTGCTGTAACCTTTAGTTCCTCAGTCATTCCAATTTTCCTAGGCCATAGCCCAAATTTAGCTTCACAATAAGTTGAAAACAGTGACTGTCTCAGGGACGGGGAACTGAGTGGATAGGAGAAAAGGGAATACTCCATAGGAGATGTAGCAGATATTTGGACCAATAATACAATCTATCATAATGATCTAGTCATTTTCAACGGCAAAGCTTAGGAGATTCACTTTTCACCATTTATTCCTTTGTTCTTTGTGAATTTTGTACCATGTAAATGTATTTCCTATTTTTAAAAAGTGTTTATAATAAAATGCAATTCCTTAAAATAATTCAATTCAAATGCATGTGTGTTTTGAGCCAGCAACCCCCATAAGTATTTTATTTATTCTATAAAAATATCTGTATGTGTGCAAAATGATTTATGTGCAAACCAACTCCACTGCATCATTGTGATAATACAAAACTGTAAATAACATAAATGTCTATCAACTGGGGATTGGTAAATTATGTTCACATACTAGCATCTATGGAACTGGAAAAAAAAAAAAAACAGTAATACATTACGTGAAAAAAAAAAAGTGTGAAGGCATTATCTGACTTCAAAATACACTACGAAGCTATAAACAGAACAGCATGGTCCTCACATAAAAACAGACACACAGACCAACGGAACAGAACAGAAAATCCAGAAATAAATCCACACATTTAAAGTCAAGTGATTTTCAACAAAAGCACCACGAACACATCTTAGAGAAAGGACAATCTCTTTATTAAACGGTGCTGGGAAAACTGGATAATCACATGCAGAAAAATGAAACCAGTTCCCTAACTCTCACCACATATAAAAATCAAATCAAAATGGATAAAAGACTTAAATGAAAGGCCCAAAAGTATGAAACTACCAGAAAAAAAGAGAAGGGAAACACTTCATGACACTGGTCTGGGCAAGGATTTTTTTGTACATGACCTCAAAAACACAGGCAACAAAAAGCAAAAATAGACAAATGGGATTGCATCAAACTAAACAGCTTCTGTATAGCAAAGAAAACAATCAAAGAGTGAAGAGAAAACCTACAGAATGGGAGAAAATAAATGCAAACTATGATCTGATAAAGGGTTAATATCTAGAACGTACAAGGTGCTCAAACAATTCAATAGCAAAAAACTAGAAATCCAATTTAAAATGAGCAAAAGGGTGTGATTCCACTCTGCGTGGCTATTCTCTGGAGCAGGGGTCATTTATCTCTATCTGCCTTCTCTCCCACCTAAGTACACGCCATGGAAGATTCGATGGACATGGACATGAGCCGTCTGAGGCCCCAGAACTATCTTTTAGGTTGTGAACTAAAGGCCAACAAAGATCATCACTTTAAGGTAGATATTCATGAAAATGAGCACCAGTTATCTTTAAGAACGGTCAGCTCAGGGGCTGCTGCAAAGGATGAATCGCACATTGTTGAAGCAGAGGCACAATGTTGAAGGCAGTCCAATTAAAGTAACACTGGCAACTTTGAAAATGTCTGTACAGCCAATGATTTCCCTTAGCGTCTTTGAAATAATACCACCGGTGGTCTTACAGTTGAAGTGTGGCTCAGAGCCAGTGCATATTAGTGGACAGCACTTAGTAGCTGTGGAGGAAGATGCAGAGCCAGAAGATGAAGAGGAGGATGTGAAATTCTTAAGTATATCTGGAAGGCGATCTGCCCTGGAGGTGGTAGCAAGCTTCCAGAGAAAAAAGTAAAACCTGCTGCTAATGAAGATGACGATGATTTTGATGATGAGGAAACTGAAGGAAAAGCGCCAGTAAAGAAATCTACACAAGATACTCCAGCCAAAAAAAATGCACAAAAGTCAAATCAGAATGGAAAAGACTCAATACCATCAATACCAAGATCAAAAGGACAAGAATCCTTCAAAAAACAGGAAAAAAAGTCCTAAAATATCAAAAGTTCTGTAGAAAACACTAAAGCAAAAATGCAAGCAAGTATAGAAAAAGGTGGTTCTCTTCCCAAAGTGGGAGCCAAGTTCATCAATTATGTGAAGAATTGCTTCCGGATGACTGACCAGGAGGCTATTCAAGATCTCTGGTAGTGGAGGAAGTCTCTTCAAGCAAATAGTTTCAACAATATGTTTAAAATTTTCCATCTTATTTCATTTCTGCAACAGTTGATATCTGGCTGTCCTTTTTATAATGCAGAGTGAGAACCTTCCCTTCCGTATTTGATAAATGTTGTGCAGGTTCCATTGCCAAGGCTGTGTTGTCCAAAATGCCTGTTTTGTTTTTAACGATGGAACTCCACCCTTTGCTTGGTTTTAGGTATGTATGGAATGTTATGATAGGACATAATAGTAGTGGCGGTCAGACATGGAAATTGTGGGGAGACAAAAATATGTGAAATAAATGTGAAATAAAACCCAGTATTTTAATAAAGTTTTAAAAAATGGGCAAAAGACCTGAACAGACATTTCTCAAAAGAAGATGCACAACAGGTGTATTATTTCATATATATAAAATAATCCTCAACATTACTAATCATCAGGAAAATGCAAATCAAAACCACAATGAGATACCACCTCACCCCAGTTAGAATGGCTACTATCAAAAAGATGAAAGAAAGCAAATGTTGGCAAGAATGTGGAGAAAAGGGAACTCCTGTACACTGTTGGTGAAACTGTAAACTAGTACAGCCACTATGGACAGCAATATGGAGGTTTCTCGAAAAATTAAAAACAGAACTACCATATGATCCAGGAACCCCACTACTGGTTATTTATTCCCAGCAAAGGAAACCAGAACATCAGACATCTGCATTCCCATCACTACTCACAACAGCCGAGATATGGAATCAGCCTAGGTGTCCATCAACAGATGAATGGATTTTTAAAACGTGATATATATACGCAAGAGAATACTATACAGCCATAAAAAAGAATGAAATCCTGTCATTTGCAACAACACAGATGAACCTAGAGGACATGATGTTAAGTGAAATAAGCCAAGCACAGAAGGACAAATATTGCACGAGCTCACTTACATGTGGAATCTAAAGAAGTTGATCTTACAAAACTAGAGAATAGAACAGTGCAGAGGGGAGAGGGTGACAGGGAGTAGGGAGAGTAAGAGGTTGGTCAACAAGCACAGAGTTATAGTTAGGTAGGAGGAATAAGTTCTGGTGTTCTACTGCACAGCAGAGTGACTATAGTTAATAATGTGCCATAGACTTCAAAATAGCTAAGAGGAGTCTGAAAGTTCTCATCACAAAGAAATGATAAATATTTGAGGTGATGGATATGCTAATGACCCTGATTTGATCATTATATAACATATACACATATCAAAACATTACACTAAATCCCATAAATATGCATAGTTATTATGTCAATTCAAAACAGCTTTTTTAAAAAATGAAAGAATAAGTAAAAAAAAAAAAAAGACAAGGCATAGTAAAACATGTATAGATGTTTCATGTTTAAAATAGGGCATATATGTGCATACACACACACACTCACTTCTCTGTAAATGCATGAACAAATTTCTACCAAGAAACTGATAATACTGATTATAACTGCACAAAGGAAATGAGTACCAGGAAGACAGGGCAGAAGGAAATCTTTTTATGTCCCTTTGTGCCTTTTGAATTTAAAACCATGTGAACCTATTAATGTTCAAAAATAATAAATATTCAAATCTTAAAATGAAAAGAAAAAAACTACCTTTGTTTGCCCACATTACCCAGCCTAGATCCTCATCCCTCCTCTTTCTCCTTCCCACCAGTTTTCCCTGGACTTAGTAACACAGCAGGCCCTCTCTGTTCCCTGGCAGCTAAACCTTGCAGGGGTAAATGGTCAAATCACTGTGATATATTTATCACTGTTCTAAATACCTGCCACCCATTCCTATGGGAGGATTATATATGCTGCCACCCCATTGCTATCAGGCCTGGCCATATAACTTGCTTTGACCAATGAAATGTGAGCAGAAGGGCCACTTTCGGTCAGAAGTTTTAAGAGCTATCTCATGATTCTGCCATCTACCACAAGACCAACAAGTCCCTCATAAGAGCAGTACCATCAGCCTAAGGCCCAATGATGATGTGATAGAATCTCAAAGCCAACCCAAGACAACCACATAGTATGAGCAAGAAATAAACCTTTGTGCTTTTAAGCCACTGAGATTTTCAGGTTCTTTGTTACCAGAACATAGTTTATCCTAAGCTGACTACATAACATCACAGACTAATTCCCAAACAATTCTGGAACATCGTGTGGCCTTTTACCTCTGTTCTATGTTCCATAACCTCACTACTCTCTACAGTGTCCTCACCTATAAAATGAAGACAATAATGGTGTTTGCTTCATAGGGTCATTGAGGATTAAACAGATCAACATGTGTAAAATCACTTTTTGCAGCACTTACTACTGTTATTAGTTGTTATATTATTGTTATATTATCCTCTAAATGACAATCACACAGTAATTTAACCTTTCTCCTGTTTCTTCCTGTAAGAAATGAGTAACTTACTGGCTGTCAATTCCATCTGCATATATGGTTATCTTTTTCCTCCAGGCCACCATTTCTTCTGCTGTATGCATTTCAAATTGTCCTTTACTAGGTCATTCTCCTCTGTCTACCTTTTCCTAGCTGTCTATTGAGAAACTTTAAAAAAATAACTATATCTGGGTCCCAACCTATTAATAAACCCATTATTCAGAATGGAGTTGGGGAGCAGACAAAAAAGAAGACCTACACAGATGCTGGCATGACCACAAGTCTGGACCAGGCAGTCAAGAATACATCGTTAACATATTCAAAAATGCAAAGGGATTTTTATCATCTTCCCCTTAGACACCCTTAACCCTAAAACCCTACCACTGGACATGCTGTCTCCAAGATGAACAACTCAGGACTGAACCAGTTCTCCTGCTCCCTGGCCGCTCTGTTGGCTGCACCTGCCACCTACCCACCTCTCCAAAACCTCACTCTTTCTTTGCCTTCTCTAACCATTAACAGTCTCCTCGTTCCTCTGTCACTTCCCTGGCTGCCATTCTATCTCATTTCTGCTCCTGACTCCTAAATGTTGATGCTCCTAGGACTTTGTCCTTAATCCTCTTCTCAGTTATTTCTGTTCCATCTCCTTCCTCCATGTATCAGGATGTTCAATCCCTATGTCCACACCTTCTACATCTGACCTCCACCAAGCTTCAGATTCCCATTCCAATCTTCCTGCTAATAATGTCATCAAAGGCCATCAATAATATAGGAAAAAATAAATCTGTTTAAAAGCAAACACGTTAATTTCCCCTCAAAAAAAATCTTTACTGTCCTATCACATTTAATATTAGCACTGTTCGCCAAGGCAGCAAGTCATGGTCAGTCAGTGTGCACCTTTGTACCTTCCACTTTGTCATCACAAATATCCATGTATTAGATCGGTGCAAAAGCACCAACCTAAGTTTCTAATATCTAGAGACCCTAACGCTAAAATTGCTCTCCTCCCTATCCTCATCAGACTATCCCACTATCACCTCTTGGTTGAGGACCCCGTTACACCACCCTTCTCCAGACCACTGCAATAGCTTTCTATGGCCTGCCTCCTCCAGTTTCTAAGTCACCTTATATCTCAATACAATCATTTATCTAAAGCTCAGCTTATCATGTTGTTCACTTGCTTGCAAACCCTACAAGGACACAACCACTTTGAATATCTTAGACATTATTTACTAAAGTTGAACACAGGATCCAGCAATGCTACTCTTAGGTAGAGCTCGGCAGGAGAATGTGCATGTATGTTCACCAAAGACAAGCACATGAATGTTCACAGCAGCACTATCCATAACTAAAAACTGGGAATGACTCAAATGTCAGTAACAATAGGAAAAATAAACAAACCATGGAATACTCACATAGTGGAATACTAACTAGCAGGGGTTAACATTACATTTCACATTTCTGTAAAGGGCCAGATGGTACATTTTTAGGTTCTGAGGATCGTAGGGTCTCTGTCAAAACTGTTCACCCTGTGTAGTAGCCTAAAAGCAGCCACCAGCAATATATCAACAAGTAGGTGTGGCTGTGTGCCAGTAAAGATTTCTCTACAAAACAGGCAGTGGGCTGCATCTGGCCCACTGGCTGTGACTTGCTGAACCCTGCTATGCAGCAATGAGAATGAACAAACTGCAACTAATTCAACAACAAGGAAGACTCACACATAATGTTGGACAAAAGAAGCTATATTACTCCTTTATAAAATTCCAAAAATAGGCAAAACTAATTTATGAGGTTAGTAGCCAGAATAAGAGCTACCTTTGTGTTCATGATTATAGGGGTAAGCAGAGAGGGCAGTTAGAGATCAGAACAGGACACAGAAGAAGAGTTCTCGGGGTTTTGGTAATGTTCTGTTTCTTGATCTGGGTGCTGGTAACACAGATGTATTCCACTTGCAGAAATGTACCAAGGTGTACAATTATGATATAGGTACTTTTCTACATATATTTCATACTTCAAGAAAATTAATATTAAAAAATGAAAGAAGAACCTGCAAAGTCTCTCAAGCTCAGTCAGCCTTCACTCTTCAAGTTAAGGTTCTTAAGGCACACTCTGAACTCACCCTACACTTCTCCACCCCAGTGTCTCTAACCACAATATTCACTGGCTTGGAATATCTTCTCAGTCAGCTCCCACTGATAATTCAAGGTCAAATTCAAATGCCAATTCCTTTACAAGGCCTTTCTTGATCCTTCTTTCTACTCCTATCCACACCACATAGGATTTTTCCTAGTAAGAAAGGGTTCTTCTCATTGCACTGCATAATTCTATAATAACCAATTTTTATTTACAACCATAGCAATATTCATTTTACCCAACCTCTTCAACTATAACTATTTAAGGATAAAAACTCTGTATTACACATCTTTGAATAAGTTTCCATTATAACTTTCAGAGGATAGCTATTCCATTACTATTTTGGAATTATAATAAATCAAAGACAAACTATTACTTTAGCACTCATCAAAGAAATTGTAGGCCGGGCGCGGTGGCTCAAGCCTGTAATCCCAGCACTTTGGGAGGCCGAGACGGGCGGATCACGAGGTCAGGAGATGGAGACCATCCTGGCTAACACAGTGAAACCCCGTCTCTACTAAAAAATACAAAAAAATAGCTGGGCGAGGTGGCGGGCGCCTGTAGTCCTAGCTACTCAGGAGGCTGAGGCAGGAGAATGGCGCAAACCCAGGAGGCAGAGCTTGCAGTGAGCTGAGATCCGGCCACTGCACTCCAGCCTGGGTGACAGAGCGAGACTCCGTCTCAAAAAAAAAAAAAAAAAAAAAAAAGAAATTGTAAGCCCTAAAAGTTTAATTAAAAATATCTAGTTGAGGCCGGGCACGGTGGCTCAAGCCTGTAATCCCAGCATTTTGGGAGGCTGAGATGGGCGGATCACGAGGTCAGAAGATCGAGACCATCCTGGCTAACACAGTGAAACCCCGTCTCTACTAAAAAATA
Source organism: Macaca nemestrina (assembly GCF_043159975.1). Classification (NCBI taxonomy): domain Eukaryota; kingdom Metazoa; phylum Chordata; class Mammalia; order Primates; family Cercopithecidae; genus Macaca; species Macaca nemestrina. The sequence goes on from NC_092139.1 coordinate 25,824,770, forward strand.
CAAAAAACTAGCCGGGCGAGGTGGCGGGCGCCTGTAGTCCCAGCTACTTGGGAGGCTGAGGCGGGAGAATGGCGTAAACCCGGGAGGCGGAGCTTGCAGTGAGCTGAGATCACACCACCGCACTCCAGCCTGGGCGACAGAGCGAGACTCCGTCACAAAAAAAAAAAAAAAAAAAAAAAATCTAGTTGAAGTGAACATTTCCTGAGAGGAGATCTTAAAAATGTAAATGATAATAAAAAGAGTTCTCAAGTTACAAAATCCTTCCAGGCAAATCGAAGTGTAAAGACACATATTAAATATGTACTCACCTGAGGAATCTGTGTGCTCTTCCCACATCCCGTTTCACCAACAATCACCACTGTCTGATAATTTTCTATCAAGTATAAAATATGATTCCTAAGCTGAAAAAGAATAACACACCTTGTAAAAAGCCATACATTGTCTCAAAAGACCTAAACAACAACGATATTGAAACATTACGAAATGAGCTGTTTTCAAAGGAAAGTAAATTTTAAATAGATCAAAATGTATTTCTAACTCTCAGGTACTGTTCCTCTCAGCATGAGCGAATACAACTGCAATCAAGTGTAACACCAAAACACATGCAGACACCCTTTAACATTTTCACTTATAAGAAATTATAGGCCGGGCAGGGTGGCTCATGCTTGTAATCCCAGCACTTTGGGAGGCCAAGCGGGGTAGATCACAAGGTCAGGAGTTCAAGACCAGCCTGGCCAAAATGGTGAAACCCCGTCTCTACTAAAAATACAAAAATTAGCTGGGCACGGTGGCAAATGCCTGTAATCCCAGCTACTTAGGATGCTGAGGCAGAAGAATCGCTTGAACCCGGTGGGGGAAGGCTGCAGTGAGCAGACATCATGCCACTGCACTCCAGCCTGAGCAACAGAATAAGACTCTGTCTCAAAAAAATAAGAAAAGAAATTATAGACATACTACTACATACTACATGTGTACAAAGACATAAATACATGCATACTCACTGCAGAGTTGTTTATAATAGCCAAAAATTCAAACACCCTAAATGCTGATCAACAAAAGTTTGGTTAAATCAGTTATAAAATACTCCAATAATGGAGTAATTTGCAGTTATTAAGAAGAGGAAATATCTATTTGTACTGATATGGGATGATCTATAAGATATGTTAAGAAAAGGAAGTAAGATGTAGAACAGTGTGACTAATACACCAGTAATTGCATTTTTTTAAGGGCAAACACATATCTACTTGTTTAGTACTAGATTTATCTTTAACATCTTATAAGATCTCAACTGTACTTAAACTCTACTTTGCTTTATATCAATAACGTATACCCTTCTTACCATTTTAATTTTATCAACATTTCTCAACTCCTGGTTGCTTTTCTTTTTTTCTCATTTGCTGTTTCATTTATGTTATCTTTTAAGTACAGTTGGGAGACAAAGAATAGTCAAGAAAAGGCCAAAATTAATAAACAGTAATTTCCCTTGTACTTGAGCATTTATTACATGTCAGGTATCTTGCTAAATGCTCTGCATGAATGATCTCATCTGGTCCTCATAACAGTACTATGAGGTAGGTGCTCCTGTTAGTCCCACATCACAGATAAGGAAAAGCAGCTCAGAATGGAGAAGTGCTTCACCAAGCACATAAATGGTGAAGCTTGGGTGTGAACCCTGCAGTCTAGCTCCAGAGTCCAGACCCTTCATCACAGCTTAAACTGTGTCCCTCAGTGGTGAGAAAGCAACACTGAACCTACCATCTCATCTCCTGAGAGTCGGACCTGCTAACATTCATACATAGTGAATGAGTTAGTCACTTGAGGAAGAAACCCAGAGACAGTCAGTTCACATGTGACTAAAATATTGGGAGCCACATAAAATTCCAAGTAAGGCAATCTGGCTAAACTAAGAAGGCTGCTGTTGCCTATCTATTTGGAGAAAGAACACATTAATAGAAGAGGAATTATCAGGACAGTCTAGACAAAAGAACCCCCTGAGTATAAGAACTTGGCACCTTTTGGCTGCTCACACCTGTAATCCCAGCACTTTGGGAGGCCGAGGCAGGAGAACTGCTTGAGCCCAGGGGTTCGTGACCAGTCTGAGCAACATAGGAAGATCCTGTCTGATTTACTGACAGAGAGAGAGATAGAGATAGAGAGAGACAGAGAGAGAGAGAACATGGCAACTTTCACCCAGCAACATCCAGGAGAAAGAAACAGACACAGGTGCTGGCAGCCACACCTACTCAGGTCATTCCAGAGGCATCCTGTGGAGCAGGGAGAATTCACCCCTCATCAGGGGCTGTATGACATTTCTGTAACCTGTCTTGGCTCTGTACTTCCAGATTACAATTGGACCTCCTACGTGGATGTGCCAACAGGAAGGAAGTGTATATATCAACTGTGTCCATCTGTAGTGGAGAACTATCACTAGCCATAAATGAACACGTTCTGAATGAATTCTAGTTTGCACTTTGGTCTCCTGTAGCTGAGCACGCATCTATTTCATGAGCACTAATAAAACCGAGTGTCTGGATGTGCACTTGGTAAGTACTAACCATACCAAAATCCTGTCACTGTCTGAGGAAGTCAGAGTATTAACTGATGTCTTCAGCAGAAACAACCTCATATTCCCAAGTAAACTTGTTTAAAGGAGTATCTTCAAAAATAAAGCAAAAGTTGGCCATATGTTGGTAATCTGTTATATAGAAAGTAACTGCTATTTTCTCTACTTTTCTGTATGTCTGAAATTGTCCGTAATTGAAAGAAATAAAGGGGGGAAAAAAAAGTTATTCTAATTCTTCCAGTTTTCCAGTATGTACGATGCAACTGAAAAAATCTTAAGAACTCTCAAGATTTATACGGTTAACTAAAAATTACATAGTATGAAATCATCCCTTACGATAAGGGTTTCTCTGAGCTCACTCTGTTCTAGAAAGAGGACATCATTCCCTTCAGTGGTGAGCATAAAGCTAATGCAGACACACGACTCAAGCCCACAGATCAAACACGATTATTTGACGTACCTTGAATACTGGCAGCTTCTGCCTCTGCTGCTCTATGGAAAGGGCAGCATAAGGGTTGTAAACAACTGTTGTCCCAGAGTTTTCAGTCAGACTTTGTCTCTCTTCAGAGATGCTTACACCTGGCCCCTCTGTACCTGCAGCAGAAATGTTTTTTTCAGATTCTCTGATACAACGAACAGAAAAAGGTGTTAAGGTTACAAACTTTTGAAGAGGAAGATATACAAGAGAAGCAATACTTTTTATCTCAAACCACTCGAAGGTATTCAACTTTAACTTTATGAAAGCATCTAGAAAAGTGCCTATGAGGAACCAAAAATCTTCCCTAAAAGCTTCACTACAGTGTCAAAAACAAACAAGATGGGGTCAGGTGCAGTGGCTCATGCCTGTAATCCTAGCACTTTGGGAGGCCGAGGCAGGCGGATTGCCTGAGCTCAGGGGTTCGAGACCAGTCTGGGCAACAAGGTGAAACCCCACCGGTACTACAGTACAAAAAATTAGCCAGGCATGGGGGTGTGCGCCTGTAGTCCCAGCTACTTGGGAGGCTGAGGCAGGAGAATTGCTTGAATCCAGGAGTCAGAGGTTGCAGTGAGCCAAGATCGCGCCACTGCACTCCAGTCTGGGTGACAGAGCAAGACTCTATCTCCAAAAAAAAAGAAAAAAGAAATGAGATGGCAGTCCCACTGGGCTCCAAACTGGCCACTCAGAACTATATATTACAAAGCACAGTGTCTTTAGTTCTTGCCTCCATGTCCATGTTATTACTGAATTCTTAACGGAAGTGAAAGAAACCCAGTGGGAATTAGCTGAGGTAAAAGGATGAATCCTGTTACTGTAGGATGGCAATAAGGCTCAGAGATGACAGAAACTGGGCACTCAAAGTAGCCATGGCTTTCTCCTTCTCTCATCTTGGCACCTCTTGCAGGTTCCTTCCAGCCCCTTAGGTTGGCTACTCTACAGGAGCTGGAAACACGGCTGCCGGCAGTGCCAGGGTTCACGCTTACAACTCCTCTACCAAGCATCCATCATTCATCCAGCAAGGACCAGCAAGGCTGGACCGAGGGCCCACTCCACGCCAGGCACTGCTCTAAGCACTGGAAACACTACAGTGAACAATACAGATGCCAGTCCTACCCTCACGGAGCTCACTTGCTTTTTTAATTCTTCCTCTCCGTGGAAGGTAACTTAGTGCATGAAGTGGTCATAAGTGCTATGGAGAGAAATAAAGACACCATAAGGGGGACTGGGAGTCCCAGGTATGTGTTGTAATGGGGGGTGGGGGAAGGTTCTTTTACACTGGACAGGCAGGGACTGACTTCTCCCAGCTTAGGTCCAATCCCCACGCCAATACAATCAACCGTGGCCAGTGGAATGTGATGCGGTAAATGACCGTCCCCATTGCAACCATGGAATTGGGAGTGGAGAGATGGGAAATGCTATTCCCAGAAACTGCCATGCTGGGCAGATTAAACAAGAGATCTTCACCCCAGCTTCTTGCTAAGAACAATGACAAACCGGTGCTCATGACGGTGAAGAACAGGGAAGCCATATCCCATCCTGAAAACCTGTTGAAGGTTCCATACAGTTTTAGCTCAAACAAAAAAAAACTCAGGCCGGGCGCGGTGGCTCAAGCCTGTAATCCCAGCACTTTGGGAGGCCGAGAAGGGCGGATCACGAGGTCAGGAGATTGAGACCATCCTGGCTAACACGGTGAAACCCCGTCTCTACTAAAAAATACAAAAAACTAGCCGGGCGAGGTGGCGGGCGCCTGTAGTCCCAGCTACTCGGGAGGCTGAGGCAGGAGAATGGCGTAAACCCGGGAGGCGGAGCTTGCAGTGAGCTGAGATCCGGCCACTGCACTCCAGCCTGGGCGACAGAGTGAGACTCCGTCTCAAAAAAAAAAAAAAAGAACACAACTCAGGAGAAATCTAAGTTTAAATTGTGTGATCAGCTTCTATAACTTTTCATGCTGATTTGCTGCTGTAACCCTAGGACAGAACTAGGAGTAATAAGTAAATGACACAGGGTTCAGAATTCAACTCAATGTAAGGAAGAAATTTCTAAAAGGTCACACCGTTCAGCACTGGAGTATGCTGCCTTGTAAATGAATAAAAATCCTCCCTAGATCAAACACATGCTATACAGCCTCCTGCTGGGGCACTACAGTGACAATAACCAATAACTACCATTTCCTAGGTCTTCTGAAGTCAGAATCTGTGATGCTATGTGAAAACACAGGAGCTTTGTAACAAGAATACTCAGCTCAGTGACTTACTTTTACACTTTTTAGGGTTCTCAGATTGCTTCAACAATCTGATAAAGGCTATGAACTCCCTCTCCTAAAAAACACACCAGAATTTACCAGAACATAAAATTCTGGGGGTCCATAGACCCCCTAGAGCTAAGTTTAGAATCACTGACCCTTTAGATCTCTGACCCTCTTCCATTTACTTCCAGGAACACGGTTGTGTTTCAGAGGTTCAAGACTGCCAAAAATCAGGTAAGTGGGACAGTTATGTTGCTTTTGCCAAAATGTTGACCTTCCTTTCAACAAGAGAAAAGATGGAACAGGATCTGGAACAATGCCTGTCCTCAAAAAGGCGGGCTTCCTTTCCTTTCTTTTCTTCCCTTCTTGTCACTACATCTTAATAATTCCTTGAATTGTTACCCAAGAAAACAATTACAAAGAATACCTTATGATCTTCTGCTGTGTTTTTGTGCCGAATTCCTGCCTTTTCATACCATGTTTTAAACCTTCATATCCTCTCTGGAATATTTAATATTTCAACGTGTCTTTTGTACTACTACATTCCTCCCTTGTCTCTAACCTACAGCCCAATCCATCTCTTCTGTTAGAAGCTCTTTTTTTTGGAGATGGAGTCTTTGTCGCTCAGGCTGGAGTGGAATGGCAAGATGCCGGCTCACTGCAACTTCCGCCTTCAGGGTTCAAGCGATTCTCCTGCCTGGGTATCCCGAGTAGCTGGGATTACAGGTACGCACCACAACGCCCAGCTAATTTTGTAATTTTAGTAGAGACAGGGCCTCACCATATTAGCCAGGCTGCTCTCAAACTCCCAACCTCAGGTGATCCACCTACCTCAGCCTCCCAAAGTGCTAGTGTATTATAGGCGTGAGCCACCGTGCCCAGCCTAGCTCTTTTATAAGAACAGCTATGTCAGCTGATAAACAATGTATCTTCTCCTCATAAAAGACTTCCTTCAACCAAACCAGAACATCAGGGCTGCTTTCCCTCTATAAACACCTCTCCGTGGCTGCCTATGATTGATCTTTCCTTGAGAGTACGCTCTATGCTTAAGGGAGCAACACCTTTATAACTTTTGCAAACTATGAACATCTTCATTTCTCTATCTTAACAAGGCTGATATCCAAAATCCCACATTCCCTTTAACTCGGTTTTTAAAAATTTGAATGGTAACCCATTAGTGGGTTATGAAATCAACATAGTATGTCATACCAGCACTTTTTAAATAATGAAATAGAATAGAAAGTATCAGAGCACATTCCAGAAAGGAATACTGTTTATGAACAACTTTTTTTGGTTGTATATGTGTGCTAGATCACAACACAATATATTCCTTACTGTGGGTCAAGTCAAAAAAAGCTTAAAAGCTATTGTTGTAAAGTTTTTGTCAAGCACATGGTCAACAATCATGAAATATTTATCAAATGGGCAAACGAAAATGGGCAGGCCCTTCTGATCCACATGTACTTGCAAATTAAGTAAAAGATTTTTGTAGAAAACTCTCAGGCCAGTCATACAAGGCCCTTAAGTCACACTCCTAAGGTAGAGACCACACTTAAGGTCCCTGGACATGCTATTGTTACAATGTTTTAAATCGTTCATTTAAAACAACACATAACATTTTCCCATTCAGATCTGGGTATCAGGCTTCTTAGGAAAAAAAAAGATTGGGCAACTCTGAACCCATATGATAACAATTAGGTGAACCCGAGTACAGCTCCCTATTTTAGAAAGCATATGTAAGCTCTACTGTAGATCTCCACCGTACACATCTATCCAGTGTATGCACCCTCTGCACACTCTGTGACTAGGAGTCACGGGCTCAGGCCTACAGGATATGTTCATGATTCCAATGTCTAGCTTTATATCCAGCTTCAACCACCTCCCTGACTTTCGCCTTGCATTTCCCACAACCTACTTCATATCTTGAATTTCCTCACTAAAATAAGAGTATTATTGTCATCACAGAGATACTGTGACTGTTTAATAAGATGTATAAATGAAAGTGTTAAGGGCCCAATAACTGTGTACTAAAGCTATTTCCATGTCAACTAATAACAACACAATTTACCTAGACCAATGGTTCCCAAATTTTAATGCATGCTGGAATTCCTTAGAGACTTTAAAAAACACTGATGCCTGCCTCTTAGCCCTCCAAAGTTCTAATTTATTGGTGTGGGGTGCAACTTGACATCAGGACTTTTCAGAGCTTCCCAAGTGATTCAACTATAAAGCAAAATTAGAGAATCACTAACCTAGACAGTCACCCAACCCAGAAATCTGAGTCATTATTGACTTCATCTTCTCTCACATCTTCCTCTAAAATGTCTCTCCAACAGGCCCCTACTCTAAGCTCCCAGGTCAGAATTAAGGTGTTTTTTTTTTTTAAATTTTTTTATTTTTTTTTGAGACGGAGTCTTGCTCTGTCGCCCAGGCTGGAGTGCAGTGGCATGATCTCAGCTCACTGCAAGCTCTGCCTCCCAGGTTCACGCCATTCTCCTGCCTCAGCCTCCCAAGTAGCTGGGAAAACCCGGCTCATTTTTTTGTATTTGTAGTAGAGACGGGGTTTCACCATGTTAGCCAGGATGGTATCGATCTCCTGACCTCATGATCCGCCCGCCTCAGCCTCCCAAAGCGCTGGGATTACATGCCAGAGCCACCGCGCCCAGCCAAATTAAGGTTTTTAACATCCCTCCTGGATTTCAGTAGTACCTTCTCTGTTATCTTTCTAAAGTAAACCTGATTTGTCCCTGCTTAAAAACAGTGAAGTCGGGCCGGGCCGGTGGCTCATGCCTATAATCCCAACACTTTGGGAGGCCGAGGTGGGTGGATCATGGGGTCAAGAGATCGAGACCATCCTGGCCAACATGGTGAAACTCTGTCTCTACTAAAAATACAAAAATTAGCTAGGTGTGGTGGCACACACCTGTAGTCCCAGCTACTCAGGAGGCTGAGGCAGAGAATCGCTTGAACCCGAGTGGTGGAGGTTGCAGTGAGCCAAGATTATGCCACTGCACTCCAGCCTGGATGGCTGAGCCAGACTCCGTCTCAAAAAAAAGAAATAAAGAAAAGAAAAGAAAAGAAAAAAGAGAAGAAAAGAAAAAAACAGTGAAGTCTAAATGTTTTAACTTGTCATGAAGACCTTTCACAATGAGGCCCCTACCTACTTTTCTAGCTTCATCTCCTGTCATACCCCAAAATATACCCTAGCACTTAACACCATCACACTGCTCTGTTATTTTGGCTTTCTGGACATTCTAAAGGCACAAATTCCATTCTGCCGTTGTTCATGCTGCACCCTTTGCTTTGAGTTCCATTTCTCTATGAAACAAAACCTCTTTCATCCTTTAATGTTCACTCCAAAAATACCACCTTAATGAAGTATTTCTTATCCATACATTCAACTTTCCCTCTCTCTTCCATACTTCCATATAATTATAATAGTAACCTATCTAGTGCCAAGATCCTTTTGTGTGTTATTTTCATTTAATCCTCACAACAACACTTTGGGTAGGTATTACACCCAATTTATGGATGGAGTAACTGAGACTTTAAGAATTTAAGAGACTATCAAGTCATCAACTTAGTAAGTGACAGACACAATGGGCACTGCAGTCTGACTCTAGAGCTCATCTTTACCACCACCTTACTCTGCCTCATTGTAAAATCTCTTCTAGAGGACATCTTACTTTATATTCAATTAAGAGAGAGAGCAAAACTTGAGAGCAGAGCCCTGAGCATCTATATTTGTCTCCTGAACACAGGATTAGGTTTTCAATAAGTGTACCCTCAATGGATGAACTAAATAATGAAATAGAACTCTTATAGTAATTCCATGTTCTTTAGCCAAAATAGTACTCTGGTCTGATTTCAAACGGTTCATTCAGTTCTTTACTATACCTAACACTTTCACCTGTTACTAAAAGTGTGAACAAATTAAAAGTATTCATTACTTAGTAAGTTCCTAGTTTTTGGATGCAAGTAAAACTCAGGATGGATAATTGGCTGATGACTTGAAATGCTGAATCATAAAACTGTCAAGTGACAAACTACAAATTTTTAAAAAGCATTAAACACATCTCTTGCTTGGGTTTATCTCTCACATCAACATATGCATGGTCAGAATTTCAGGGAACCACTGAAAAATTAAAAGCTTTGCTTATATTACATTCTTGGTGTCATTTCATTTTTGCTGCAATATACTTTGCACATCCAGACCTGCAGGGGTGCAGGTGGTGTAAAAAAATCAAGCTGGTACCTATAATTGAAAAACTTTTGTTTTTTTACAAGAAACTGACTGCAGAGAGGAAGTAATGCATCTAGTATGGTCTGGCATATACACATTCAATAAAAACCTGATTAATGAGTAAATATCAAGACAAAACAAGCAAAGCATTTTGTGATTGTGATTCGTGTTAGTTTGTAAGACAGGAAGTGGCTGGCAGCCAATATGAAGGAGTGTTCCCTTTTCTAGTAGACATTCGGAGTGGACAACAATTATCCTACAAGAAAATAACACACTCTCCCTTTTTTTGAGCATTTATTCTAAGTCTGACAACGCGTTGTGCTGGTCTTCTAAGCCCACAGGATGGAAGTTATTGTTCTGCCCACTTTACAGGCAAAGAGGTCATGGCTCAGAGGCGTTAAGTTACTCGCCCAAGGTCACCCTACTACTACAAGGCAGAGACGAAAATTCGAATCCGGACAGTCTGACTCCATAACTTGGGCTTGCAAGCCCTGAGCAGCGAGCAGCATTGTCTGTCGGGCCCCAACGCAATCCCAGCGCGGTAACGAGACACGAGGGGGAGCTTTAGTATTCCCCATCTCGCGGGGTGGGCAGGACAAGCATCAGTAGCGAGGAAGACGAGGCCCGAGGAGGCTGGACCACTTTAACAAGGTCACACAGAGTTTCTGCTCACGCTCGGGGAGCACCCCCGAATCCCTTGGGACCACTGGGGCGCCTGAGCCAGAGTCCCCACCCGCACAGAGGCGGCAGCGCCCAGCTCGCCGAGGTCAGACCTGCGAGCAGGTCTGCTGGCCCCAGGGCGCCGGTCACGGCGCCAAGACCGAAGTCAGGCCGCCGCATCTGCCCAGCGTTCCACCAAAGGCCTTACCGGGTCGCCAGAACTTCACCGGTCCCACGGGCGCAGCCATGCTGGGGTAAAAGGTCACGAGGCTGGCTCCACCCCACCGCCGTGCGCTAGGCCCCCAGGGCCCGAGGGGCGTGGCCCCCGAAGAGCCGCTGCCCAGGCGCATCGGGCCGTGTGACGGCCACGCCCCCATGGCTACCGCCCCCGTCTGAACCACGTGACCCGCCGCCCTGTTCGGCGAGCGCACCAACCCCTCCCCCGAGCCCACGTGACCCTGCTCAGCCATTTTGGAGAAAAAGGCGCGCTCCTCTGCTTCTCTTTTTAACGTGGAGAGTCGGTGATGCAGGTGACCTAGGAGCGTGGCGTGGCCTGGATGGCGACTGCACACTTGGAAAGAACAGGCTTTGGGAGAGGACTGCTGGCCCGAAAGTGGAACCTTGCACGCAGTGGGCGTTGAAGCAGTGCTTTCTGGATTAAATAGGAAATACTGATGTTACCAGCTACCCCAACTTGGCGACTTCTGTTTTATTCTCAATTTCAAATTGAAGGGTAGTAATAGGAAGTACCTCGTGGGTTGGATTTATCAGTAAATATTGGGCGCCTGCTGTGGGCCCAGGTACTGCGGCACAGTGCCACAAATAAAACAATGTGAAATGATACGGAAGTCTTCAGGGACCATGAGGAAAAAACGGAAAACCGGACTGGGGGTGGGGTGGAGCGAATGGGTTGGAAGAAGAGACTAAAAATGGATACATAAATTAAGGTAGTCCACTAACTCAGTGCTTCCTCCAATTTGATGCCCTTGAGTCAAATGCTTGTTAAAAACACAGATTCTAGGCCTCGATCCAATTCTTAATCGATGTCCTGGAGCATAGCCTGGGAACCTGCATTTTAAGAAGCTCCTGAATTCTTAGGATTAACAAATTTGGGAAAGACTAATCCATCCGAGGAAAGGTGAGGTCAAAGAAAAAAAAATTACAGTAATCGAAAGGAGCGCTAAGGAGGGGTGATGAGCGCAAGTGGAGGAAATGACTTTCTAGGTAGGCAACTAATTGGAAGTGAGAGGCTTCAGAATCTATGCATTTTTAAAGCTGTGAAGAAAATTTTGAATTCTTTGAAATAAGTGGCATCATTACGGCAAGAGCAAGGGCTTTTGTGGACAGCTAGTCCAGATTTGGAATCCTAACTTTGCCATTTCCTAGCTCCTAGCTGTCATTTAATTTTAGTTGTAAATGAGGTTTAAAGAGGTATTAAATGAGATAACATGTAAAGTACCTAACACTGAAAAACATAGCAGGCACTGAATCAATGTTAGCTCTCATTACCTCAACTCAAACAGAGCAAATCCACCAGGGGGAAAAATCTGAATTTACTTGCATAGGTTCATTTAACAAATAATCTCCTTTGATTTATTTTTATAATAATTAATATAGGGACTCAATACCTGTTAATCCCTCTGCCTAGAATTCTCCATCCATCCTTTAAATTATCCCTTAAAGGGCCAGCTCTAGATTATTTATCCAACTTAAACATTCCTCTTGTAGTCTAGGAACCTGTATTCTCGCTTTTGTGAGAAAAGTGACCTATAGTTTACCTGCCGCCACTATCACACAGGGAACTTACTGAGGACGAGGACCATGTCACTTTTGTAGCCCAATAACAAGTGCCTGTTGAGTAACGTATAGACAAACATCATGCTTTAGGCTTAGTTTTAGTTGACCTGTAGTTCACCTGCCGCCACTATTACACAGGGAAATTACTGAGGACGAGGACCATGTCACATTCACATTCGTAACCCAATAACAAGTGCCTATTGAGTAATGTATAGATAAACATCATGCTTTAGGTTTAGTTTTAGTTCTTCATGACATTGATTTTTCCTTGTTTTATTTTTGTCTTATTTTTACTAACAGCCCAATATGGAAACCAAGGTTTATACATGAATATAAGGCAAAATGAAATAAATGCCACTTTTTAAGATTATTTCATGGCCTGGCACGGTGGCTCACACCTGTAATCCCAGCATTTTGGGAGGCCGAGGCAGGCAGATCAACTGAGGTAAGAGTTCAAGACCAGCCTGGCCAACGTGGTGAAATTCCATCTCTACTAGAAATACAAAAAAATTAGCCGGGTGTGGTGATAGGCACCTGTAATCCCAGCCACTTGGGAGGATGAGGCAGGAGAATCGCTTGAACACGGAAGGCAGAGGTTGCAATGAGCAGAGATCCGCCACTGCGCTCCAGCCTGGGTGACAGAGTGAGACTCCTCAAAAAATATAAAAAATAAAATAACTTCTCTATTTTATCTATTACTCATATAATGAAACCTTCCTGTTTATGAAGATACAGTAAATCGGCCATGCCTGTATTATTGGATCATAATCTTTTTTCTTTTTCAGATGGAGTCTTGCTCTGTTGCCTAGGCTGGCGTGCTGTGGTGAGATCTCATCTCACTGCAACCTCCCCGCCCCCGGGTTCAAGTGATTCTCTTGCCTCAGCCTCCCGAGTAGCTGGGACTACAGGCATGCACCACCACGCCCGGCTAATTTTTGTATTTTTAGTAGAGACGGAGTTTCCCCGTGTTGGCCAGGCTGGTCTCGTGGATCATAATCTTAAAGCTGGAGGAGACCATACTTAACACCTCGCTTGAATTTCTTGTCTTACAGGAAACTGAGGTACATGAAAGTTAAAAGGACTTGGTCAGAATCAATGAGTTAATTTAGTATCAGAACTAAAACTAGAACTCGGGCTTTCTAATTCCCAGGCCAGTGTTTGCTCAACCACATGGGCCTTTTAAAATCATTAGAGCTACACTCTCCTAGAAGAAAATTAGTTCATCTGCCTTAGAAAGTTCTCAAAGTCCAACTCTCCTCAAGGGGTTATTTTGCCTACACAGACTTCTGTTAGAGAAAACACTTAAGTAGTAACCTACATGTTGATGTTGTGGTTTTATTTCCACAAATTAGGAATGGTCTCAATAGATTCTTAGTCTTCCTAATTATTTTCAAAAAGAATGGGCTAAAATAACAGCCCTAAAATTAAAACTGATATTTCTTGAGATGGCATCCAGAATTTATTTAGTTCATTGCCAACAATTCCATAAAAGTGTAATCATTTTGTTACATAAAGATGTATTTTGCAGCTTCCAAATGATAAGCTTTCCAGAAAGATAATGTTCCTCAAAATCATGTTACGACATGGAAGTTTTTCTGTGCCTATGATAAAGGGTATTTTTTGCTTTGAAATATTTCCAGACTAAACGTATTGACCATGTTCAGGAAGGCATAGAATTTAGGGTTTTCATTTTTATATCAGTTAAGACGTGTATGGATATAAGTGATAGAAAATCCAACCCAACCTCTCTTAAGCAGAAATGGCTCATGTAAACTAAAAAGTCTGGCTGGGCACAGTGGCTCACACCTATAATCCCAGCACTTTGGGAGGCTGAGGCGGGTAGATCACCTGAGGTCAGGAGTTCAAGACCATCTTGGCCAACATGGTGAAAGTCCGTCTCTACTAATAATACCAAAAAAATTAGCCAGGCATGGTGGTGCACGCCTATAATCCCAGCTACTCGGGAGGCTGAGGCAGGAGAATTGCTTGAACCTGGGAGTCAGAAGTTGCAGTAAGCTGAGATCACACCATTGCTCTCCAGCCTGGGCGACAAGAGTGAAACTCTGTCTCCAAAAAAAAAATAAAAAATAAAAATAAGGCTGGGCGCAGTGGCTCATGCCTGTAATCCCAGCACTTTGGGAGGCCGAGGTGGGCGGATCACGAGGTCAGGAGATCCAGACCATCCTGGCTAACACGGTGAAACCCCGTCTCTACTGAAAATACAAAAAAAAAAATTAGCCGGGCGTGGTAGCCGCACCTGTAGTCCCAGCTACTCGGGAGGCTGAGGCAGGAGAATGGTGTGAACCTGGGAGGCGGAGCTTGCAGTGAGCCGAGATCGCACCGCTGCACTCCAGCCTGGGCACAGAGCGAGACTCTGTCTCAAAAAAAATAAAATAAAATAAAAATAAAAATAAAAATAAAAAGTCCAAGAGTAGTTCTGACTTGAGATGCAGCTGCATCAGGATTCTTTCTGATCATATTGATCCACCTTTTGCTGATTCAGATGTAACATGGTAACGAAGTGGCCATGCCAGTTTTAGCCACCACATCCTCTTAAGCATTAAACCTCTTTCCAAAATTCCTTGGCAAAGTATTCCTGACAGGCCATGTATCCATCCCTAAATCAATCACTAAGCCAGGGAATCTAATGTACTAATTGACTTAGGCCTTGGTCCCACATTCCACATCCAGGGTCAGGTTAGGTCAGCTTCAGCAGAACCACGTGGACTGAGAGTTGGGAACAGAAGGGTTCCCCAGAGGGAAATCTGAGGGTGAGATTACCAGAGGATGAATGATTGAATGAATGAAGCAAAAATAATAGATGTCCATTACAACCACCCATGTATCCACTTGCTACAACTGTTAGCTTCCTAAGAAAAACACTAACTGCCCTTTGGTTGCCACCATCAAGCTAGGTGAGAGGCAGCCATCCCCCAGACTGAAAAGTGGTGGTCCTTTGCAGAATTGCTTTACTAAATTGCATTGTATCAGGATTTTTCCGAGAGTCTAAGGTGCAGTCTTCCACAACTTGTTGTAACATATGTAAACCTGTCTGGTTTGTTGGTTTGCACACAAATGATCACGTTCACACAGTTATTAGCATAAGCACAAGTGCTGATGCAGCTTCAAAGATTTGGGTACAGAGTTGTGGAAAGATCCACTGGAAAGGATTCAGCAACCAGAGGAGCCTCTGTCTCTTTGGCCTGAGGGACACACAATTCCGTGAAGTTGGGTGAATTGGGGACAGCCTCCTTAGGTCTGCAAGGTGCTTTCTATATAGGATGACTATATACTTTAATGTTCAAACTGGGACACTTTTGAGAATAAAAGGAGGTGTTAGCCAGATGGGACCTGGGGATAAGAGGCACCAACTGGAACTCTGCCAGGCAAACTGGGGCATACATCTAGGTGTGTGTGTAAACTTAGCCTAACAATGTTGATCTAAACATATTCAACATAAGGTATGTATTCCATGCTCACAGAATACACCTGAATACATTCACCTCATTTATTGCTTCAGACAACTGCCCCTGCAGAGTTCAGGGTACGGGCATGCCTCAGAGTATCTGTCATTGTTTATTATCAGAATGTGATTACCAGAATGTCATTTTTATAAGTATCATTTTTAGAAAAAGATCCTTGAAAGAAATTCTTATCTTAGTGCCCGGGACAATTTTGTTGTTTTAGAGATAGGGTCTCACTCTGTCACCCAGGCTGGAGGGCAGTGGTGCCATCACAGCTTACTACTGCCTCGTCCTTCCTGGCTCAAGCCATTCTCCCGCCTCAGCCCTCCAAATACCTAGGACTACAGGCACATGCCACCATGGGGAATAATTGTCCTTTCTGTATCTGGATTTACTTTAATCTTCAGGACACTGCGAATGGTGTATCTGACCAGGTTTCTCTGTCTTCACTATTGGAAAGCTTAAACGTGTGGCCTCATGAAGTAGGTGTGTATGTCATGGTGTGCTCTTCAAGCCTCATTCCAGACTCCACTTTGCATCCCTCACTCTTGGGTTTCCTTCATGTAACTTTTCATTTACACAGCCTTGTACCCTAGCTTTTCTTGTTAGTCACTTTAAGTCCTATAAATAAATGACAGATACTCACCATCCCAACTGCCTACAGAGGTGGAGGTGGGGTGGCCAGCCACCTTTTCAGTTGATTCCTTTAAGTTTAATAGGAGAATGTCAACCCTGCATGGATCAACCTCTAATTCAAACAAACCATCAGGGGGAAAAAAAAATTAGACAACTAAATTTAAACACTTTATTTGATAAGTTTTTATCAAAGTTGTTTAGGTGTGACAGTGGTAGAGTGGTTATGTTTTCTTTTTTGTTGTTTTTTGAAATGGAGTCTCGGTCTGTCACCCAGGCTGGAGTGCTCACCACCACCTCCACATACCAGGTTCATACCATTCTCCTGCCTCAGCCTCCCGAGTAGCTGGGACTACAGGCACACACCACCATGCCTAGCTAATTTTTGTATTTTTAGTAAAGACGGGGTTCACTATGTTGGCCAGGCTGGTCTTGAACTCCTGACCTCGTGATCCGCCCACCTCGGCCTCTCAAAGTGCTGGGATTACAGGCATGAGCTGCCACGCCTGGCCCTGGTTATGTTTTCTAAAACAGTTACGTTTTAGATATATATGCTGAAATATTTACAGCTAAGTCTGCGATGGCCAAATCTGACAGTAGACAGAGGAATATAATTTTCTCCCAGGGAGGGATAACAAATATTTTTGAACTACATAGGCTGCCACACTCACCCCCGGCTCCCCTGAGAGTGGAACCAGTAATCAGCATTTTAAATGCAAGCACCCAAGCACCCCAAGACTGATGCAGGTGGTCCTCAGATCTCACTTTGAAAAACTCTGCCCTATAAATGATACTTTCTGGACTTGACTCCAGAAAAACTTTGCTTACTCTGAGAGACTGAGTCATTTTCTTGGGACTCCATGTATCTCTTGCTCTTATTTCTAATTGTTGGCCACACTCTCAGAGAATAAAGATTTTGAGTCCTGCTCCACAAAAAGAGCACTCTGTGGTCAGGTAAGTTTGTGGTAGGCCATATACCTGCCCTGCTCTGAGAAATTCACTGTGATCATTACTTCAGAGCTCTGAATCGTCCTGCATTAAAGAACCTTGTTTAAATTTATTTGGCCCGGTTTCTCACACTAAACACAGAACCTTTGTTATGTAATCCTATTAATAGTTCCCTAGAACATTGAGTTAAAATTTCAAACTACATTAAAATACATTATCACAAGCTGGGTGCAGTAGCTCATGCCTGTAATCCCAGCACTTAGAGGGACTGAGGCAAGAGGATCACTTGAGCCCAGGAGTTTAAGAGCAGCCTAGGCACCATAGTGAGACCCCACCTTTGCAAAAAAAAAACAAAAAAGTGAGCTGTGATTGTGCCACTGAGCTCCAGCCTGAGCAACAGAATGAGACTGTTTGAAAAACAAACAAAAAGAATTATTACAGATTAGGACTTTGTACTTACATTTGTTAATGAGGCCGTTTTAATTTTCCATTCACCATTGCAGTAACTGCCCTTTCTCAAGGTACACTCTCTCCTGCCTCCATACTCCATGTAAAGAAATAGTCAGCTAGGCCGGGCGCGGTGGCTCAAGCCTGTAATCCCAGCACTTTGGGAGGCCGAGGCGGGCGGATCACAAGGTCAGGAGATCGAGACCACAGTGAAACCCCGTCTCTACTAAAAATACAAAAAATTAGCCGGGCGCGGTGGCGGGCGCCTGTAGTCCCAGCTACTCAGGAGGCTGAGGCAGGAGAATGGCGGGAACCCGGGAGGCGGAGCTTGCAGTGAGCCGAGATCGCGCCACTGCACTCCAGTCTGGGCAACAGCGTGAGACTCCGTCTCAAAAAAAAAAAAAAAAAAAGAAATAGTCAGCTGCGGGGCTTTTTATCCCAGCTGAGAGGAACCTGCAGCCAGTGTGGCTGGCTGGTTTTGCCATTAGCGGGGACCTTTCCTGAGGACGGCGTACGGAGTGTGGGGAATGAAGGATGGCAACACGCCATGCGTTAGAAGCTGTTTTGGTAGATCTCAGTGGCACACTTCACATTGAAGATGCAGCTGTGCCAGGCGCACAGGAAGCTCTTAAAAGGTTACGTGGTGCTTCTGTAATCGTTAGGTTTGTGACCAATACGACCAAAGAGAGCAAGCAAGACCTGTTGCAAAGGTTGAGAAAACTGGAATTTGATATCTCTGAAAATGAAATATTCACATCTCTGACTGCAGCCAGAAGTTTACTAAAGCAGAAACAAGTCAGACCCATGCTGCTAGTTGATGATCGGGCACTACCTGATTTCAAAGGAATACAAACAAGTGATCCTAATGCTGTGGTCATAGGATTGGCACCAGAACATTTTCATTATCAAATTCTGAATCAAGCATTCTGGTTACTCCTGGATGGAGCACCTCTGATAGCAATCCACAAATCCAGGTATTACAAGAGGAAAGATGGCTTAGCCCTGGGGCCTGGACCATTTGTGACTGCTTTAGAGTATGCCACAGATACCAAAGCCACAGTCGTGGAGAAACCCGAGACGTTCTTTTTGGAAGCATTGCGAGGCACTGGCTGTGAACCTGAGGAGGCTGTCATGATAGGAGATGATTGCAGGGATGATGTAGGTGGGGCTCAGGATGTTGGCATGCTGGGCATCTTAGTAAAGACTGGGAAATACTGAGCATCAGATGAAGAAAAAATTAATCCACCTCCTTACTTAACTTATGAGAGTTTCCCTCATGCTGTGAACCACATTCTGCAGCACCTGTTGTGAAGCAATGTGTGCGTCTGAAGCAACTTGAAACGCAGCTTCTTATTGTCTGGAATGAATCCCTGACCAACTCAGTGCCAGCATCGGTAGACACACACCAGTCAGTGCTGATCGCTTTTTAACCCTCTTTTGTTGTGCATTAATTAGAAAGAAAGGTATTGAATTGCGGCCAGCCAGTAAGCCTTGCTAATCTCTTTTGTTTTGTAACTGAAGATGAGACCCAAAGAAAGGGAAAGCTGAGATTTTGTGCCATTCCTTTTAAAATATTCATCAGGTTAGGCAGGGCTGGGAGGGAGAAGCTACCACAGGGAAGAGTATTCTCTGCTGTCTCCTCACTGGAAAACAGGGAGGGAGGATTTCAGACTGTGAAGAAAGTTGAATGGTGGTTTTTAAATTATAAAAGTAATGTATTAAAAGGTACATTAGGCTGTAGTTCTAGTACTGAGTTCAACTGTGAAATCCATCAGATGTGCCAAATGGAGAAGACAGAAAGTAACAAAGAGAATTGTCCTTTAGCCCAAGTGATACAGTGAATTTGCTTTAATAGATGTTGAAAACTAAATTTTCTACTGTATTCCCAGCATGGGTGACTTCTTTTTCTCTTCATTAGCCAGAGATGACTAATTTAAATTTAGAACCAGAATTTAATTTAAAATAATACTTCCATTAATAACCTATTCATTGCAGATACCTATTATACTGTGTAACAGTTGTTTTGGAAATTTTATGTAAAATTAAAACTATCAGTATTTTACAATGTTTTAATTAGACATTGTTATTAACAGGAAGAGTGCAGAAACTGGAATCAAGCCTTGTAATGTCTTATAGACCATGCATTTTTGAAGTTAGTGTCCACTAGGGTCCTATTAACTGTACATTTGCAAGATTTCATTATTTTTGCCTCTGACACTATGGGAAAAAATTTTTAGAAGCTATTGGGACAGATTCAAGCTTTTATGTACTTGGTTACTACAGCTGTAAAATGAAATCTCGTCTTGTAGCATGGATTATTCCTCTCATGTTAAACCCACCAAAATGAAGGGGACTAAATAGGTAATGATTTTCCTAGTGCATTTGCATACTGTGACAACCCTGGGCCTTGCAATAGTTTTACAGGGCTCTTGGGCATTGAGTTATGAGGATGTAATTGTACATCATTGTAGTGTTCACCTTATTGAAGCTCACTCTGATGTTAATGAGCTTCGGGTTTTGATGCTTGTTTAGAGATCAGCAGTCTTGGATGGGAGGGAACAAAGCTAAATAAATCGTAGTTTGGTGAAAAAAAAAAAAAAGAAATAGTCGTATAACAGAGTACTGCACTTAGAATCTAGAAACCTGTGTTTAAATTCTTGTGTCACCATTTACAAGCCATGCCATCTTGAATATGCTACTTAATCAGAGCCTCAGTTTCATCTGAAAATTGGAAATAACAGCTATCTAACCTGCATAGCTCTCTGCTACATTGCTGCAAAGATCAAAGATGACACATATGAAGTGACCTAAGTCTGCAAGATGATTTCAAGTAACAATATGTTTACTCGAGGCTTAGCTCAGAGTTGTTTCTAAGCAGACATGGATCAATTTCCTTACATTTGCTTTACAGCCACAGATTACAGCACTAACCCAGTAAATAACCTGACCACCATAAGGGAGTCCTGGCATAGGCGTGAGTGTAGGGGCACTCATGATCCAAGTGCATCAGCAGTTTATGTGGCAGATGCCTTCCCCTGCTGTAGATCTTGTTTGCTGTAGCTAAGTCAGGAGAGGGAGGAAGCCATCATTTAACTCCCTTCCCTTTTGTCTGTCCATGAGAATGAGACAAAAACAGGATTCCACAGCCATACCAATCCTGATTAGCAGGGTGTAGAAACCAGTTACATTGCCTGCCACTGGACCAGGAAACCTGGATAATTGTCAGTGTCCTCTTTTGCCCCTACTCTAGGATATTAGATTGTAAATCACTGTCAATACACCCAGCTGATGAAATGAGGCCCATGGGGCCACCAGAGTTAATATTGGGAATGAATATAGGAACATACACTAAGGCCTCCTTTGGTAGACAAGCAGAGTACCAACGTGCCAAGGACCTACCGAAATAGCTCAGGCTTCTTCTTCAAAAAGAGAAAAGGCAGAGCATGTGCAAAGGCCTGCTATTTCTGGCCAGTTTCCTCACTCAAACTATACGGTAACATCAACATTCATGATGCTAACGAAGGTTAAGTGGATCTATTTTCCCTTCTATAGTTTGGATCATCTATTTCTTCCTCACCCTGACACTATGTTAAAAACCTTCAGATATAGATACCTATATACTTTTATCTATTAGATGCATTTATTTGTGACATATTCCCAGATTTAAAGAGAAAAGTGTCAGAGAAGGGGGAAAAAAGTACAAAAACACAAGTTTATATTTATTTAATGCTAAGAACACAGATACTCTAAAGAGATAAAAAGTAGTTTTATTTTTTCTAAATAGGATTTTGATCACAAAAATGCTGGTAATTCAAACCTTTAAAGCGGAAAAGCATATAACCTGAGAAAAATGCAAAACATATTTCATCTCTCACCTGAGTTAGACTTAGAACACCTAAGCATTCTCCTTAAGAGATTAATACAGTCACGTGTTGCCCAATGATAGGGATACATTCTGTGAAATGTGTTGTTAGGTGACTTCGTCCTTGTGCAAACAGCACAGAGTGTACTTACGGAACCCTAGATGGTATAACTACTACACACCTAGACTATATGGTATAGCCAGTTGCTCCTGGGCTACAAACGTGTACATCATGTTACTGCACTGAATACTGTAGGCAACTGTAACATAATGGTATTTGTATCTAAACATAGAAAAGGTATAGTAAAAATACGGTATTATAATCTTACGGGACTGCTATCATATACGTGGTCTGTCATTGACCGAAACATCATTATGTAGTGCATGACTATTAAAATTGTGCAAAAAAAAAAAAAAAACAAGAAAAAAAAAATAAACCTGTATCCATAGTGTTTAAACCGTAAAACCAATACCTGGTACATACATGACAAAAACAAAACAAAGCACGTAAAAGAATATGCAGCCTATAGAATTCAAAGACAACAAAGGTGACAAAGTCAGGTAAAAGAAAGGCAATTAGGGACGTAAGATATTTTTTAAAGCAGGAAGCTGATGATGTCCACTGTAAGCCTGGAAGAAACCAGGAGTCTGAACACGGAGTAGTTACTGATAGGAAGGATAAAGTGCTGCATCTCTAATAGCAAGCAAATTAACTCTGCTGAAATTGCCAGAATGAAGGCCAAAGTGGTTTTCAGTAAAGAGTGTTCTCCTTGACAGCATAGCCAGCATGTGGTTGAGCCGGGACCTGATACCAGCGAAGTGGAATTGCCGCTCTTTGTTCAAGTTTCTAAGTGAGTCACTCAAGTACAGTTCCATGTGGGGGGTGCCCAGGTACTTGGGATAGCCAGGATTGTGGAAGTCAGTGGCTCTGATGGAAGCAGGAGAGCCAGTGGAGCTTGCCACAGAGCCTTGGGAAGACACAGAGGAGGAAGACTTCAAACTGGAAGATCTTGATACAGACATTTTTGAGACTGGTGACCCTTCCATAGATTGAGTTCCTTGAGGAAAGAGAATGTTCTCATCCATGTCAGTCTGAGTGGTGGTCGACCTGGACCAAACCATGGTTTGAGAGCTTGCTATCCTGGTGGTGACTGCAGTCTGGGTCCCAGCACACGCTGTGGTGATGCTGGTTTGTGTTCCCACCTCACTCACACTCAGCCTTGGCATCTCCTCTCCTGGCTCTGTTTGAGTGGCAGCGTCAATGGCCTTTCTGCTCTGGAGCTCGTCCCTGTGGCTGTTGAAGTAGTCTTCCTCACTAACAGTGGAGGACTCACAGTCATGGGGCTTGCGCTCTGCCTTGCCCTCTGCGGGCATCTCTGGGTCCAGGTCCGCCTTCCTGGGAGTACTGGAGAGCCTAGCCAGCCGCATCCGCAGCAGGTTGCCTAGGGTGAGCTCCTTAGACTGTGGTTTTCGGTCGGTGAGGTGATCAAACTTGTTGCTGCTCTGGAAGTGAGACAGGAGTTTGGGACTGATGGGCTTGGACTGGGCATACAGGATTCGGAACTCCAGATCAAAGTGTTCAACCACTTGGCCAGACAGAATTACCAAGTTACTGCTGTTTAATTTGCCATCTGTCCATGTAAAACTTAAGGATTAAAAAGAAACAAACAGCAGCTGGTAAGGATGAGCAATTTTGGTTTACTCACTGTCCATCTGAATAATATAGCACAGGTATCTTACCACATAAGGGTCACAACTTTGGTGATACAATACCTAACATTTGCATGCATTTAACTAGCCTTAACATATATATAACACATATGTGTGTTACCATAAAAGTAAAAAGGCCAGCTGTTTAACAAACACACTAAATGCTCAGCCTCAGAGGGTTTTTTTTGTTTTGTTTTGTTTTGTTTGAGATGGGGTCTTGCTATATTGCTCAGACTGGTCTTGAACTCCTGGGCTCAAGCAGTCCTCCCACCTCAGCCTTCCAAAGTGCTAGGATTACAGGCATGAGCCACCTCACCTGGTCCTTGCCTCAGAGTTTTTAAAAACTAGAAAGGGGGCCAGGCGCGGTGGCTCACGATTGTAATCCCAGCACTTTGAGAGGCCAAAGTGGGCAGATCCCTTGAGGTCAGAAGTTCAAGACCAACCTGGTCAACATGGGGAAACCCTGTCTCCAGTAAAAACACACAAAAAATTAGCCAGGCATGGTGGTGCATGCCTGTAATCCTAGCTACTCAGGAGGCTGAGGTAGGAGAATTGCTTGAACCCGGGAGGCAGAGGTTGCGGTGAGCCGAGGTCATGACACTGCACACTCTATGACAGAGTGAGACTCCGTCTCAAAAAATAAATAAATTAATTAATTAATTAAAAATAAAAAGTAGGGCTTGTAAGTATTTAGGCCAGCATCCCCATTGTAAGGTAAGAAAACTAGGCCAGCACCCCCATTTTAAAGGTACGGAAACCAGATAAAGGGATTATCACAGTGGGGAGCTACTAATGGACCCCATATCAGGCCCCAGGCCCTATGAATTGCTAATGCCCTGCTCCTTGCTACTGTTTGAGTGGTAACATGCCTTCCTGCCCTCAAGCTTGTCCTTGTGGCTGTTGAAGCAGTCTTCCTAACAGTGGAGGACCCACAGTCATGGGGCTATGCTGCCATTTTCACAAAACACCATGGCTCAAAACATGTTAGAGCTGATTAGTGGCCATGTGCCCTTGCCTGTCCAGTGTCCCTTCCCCGCCTCCCTTGTCTGCTAGCAGAACTCACACCCACGTGTACCCCAGAAAGCTTTCATTATCATACTCTCTCCAACCACAATAGGGGCAGGCATATGGTCCAGACTGGCCAGAGTATCCTATTCCCTCGGATGCAGGGATTCATTCAGGTTGGGCATGTAATCCCACCCGAGCCAAGTAATTTTTTAGAGATTTATTTTTTCTTTGTCAAATGGATTCTGACAGAAGGGATTGATAGCAATTCTGAGTGAAAGTGTTTCACCCTTTGGGAGACAGCTACTAAAGACCATGTAAGAAAGCCAGGATCTGGCCGGGTGCGGTGGCTCACGCCTGTAATCCTAGCACTTTGGGAGGCCGAGGCAGGTGGATCATGAGGTCAGGAGATAGAGACCATCCTGGCTAACACAGTGAAACCCCGTCTCTACTAAAAATACAAAAAAAAAAAATTAGCTGGGTGTGGTGGCGGGCACCTGTAGTCCTAGCTACTCAGGAGGCTGAGGCAGGAGAATGGCGTGAACCCAGGAGGCGGAGCCGGCAGAGCACCGAGATCGCACAACTGCACTCCAGCCTGGGCAACAAAGCAAGACTCTGTCTCAAAAAAAAAAAAAAAAAAAAAGAAAGCCAGGATTGTTGACTTTAAAGGGAGAGCCTACCTAAGAACAAAAATCAACTCGAAAACATCAGAATCAGGAGACAGTGTTCTGATCAGTGTGTGGGTCTTAGGTCAAGGTGAACTGAAAACCAACTGTAACTTCCTATGCTTCCTTCCAAGTTCTTCAAGTCAGTACGTTTGAGAGTTAGCTGACACTCGCCATCACCCCACTAATGGTGGTATTTGTACCGGAATAGGTTTCAAATAGAGATCATAAAACACAGTCAACTCTGTCTCCTGTAACCAAAAATCTGGCTAATGCAAAGTCCCCCTGAAAACTGCCTTCAAAGCCTGAGAAGGAAGATTCTTTTGAAAGCCTTCAATGAGGCTGGGCACAGTGGCTCACACCTGTAAGCCCAGCACTGTGGAAGGCCAAGGCCAGCAGATCACATGAGGTCGGGAGTCTGAGACCATCCTGGCCAACACGGTGAAACACTATCTCTACTAAAAATACAAAAAGTAGCCAGGCATGGTGGCATGCCTGTAGTCCCAACTACTCGGGAGGCTGAGGCACAGGAATCACTCCTGAGAGGCAGAGGTTGCAGTGAGCTAAGATGGCGCCACTGCACTCTAGCCTGAGCAACAGAGCAAGACTCCATCTCAAAAAAAAAAAAAAAAAAAAAAAAAAAAGCCTTCGATGAGATAATGTAAATAAAACACCTATCCAACACCAAGATTATAAAACGTCCTCAACAAATGGAAGCTATCATCGTCATCAATTTCATTTGAAGAGTGTAGTTTTTATATTTTAGAACAGCCAAAAACCATTTGTAGTTAAGTTTAGTTAATATAGATAAATCCTACTTGGGTTTTATTTGGGTTAAAAAAAAAAATTTTTTTTAAAAATAAACTTCTTACAAAAGGAAATTCCAAGAAAAAGAGTTCATATTTGTTTTTTCCAACAGCCTCTTTGGTGAAGAAAGTTCAAATTTTATTCTGAGCAATGAGAGTATTGTTTAAAAAGGTGTCAAAATTTTCTTGATCTTACTGCTTCATCTTCCACAAGTCTTCACATTTCTACCTTTACCCAGGGCTGACATGTAATTATCACTCAGGGTTGTATGTTTCTTCAAAAATGGGGTTTTCTTTTTAAAATTCTACAGACACACCTCATGCAAACCATTAGACAATCTACTGCAGAGGCAGCAAAACATACAACCACTGGAGCCACATACGTAAAAATGGCACAAATTCTAGAGATTGATGTAAACCACTCATTATCCCCACCCTCTCTTCAACCTCCCTGCTCTCTACCTTCAGATGCCATTGCCAATGTGAGACTTCAAAGGTGGGTCAGAAACATAATCAGTATTTTCTAAAGTGCTAAATTACAAGGCTTGAAGCAACATATAGGATTTTAGTCTAAAGCTGACAGCTCTGGCTCTGCTTTCAACCCTAATGGAGATGCCTGCAACTGCCCCTACCTTCGAGTGACCAGGGCAAGCTAGGTCCAGATCCCTAAGGAACCAGGATTCCAGATTGTGTGTTGCTGTTAATCCCCAATTTGTCCCCTGCAGACCTGGGTCAAGGCTTGAAATCTAGGACTTGCTGACTGTGTTGTCTCAATACAAGTTCAACTTCTGCATTTTAATCTATGGACTACAGGACAGGGGAGGTGACCCTCACCCAAACTGCCTCTAACAGGAGGCTTTGATAACCAGCTCGTATACACAGATGTGTGCATATCAGAATGCGTGGCCATACAGGCTCCCATTGAGAGGAAAAGGCTTTTACCTTTACGTGACATGCTTTTTAAGAGTTTAGATTAATAAGCCTTGGACGGGTTAGAAACTTACCTGTAGGAGCCTGTTGCCACACGGATGCCATCAATCAACGTGAACTTTTCGTGAACCTTCCCAATAATTTTAGTTCCTGACCTTGCATAGTAGATATTTCCTGTGATAGTCCGAACTGTCATCAGCTGTTGGTGGGGAGTGGGAGAAATATAAACAAACAATTCAGCAATACTCATCCGTTGAGCAAATGATTAAGACAAAAAGGCTGAGTTTACAATTCCCAGATATAATTATTGGCAGATGCGTGGCTTAGGGATACCATTTAGTGACAGTACACACGGTACACTAGCCAAACAGTTCTCAAGCCTCAAGTGATGTTACGTCTACATTTGGTCCTTCTTCTCATCTGTTCTTTTCTTATATTTACTTTTGAGACCCTTAGTTCATGTGTGTATGCCTTCTTTTCGAACCTTTTTGGGATACTAAACAACAGAATTCGAAAAATGATTCTGAAGCAAAATGTGTGGGATAAAATCATCAAAGAAAACACACCAGTAATAAAGAATATTTTAACAAAATCTGAAAGAAGCTAAGCTGATTTTCCTCCAACTTGTTTGTTTAATGGCATCACATCAGAGTACCAGTCCATCCTCACTCACCCTCAACACCATAATGGGTATGGAGAAGAGGAACATAGGATAGGCGTTCTCTAGTACAGGCCTGCTGAGGCAGAAACACTCATATCACATGTGGCTTAACGAGCAATGTCACATCTCCTACAAATACATAATTACCAAAAAGGTACACTGGTGGTGGTATGCTGGGGCAATATATTGCACATGTATGCATAATTATTCCTGTAAAATGACACACATAAATGTATAAGCAATGGCATACAAAATACTACAACAATTTGCATTCTCTGGAGCAGACCAGTGGTTCTATATCATTAAAAATCTTACACATTTAAATTAAATTGTTTGACTCATTGATTCCATAAACATAGAGAGCCCCTACTATGTGCCAAGCCCTGAGACAACAGAGATGTAAGGCATGCTCCTTACCTTCAAGGACTAGAATAAGAGAGAGAAACTAATTGAATGATTTAGAAACTACAATAACACATAACAGCATCCAGAGAAATGAAAACCTATATCCACACAAAACCTCTACACATGTTCACAGCAACTTTATTCATAATAGACAAAAACTGGAAACTATCCAAATGTCCTTCCGTGGCTGAATGGTATAAGATACTATAAATACTCAGCAATGAAAAGGAACAAACTGTTGATACATGCACAACTTGGATGGATTTCAAAAACACTGTGATGAGGGGAAAAAAGCCAATCTTGAAAGTTACATACTGTATAATTCCATTTATATAATAGACTGTAAATGACAAAATTATAGAAATAGAGAACAAATTAGTGGTTGCTAGGGGTTAAAGAGATGGGAGTGATGTGACTATATAAAGGAGGAGGAGGAGGGAGATCTTTGTGGTGATGGAAACTGCTGTCTGGATGTGCATGCATGATGATAACATGGCACAAAGCTGTATACACACATTGTACCAATGTCAATTTCCAGGTTTTGACATTGTACCGTAAGTTACATAAGATGTAACATCTGGGGAAACTGGGTGAAGGGTACATGAAACTTTTCTGTGCAATCTTTGCAACTTCTGTTAATCTATCAATATTCAAAATAAGCTAAAAATAAAACACAAAACAAAACTATGGCAAGACATAATACCACTTCTGTGGTCTTCTTATCAAATGCGTAATCTGAATTTAACTTTGAGAAAACATCAGACAAACCCAAATTCTACAAAAAATTGGCTAGCTTTTTTTTTTTTTCCGAGGTGGAGTCTGGCTCTGTTGCCCAGGCTGGAGTGCAGTGGCATGATCTTGTCTCACTGCAAGCTCCATCTCCCAGGTTCAAGTGATTCTCCTGCCTCAGCATCCCAAGTAGCTGGGACTACAGGCACCTGCCACCACGCCCAGTTAATTTTTTTGTATTTTTAGTAGAGACGGGGTTTCGCCATGTTGGCCAAGCTGGTCTCGAACTCCTACCTCAGGTGATCTGCCCACCTCGGCCTCCCAAAGTGCTTGGATTACAGGCGTGAGCCACCATGCCCTGCTGGCTAGTGTTCTTTAAAGGTGTCAAGACCCAGCCGGGCACGGTGGCAAATGTCTGTCGTTCCAGCTACTTGGGAGGCTAGTTGATACAAGAGGATCAGTTGAGTCCAGGAGTTCAGGACCAGCCTAGGCAGTATAGTGAGACCTCATTTCTTTAAAAAAAAAAAAAAGAAAAAAAATGGAGTGGGGGCAGCGGAGGGGGGGAGGGGGGGCGGGTCAAGACCCTAAAAGACAAAGAAAGATGGAGAAACAGTTCCAGATTAAATGATATGCAGAAGACTTGACAACTAAATGTAAGGTGTGATCCTAGACTGGATTGGATCCTGGACCAGAAAAAGGGCATTAGTGGAATGATGAGGAAATGTATAACTCTGTAAATTAGATAGTATTGATATCAAGTTTATTTCCTGATTTTGTTATTTGTACTGAGGTTTGTAAGATGTTAACATGTGGAGAACTTGGGCTAAGAGTATTCAGGAATTTCTTATATTATTTTTGTGACTTCTTTATAAATCTTAAATTATTTCAAAATAAAAATTAAAAAAAAAAAAAGACGACTAGGGAATGTCATAGAGATACACCTGGACTTGGTGGGAGGAGAGCTTCCTGGAGGAGGT
The DNA here is from genome assembly GCF_043159975.1 of Macaca nemestrina. Classification (NCBI taxonomy): domain Eukaryota; kingdom Metazoa; phylum Chordata; class Mammalia; order Primates; family Cercopithecidae; genus Macaca; species Macaca nemestrina. Next base: position 25,853,998 of record NC_092139.1, read on the forward strand.
GATGACCCCTGAGCCAAGTCGTAAAGGATCAACATATAATAAGCATAAAAAATACCATTATGGGCAGATTAGGTGTGGTTTTGTGTATCTTTCCCTTTGACACACATCTGCATGTTGTACATGCCTCTGTGATCGTGGCCAAAGCACTCATGAGTGCCTGCACATCAATGTGTGACCAAGTTCCTACAGACAGCACAACCCAACATTCTGAACCAGCTACAGAGGCAAAGCATGGGGAAATCAGCCCCCATACGGCAAGGGCAGAAATTCACTAGCACAGACAGGCACAGGAGACACAAGCAACCAGAAGACAGTGTTTCCCCAGGAAGGAGTAAGACTACAAAAACTGGGGAAGCCAGAGAAATAGGCCTTCTTAAATCCCCCTACAGAGGATCTGGACACCTATGAAGGCAGCAACCAACAGTAGGCACCTGAACTGGTACCTGCTCATAGATTTCTGTCTAGTAGATAAATCAAAGAAAATCACTTGATCAAAGTTGTGGCCAGAACAATTCTGTGATTTCTCTGCTAACGCACAGCTTTAATTATAGAAAGAGCACCTTGAAATTAAACACTGACACCTTCAATTTCTTCACCTGACTAGCTGATAATGCTCTTTTCCATGCCAAAGTGTATCTTCCTTGGGTCCACCTGGCCTCACTTTCTAACCACCTGTTGGGTTACATGGCTGTCTCATCTCAATTGGTCTCTAAACCCCAATCCTGTCTTTATCATGAGGCAATCAACAAGAACTCTGTGGGAGAATCTGAATTTTGTAAATCAAATTGCTTGGTAATAACAAGGTGGTAAGTTAGAGTCTCTTAGGCAATAACTTATAGTACCAAAGACTAAATTCGTTTTGCTGACTGCTTTATATCTAGTACTCGATGCATAATAGATGCTCAGGTGATGAACAAATAAAGTTCTGAAGCTCACAGGTTAAGTTGCTTAATTTTTACACTTGATCTTAGCCAAAAGGCCGAGAAGCGATGGGTTGCTTAATTTTTAAAAAACAAATTCTGGGCCGGGCGTGGTGGGTCACGCCTGTAATCACAGCAATTTGGGAGGCCGAGGCGGATGGATCACTTGAGGTCAAGAGTTTGAGACCAGCCTGACCAACATGGTGAAACCCCGTCTCTATTAAAAATACAAAAAATTAGCTGGATGTGGTGGCGAGCACCTGTAATCCCAGCTACTCAGGAGGCTGAGGCAGAAGAATTGCTTGAACCCGGGAGGCAGAGATTGCAGTGAGCTGAGATCGTGCCATTGCACTCCAGCCTGGGCAACAAGTGTGAAATTCCATGTCAAAAAAACAAAACAGAACAAAAAAAAAATTCTGTAATAAATATGACAATTTTTCTTGCTTCTTTCCATGAAAGTGACCAAGCTAGCTATGCTGTATAGGCTTCCATTGAAACACTTATTTTCAGAATCAGAGAAATAGACATAAAATCTAATTTTACAATAATGTGAAATGAACAGCAGCAGCATGTGATACTGATTACAGACACTGGGGTTGGAGGCAGACATAGGAGGAGGCAGACCCCAGTTGTGGACACTTGGGTTCTCTATGTCACTATTTCCTGATCTGAAACACAGATGCCACTTACCTGATAGGGCTGCTGCCAGAATTCAGTTACATAACATCTGTTAAAAGCACAGAGCAGGCTGGGCGCGGGGCCTAATACCTGTAATCCCAGCACTTTGGGAGGCTGAGGCAGGCAGATCACCTGAGGTAGGAGTTCAAGACCAGCTTGGACAACATGGCAAAACCCTATCTCTACTAAAAATACAAAAATTAGCCAGGTGTGGTGTTGCACACCTGTAATCCCAGCCACTTGGGAGACTGAGGCAGGATAATCGCTTGAACCTGGGAGAGGGATGTTGCAGTGAGCCTAGATTGTGCCTCTGCACTCCAGCCTTGGCAACAGAGTAAGACTCTGTCTCAGAATAAATAAAAAAAAAAAGCATGGAGCAGTGCCAAATACAGAATGGGAGCTCAACAAATACTGGTTGCCGTGATTAAAAGGGCAGCCTCCTGGAACTACTGTCAAAAGCAGCAGCTTCCAGGGTGGCCTTCGGGCCTTCAACAAGGGAGCTGGTCCAGGCTCTATTAAGAGGCAGGACAATACAGGGGAGAGGCCAAGGTCTTGAATCCTAGCATTTCTTTCAACAGCTTAATTGAGATCTAATTCACAGATCATACAATTAACACAAATTCTGTAGTTTTTAGTATATCCACAGATGTACGCAACCCCCATCACCGTTAGTCAATTTCAGGACATTCTCATCAGTTAGCAATAACCCCGTCCTTCCCTCCAACTCCCCAGCCCTAGGCAACCACTAATCGATGTCTCTATAGATTTCCCTATTCTGACTTAATGGAATAATATCATATGTGGTCTTTTGCGACTGGCTTCCTTCACTTAGCATGTTTGCAGGTTCATCCATGCTGTAGCATGTATCAGCACTTCATTCCTTTTTATGGTTGAATAGTACGCTATTGTATAAATAGACAACATATCATTTAACCATTTATCAGTTGATGGGCATTGGATTGTTTCCACTCTTTGACTTTATGAATAATGCTTCTATAAAACTCATACACAAATTTTTGTGGGGGCCTATATTTTCATCTCCTAGGAGAATTGCCAGGTCACAGGTACTGTCCATTTTTTGTAAGACCAGGCAAATGACTTTGCTCACATCCTCAGTCCCTTCCTTGTAAACAGGGATACTGCCACCAACCACCTTGTAGATCATGGATGCTTAGTCACATTCGTTGACTGTGGTGAAACTGGATATAGTGTACCACAAACCTTTTCCTGTTCAGGATGAACTTTCAGATCCATGCACATATCCAAAAACTGAGAGAGGAGAGCCTGGTCCAGAAGGATATACACAGCGACTCCCTGTTTCCTGCATATTTCTTGAAGGTCTCTGAAGATGTCGATGTCTGTGAACACATCCATTACCACTGCAATCACCTACAGGTGAAACGGGGAAGAGCACATGGTCAGCTTATAGGACACCACCTTATAGCATGCTGTCTGGACTCTGGACTCCACTCAGAACTGGGAAATGATCCCTATCCAACAGTTATCCTTCCCTCCTGCTTCTGCAGTATTGGTGCTCCCCTCACCATAGACTCTTTTGCACCTCCAAAGACACCTGGGCCCCGTATCCTACAAATCTTGACTTGGCCTAGCTAACACTCCATGCTGTCACTAGGAGCTAACACTCCCAACTAAACTGTTCATGCTGGCAGGTTTCTCAAAAATACACATCAATCCACTGCCTTGCTCTCTTATGAACCTGCTCCATTCACCTTCTATTCCTCCACTAAACCCCTGTCTTACAGGCTTAATTCAGATCAGCAAGCTGTCTGGTTCTGTGGGTAACACACTGTTATCTTTGGCTTGTAGATTTCCCCACCAGGATTCAGTTTGCTGTCCGTTAAACAAGTAAATAAAACCTTAGATTCTCTCTGAGGGCCCTTCTTGGGGGTAGCAATCTCGAAATCTACTTTTTAAATTATTGTCTGGTTTTAAATCTTAATCTCTGACTTTTTTAAGGCCTGCCCCATTCACCATCAACTCATGACTTGAAAGCAACCAAAGCAGGCCCATGGATTCTCCCATCTTCTGCTTCCCTCCTACTGCATACCACATTTGTTAACATTCTGTTCTTTCCACCAGCCAGGCCTGATCAGCTGTCTGTTGGGCAGGTTCTAACCAAATGGCTTCCACCACACCGGCTCTCCTCAGTAAAAGGCTCTCTCTGCAGTTCTTTGGTATTGTCCACAGTGCAAGCCCATAGCAAAGAACAGGGAAATATTTCCTAAGGATTCTGCCCTTAAGCTCAGAGTAGGCCTTTCTACTCCCCAACAATGTGGCTCCATTCATGCCTCCCAAGTGATTTTCCACACCTAGCATCAGACTACAATTAAGAGCCACCTTTTAGCCATGCATTCTTGGGCAAATTACAGCTGTTTCAAATGTCTGTTTCCTTAGCTGCAAAATAGGGTTGTATCAAGAATTAAATGACTATGTTACATAAAGTACAAGGTACAAAGGATCCCTTAGTATCTGCTCATTTATTCACTTTACCAGTCCCGAGCTGGAGCTGTCCAGACAGTTCAACACAGGGAGACACTGCTCAGCTTTCCTCGCTCTTTTAAAGACAGGCTGCTCCAGCCACAATGCCTCTAATCACACCCTTTGCAGGCTTAAAACCAAGGTCCTCAGCAAACTCCTGGCAAGGCAGTGGGGGTGTCCAAACATCCAGGCTTAGAAACAGGTCCTGACAAACTGAGTCAGAAGCCGGGGGTGTTAACTAAGGAAACCAAGGCTTGGGAGCTCTTCTGTAGTCTGGAGCTATATGGGTTTCTCCTTCCTCCCCATTTCAACAGTAAAAGCCTGTCTCTCAGAATCACATTAACTCTTTTTCTGAAAGTTAGGATTATTCATTTATGGGTTTCACTCCTTCTACTGCAGCAAAGGCTCTTGAATGGGATTGATTCATTTCTGTGGTCCCAGAGGACTCAGGACAGTACATGACAGTCATTACTCCTTAAGGATTTGGGGAACTAAAGAAGGAATAAAGAGACAAAAAGGCAATTTGGATGTCTTTCTCCAACACTCCAGGGCATGGTCTACTAGGATGTGAGACCTTGAAATGCCAGTTCCTGGGAAGTCACTGCTGTGAGGGGGTCGAGAAGACCAGTTACTCTCCTGCTGCCTTTCCCTCCCCACCCCTTTTAATGATGCTGTAAGCTATGGGCTATTCTTGGTAAAGAGCAAGGCTGAAACCCACTGAACACAGTGATTTAAAAAACGAGAAACGTTCTTTCTGAACTCATGGCATCCTCGGAAGTTTATATCCTCCACTGGCTTTACACATCCTATTTTGACAGTCCTATTCATCCTACTCATTCGGGTCATACAGCAGGGATTAAAGACAAAAGGTCTGGGCAGAGAACCCAGCTCTACCACCTACCAGCTCTGTGACCTTGGGCAAGTGGCTTAATCTCTTGAGCCTCAGTTTCCTCCTCAGGAGGATACAATTAATAGCATCTGGGTCAAAGGGCTGCTGTGAGGATTAAGTGAAATAAAGCATGGAAAGGGCTTAGCACAGGAGGGCAAGGCAGGAAACGGGTGCTATTATGCAGCCAAGACCTCCTCAGAGCCCACCGTGGGCTGCACACTGCACTAGGCAGAAAGATGGCTATGAGGAATTTGACATAGACCCAACTTACCTCAAGGAGAGGACACAGGATGCAGAGAGGCAAAATGATATATATAGCTTAAGCAATTAAACTAAGGGGGCTGGGCATGGTGGCTCATGTCTATAATCCCAGTGCTTCGGGAGGCCAAGGTGGGTGGATTACCTGAGGTCAGGAGTTTGAGACCATCCTGGCCAACATGGTAAAACCCTGTCTCTACTAAAAATACAAAAAGTTAGCTGAGCATGGTGTCATGCACCTGTCATCCCAGCTACTAGGAAGGCTGAGGTACAAGAATCACTTGAACCCAGGAAGTGAAGGTTGCAGTGAGCCGAGATCGCACCATTGCACTGCAGCCTGGGCAACAGAGCAAGACTCCATCTCAAAAAACAAAACAAAACAAAACAAAACAAAAACAAGGTGTCTCCTCCAGTGGTGGACTATAGGCACTATAGGTACTCAAATGCTTACCAGATAAGAGCAGGGAAGGCTTCCTGGAGGAGATGGCATTTGAGCTGAATCACAAGGACACTTGGACAAGGGCATGGGAGAAGTGAAGGGAGGAGAAGGCATTCCCACGGGAAGCCATATGATGACAAAGGAAGAGGTAGGGAATGACGGGGTATGTACCAGTCTAGCTGGAATGTACAGCATGTATGAAAGGGAGTCACGGGACATGACTGGAAAAGATGGATGAATGAGCAAGATCACAGAAGGCCCCGAATGCCAACTGAGGAATCAGTTTCAAACTTCTCCACATTGCCTGTATAAGAGTAATGAGTTCAAAGTGAAGCATCCAACAGGATGGGAGAAACTGATGCCAGAAGAGACTGGTATAGGTCAGAGTCTGGCCCCACCTCCTCCAACACAGGACCTACAACACGTCAGTCACGTGGATATTCTTTAGGTTAAGCAACTTCAATAAATGTTTAGGAGGACTAGAGACCAAATGAAGAAAAATCAGTGACATGGCAGAAGCAATGAGGGTTGCAGAAGAGGGAAGAAGGAAAATCAGTGGCAGGCAAGAAGCAATGAGGTTGCAGAACAGGGAAGGAAGCCATGGGAGAGCCCAGCAGTGGGTGACATGGGCTGAGGATGACAGGGAGAGGGATATTCAGATACAAGGAAACAGGAAACACAAGACAAGAAGCAAGAGCGAGGGGTGGGCTTCGAAATGAATTTTGAGGTGGCAGTAAAACCTTCAGAAAGAGGTCTGGAATATGCAGGTGTAAGAATGAGAGTAGTGCTCACGGGAGAAAGCTAAAGAGGAAAACGCACACACCTGCTTGCCTCTCTGATTTCCCACTCTTCTTTCAAATCTTCAGGGTGGACCCAATCGAGGCAGGCAGGTGTTGAGCACTGAGGATCTAGTGTCAATCCCTGTCCTCGAGAACGCAGTCTAATGAGACAGGAGACAAGCCAGGGGTAACAGAGTGTGATGGGCCAATGGACACGTACCCTCAGTGCTTCTGGGAAACAAAGACCAGAAAAACCCAGCCCAGCTGCTGGATTAGAGACCTGCTGGGGGCAGAGGCATGCGCCCAGGGGCCCACAGCACAAGGCACCACCAAGCTGAATTTTGATTCACCACTTAACAAAACAATTGTGCAACACCTTTGTTATATGGTGAGTAAATACCTAATTTGCTATTTGTTCCACCGTTTGGTTTTAAAGCCTCACCCTTTCCTGCGTGTTGGATTTGAACACTAGTCCTTAACATCCTCAGGGTGTGTAGAGTTGATGGAGGTTTTTCTTTCCCTGACTCCCCCTATACCCAGCACCCACTCCTTTCTTACTAAAGCAGGACTCTTCAAAGTATTCATCTATTTTTTGTTTTTGGAAACAAAGTTTCACCCCATCGCCCAGGATGGAGTGCAGTGGTGTGATCTCGGCTCACTGCAACCTCCCCCTCCAAAGCACAAGCAATCCTCCCACATCAGCCTTCCAAGTAGCTGCGACTACAGGCACATGCCACCACACCTGGCTAATTTTTGTAGCCATAGAATCTCACCATGTTACCCAGGATGACCTCCAGCTTCTGAGCTTAAGTGATCCACCCACCTTGGCCTTCCAAAGTGCAGAGATTCCAGGCATGAGCCACCATGCCCAGTCAAAAGTACTTGTCTTTTACAGAGGAAAAGTCCACAGTCCTACTGTAGAAGCAATCAGTAGGAAGGTCTTCCTTCAAATCCCCATCCCCATCCCCCTATTCCTATGTCCCAGCCCTCATGCAACCAATTCCTGCGTAGCTGAATTAGACCTGGGGCTAGACTGAAGGGACACTCTGTTCACTGAGCTGAGCAATGACCTGGACTCATCCACTAACCGGCTGAGTCCTGCTTTCCAAGCCAGGATGCATCTCCTAGGTGTCCGGTGCTCATGCTGCATCCTGTGGGCCCAGAAATACACCTGGACTTGAATACTGATGTGGAAATTGGCCACTGCTCCCACTCCTGGAGGCATAATGTGCAAAGGACAAAGGCATGTCTGGAAGGCAGGCAGCCCTTGCACATCAAGTGCCCACAGTCATGGCACTCTCCCAGTCTGTGCTGCGTGGAGCCCACCCACTCTCTAAGGGCTAGAAAGTCATGAGAGTGGTGACTTTCAAGAGTCCCTTCCAGGATCAACACCCATTTGCAATTTGCAACTCAGTGCAAGTCAGTTACAACAGGAGATGTGAGGAGGACGTATTCAGCTAGTCAGGGGCCTAATGGCCAGCCTAATGCAGCACCCCACTGTTCCTGCACTTCTCCAGCCATATCTGGAGCAACTGCACCTGTGCACATCATCTCAGGTGACAAATCTCAAGCCTATCTCTCTCAGTCCTTCTACCTATCCCCTCCTGATTTGTACCAAGGGACTTGGGAACCTATGTAGTTGAACAGCAGACATCATGATGGCCTTCTTGGTCTCTGGGAAGGTCACAGACCCTGTTTATGTTACTTGCCAAGTAGAACTGAACTCTTTTCTCCTTGCCTTTTTTTTTTTTTTTTTTTTGAGACGGAGTCTCGCTCTGTCGCCCAGGCTGGAGTGAAGTAGCCGGATCTCAGCTCACTGCAAGCTCCGCCTCCCGGGTTTGCGCCATTCTCCTGCCTCAGCCTCCCGAGTAGCTGGGACTACAGGCGCCCGCCACCTCGCCCGGCTAGTTTTTTGTATTTTTTTAGTAGAGACGGGGTTTCACCGTGTTAGCCAGGATGGTCTCAATCTCCTGACCTCGTGATCCGCCCGTCTCGGCCGCCCAAAGTGCTGGGATTACAGGCTTGAGCCACCGCGCCCGGCCTCTGCTTGCCTTCTTGCACAAAAGCTCAAAAGTGCTATCTAGAGATTTCAAAACCCCATTACCTATCATCCCCAATCTATAGATGAGAAAGCCAAAGCTTGAAGAGGTTAGGTAACTTGTTCAAGGTGACAAACTTAAGCAAGTACAAGGGCTGGAATTTCAACCCAGGTCTGTGTGACTCTGCAGTCATCTAAGAAAAGTACTACACTCAGTATTTTATATCATTCCAAACAAGTTTAATGGGCAGTTCTTCACATGATTGGGAGCTTAGAACGAACACTAAAGGCTCAGCAGCGTAGCCCATGAAGTGCATGGGCTCGAGCTCACCACGGATGATTGAGACTACCTACCTCATAGTGTTTATTGGCAGTTCCTAGCATATGGAAAGCCCTCAAATGGTAGCTACTCATATTCTTAGTCCCAATTCTGTCACTATCCCTGGACAAGCCATTCCATCTGAGTCTCAGTGTCCTTGAAACAAGGCCCCTTCCAGCTCTTCGAAGTCAGTGATTCATACACACTCAATGGGCAGGTCTGGGCTCTGACCAGGCACATATGCAGCCCCAAGAGGCCCCTCAGGGCCAGTCATTCCAGTTCTCATTCCAGCTCTTCTTCCTCTGTGTGAAGCAGGAAGTTCGTACCGATCACCCCTTCTCACTGCACCTCAGTTTCCCTCCCTTCCCTTCCAGAGTCATAAAGTGAGGTCAGGTGTGCAACATGCTTGGAATTCCACCAAAGATCTGCACACGTTCAAAGATATGTCAGCCTGTGCTGCAGTCAATAACATGCTGGCCGCTGCATTCTCCCAGCTGACCACATGGCCTCCATTGCTCCTTCACTTCCTCTCCTTACTCTCGAGGGACCCTCTTGCTAAAAAAGCAAAAGATATATTTTCTCCCCATGTATTACATGTTTTAATAGAACAGAAATGATCTCCTTGGGATTTTGTTAAAAACCTTTAAGTAACTATCTTGACATCTTTGGAGTTTAAAAACAAAAAAGAATGTAAATTCCCATAGCGAAACCTAAACTTGCTTGTATATACTGTTTTCCCTCTGTTTCAGAGGCTATTATCAAATTAACAATTTAGGTCAGGCACAGTGGCTCACGTCTGTAATCCCAACACTTTAGGAGGCTGAAGTGGGAGGATCACTTCAGGCCAGGAGTTTGAGACCACTCTGGGCAACACAGTTGAGATCCCGTCTCCACAAAAAACTTTTTAATGATCTGGGCGTGGTGGCATGTGCCTGTAAGTCCCAGTTACTTGGGAGTCTGAGGCAGGAGAATTACTTGAGCCTGGGAGGTCGAGGCTACAGTGAGTCATGATTGCACCACTGCACTCTAGCCTGGGCAACAGAATAAGAACTTGTCTCAAACAAACAAACAAGCAAACAAATAAAACAATTTAAGTATCAGATGAAAGTGCTGGCAGGGTCACCAGAGGGTGGCGGGAGCAAAGTTTTTACTGACCTGTGGAGGGACTGACCACTATTCAGTAATCTGTACTATTCCAGCACGAAGTATACAAGCAGGCGGGCTTTTCAAAGGGGAGGGAAAAGCACCAAGAAGTTAGGGGGTAGGGGGAGGAGGGCTTCTCATTTTGAGTTGTTTTTATAAGTATGTAAAACATTTGCCTAGTTCCAAAATCCAATTTACAAAACAAGGTACTTTCAAAGATACCTAGTTTCCATCCTTGTCCCTCCCTCCCCATTGAGATAATATTTCCAATAGTTTTTGTTTATTCTTCCATTTTTAATATAAACAAGTATACATAGGTGTATATAAACATATTTGTTTTATATAAACAAGTATACTATGTACATACCTATGTATATGTGTTTATATCCCCCTATAGATAAAAGGTAGCATGGAATATACATTGTTCTAGACTAGTGTGGCCCAACAGAACCTTCCAAGATGACAGAACTGAATCTTTACTTAATTTTAATCCATATAAACTTTAATAGCCTCATGTGGCTACCACATTGGTCAGTACCATTCTAGATACCGCATATCAGAGCTAGTCTTCATTCCTTCTTGGAGCTACAGGATATTCCACTGCAGAGACAAATTGGTTTATTCACAATGATGAACTCACCCTCTACTGATGAACACCTAAACTTTTTCCTGTGTTCTGCTATTATAATTAGTGTTGCAACACATGGCCTATTGTCTACAACTATTCATTTTTTTTTTTTTTTTTTTTTTTTTTTGAGACGGAGTCTCGCTGTGTCTCCCAGGCTGGAGTGCAGTGGCGTGATCTCGGCTCACTGCAAGCTCCGCCTCCCGGGTTCACGCCATTCTCCCGCCTCAGCCTCTCAAGTAGCTGAGACTACAGGCGCCCGCCACCACGCCCGGCTAGTTTTTTGTATTTTTAGTAGAGACGGGGTTTCACCATGTTAGCCAGGATAGTCTCGATCTCCTGACCTCGTGATCCACCCGCCTCGGCCTCCCAAAGTGCTGGGATTACAGGCTTGAGCCACCGCGCCCGGCCAACTATTCATATTTTTGCCAATGTATCTAGATACATAGAAGTGGAAGTGCTAGATCAATGGGTAAATATAACTGAAATTTTGCTAGATATTGCCAAATTCCCTTCTGAAGGTTATATCATTTGCATCAAGAATTTTCTTTTTTTTTTTTTTGAGACGGAGTTTCACTCTTGTTGCCCAGGCCGGAGTGCAATGGCGCGATCTTGGCTCATTGCAACCTCTGCCTCCCGGGTTCAAGCTATTCTCCTGCCTCGGCCTCCCAAGTAGCTGAGATTACAGGCATGTGCCACCACGCCCGGCTAATTTTGTATTTTTAGTAGAGTCGGGGTTCAAGATTTTTTTAAGCCAATATACCCACTACATTGGTTTTTGCTTTCTTTTTTCCTGAAATAACGTACGCTCTATCCATAAAGCAGTCAGAGAAGAATCCTACAGCTTCCTTACTGTCTGCTAGACACTAAAGGAAAAGAATAAAGAAATGGCGGACAGAGGCCAGGCACGGTAGCTCACACCTGTAATCTCAGCACTTTGGGAGGCCAAGGAGGACAGATCACGAGGGTCAGGAGCTCGAGACCATCCTGGCCGACACGGTGAAACCCTGTTTCTACTAAAATACAAAAAATTAGCCAGGTGTGGTAGCAGGCACCTGTAGTCCCAGCTACTCGGGAGGCTGAGGTAGGGGAATCGCTTGAACCCGGGAGGCAAAGGTTGCATTGAGCCAAGATCACACCACTGTACTCCAGCCTGGCGACAGAGCGAGACAGACAGAGAAAGAAAAGAAACAGAAGAAAGAAAAAAAAGAAAAGAAAAGAAAAGAAAAAAGAAGAGAGAGAGAGAAAGAGGGAGGAAGGGAGGCAGGGAGGGAGGGAGGGAGGGAAGGAAGGAGAAAGAAAGAAAAAGAAAGAGAAAGAGAGAGAAAGAAAGAAAGAAAGAGGGAAACAGGGAAAAAGAAAGAAAAAGGAAGGAGGGAAGGAGGGAAGGAGGGAGGGAGGGAGGGAGGGAGGAAGGAAGGAAGGAAGGAAGGAAGGAAGGAAGGAAGGAAGGAAGGAAGGGATGGGGGGAGGGAGGGAGGGAGGGAGGGAGGGAGGGAGGAAGGAAGGAAGGAAGGAAGGGAGGAAGGAAGGAAGGGGCAGACAGAAAGTAGAATGGTGGTTGCCAGGGGCTGGGAAAGGAGAATATGAGGAGCTAGTGTTTAATGGGTACAGAGTTTCACCTTGGGAAGCTGAAACAGCTCTGGAGATGTCTGCTAGTGACAGCTGCACAACAGTGTGAACCTATTTAATGCCACTGAACTATACACTTACAATTGGTTAAAAGGGTAAATTTTGCTATGTATTTTTTACCACAATATTTTTTAAAAGAAATGGCTAAATTCTAAAATCCTTAACCTGACACATGAAATCAAAAGGAAGGGATAAACAGCAGCAACACTTCAGTCCAGTGGGTAACATCCCATAATGATGCACTAGTGAGAACTTCTAGGCCAGTGGTTCACAACTGGGGGCGATTTTGCCCCCAGAGGACATTTAGCAATGTCTGGAGACATTTTTTATCGCGGTAAAATAGATAAGTTTGCCATCTTAATAATTTTTAAGTGTACAACGTAGTGGCAATAATTACATTCACAACCATCACTACTATCTGTTTTTTTTTTTTTTTTTTTTTTTTGAGACAGAGTCTCACTCTTTTGCCCAAGCTGAAGTGCAGTGGAGCAATCTCCACTCACTACGGCCTCCGCCTCCCAAGTTCAAGCAATTCTCTGCCTCAGCCTCCCAAGCAGCTGGGATTACAGGTACCTGCCACCATGCCCGGCTAATTTTTGTATTTTTAGTAGAGATGGGTTTCACCATCTTGGCTGTGCTGATCTCGAACTCCTGACCTCGTGATCCACCCACTTCGGCCTCCCAAAGTGCTGAGATTACAAGCGTGAGCCACCACGCCCAGGCTATCTGTTTCTAAAACTTTTTCATAGCCCCAAACAGAAACTCTGTGCCCATTCATCAGTAAGTCCCTATTTCCCCCTCTGGAGACACTGAATATCATGACTACCTGGGGTGAGGGATACCATTGGCATCGAGTGAATGGGGGCCATGAATGCTACTCAACATCCTACAATGCACAGGACAGACCCTCAGGACAAAGAATTATCCAACCCAAAAGGTCAATAGTGCTGAGGGTGAGAAGCCCTGCTTGGGGCTGACACGAGCATTTGGAACAGAAACTGATCACACCACACAGGCTCTACTGTAATGCAGAGGAAAGTTATGCAAGAACAGGAAAGCCTTAATTCAGATACATCCAAGTACATGCCAGGGGCCCCCAACAGATTCCTTAGCTGCTGCTCCTCCTGGCAGGGCTCTCTGGGAATGCAATGATCCCAACTACTAACGCTCAGGTTATCAAGAGGATGCCCGAGGGTGAGGTCATAGCAAAAGGGGCCTCTTTGGAACAAAAGAGCATAGGGAATAGGCACTGGTAAGAAAGGTGACTCTGAGGAATTGGAACCTCCTGGTGGTACCAGTTTTGCCTCTGAACTCCCATTCAACAAACTGGAATAGCCGGACAGCCAATTCATAAGCACATTGCCAAAATGACACTACATAGCCCTTCCAGGCAAGGGGCCACAGCTCAGCCAAATCCCAGTTCACATAGCAACAGAGGCAAAAAGCTGAATGAGTCATCAATAGATACAGTGGTAGAGGGGTGGACCTAGAGCAAGTACGTGGGGAAAATATCCTGCATAGTTCAAGATTATCCAAAAACTTCCTTAGGAAGCAAACATATGGGTTCTCAAAAGGTTCAAAGCAGTATTTCCTCCAGTTTTGGTGAAGCTCGCCTAAGCACCTGGTAAGCAGCCAGCTTGTATTCAAGCCATGCTACACATAATTGTGTTTTTATTTATTTTTTAGAAACAGGGTCTTGCTCTGTCACCTAAGCTGGAGTGCAGTGGCATGATCATAGCTTACTATAGCCTCCAACTCCTGGGCTCAAGTAATCCTCCTGCTTCAGCCTCCTGAGTAGCTGGAACTACAGGCACATGCCACCACACCCAGCTAATTTTTTAACTTTTTGTAGAGACGGGATCTCACTATGTTGCCCAGACTGGTCTCAAACTCCTGACCTCAAGAAATCCTCCAGCCTTGACCTCCCAAAACACTGGGATTACAGGCATGAGCCACCACGCATGGCCAAACCATTTGTTTTTAAACACTGTATCTCATTTAGTGTGGCAGAATGCCCACACTTTGAAAGGTATATAGAAACAGTGTCAAGGAAGGGGATGGCAGATTCACAACCCCCAGGCACAGCCACCCAGGGACAAATACTTGCTGAGTAGAAAGGCAGACAGAATCACCTGAACTACTTTTCTTCCTACCTCCCACTCCCTTTCTCCCACCCTTTATTTCTCCTTAAAGCATGTAGCTGAATGAGCAAAGCTGCACATAATAGGCCCCTACAGTATTTACTGAGCACCTTTTATGTATCAGACACACTGAGTGATTCTGTGTGGTCAGAGAGCTGCTGGATAAAGCCTATGCCAGAACCAGCCATTTAGGCTGCAAAGCCAGGATTAGGCCCTGCCATTTACCAAGTAACCCTGGCTTCCTGTGCCTATACTCTGGTCAAGGAGCTTCATATTCTGGCTTCTTCCAGAGACATTCCTGAAGATGCAAGGTGGTCCCCAGACCACCTTAGTGAGGGCAAATAAAGCTGCACGGGGCAAACGCTGAGCTCTGACCCTGCTCTACTGCAGCCTGGCCCCAACCTCTGGGGTTAAGTGGGACCGTTCACGTGGCATTCAAAGTTCCTTCATTCACCCACCAAAAGGTTCCCATAGATCCCTCTGCTCCAGGTACCAGAAGTATCTATCTGGCTCCATCTTTCACAGGGAGAGGAAAACGCACTCTAGTTTACAAAACCTAAACCCAGAGACTTATATTCTTCTGGCATCATTAACCACCTTCCCCACTTGATGGGTTGAGGAGGTTCTCTGCCAGCCTTAATGCCTCCTCCTCTAAAAACTGACCACCTCGTTTTCTTCCTGAAAAGGACAGGTCTAGTCACTGTCATTTTCCTGTTCATAGAATACGCAACATGGAAATTAAAAAGTCCCAATCTTCAACTGTTACAAACCTTCAGCCTGTTGAAAACTAACAAAGCTCCAATCCTTCCTCATGGCAGGGAGGCTGTGTGCTGTAGGGATTAGGAGTGTGGGCTTCAGTGGTCAGGCACAGTGGCTCACGCCTGTAATCCCAGCACTTTGGGAGGCTGAGGCAGGCGGATCACAAGGTCAAGACCAGCCTGGCCAACATGATGAAACCCCGTCTCTACTAAAAATACAAAAATTAGTAGCAGGCGCCTGTAATCCCAGCTACTTGGGAGGCTGAGGTAGGAGAATCGCTTGAACCCGGGAGGCAGAGGTTACAGTGAGCCGAGACTATGCCACTGCACTCCAGCCTGGGCAACAAGAGCAACTCTGTCTCAAAAAAAAAAAAAACAAAAAAAAAAACACCCTACAAAATTTAGCTGGGCTTGGTGGTGTGCTCCTGTAATCCCAGCTGCTTGGGAGGCTGAGTCAGGAGAATCACTTGAATCCAGGAGGTGGAGGTTGCAGTGAGCTGAAATCATGCCACTGCACTCCAGCGTGGGTGACAGAGCAAGACTGTCTTAAAAAAAATAAATAACAACAACAACGAAAAAAAACATGTGCGCTTCAGAGCCGGAACTAGACAGACTTGGGCTTGAGCCCAGCTCTGTCCCATGCTAACTGTGTGATCTTGGGCAAGTTACTTAACTTCTCTGTGCCTGGTCTTTTCTTAATTGTGGCCTCCTCACAGGGTTTGAAGAGTTAAATGAGGTAATTCAGGTCAAGGGTTTAGCACAGAAACTGACCCATTCTAAATGCTCAATCATATCACCATTAGGTACCTTTGCCATCAGAACACGGATGCAGAACAGCTTCTCATTTCATCCTGAAAGCAGCCTAAGACCTACACCTTTATGATCCTTGCTGTCACAGGTACTAGACTTCAAAGGATGTGGTCAAGGTGACACAGCCACTCCCTTGTTCACAATGCATGCCCTTAAACAGTGGTAGCACTTAGCCAACCACCAGATCTGCTCTCTGTCACCTCTCCCCACCCGAGCACAGGCTCCTGAATCCTCCACAGCGAGTGTGGTTGTTAACAGTGGTTCAGACATTCTGTGCCTCAATTTGAGTACAGGGTCCTTCATTCTCTAGCTGCATGACTCTGGGGCTACTTAACTTCTCTATGCCCCAGTTCTATCAGCTGTAAAATGAAGATGATAATCGCACCTTCCTTGGGATTACTTAGAACAGTGCCTGGCAAATAGAAAGCATTACTTTTTTTTTTTAAAGAGACAGGGTCTCCCCACGTTGCCCAGGCTGGAGCACAGTAGCCATTCACAGCATGGTCATAGTGCACTACAGCCTCGAATTCCTAGACTCAACCAATCCTCCTGCCTCAGCCTCCTGAGTAGCTGGGACTACAGGCACATGATACCATGCCTGGCTTTTTTTTTCTTTTTTTTTTTTTTCTCAACAAAAGAGCGTCTGGGACCTCAAATTCAGCACTGTCTCAAACCCAACTCATTTCAGCATCCCTTACCCCAGCTTCCTCTCCTACCACTAACCCGCTATGGGGAATTTGGCTGCCCCCAAACATTCCAGTTCCTTAAACACTTGTGGGCCAGCCCCCATACCCTAGGTCTGGCAAGCCCAACCCAGCTCTGAGGTCACTGCCACTCCACAGACTTTCTTTCTTCAGCCCTTTCCGCAGTACCTGTAGCAGACTCCTCACTGCTTCCCATCAGCACACTGTCTACCCTCAAGTGTTGGCAAGGTTGATGCCTTCTCCTGTGGTCCCAGGCCTGGTAGTGTCTGATACACAGCAGGCAATGAGTAAGCAAATAATTTGGCATCTATTCGACCTACTGAAAATACTCATTGGATTTTTTTTTTTCCCAAGACGGAGTCGTGCTCTGTCGCCCAGAGCTGGAGTCCAATGGCGCAATCTCGGCTCACTGCAACCTCCACCTCCCAGGTTCAAGCAATTCTCCTGCCTCAGCCTCCCGAGTAACTAGGATTATAGATGCGTGCCACCACGCCCTGCTAATTTTTGTATTTTTAGTAGAGATGGGGTTTCACCATGTTGGCCAGACTGGTCTCGAACTGCTGACCTCGTGATCCGTCCACCTCAGCCTCCCCAAGTGCTGGGATTACAGGCTTGAGCCACCGTATCCAGCCAATACTCATCGGATTTAAAGGTAACTTTCTCAGTTTAAACTGCCCACGTTCCAAATATAGCATCTCAGAGGGAACTGTGGGTAGCTAGACTAGGGCAGCAGGTTCTATCTGGAAATGTCAGTATTACAAAACGCCCATGGGATGAGGGAGAGTCTGAGCTCCCGGCTCCATCCCCTCCTCAGGCCAGCACGTGAGTTTAATTTCCCTCTGGCCTCTGGTTCCAGTGCCCCTTTGCTATCACTAAAATTTTGGGATGGGCAAAAGACTAGAACAATCCACAGCTCTCACTATATAGACCAGTTCTTTACATTTTTCAGGTTCCAAGTGCTCAAGTTCTACTGGAGGTGAGCTTTGGGAATGCATACCTACACAAGTCTGCCTTTTCCATCTTTTTAATCTTCTCACTGAACCCGCAAGGAAAATGTCTACTGCATCAAAAAACCCTCAGCCCACCTAAAGCACCTCAGGGCTGGTAAAAGCCTAGCTGCAGCCCACAACCACTCCCTCAAAAGCAAGGCACTAGGTCACTGTATCCACTACCACTGCAACCCCACCAGTCAGGGAAAGAATATTAAGAACATTGGTGAGAATTGGGGCTTGGACTTGGACATGTCAACCTGACAATGCACTGGTGTCTTCACCCACAGTCAGACACACTCATGTACCAGCCCTCGCAAGTCTTACCATGGCTGGGGCTTTATCTGCCATGTCCCTGGCACAGGCAGACAGCCAGGAAGCCGGGCACTGCCAGTCAGCAAGCAACCTGACCATGGTTCCAGACCAAGGTGTCTGCCACCGTACTGTTCTGCCACACCCACATGCAGGCTGCCTTCTTCCTCCTTGATCCCCAACACCCTGCTGCAGCTTCATCGAGGCTGGCAAGCAGACAAGACCTCCACTGTGCCCATGACCATGCCATACTGAGTCAGACAGTAGGACCAAAACCCACTATGAATACAGAAGCCGATCTAATGCAAATGTATCTGCATTTTAGGAGACCACTGCAATCTGGCACAGACCCAGCCTATGGAAAACTCCTTGCCCCTTTCATTCACAGCGGCAAATTTCCCCTCCAGTCTCTGGCAGTAGAAAAAGCGGCAGGGGGCAGGGCGCAGTGGCTCACGCCTTAATCCTAGCACTTTGGGAGGCCGAGGAGGGTGGATCACCTGAGGTCAGGAGTTCGAGACCAGCTTGGCCAACATGGCAAAACCCTGTCTCTACTAAAAATACAAAAACTAGCCGGGAGTGGTGGCAGGCGCCTGTAATCCGAGCTACTTGGGAGGCTGAGGCAGGAGAATCACTTGAACCCGGGGACGGAGGTTGCGGTGAACTGAGTTCCCACCACTTCACTCCAGCCTGGGCAAAAGAGTGAGACTCTGTCTCAAAGAAAAAAAAAAAAAAAGACAAGAAAGAAAAAGCGGCAGGGGTCTCACTTTGCCACTTGTGTTTATCTGCTTTTTACAACATAAGATGCGTGAAAGTAATTAGCAATAATAATTGATTCCTAATGCCCCGTAGTTGTCTCTGGAGACCACCTTCCTGGAACTTTCCCTAGGTAAGTTCTTTGGTAATGAGTCTCCTAAGAAGCTCCTGAAAGTGGGATGTAGCGTTGGCTGACAGCCAGGGAAATCGGCAATTTTCCAAGTTTGATTTCAACTGAAATTTGGAGCTGGGAGTACTTCTGGTCCCTCCTTCAGGGATATGAACGTTAGGAGATGGAACCCGGACACAATTCTTATCCTTGGGAACCGAGGCTTCCCCACTATCCCCTGCCACCAGGAGCGGCCCGGGGGATCCGGGGAAGACACGCAGAGTGGGGTGTGAGTCGGGGACCCCGGGACCCCGTGGCCCGCGCTTCCGGTAGGGAGCTGAGGAGGTAGTCGCCCCGGCCTGTGCTCCCCGCAGGCCTCAATTTCCCATTCTTGAAGGGGGTCTCCCGTGCGACCCAGGGCCCGGGAGGGCCGCTCACCTCTCGCGCCGAGCGGAGCTGCTGGCGCAGAGCGTCCTTGCAGCCGTAGGGGCCGCCCTCGCCCGTGCCGCGGGGCTGGAAGTGGGCCTCGACGCGCGTGGCGCCGCGGTAGGCGCCCTGGTAGAAGGCGGGCCAGCCGAGCTCCAGCAGCGGCGGCTCCAGGTCCGACTGCTCGGGGAAGTAGGTGCCAGACGAGCAGTCATGCGAGGAGCCGAACGAGTCCTCGGCCGCCGCCGCCGCGCCCTCCTCTCCTGGCCTCTCCGCCGCGCGCAGGATGGCGTGCACCTCATCGGGGTTCAGGAAGCGAGCCAGGCGCTCGCGTCGCAGGAAGGCCGCGAAGGCTTCGGGGCCGCCGGCCACCAGCTCCTCCAGAGCCAGGCGCCGTGACTCGCTGAACAGCTCGGCCGGGTTGGGCGGCCCGCACGGAGACAGGCAGGCAGCCGGCAGTTCGTCCAGGCCCTCGGACAGCAGAGCCATAGCGGCACTCGGACGCGACAGCCCTCGGACAAGAACCAGCCTGCAGGCCCACTTTATAGGCAACCTTTGAATCAAACAGGCCCGCGCCATTGGCCGCACCTCCCCGCCTCGACTCTCCCATTGGCTGCATTCCTTCCAATAGCGGAGCGAGGCGGGGCGCAAGCCTCTACGGTTCCGCCCCCTCATGCGTTATTGGCTGCGATGCTGGGGTTGCTAAGCCGAATTTAAACTTGCAGGGGCGAGGCGGGCCGCAGAGCAGGGACAGAGCGGGGAGAGCTGGGCTCCTGGCCATCCCAGGGCGCCCCCTGCCGGCCGCCCCCCAGTGCGGCCCTACAAGGCCAGGGACAGTCAGGCATAGGCAGTGAGGAGAGGCAGGTGCCGGCTCCCAGACACGTTGGCCACGCTGCTCCTAGGCTCTCAGAGCTTTGGTATGGCCAAACATATCGTCTTTATCCCCTGCCTTTAACCACGTATTCATTCATTAAAAAAATACCGGCTCATCATATTAGGACCGCTCCTTTGCTTACACCCTCGGGTAGTCTTCTCTCATTTCATCAGTTTTTGCCTTGTAAAACTCCAACCGGCCGGGCGCGGTGGCTCACGCCTGTAATCCCAGCACTTTGGGAGGCCGAGGCGGGCGGATCACAAGGTCAGGAGATCGAGACCACGGTGAAACCCCGTCTCTACTAAAAATACAAAAAAAAAAAAAAAAAAAAAAATGAGCCGGGCGCAGTGGCGGGCGCCTGTAGTCCCAGCTACTCGGGAGGCTGGGGCAGGAGAATGGCGTGAACCCAGGAGGCGGAGCTTGCAGTGAGCCAGGATCGCGCCACTGCACTCCAGCTTGGGCGACAGAGCAAGACTCCGTCTCAAAAAAAAAAAAACAAAAAAACTCCAACCAACCCTGGTTGTATCCTACTTTGCACCTGCACCCCGGCAGCCCTACAGGGCTGGAGAAAAAAACAAAAAGAGCATAACCATGCTTACTGACTGGTCATGTTTTACATTCATAATCTGTAAGACTACCTGCTAGGAGGCCGGGCGCGCAGTGGCTCACGCCTGTAGTCCCAGCATTTTAGGAGGCCTAGGAGGGCGGATCACCTGAAGTCAGGAGTTTGAGACCAGCCTGACCAACACGGTGAAACCCCGTCTCTACTAAAAATACGAAAATTAGCCGGGCATCTTGATGTACGCCTGTAATCCCAGATGCTCGGGAGGCTGAGGCAGGAGAATCACTTGAATGCGGGGAGAGGAGGTTGCAGTGAGTCCAGATCACACCACTGCACTCCAGCCTGGGCGACAAGAGCGAAACTCCATCAAAAACAAAACAAAACAAAACAAAAAAACTGCCTGGTAGGCCACATTTCCCTCATTCTCTCTACCTTTTCCTCTCTGACAGCTTGCCTCCTATGTCACGGAGAACACAGAAGCAATGAGAAGGGAATGTCCACGTGCGCCCATCTAGTCTACCTTCCTGTCTCCATCGCTGCCCATATACTGGGCATTGATGAACTGCGCCTGTGCCCATCCAACCCCAACCCCTCTGCCTGGGCACTTCCAGCCCCTCTACTACTCACCAGCATCACTCCAGCAACCTCCTTCTTTCTCCTGGAACATCAGCTTCCCTCTTTACTGATTCATTTCTATCAACCTACACGCATGCTGAAATATTTTTCGTCTTAAAACAACCCTCTTTTGACTCTACATTCCTCTAAAGCTCCCCATCTCTCTTCTTACTTTTGCAGCATAAAATCTCAGATGTGGCTGGCCATGGTGACTTGCACCTGTAATCCCAGCACTGTGGGAGGCCAAGGGAAGAGGATCACTTGAGCCCAGGAGTTTGAGACCAGCCTGGGCAACATAGTGAGATCCTGTCTCTACAAAAAAATACAAAAGTCAGCTGGGCATGGTGGTGCGCCTAACTCTTAGTGCATGGCAGTGCTCCTGTTGGTCCCAGCCACTGGGAAGGCTGAGGCAAGGGATCACTTAAGCCCAGGAGTTTGAGGCTGTAGTGAATTATGATCACACCACTGCACTCCAGCCTGGGTGACAGAGTAAGACCCTGTCTCAAAAAAAAAAAAAAGAAAAGAAAAGAAAAAGAAACTCTCAAACCAGTTGTCTATACCTGCTGTCTCCAGTTCCCTTCCAGCCCTCTTCAATCAGGCTAAAACCCTCACTTCTTTACCAAAACCTCTTGTCAGGTTCATCATGAGTTCCACAGAGCTAAATCCAACAATCAATTTTCAGTCCTCATCTTTCTTATGTAAATGAAAAGTGCGTCATAAATGTGAGAGGTTGCTATTATTATTTAGTAACCAATAACCTTTTTAAATGGATGAATGCCTGCGGCTATTCAGACGCCTCTCCCTCTCTTCCCCTGCGCTCCTCATCCCTTTGTGAAATTTCTCAAGAATAAGTGTGGGGCCTTCCATGTGTCCCTGCTCTGGTATCCAGTGTCTGGGAGGCTATAAGAGAGCACCTTTTTTTCTTTCTTTTTTTTTTTTTTGAGATGGAGTCTTGCCCTGTCACCCAGGCTGGAGTGCAATGGTGTGATCTCGGCTCACTGCAACCTCTGCCTCCCAGGTTCAAACGATTCTCCTGCCTCAGCCTCCAGAGTAGCTGGGATTACAGGCTCGTGCCACCAGGCCCGGCTAATTTTCTGCATCTTTAGTAGAGACGGGGTTTCACCACATTGGCCAGGCTGGTCTCGAACTCCTCACCTTGTGATCCAACACCCTTTTCATCCTCTTTAAAGAAAAACACCAACAAAGTTCTGTGTGGGACAAGGACCAAGGATTGTGGTCTGAGGCTGTGCAACCACATAGCTTCTGTATGGCTGTAATGCTTGAGGTAAAAAATGAGAATGGCCAGGGCCTTAGCTGCTGTGTTGCTGTCATAAGGTGAAGTACTTTATAGTATTATACTTCCCCACAATAAGCACACGAGGGGAAAGAGTGGAATAGGGCAGGGGGAAGAGGACAGGACACATCAGTGTACTCCAAGAATGGGACAGAGGAGAGGGGCACCCTTGTCATGAGACAAATGTCATGAGAGGCCAGGTACGGTGGTTCACACCTATAATCCCAGCACTTTGGGAGGTCAAGGCGGGCAGATCACTTGA
This sequence comes from Macaca nemestrina, assembly GCF_043159975.1. Classification (NCBI taxonomy): domain Eukaryota; kingdom Metazoa; phylum Chordata; class Mammalia; order Primates; family Cercopithecidae; genus Macaca; species Macaca nemestrina. The sequence goes on from NC_092139.1 coordinate 25,876,826, forward strand.
GGTCAGGAGTTGGAGACCAGCCTGGCCAGCATGGTGAAACTCTGTCTCGATTAAAAATACAAAAAATTAGCTGGACATCATGACAAGCGCCTGTAATCTCAGCTACTTGGGAGGCTGAGGCTGGAGAACCGCTGGAACCCGGGAGGCAGAGATTGCAGTGAGCCAAGATCGCGCCACTGCACTCCAGCCTGGGTGAAAGAGTGAGACTCCGTCTTAAAAAAATAAAAATAAATAAATAAATATCAGGAAAAACTTTGAAAATGTATGGAATAAATATATGCAACTCTAGGGCCTCATGTTAATTTCAAAGAGAATATTTGACAGAATGAAGGTCATTCCCAACCACCAATCTTTTCTTGAATTCATCAGTTTTCACCATCTCCCAGTGTGGAGAGACATCTGCTCCAGGTCTGAGCCCCCAAAGCTCCCTCTACTTCAGGGGCCTCATGGGAAAGCCCTCTGTGGGGAAGGGGTGGGGTAAGGGGGAAGAGACTAGAAGCCCTCACCCACCCTCTATTCCAGAAACCTCCTCTTTGTGAATTCAAGTCAGCACTGTTCAAGTGAGCTCACAGCAATAACCACTCACACTAGCAGGTGTTATTAAAAGGAATTTAATAATTTTAATTAAAAACTCTTAACAGCGAATTCCGTCACAGGCCTTGGCATCTGGAAGCAACTCCAGGGACATGTGCCCCCTTTGGGATGTGGCTGACCCACGGTTTTGGACCCGAGGCCCACCGGTGCCGCGTGGCGAGGGGCTACCTGGAAGTTACTTCAATACGATATCAAAGATCCGCGAAGATTTTTTTAAAAAAAGTTTTAAATATATTAGACTCTCTTGATTGCCATTTTTACACAAAGCTGCTGATACAGTATACAGAGTTTTAACTTTTTTTTTTCACATAAAATACATTTTTTAAAGTGTTCTCTGTACATCAGTGGCTTCTGGTCTGGTGAATTATTGCGGAGGGCTGGGGGTCTGCAGACTTTTCCTGGGTGTGCAGAGCCAGGCCCCGCACGGTGGCACTTGCAATGCCCATGGGAAGCGGGCCCTCTGGCCAACCAGAGAGTCCTGTCGGGGAGAGGGCTATAGCTTCTGGCACAGGGGGTCACTTTTGCAGAGTCATCCACTGACCATTGGACCCTTTGCTCTTATGTGCCCTGGGGCAGGGGAGACCATCCCCAAGTTACAAATAGCAAGAGTTAAATACAATCTTTCTGGGCATCTTGAAAGGAGCACCCTTCTTGAAAGTACCCCAGTATCCTGCTCTAGAAGAGAGAGCAGATAGGTGAGAGAGCTCAGGATGAAAAGGTATCTGACACCAACAACCACAATGGTCTCATGTTATTACAAAGCCAGCAAACCGGTGGGGCAGGACAGGGTACACACCCTTGTTAACTTTTCTAAGCCCCTTGGAAATGGATCAAACGGTGCAGAGCAGTTTTACTTATGCTGCATATTTGATGGAGAATTCTATCCTGAAGTCTTCAGTAGCTCTGGGCCTAGAGTTTATTCGGCTTCCCTAAGCTACTCGCCAGAAACCCACAGTCTGGTGATAGCCACCAACTTTCAATTGTTTGGGGCATATGATGCTGAGTCATGCAGCACCTGCTTTGGAAGTGGTCTCCTTTAATCTAATGAGGAGCTGCCACAGGACCTGGGTCTCAGCAGGAGCCAGGCATCTGGCTGACTTTGCCTGGTTTCTCCCAGCTCCCGAATCCACCCCTGCCATGGAGGGAGGCAGATTCCTGGGGAAAGGCTTTGATGCTGAAGGAAGCAGCAACTTTTCCTCCCATTATCCATTAGTGGGGTGAGGGGACTATGTAATAAATGAGCCACCATGAGCAAGAAACAATGACTTTAAAAACCTGAGATGCATTTGGCAGCAAATTGCAGAACAGTCTTCTAGACACTGATCTCAAGCTGATATTATAGAGTCCCCCAAAGATGCTGGCTGAAGGCAGCTATCACTGAAAGTTCCAGATGGAGCTGGATGATGTCTGCCTGGAACCCGAGACCCAGCATCTATAACTGCTGGCAAATGTTATCCAGGGGTGGCCATGACAGCTGTTCCCAGCTAAAGGAATTCAGACTCTAAGGATTCTGGGAGCTGAAAAGCAAAGGGTCGCTGGACCAAGATGCAGACACTTTGCCTCAGGTGACTTGAATGGGACTGCTGATGCCTGTGATCCCCAAGGGGCAGAAACCACAAAGAACAATTCTCTTGACTCTGTCTTATTCCTCCTTTATCCGCAGAACCTAACATAGTGGCTGGCATGTTGCAGCTACTCAGTAAATTACGTGAGTGAATTAATGAATGACGGCGGCTCATTCATTGGAGGTTAGTCTCCAACTTGTCTCTCAACACTCAGAAGACCTACAGGGAAAGCTCCCCAGGGACTTAAAGCCCCAAGAGGGGATGGTTTATCCCTGGCTGAAAACATGAGCCAATGCCTGAGAGTCACCCGTGTGTGAAGTCAGCTCCTGTCAGGGAATCACCTGGGATTCCCAGCCTTCTGGGTGGAGAGGAATGGCCCAGGAGGCAGGAGGCATGCGGAAAAGGAGGGAATGGCCTCAGGTGCTCAGTGGGTTGGGCAGCACATGCCTTCAGTGTTTGGCCCCTGAGCAAAAAGATCGGAAAACCTGCCCAGCTCTCTCCTGAGGAGCACGTGGCTTCCCTCAGAACTCCCTACCTTGTAGCTAAGGTCGGCTCATGAGGGCTTTCAGCATCAGTCTGGGCTCATACTGTTTTACAGCCAATGGTACGTGTGTTTTACATCATCCTGTCCTGTTCCAGCCACAGCCTGAGATGTTGAAGAGCCCACCCCAGATGGCAGGCACGTGGGAAGCATCTGTGCACCTGTCTTCAGCCTCCTGGGCCGCCTCCACCTCTACTCTAGAATACATCTATCCTGGCACTGGGGTGGAGGTGGCCTGATGCTGAGAACCTCTCCCCTTCCAGCAGCCACCAAGGGTGCAGTCACTCCCATGGGCCCTCTACTCTCTGGTCCAGTCGCTCTGCTCCTGGGAAAGCATCACTCAGGCTCCCTGAAGTCCAGCTTCCTCTCTGCGTTATGGGGCCGTGGGGGCCACAGTAGGGGGCTAAGAATGAAGAATGACAAAAAGCAGATCCCATGACAAAAGTTGTGGCACAAGGCGGGGATGGTCTTCCAGCCCCAAGCCCCTAGCCCAGGTGCCCCTCAGGGAAAGTTTCTCATAGACTGAGAAAGAAGTGGGTTAAAAAGAACCCAGATCTGTTCCCCAGATTAAAATCTGGACCTAGGGGACCCCTTCAGAGCTCTAAGGAGGTAGTTTAAGGACAAATAAAAGGCGCACAGAGCAGGGGACAACCTGCAGCTTGTTGGTTGCACCAAAAGGTTCTGGCTGAGCCTGTGGGCAGTGCCCGTGCCATGGGCAACTCCAAAGGGGGTCCTGGGAGAATCAGCAGTGAGGGGAGAACAGCCATTCACAGTCCTCCCTCCCCAGCATCAGGAAGGCTGGGACTATGAAACTGCAGAGCTGGGCAAGACCCAACTCCGGCCCTACCACGGCTCTCCTGAATGCAGGACGGGATATTGACCACGTGCACCCTGGATTCGCAGATTTGGGACATCACCACTCCTGCAAGTGCAGGCTGGGAGCCCCTGGGCCAGGCAGGAACTCAAAAGGGCTGACTGGCAAATCTGCCTCACCAAGCATCCCCAGAAAAGCAAAAGCTGGGCCCGGGATCCTGAGCACTGACTCCACACACATGACTGATGGGGGTGGATGGGGGTGGGAGGTGGAGGTAGGCTGGCCCCTAATTGCTTGCTCTGACAGCTCAGTCTGAGGAGGGCTGGCTGAGATGGGCTGGGCTGAAACAGTCTGGATATTCACAAAGACCCAAGGGTGCTGGGCTCTGTCACTGTTAACTAGCGACTGTTTTTTTAAATTAACTGGCCTCTCTGGCTGGAAAAGCATTCCAATGGAAGCTCCTCACTTAGCTTCATTTTTCCAGCACCAGCCAGTAAAACCCAGTGACCGTGATACGATCAGCAAGAAGAAGTGAATTCAGATACCTCCCTCCCTCTAGGAGTTTTACAGACTGCAGGAATTTTTAAAATCAGATATACTTTTGTAAATACTGACCTTGTCCCCCTCCCACACCCTTCTGCCTTTGGCACTTCCATCCAAGAGGAAAACATGATTTGGTTGATTCCAGAAATGGAATCGCCTGGTTTTCCCCCTTTATCCCTGGATGGTCATACAGCTGGCTCCTGGCATGGGTAGAAGTGTGGCTCTCAACAAGGCTGCAGGGAGCAGGTCTGTGTCCATCTCATCTACCCATGTAGGTTCCTGGCTCCCTCTGAACACAGCGAGGACTTCTCGCTCCTGTCAGGTGTGGCTGGTGGCCCAGACCTTGGGATGACTCTGAGCAGGACTATGGGTCTCAGCTTAGCAGGTCCCCTCCCCTGCTAAAGCCACATTGGCAGTGGTAATGAGACTCTGAGTCTTAATTTCCATCCTTTTGGGAATACCCCATACATTCTAAGCCCCCTTGCTTCCCCTGAGCCCAGGTATGTCATTCCTACACACACTGATCGAGCTTGGGTGTGCGTGTGTGTCTGTGTGTGTGTGTGTGTGTTGATGTGACATGCACATACTGATCCGGAGAAGCCTTTATACCAAGAATAGAGCTGGGATCTCAAGCCCACCCTCCCAAGATCAGACAGCAGAGTGAGCCAGGAGGCCATGACGGGCCTTGTGTCAGATGGCAGACAATGCAGCAGGAAGCAGAACCATGGGACATGGGACATGGGATGCTATGGGCAGCCAGGTGAGGGCTGGGGTCTGAGTTCCTCTGAAAAGCAGAGCCCACCTCTCCCCAGCTGCCCTATGACACCTCCCCAGCCAGGGCTGTCGGGCTGGCCTGGATTCCAGGAGCCCCTCTCCAGGCATCTCCCTCCTCCATCACACGGAGACTAGGAGATACGGCAACAGCCATGCACCTTCTCCTCCATCTCCTCTATGGGGGCCTTGAACTTTAAAAGTGGGGGATCTCCGCTGGTGACCGTGTAATATACCGAGGTCCCATTGCTGCTGTACGGTGAAGTTCTGCCTCCGATCAAGGGGGCCTTGCCTTCACTGCTACTCTCGCCCGTCCTGGCCATGCTGCTGCCCAGGTGGGTGCTAAGGAAGGGGTGGCTGAGCAGCTTGGCTGCAGCCCGCTGCCGCTTCAGCTCCAGAAGCGTCTGAGGGCTCTGCTCCTTGTAGCTGCTCCAGGGCGGGGTGGCGTCAGCCACGCCAGGGTTGCCATAGGCCATGCTGTAGTCGGGCACCTCATGCACCTTCCAGACATCGCCATTGGCCAGTGCATACTGGTAGGCACTGACCGGAGCCCGGAGGCCATTCTCAACAGGCATGTCCAATTCACCTCGTGGGATCTTGGTAGGAAATTCGGAGAGTAGCACTGGCTTCTCCAGCCTGGGGTTCTGCGAGTGAGAAGGACAACATTACCAGCTGGCTGGAAGATCTGAACCTACTATCCACCTGGCTCTCTGCTGAGGGCATTATTCTTTAGACCTTTCCCCTATCTGTTTTCCCTCTCTGGGTATTGGGGCCAGGGTTGTCCTTTGGGGAACCCCCAATCTATGAATTTTTGTAGAGCTGACTGACCCCTGGTCTTGCTCCAGGGCCTGGATCATGACCTAAGGCCTAGCCAGTCAACATATTTCACTACCGGGATTGGCCCAGGGATGAGTTCTTAACTGAAATTGCTTCAGTGAAGCAACCCTGGGACTTCTGCGAGAACAATTGGGAAAGAGAAGTTTCTGTAGGAACTGTGGGTAGTAAGAATGATGTAAGCTGAGGGCTGGGGAGATATTATGTTGAAGGGTCTGCTTGCAAGTGAAGTTGACATGAAGGAAAACTAAGAGAGACTGCATCCCAATGACACATTTGAAGCCCAGGATCCTTCCAGGCCCAGACTTTTCAGTTGCATAAGCCAATAAATTCCTTGTGTGTAAGTCCATTTTAGTTGGGTTTTTCAGTCACTTGTAATCCTTCCTCTGTATTTGAAGCATGTCTCACAAAGATTCTTACCCAGGGACCCTGTATACCCAATAATCCTTGGATAACAAGAGTTTGAAAAGTAGCTGCTTCCTAAAAACTATAAACTAAAAAATAGATACAAGCGACAATAACATTTAAAGCACAGCAAAAATCACCATGAACAAGGAACAAGGTCAAAAGACACATGAAGAAACTAGAAAAATATTTTCAACATATACGACAGAAAAGAGAGTAATTTTCAAAAAGTATAAAGAACTCTTCAAAGTTTTTTGTTTTGTTTTGTTTTGTTTTTGAGGCGGAGTCTCGCTCTGTCGCCCAGGCTGGAGTGCAGTGGCCGCATCTCGGCTCACTGCAAGCTCCGCCTCCCGGGTTTACGCCATTCTCCTGCCTCAGCCTCCCGAGTAGCTGGGACTACAGGCGCCCGCCACCTCGCCCGGCTAGTTTTTTGTATTTTTTTTTTTTTTAGTAGAGACGGGGTTTCACCGTGTTAGACAGGATGGTCTCAATCGCCTGACCTCGTGATCCGCCCGTCTCGGCCTCCCAAAGTGCTGGGATTACAGGCTTGAGCCACCACGCCCGGCCTTTTTTTTTTTTTTTTTTAAACGGAGTCCTGCTCTGTCTCTTACGCTAGAGTGGAGCAGTGGTGCAATCTCGCTCACCACAACCTCTGCCTCCCGTGTTCAAGCAATTCTCCCACCTCAGCCTCCCGAGTAGCTGGGATTACAGGTGCACACCACCACACCCAGCTAATTTTCATGTTTTTATAGAGACGGGGTTTCACCATGCTGGCCAGGCTGATCTTGAACTCCTGACCTCAAGTGATCCACACTCCTCGGCTTCCCAAAATGCAGAGATTGCAAGCATGAGCCACCATGCCCAGCCAAAAGTCAATTTTTAAAAGACTACCTACCCAGACCGGGAGTGGTGGCTCACGCCTGTAATCCCAGCACTTTGGGAGGCCGAGGTGGGTGGATCACGGGGTCAGGAGATCGAGACCATCCTGGCTAACACAGTGAAACCCCGTCTCTACTAAAAATACAAAAAATTAGCCGGGTATGGTGACGGGTGCCTGTAGTCCCAGCTACTCAGGAGGCTGAGGCAGGAGAATGGCGTGAACCTGGGAGGCAGAGCTTGAGCCGAAATCTTACCACTGCACTCCAGCCTGGGCAACAGAGCGAGACTCTGTCTAAAAAAAAAAAAACAAAAAAAAACCTACCTACCCAATAAAAATAGTAGGCAGAGGATACTAATATGCAGCCCACAGCAAAATATATAGATATACATGGCATTGGAAAAAAGTATTCATCCTCACACATCGTTAATAATATAAAAATTAAAACAACAAAATATCACTTTTAGATATCACATTGACAAATATGTTTAAAGTGTGTTATTACTCAGTGTTGGCAGGGGTATAGGGAAATGAGTGAGAATGTAAATTGCTACAGTCTTTTTGATGGACAATTTTGCATCATCCTTCAGTGAAATTTTTTTTCTTTTTTTCCTTTCTTCTCTCCCCAGCTCTTCAGTAAAAAAAAAAAAAAAAAAAAATAGGCCTGGCGCGGTGGCTCAAGCCTGTAATTCCAGCACTTTGGGAGGCTGAGACGGGCGGATCACGAGGTCAGGAGATCGAGACCATCCTGGCTAACACGGTGAAACCCCGTCTCTACTAAAAATACAAAAAAAAAAAAAAAAAAAAAATAGCCGGGTGACGTGGCGGGCGCCTGTAGTCCCAGCTACTTGGGAGGCTGAGGCAGGAGAATGGCGTAAACCCAGGATGCGGAGCTTGCAGTGAGCTGAGATCCGGCCACTGCACTCCAGCCTGGGCGGCAGAGTGAGACTCCGTCTCAAAAAAAAAAAATTATAATAATAATGATAATAATTTTTTAGAAAAGATTATATACTTTGCACCAGCAAGCCTATTTCCCAGATTTTCTCTCTCATTAGTGCAAAGCCTAAAAGTCATCACTGGGCAAGCAGGAAATTGTGGCCAGTACTTCTATTGGAATGTTCTGTAGCTTGTAAAAAGAATGAACGAAGTCTCCATGAGTTGGCATGGAAAGATGTCGAAGATATATACATAATCTAGTTTTCTAACATATATATAATAACACATATATATAATAACATATATATATGGTAATATGTGATAAGGCAAAGAACACTTTCCTTAGTAAGTTTCCATTTATGAGTGTGTATTTCTTCTCTTTCTCCTTTTAGAGTCAGGGCCTCACTATGTTGCACAGGCTGGTCTTGAACTCCTGGTCTCAAGTGATCCTCTCACCTCAGCCTCCCAAAACACTGGGATTACAGGCATGAGCCACCGAGTCCACTTTTTTTTTTGTTAATGGCTCCTTCTGAACTATGCAGGCAGACTGATGCCATGTCATGCGGAGACCGTTTCTTGGTGGTCCTAGTCAGTGCTTCTCAAACTTCGATGTGTATGTGAGTTGCCTAGGGATATTGTTAAAATCCGTATTCTGATTCAATAGGTCAGGGTTGGGGCCTGAAATTTGGCACTTCTAAGAATTTCCTGCTGATGTTTAGAGTGGCAAAGATCTGAGACACTGATCCCATCTTCGATGCACATTGGCATCATCTAGACCATTAAAAACATGTACAGGCCGAGCGCGGTGGCTCACGCTTATAATCCCAGCACTTTGGGAGGCTGAGGTGGATGGATCACTTGAGGTCAGGAGTTCAAGACCTGCCTGGCCAACATGGTGAAACCTTGTCTCTACTAAAAGAAAAATACAAAAATTAGACAGGTGCAGTGATGCATGTCTCCAATCCCAGTTACTCAAGAGGCTGAGGCAGGATAATTGTTTGAAGCAGGAGGCAGAGGTTGCAGTGAGCCAAGATTGTATCATTGCGCTCCAGCCTGGGCAACAGAGTGAGACTCCATCTCAAAAAAAAAAAAAAAAAAAAAAACCCATATACAACACCAATCTGAAAACATCACATATTATATAATTCCAAGTATATACCATTTTGGAAAAGCAAGACTATGGAAACAGTAGAAGATCAGTTGTTGCTAGGGTTTGGGGAGGAAGCATAAGTAGAACACCAGGGCTGTTTAGTGGGATAGACTTGGTCTCTTTAACCAGTTGTTCGCAATCTCAGCTGTCTAATATAACCACTTAAACCAATTGGCGAGAGCATTCTGTGTGACCCTATCATGACGGACACATGACATTATGCATTTGTCAAAACCCACAGGAGGTACAGCACAAAGAGCAAACCCAACATAAACTATGGGCTTTAGTTCACAATAAAGTATCAATATTGACCCATTGGTGGTAACATATGTACCACACTAATGCGAGTTGTTAATAACAGGGGAAACCAGGGTGGAGGGGGGTTTATATGGGAAATACCTGTACTTTCCACTCATTTTTCTAGAGTTCTAAAACTGCTCGGAAAAAAAAATCTATTCGTTTAAAAAGAAAAAATCCCTGCTGGGTGCAGTGGCTCATGTCTGTCATCTCAGCACTTTGGGAGGATGGCGTCAGCCTGAGAGTTGGAGACCAGCCTGGGCAACATAGTGAGACCTCATCACTACAAAAAAATTTAAAAATTAGCTGGGCATGGTGGTGCGTGCCTGTGGTCCCAGCTACATGGGAGGCTGGGCAGGAAGATCACTTGAGCCCAGGAGGTTGAGGCTGCAGTGAGCCATATTTACACCACTGCAGTCTAGCTTGAGTGACAGAATGAGACCCCATCTGAACAAAACAAAACAAAACCCACCTATATCCATCTCCAGTGTCAGAAATCAGAGCACTGAAGGAAGAGGAATTAACTCCGGCCTGAAGGATGTGGGTTAGACGAAAGAGGTTTTCTCATGATGCAGGGAACTTCTAAATATATTTATCTGCCTAATGCTTAATGAGATACAAATTATGGGCTGAGTCCTATGCAAATAAGAACACAACTGACCCTAGAACACCCTTTGTGGTAGGCACATCATCTTGGCAATGGTGAACTGAGATACTGGAAAACAGGAAGGTTAAATGAAACCCCCACCTTTCGTGTTCTGGGGAATGGCTGACTGCACAGAATCACCCTTCCCCACAGGATTTCCAGAGCGCTCAGACGACCCCTCCTTATCCTAGGACAACCCAAACACAGTTCCCCAAATTCTCATTCTTTTTCTCTGCAATGATTAGCTAAACTGTCAACTTATCAACTGAAATTAAATGCTTGCTAAATGATTTTTTTTTTTTTTTTTTTTTTGAGATAGAGTCTCACTCTGTTGCCTAGGCTGGAGTGCAGTGGTGCGATCTTGGCTCACTGCAACCTCTGCTTCCCAGGTTCAAGTGATTCTCCTGCCTCAGGCTCCCAAGTAGCTGGGATTTCAGGCACCTGCCACCACACCTGGCTATTTTTAGTAGAGACAGGGTTTCACCATGTTGGCCAGGCTGGTCTCGAACTCCTGACCTCAGATGATCCACCCACCTGGGCCTCTCAAAGTGCTGGGATTACAGGCGTGAGCCAACGTGCCCAGTGGTAAATGATTTAACCAAATTTTAGTTAAGCTGCTCCCCTCTCCACAGGATCCTGGACTTTGACTCACCCTGAGGGTAAACAAGCACTGCAATGCAGAAAAACTCTCCTGAAGACCCTTCTGGAAATGGGCTGACCATGGGACACACATTCCTGGTCAACTGTCCAATTACACCACCTGCTCGTCCCACCCCCGACCCTCAGTCCTTGCAACCTCTGTCTTCCTCCCTAGGAAATGAACTCCTTTCTCCCTGACCTGCGAGATCCTTGCCAATTCTGTGGTCGAAGCAATCTACTTACTGCTGCAATCACTTGAAAAACAGTCTCTCTTTAGGTTTGAAAAACAACGACATGGCCGGGCGTGATGGCTCACGCCTGTAATCCTAGCACTTTGGGAGGCTGAGGCGGGCAGATCACGAGGTCAAGAGATCGAGACCATCCTGGCCAGCATGGTGAAACCCTGTCTCTACTAAAAATACAAAAATTGGCTGGGTATGGTGGCATGCGCCTGTAGTCCCAGCTACTCAGGAGGCTGAGGCAGGAGAATCACTTGAACCCGGGAGGCAGAGGTTGCAGTGAGCCAAGATCGAGTCACTGCACTCCAGCCTGGCCACAGAGCAAGACTCCATCTCAAAACAAACAAACAAACAAACAAAAAACCAACGACAAACATATACAATGCCAAGGTCCCAACTCCTGAGATTCTGATTTAGTCTGTCTGTACTACTTCTTAAACATTAGATTAAAAAACAAGGGGCACGTTGGCTCACGCCTGTAATCCCAGCACTCTGGGAGGCCAAGGCAGGCAGATCACTTAACGTCAGGAGTTCGAGACCAGCTTGGCCAATATGGGGAAATTCCGTCTTCTATCAAAAAACACAAAAATTAGCCGGGCGTGATAGCGGGTGCCTATAGTCCTAGCTACTCAGGAGGCTGAGGTGGGAGAATTGCTTGAATCTGGGAGGTACAGGCTGCAGTGAACCAAGATCGCGCCACTGCACTCCAGTCCAGCCTGGGCGACAGAGTGAGACCCTGTCTCACAGGAAAAAAAAAAAAAGAAGAAGAAGAAAAAACAGTGAACCAAAGTCAGCCACAGCGTTGGAAGAAATGTGATTTGGGGGTCAGGCTGAACAAATTATTCCTCAAATAAGTGGTTCTGAAATTCTTATGTGCAGCAGTATCGCCACATCTGGGGTGGGTCCTGAGAATCTACATTTATTTATTTTTACTTTTTGGTTTTTTTTCAGAGACCAGGCCTCACTCTGTCACCCAGGCTGGAGTGCAGTGGTGCTATCATAGCTCACTGCAGCCTCGAATTCCTTGACTCAAGCAATCCTCCTGCCTCAGCCTCATGAGACCGAAGACTACACACCACCACACCCAGCTAATTGTTTTTTTTTTAGGTGGGGGTGGCAGAGATAGGGTCTTGCCATGTTGTCCAGTAACTCCTAGGCTCAGGAGATCCTCCCACCTCAGCCTCCCTCAGTTTTGGGGTTACAGGTGTGAGCCACTGTGCCCAGCCAAAATCTGCATTTCTAACAAGTTCCCAGGTGTGCTGATGTTGCTGGTCTGGGCACCATGCTTTGAGAATTCCCACCCTAACATGGTGAAACCCCATCTCTACTAAAACACAAAAATTAGCTGGGCATGGTGGCAGGTGCCTGTAATCTCAGCTACTTGGGAGGCTGAGGCAGGAGAGTCACTTGAACCCGGGAGGCAGAGATTGCAGTGAGCCGAGATGGTGACGTTGCACTCCAGCCTGGGCAACAAGAGCGAAACTCTGTAGCAAAAAAAAAAAAAAAAAAAGACTGACTATACCAAGAGTTGGCAAGAAACACTCTGCCATGGGAAAGCAGACAGGTACAAAGCACCTTGGAAAACTGCTTGGTAGTATCCACTAAAGCTAAACATATGCCTACCTGTGACTCCCACTGTGTTCCTGGGTATATTCCCAACACAAAATAGCGCTTATGTCCACTGAAAGACATGCACGAAAATGTTTATAGCAGTTTTATTCACAGTAGCCAGAAACAAGAAACCCAAATGTCCACCAAAAGGAGAATGGAGGCCAAGAGCAGTGGCTCACTGTAATACCAACACTTTGGGAGGCCGAGGAGGGTGGATCATTTGAGGTCAGGAATTCAAGACCAGCCTGGCCAATATGGCGAAACCTTGTCTCTACTAAAAATATAAAAATTAGCCGGGCGTGGTGGCACGCACCTGTATTCCCAGCTACTCAGGAGGCTGAGGCAGGAGAATCGCTTGAACCTGGAAGGCGGAGGTTGTAGTGAGCCGAGAGCATGCCACTGCACTCTAGCTTGGGTGACAAAGCGAGACTCTGTCTCAAAAAAAAAAAAAAAAGGAGAATGGATATGTAAATTTTAATATTCAAACGACCGAATTCTAGAAAGCAATAAAAAAGAATGAGGGAGCCAGGCGCGTCGGCTCACGCCTGTAATCCCAGCACTTTGGGAGGCCGAGTCGGGTGGATCACGAGGTCAGGAGATCGAGACCATCCTGGCTAACACAGTGAAACCCCGTCTCTACTAAAAATACAAAACATTAGCCGGGCGAGGTGGTGGGCGCCTGTAGTCCCAACTACTAGGGAAGCTGAGGCAGGAGAATGGCGTGAATCCGGGAGGCGGAGCTTGCAGTGAGCCAAGATCGCCCCACTGTGCTCCAGCCTGGGTGACAGAGCGAGACTTCATCTCAAAAAAAAAAAAAAAAAAAAAACAACAACAACAACAACAGAATGAGGCCAGGGAGACTGGGATATGAGGATCATTTGAGTTCAGGTGTTTGAGAGCAGCCTGGGTAACATAGCAAGATTCTATCTCTAAAAAAAATTTTCTGTTTTGTTTTGTTTTGTTTTGAGACAAAGTCTCACTCTGTCCCCAGGCTGAAGTGCGGTGGCTCAATCTTGGCTCACTGCAACCTCCACCTCCCGGGTTCAAGGGATTCTCCTGCCTCAGCCTCCTGAGTAGCTGGGATTACACGTGCCCACCACTATGCCCAGTTAATTTCTGTATTTTTAGTAGAGACGGGGTTTCACCATGTTGGCTAGGATGGTCTCAATCTCTTTTTTTTTTTCTTTTGAGACGGAGTCTCGCTCTGTCGCCCAGGCTGGGGTGCAGTGGCCAGATCTCAGCTCACTGCAAGCTCCGCCTCCCGGGTTCCCGCCATTCTCCTGCCTCAGCCTCCTGAGTAGCTGGGACTACAGGCGCCCGCCACCTCGCCCGGCTAGTTTTTTGTACTTTTTAGTAGAGACGGGGTTTCACCGTGTTAGCCAGGATGGTCTTGATCTCCTGACCTCGTGATCCGCCCGTCTCGGCCTCCCAAAGTGCTGGGATTACAGGCTTGAGCCACCGCGCCCGGCCGGTCTCAATCTCTTGACCTTGTGATCCACCCGCCTTGGCCTTCCAAAGTCTGGGATTACAGGCATGAGCCACGGCACCCGGCCAAAAAAATTTTTTTTAATTAGCCAGGCATGTTGGTGCATACCTATAGTCCCAGCTACCCAAGAGGCTGAGGTGGAAGGATCACTTGATCCCGAGAGGTCAAGGCTGCAGTGAGCTAGGATCACACCACTGAACTCCAGCCCAGACAACAGAGTGAATTCTTGTCTCAAAAAAAAAACAAAAACAAAAAACAAAAACAGAACTACTGCTATATGCCACAACGTGGGTGACTCTCACAGATGTTAAAAAAGCCAGACATAAAAGAAGACAAACTACAGTGTCTATTCATATGCATATACAAAACTAATCTTTAGAACTCAAAGTTAGATAGTGGCTACATTTGGAGTGGGGGAAACGACAGAGAGAGAACATGGATGATGAAAATGCTCTATGAATTCATCTGAGTGTGTACATTTGTAAAAGTTTGTTGAAAATCTCATTTAAGATTTGTCTACTTGGCCAGGCATGGTGGCTCACATCTGTAAGCCCAGACTTTGGGAGGTCCAGGTGGGCGGATTGTTTGAGGTCAGAACTTCAAAACCAGCCTGGCCAACGTGGTGAAACCCCATCTCTACTAAAAATACAAAAATCCAGCAGGTGTCGTGGTGGGCACTAGTAATCCCAACTACTGGGGAGGCTGAGGCAGGAGGATCACTTGAACCCGTGAGGCAGAGGTTGCAGTGAGCTGAAATCACACCACTGCACTCCAGCCTGGGTAACATGCAAGGCTTCATATCATTAAAAAAAAAAAAAAAAAGGTTTGTCTGCTTTACCATACTTAAGTTACACCACAATCACAAAGGAAAAATAAATAAAGCACAGCTGGGAGACATCTGAAATGTGATTTGATCTTGATCTATGTCTCTTTTCTCACCAATCCTCAGACTAAGGGGCCAGGCAGAACAAAGCTTCCCTATGTGCCCTCTCCATCACCAGCTGGTGGCTTTGATGTGGCCTCCCCTTGGGCAGGCACCTTCACACCTCCTGGTGAGACAGACAGTAGGTGACCTCACTGTTCATGCTGGGAAGCAGGGTCCCTCTGAGACACGTGGGCATGCTGGGTAGCTAATCAATTGCATCCCAGCAAAGCTAAACTCTCTAGGCATGTTTTCATCTGTTCATGGTGTGGTGGAAGAACAAAAATGGCAGACCACCTCTGGTACAGTTAGCTTCTCCCTCGTCCTCAGCAATTCCACTCCAGCCCCAAACTTGTTCACTCCACTCAGCAATAAAGCAGCCATGCTGAGTGTGTTGGTTCTGGGTTAAGTAGTGTCCCTCAAAAATTCATGTCTACCTGGAACCTCCAAATGTGACTTTATCTGGAAATAGGTATTTGCAGGTGTAATAAATTAAATTAAGATTAGGTCATCCTGGATTGGCATGGGCTCCAATCCAATGACTGGTGTCCTTATAAGAGGAAAAAACAGGCTAGGTACAGTGGCTCAAACCTGTAATCTCGATACTTTGGGAAGCCAAGGTGGGAGGATTGCTTGAGGCTAAGTTTGAGACCAACCTGGGTAACATAGCAAGACCTCATCTCTACAAGAAATTTAAAAATTAGCCAGGCATGATGGCCCCCACCTATAGTCCCAGCTACTTGGGAAGCTGAGGTGGGAGGACCGCTTAAGCCCATGAGTTGGAGTCTTCAGTGATCTATAATCATGCCATTGCCTGAGTGACAGAGCAAGACCCTGTCTCAAAAAAAAAAAAAATCCAATAAAATAAAAATAAAAAGAGAAAATACACACACACACACAAAGAAGAATGTCATGTGGCGATAGAAGCAGAGACTAGAATCATGCTAGCAAAAGCCAAAGAATGCCTGAGCCACCAGAAGCTCACAGAGCTATGGAACAGAATCTCCTTGAGAGCCCTCAGAGGGAACCAACGCTGTGTCACCTTGATTTTAGACTTCTGGCTTTCAGAACGGAGACAGAATAAATTTCCACCATGTTAAGCCATCCAGTTTGTGAAAATTTCTCAAAGCAACCACCAGAAATGAATGTGTGTTCCCTTAGGAAAGCAGCTTAAAGCTTAAAGGACCATTGGCTGCTACAGGAGCAGGCTTCTCAGAGGTCCTACTAGGATCCTACTCCATTTTTCAAAAAGCATGTTCTGATAAACACAATTCTCAATATCTTGTTATATTTCCTGAAAAAGAAGTTGTAGCTCCCTCAGCTCCTGGGTGACTGCCCTATTGAAGCTCTCTTCTGGGAAGCCTACTGCTAGGTGTGCTGGAGCATAGCTAGGCACATAGCGGACACTCACCCCCTGTCAATTAGGAGACGCACCTGTGTGCCAAAGCACCCAGCTCAGCCTCTAACACGCTCCCTGATCACCTCTTTAACTACAGCAGCCACCAGCATCAGACTGAAACTGCTGGCTGAACTACAGTAGCCACCACCATCAGACTGGATATGCTAGTTTAAGGGCAGTGCCTGGCTACTTCCCTCTGAAGGCTCTCAGTTGAAGAGGCAAGGCCAGGCTTGGCCCTGTTCTCCTCCCATTGCAGTGGCTGACACTGGGGCAGAGAGTGAGGCCACTCACAGGGTCCTTATTCTCTTGGTCTGTCCTGGTCTCCCTGATGTCCCCGTTGTAGGTGGAGGTCCGCTGATCCTCGGCTGCACTCCGCTGCTGCCACAGGATGGCCTCTCCCTCATACTCCTTTCTGTACAGGTTGGTCCTGTCCGACAGGCTGGCTCGACGCACCACCTTCCTGAGAGGACAAAGTGGGTGCTGGAGGCTGCACCCAGGCGCCACAGGCAGGAGCACGCACGGGGACCCTTGGCTGCCCTGCCCTGGACTCACCCACGGCTGCCTGCGCTGGATGTCCTCCGGCTCAAGGATGACTTGTGCCTCAGCTGTGACTTCATGATCACGTCATGCTTGTGTTTTAGCTCCAGCAGCAGGACCTTGAACTCTTCCTCCTCGCACAGGTCTGAAGGGGCAGAGGAGTCTGTTGTGGGGGACAGGGCCAGGACCTGTGGCCCAAGAGGGTGCTCCAGACCAGACGAGCTACCACCCCAACCCAATGAAAACTCCAAGCATCTTTTGGGGCATGCAGGGAGGGAAGCAAACAATGCCAGCCTAAGTTCCTGGGCTGCAACCCAAACCTTAGAGGATTATAAGAATGGGAAACCCAGGTTCTGGGCACAGTCACAATTCCTAAGGTTCCCAGCTATGACCGAGGGATTCATGTTCCTTTTTGATAGTCTCCAAGAAGAGTCCTCAAGTCTTCACTGACAGAAGTAGTGAGGGAAATAAGCAGGTACCCCACATAGCCCAAGCAATAAATTATGCAAAGATGCTAAGAAAGCTACATACTCCTATCTATTCTACTTAACCCCTTCATCCAGCTATCTACCCACTGCTGAAAGAGCCATCTATTCAGATTCATCCTTTACCCACTCATCCACTTATTCTTCTATCTATTCATCCATCCATCCACCCACCCACCCATCCAGTCAACCATACCTCATAATATCTACCCATGTACCCCTCTCATCCATCCATTCATCCATTTATCCATCTATCCCTTCATCTGTCCATCTGTCCATTCATCTACCATCCATTAATTAATCCATCTATCTATCTATACACCAATCCATCAGTCTATACAACCATATATTTATCTATTTCTCCCTCTACCCATCAAAAAATTGATAACTGTCTATTTGTGCACACCAGCTGTTGTGCTGGACTCACCTATTGGCATCTCATCCATGGATGTCCTTGCACTGAGACTAGCTCCATGGGACACCAATAGCTCTGCCATCTGCATCTGAAACACAGGAAGAAGCTCAGTGTCCCCCTGCCCAGAGCTCAGAAAGCCTAGGAGGTGGAGAGAGTGTCCAAGACCTCTTAGGATGTGACCCAAAGAATGGTGGGACAAAGTTGATTTCCAGGGAAGGCCTGCATGCTAGAGCCATGGGGGGAATCCAGACAGATGCAATGCCTGGGCCACACCAAGAAGAGGGAGAAGAAAGAGTTGGCTGTAACTCTAGAGCTGGCAGGTATCTAAGGAGGGACTAGGTGTAAGTGACAATCAGAGTTTTGTGTCTGGAAACAAATGGAGAAACTACTGGGGGCAAAAATGCTGGAAATTTTCTTATTTGGCAAATCTGATTACCATCCTATTAGAACACAACTTGTCAGCCGGGCACGGTGGCTCACGCCTGTAATCCCAGCACTTTGGGAGGTTGAGGTGGGCAGATCACCTGAGGTCAGGAGTTTGAGACCAGCCTGACCAACATGGTGAAACCCCGTCTCTACTAAAAATACAAAAAAATTAGCTGGGCATGGTGGCACACGCCTGTAATCCCAGTTACTCAGGAGGCTGAGGCAGGAGAATTGCTTGAACCCAGGAAACGGAGGTTGCAGTGAACTGAGATTGCGCCACTGCACTCCACCAGCCTGGGCAACAGAGCAAGACTCTTGCTCAAAAAATTTAAAAAAAGAATAATAATAATAATTTAAAAAAAAGAACACAATTTGTCCAATGTTTTTGCAAACTCCCTAGGCCTTTTCATATCCCACATATGAGCTATAGTCAACACCTTAAGCCTTAAAGTCTTATGTTCTTTGAAACCAATTGCCAGCCCAAAAAACTTGATGTTAGCAGGTTAGCCGTGTGCCGGCTTCCCCCACAGCCCTGTGGGTGAGAACTACCTGTCCCCAGAAGGCAGCTGCGTGCAGGGGCTCCCAGCCATCCCAGTCCTTCACATCCACACGTACTCCATGATCCAGGAGGAGCTCAGCTGCCCTCAGGTATCCATTGGCTCCAGCTATGTGCAGCTGGAGAAGAGGAAAGAAGTAAGCATTCCCTAGGGGATCAGTCCCACATTGAAGGTAGGCTAGCCCTTACCCCCACCCAAGCCCCACAGCATCCTTGGGGCCAATAGAATGGAATAGAATGAGATGGAAATACCAGTCACATTGCAGAGGATTATTAAGTCTGAAATATAGACCTAGAAAGAAAGGTAGAGAGCTGAATTCTTCTCCCATGTGGTTGGTCTTGGCATCCATGTGGTTAAAGCAACAGCATTTACTGAGCCCCTACTGTGCACTGAGCCCTGAAGAAGGGGTCTCTGAGGTTCAATATGGTGATTTTTAAACATGTCTACAAATTCTTTGATACAGCTTCCTTTAGAAGATGGAGCCCGACTGTTCTCACCTTGAATGTGGGCCAGATTGAGTGACTCACTTCTAACAAATAGGATATTGTGAAGTGAGTGACGATGTGTGATTTCTGAGGCTAGGGCATAAAAGGCATTGCTGCTTCTACTTTACATTGTCTTGGATCAATTACTCTAGAAGGAGGCAGCCACTATGTTGTGAGGACGCTCTAGAAGCCTCAAGGAGAGGTCCTAAGCCTCAAGGAGAGGTGAGAAACTGAGGCCTCCTGCCAACAGCCAGCACTAACTTGCCAGCCATGTGAGTGAGCCACCTTGGAAGTGGATCCTGCAGCACCAGTCAAGCCTTCAGATGAGACTGCAGCCCCAGTAGTCTCAACAATATTGCAACATCTTGATTGCAATATCATGACAGCCACCAAGCCAGAGCCACCCAGTTAAGCTGTTCCTAACTCTCTGACCCAAAGAAACCATATGAGACAATAAATATTTATTATTGTTTTAAGATGCTACATTGTGGGGTAGTTTGTCATGGAGCAATAGATAATACATCCAATAAGGGACTGTGATCCCATTCAAGGCCTTCAGTCACTGCCTGGCAGACCTCAGTTGTCATGCTTGTTCAATCTGCCCCCAAAATACATAAAGTGCTTAGCCCATAATGAACACTCAGTAAGGGATTCAAATTCTTAGAAAGCCCTAAGTGATGATCATGAGAATGAATGAGGGAGAAGGAAATAAGGCAGAAAGACATCAACTGTCCAGCCAAGATGAGAGATAGAAGTGAGAATCCAAGGTGGTCAGCAGAAGACTGGCTGGGAGGAAGCCAGAGAGCCTCAGCGGACCTAAGGTCTGGGGCCGGAGAGTCAGAGGGACAAAGAAGGCATGGTCTCAGGAAGTGATCCTTCCAAATACAGCCCTGATGGTCAGATGCTCCCTCACCCTGGGACAAAGTTGCTTAAAGCTCTGGTCAGTGGATGGTTTTTGTTTCTTTGTTTTTTGTTTTGTTTTGTTTTCCAACTTGAAAAACCAAGGGTATAATATGAAAATTAATTATCTGATTTATAAATGTTTGATTCTTGCTAGTTGTAGAGAATGATACCTGCTGGCCAGTACGACATTACAAACCTCAATACTTGGCTGGAAATTAAAAGGTATGAGTGGAATAGTGGCATTATTAGTAAAAATAATGGTCATTGCTAACATACATTGAGAATTTACAGACTGTGCTAAGCACTTTCACACAGAATCTCATTTAATGCTCCTAACAACACTGTGAGGAAGATGAGGAAGACACTATGATCTCCACTTTACTGGGAAGACCTGAGACCTAGTATGTGCCTGGTCCATGGGGGTGGGGCCACCCTGAGGCCAGCCCCAGCCCAGGAAGAGAAGATCCCTCTGTCTTGAAGACCCAGTCACAGCCCCAGTAGAGCTGCAATAAGAGTGGGTATGCCCTAGTGCAGCCTGACCTTGACTTCAGACAGAAACAGTCAGTCCTCCTACCTGATCCCATTCTTGAGTGCTAGGCTGAGCAGGTAATTCAAGCAGGCACCCAAGTAATAGAAATGGGCACAAAACAGATGTGAGAGCTCAGGAAGCAGGTGGAAGAAGCCCACTTATCACACCTAGGCTGCCAGGTCAGGCCTGAGGGGCGGTGAGGATACCTGGTACTGCTGAGCCCTACCTAGTGAGCTTGAGATCCCGAGACTGCTAAGTGCTTATGACCAGCATGGAACCTAAGCCTGGGACAGGGCACCCGCACCCCGATCAGCGGGGTAGGCTGCCACAGCCATGCTCTGAATTTTGATTTACAGGCTGCAGAAGAAGACCTCCCAATATTAGCCTGCAGTGTGCTCTGAGAGCCTATGAGGAGTGGCCAGGGAGGTTTTCCTAAGTCATTGACACTTGAGCTGCAAGGATGAGTGGAGTTAACCAGGCAAACTTGAGAGAGAAGAAGGTCCCATTGTTCTCTGTCTCCAGGGTCTAGTAAAGTATGTGGCACAGAGGAGATGCTCATAACTGTGTGTTGACTGGATGGATGGATAGATGGATGGATGGATGGATGGATGGATGGATGGATGGATGGTTCGATGGATGGATGGATGGAAGTCAGGGAACCCAAAGGAGAGGCTATTGCAGTAATAACAGAGGAGCTGATGAGGCAAGGCAGTGGGTGCTAGGGTGGGAGAGGAGACACTAAGGCAGAGGAATGGACAGTGCAAAGCAAGAAAGCATGGGTGAGTGGGTGAATGGTGACACCAGTCCTTAATAGAGGAGGTCATTAGAGGAGAGGGAAATAAGGGGCTTAAGATGGACACCTGAAGCCTTGGGTAAAGGAGTATCTTGGAGACAGAGCAGGTGGTGAACAGGTGGGAGCCAGGCCTCCCATCTAGGCTCCTAACTCCAAGCCCCACTTGAGAGTGGCTGGATTCTTTTTTGTTTGTTTGTTTATTAAAGACAAAGTCTTGCTCTGTCACCCAGGCTAGAGTGCACTGGTGCAATCACAGCCCAAACTCAAATTCCCGGGCGCATGTGATCCTCCCTCAGCCTCCCAAGTAGCTGGGACTACAGGTGTGAGCCACCAAGCCCAGCCCAGAGACAGGCCAGGTTCTCAAAGAGGCTGAGCCCTGCTCTGCTGACCCTCCCTATCCAGGGGCAATCCTGGCCAAAAGGATTCTCGAGGAGGTCCAAGGTCACAGACAGGCCCCAAGGGTACAGGGTTGGTTCCCACCAGTTGCTGGTCCACTTTGGACCTAGCTGGTTTTGGTTTTGGCACTGGCCCATCTCCTCACCAGTGTGGCACCCTGGGCATCTATCCAGTCCAGGTCCTGGCCTGCTGCAATCATGCAGTGGATGTCCGCAATCATCTGCTGCTCAGGAGCTGCCCGCATCTCATTGATTTTCTCTTGGGTGATGCCTGCAGTGGGAAAGAGGGGATTTATTTAGCACCCTCAGGCCTAGGACCCCAGAGGGGAGGGGAAGGCAGACGAGGAGGCATGGTTCTTGTACCCTAGGGTACGCCAGTCAAGGGGGCATGCAGACATGCCCATAGATCATTGTCTTCAGGCCTGATGAGCATAGGCACCATGCACTGGCCCACAGAACAAGGGCATTCCTGCCTGGCACCCACTAGGCACTGGATTCATGTCAGCTGCTTTGCATATGCTGTTCTTCTACCCGAAAGTCCCTACCATCCACCTACACACCTCCAACTGCTCAGATGGCTGCCTCTGTCTTGTTCTTTAGGTCCTGGACTGGATCATCTCCTAAACTGGCCTCTACTGACCGCCCTATCTGACCAGGGTCTCTGTTAGTTTCCTTCATCTTAACCACAGTTGTGTCTGTAGCACCTGGCACAATGCTCAATCAATTTTAGTTGCAGAACGACTGAATAAATGAATGTATTACTTTCAAGTGGAGAGCTGAGTCAGTTGAGGTAGGGGGTGTAGAGAGACATTGTATAGCCCGAATCCCATTCCTGTCTTAAAAGTGTGTTACTGACAGCTACGAATAGTATTTAACGAGAGGATGACACGCTCCGTAAAAAGATGCATTAGACCAAGCACTCTTCGATCGAGTTCAGGAGAGGTCTACAAAAGGAGGAAATAAAATCACACGTTTATTTTGACTAAGCTTTAAATGAAATTTAGCATTCCCTACCATTAGAATGTAAGCAAAACCCACAGTAGTGCTAGCAGTGCTTGTGACTTTGTTACCAACAGATACTATAGCTATTTTCATATCCTGTTATCTTATTGTTTAATGAATTAATGAAGTTTCTATCTAACACATTGAAAAATATTTTGGTAGTTATGCTTTAATATAATTGGCTTCCTTTATAATCCTATAATTTTATAACTATTTAAAAACATTATTCTAGACAGGCACGGGGGCTCACGCCTGTAATCTCAACACTTTGGGAGGCTGAGGCAGGCAGATCACCTGAGGTCAGGAGTTCGAGACCAGCCTGGCCAACATGGTGAAACCCTGCTCTACTAAAAATACAAAAATTAGCTGGGCATGATGGCGCACGCCTGTAATCCCAGCTACTTGGGAGGCTGAGGCAAGTGAATCACTTGAACCTGGGAGGCAGAGGGTGCAGTGAGCTGAGATTGTGCCATTGCACTCCAGCCTGGGGGATACAGCAAGACTCCATCTCAAAAAAATAAAAACATTATTCTGAGAAGGGGTCCATAGAGTCACCAGATTGGCACAAAAAATGGTTAAGAATCTCCATGGGAGATGAATAGGAAGAGCTGGGTGCAGGGAACAGGAGATTCAATCATGGTTACTGTGGCTCTGTGGGGGACACGAGGGCAGGGCCAGGGCAAGACTGCAGCTGCAGCTGAGGATCTGGGGTGTGTGACATATTTCCAAGGAGGTGGCACTTCAGAGGCCTGTCTGTGGGGTGCTGGGGGCACGCAGGTCTCTCATTGCTGCATTTGTTTCCTCTCTGAACCTCATTTGTGAGTTAAGAACAGCCCACATCTTGTTTATCTGGGCCCCTGGCAGCCAGTGTGGTGCCTGGCACAGAGCAGGCACCCTCCAGTGTTCTTGACTTTATTATTGTCCCACATAGAAATATATCTTTACGGTGAATGTTTATTGAATCAAATTGTCACAGCTGATGAAGACAAGGCCAGCTGCGGCCATCTGCGTGTGTGGGTGACACAAATGAGATCAATACCTCCCTTCTGCGCAGCACATTTTCCAGGGTCCTCTCACGTCCTGCTCTTGACAATCACACAGATAAGGATACGAATGAGGACCCATCCTATTCACCAAGCGCGGCGCACAAGGCGGGCCGATGAGTAGCTAATCTGTTCGCCTGTACTGATTTAAGAGACGCTCTCTGCAACTCTGTGCTGTGCTCACTTCATAGCGGGCTGCCCTCCCTTACCCTGGTATGCCATGCAGGTCTCGATGACATCCAGGGTGGGTTCATCCTCGCAGAGGTCATATGGCATGTTCCCATCCGAGTTGACAGCAAGCAAGTCGGCCCCACTGCAGAGAAAGAGGCAGGGTGAGGGCCAAGTAGGTGTGGCTAGGATTGGTCTAGCTGCCTCTGCCCTCTGGCCTCTCACCTGCAATCCTACTGTACAACCCGGCACTCAAAACCCTACCAAGGTGTACCCCAGCAAGATGATCCTTGGATCTGCTTGACACACAGTCCAAGAGCACGACGGCTGCAGGATCCCAGGGCCCTAGGTGGGAAGAGACCAAAGTCCCAGGACAGCTATCCCAGGAGACCTCCCTAAGCCTTTCACTCTGTTGAACCAGCAGGCAGGGACTTAGGGACAGATATAAAAGTCCTCCTGGTGACAATAATAAAAATCGCATGAATGGCAGCAGCATCACTTACCAGGCACTTGCTTAGAGCCAAGCCTGATCTAAGCCCCTTTTGCAGGCATCCTTTTATTTAACCCTCATAATAGCTCAGGTTAATATTGTTGGCCCCATCTCATGCAAGGGGAAACAAAGACTCAGACATGACTGGGCACAGTGGCTCACGCCTGTAATCCCAGCACTTTGGGAGGCCGAGGGGGGTGGATCATCTGAGGTCAGGAGTTCGAGACCAGCCTAGCCAACATAGTGAAACCCTGTCTCTACTACAAACACAAAAATTAACGGGGTGTGGTGGTGGGAGCCTGTAATCCCAGCTATTCAGGAGGCTGAGACATAAGAATTGCTTGAACCCGGGAGGCGGAGGTTGCAGTGAGCCAAGATCACGCCACTGCACTCCAGCCTGGGCGATAGAGCAAGACTCGGTCTAAAAAACAACAACAACAAAAAGACTCAGACAGGTTCGGTCACTTGTCTAAGGTCACACAGCTTGGATACAGTAGAGTCCAGACTTAAACTTCTCATATTAGTTCTTTTTACTTCTCCATGTTCTATTTCATTTTTTGCCCATATGCAGAAACACCCTCAGTTACATTCCACCTCCTCCAAGTCCCTACTCAAAAGGCTGATAGGACAGAGGTAGAAGAATGGAGACTTGGGACTCCCTGGAAGAATTTGCCCTTTGGGCCAGTGGTTCCTGAGAATGGCCCTGGATGCCCTGTGGCAGAACTACCTGCGGACCACGGGAATAAAATGCAGCATTTTGGGTGGGCTTCACTCCAGCCCTCCTGAAAAAGTCCTTGGGTTAGGGCATGGGAATCTGTGTTTTAAACCCATGCCCCAGGTGATTGTAATACCGATCAGCTTTGGGACCCACTGACCCAGGCTGGCACCACTTTCCGTGTCCTCTTGGCACCATCACTGATCAGGCTGTGACTGCCTGAAGCTCCTAGCAGAATTAACCATACTCAGGTTCCCATCAGAGATGTAGGCATGGGCCACCATCCAGTCCTGTGGCCTAACAGCCCTCCACTGTGATTTCTCTGAGCTCTTGTACGCCCCAGAGCAAGTTCATCCAGCTCTCTGAGCTGGGGCAGCAGTACTGTCATCTCCATCCCCGCGGGAGCCAACGATGGGCTCCTGCTGCTCTGCCAAGACCAGTGCAAAAGGCTACCTGCCCTTGGCCACTCTCTCTGACTCCCTGCCCTCAGACGATCAGTCCCCTGGTCTGGCTCTATCTCAACTCTGGTACTTAAACCCCCTGGCTTTCTTCCTGGCTCCCCAGGACTTCTGCATCCCTGTGTGCCCAGTGCCTAACTCTGGGTAATACCAATTATTATTTAGGTTGGTGCAAAAGTAATTGTGGTTCTTGCTATTACTTTTAAGAATCACAATGATTTTGTTGTTGTTGTTGTTGTTGTTGTTGTTGAGACAAGGTCTTGCTCCATCACCCAGGCTGGTATGTAGTGGCTCGAACTCAGCTCACTGCAACCTCTGCCTCTCAGGTTCAAGCAATTCTCCTGCCTAAGCCTCCTGAGTAGCTGGGATTACAGGCATGCACCACCACGCCCAGCTAATTTTTTAATTTTTAGGAGACACAGGGCTTCACTATGTTGGCCAGGCTGGTCTCGAACTCCTGGCCTCAAGTGGTCTGTCCACCTCGGCCTCCCAAAGTGCTGGGATTATAGGTGTCAACCACCACGCCCAGCTCTTCAGTGATTTTTTTTTTGCAGACTAGAATAGCTTATTCTAAAATTCATAGGGAATCTCAAGGAACCTGAATAGCCAACATAACCCTGAAAAAGAAGAATGAAGCTGGCGGACTCACATTTCCTGGTTTCAAAACAAACTCCAAAACTCTAGCATCAAAACAGTGTGGGACTGGCATAAAGACAAATATACAGATCAATAAAATAGAATAGAGTCCAGAAACAAACCCTCACATATACAGTTAAATGATTTCAGACAGGGTACCAAGGCCATTCAATGGAGAAAAGACCAATCATCTTTCCAACAGATGGCGTAGGAAAATTGGATATCCATATGCAAAAGAATGAAGTAGGTCCTTACCCAATATCATATATAAGATTTAAATCAAACTGGATCCATGACCTAAATGAAAGACTTAAAACTGTAAAACTCTTAGGAGAAAACATAGAACAAAAGCTCCACGACAGTGGATTTGGCAGTGATTTCTTGGATATGACATCAAAGGCACAGGCAACAAAAGGAAAAGTAGATAAATTGGACGTTGTGAAAATTTAAAAATTTTGTGCAGCAAAAGCCACAACCAACAGAGTTAAAAAGACAACCCATAGAATGGGAGAAAACATTACATCTATCTGATAAGGGATTCATCTCCAGAATACATAGAGAAATCCTAAAATTCAATGACAAAAACCCAACCCAATTCAAACATGGACAAAGGACTTGAATAGACATTTCTCCAAAGAAGATATACAGATGGACAATGGGCACATGAAAAGATGCTCAACATCACTCATCAATAGAAAAATACAAATCAAAACCACAGTGAGAGACCACCTCACACCTACTAGTATGGCTAATAACAAAAAAGAACAAGCAGAAAATAATAAGTGTTGGCAAGGATATGGATAAACTAGAACTCTTGTGTACTGTTGGTGGGAATGTAAAATGTTGTGGAAAACAGTATAGCAGCTCCTTAAAAAATTTAAAATAGCATTACCATACGATCCAGAAATTCCACTTCTGGGTGTATAACCAAAGGAACTGGAATCAGGGTTTCAAGAGATATTTGTACACCCATGTTCATCACAGCATGATTCACAATAACTAAAACATGGAGGCAACCCAGGTGTCCATCAACAAACAGATGCATAAGTGAAACATGGTATAGACATACAACGGAGTACATTCAGCCTTAAAAAGGAAGGAAACTCGGACACATACTACAACATAGATGAACCTTGAGGACATTATGCTAAGTGAAATATGCCAGTCAAAAAAAGACAAATACTATATGAATCCACTTCTTGTTTTTTTGAGATGGAGTCTCACTCCATCGCCCAGGCTGGGTTGCAGTGGTACAATCTCGGCTCACTGCAACCTCAGTCTCCTGGATTCAAGCGATTCTCCTGCCTCAGCCTCCCGAGTAGCTGGGATTACAGACGTGAGCCACTATGCCCAGCTGAATCCACTATTTATTTATTTATTTATTTATTTTTTGAGGTGGAGTCTTGCTCTTGTTGCCCAAGCTGGAGTGCAATGGCGTGATCTCAGCTCATTGCAACCTCCATCTCCTGGGTTCAAGTGATTCTCCTGCCTGGGCCTGCCAAGTAGCTGGGATTACAGGCATGCGCCACCATACCCAGCTAATTTTGTATTTTTAGCAGAGATGGGACTTCACCATGTTGGTCAGGCTGGTCTCGAACTCCTGACCTCAGGTGATCCGCCTGCCTCCCAAAATGCTGAAATGACAAGCGTGAACCACCGCGTCCGGCCTTTCCGAATCCACTTCCATAAAGTGCTTACGGTAGTCAAATTCATAGAGACAGAAAGTAGAATGGTGGTTGCCAGGAACCAGGGGTGGGCAGGGAATGGGAATTACTGTTTAATAGGTACAGAGTTTCAGTTTTGCAAGATGAAAGTCGTTCTGAAGATGGAGGGGGTGATGGCTGCACAACAGTATGAATGTACTTAACACCACTAACCTGCACACTTAAAATGGGTAAGGCGGTATTTTATGTTATATGTGTTTTATCACTAAAAAAAAATGGGGAGAAAGAGAGCATGAAAGGAGAAGAGAGAAAACAAAAAGAGACTGGAAAATACAGAGCGAGACCAAGAGTGAAGGACAGACAGAGACAGAAGAAGAAAATAACAGGCACACAGAGATGGGGAGAGTAAGGGGGAACTGAGGGGAGGAGAGGGCAAGAGGTAGAAGCAGAGAGAGAGAGAGATGAAGAGAGGATGCGAGGAGAAAGAAAGTGACAAGCACTAAGAGATACTGAGAAAGAGTGACAGAGAGAGAGAAAAAAAGAGGAGAGGAAGAAAGAAAAGCAAAAAAGGAGGGAAGGAGGAAGGGAAGAAAGAAGGAAGGAAGGGAGGGAGGCAGGTAGGGAAAAGAAAGGAAGGGAGAGATGGAGGGACAAAAGGAGAGGAGGAAGTGGGGGAAGAAAGAAGAAAGGGAGGAAGGGAGGGAAGAAAGAAGAAAGGGAGGAAGGGAGGGAGGAAAGAAGAAAGGAAGGGAGGGAGGAAGAAAGAAGGAAAGGAGGGAGGAAGGGAAGAAAGAAGGAAGGGAGGGAAGAAAGAAGAAAGGGAGGAAGGGAGGGAAGAAGGAAGGGAGGAAGGGAGAGAAGAAAAAAGGAAGAGAGGGAAGAAAGAAGGAAGGGAGGAAGTGAGGGAAGAAAAAGGAAAGGGAGGGGGGGAAGGAAAAAAGAAGGGAGGAAGGGAGAGAGGGAAGAAAGAAGAAATGGAGGGAGGGAAGAAAGAAGGAAGGGAGGAAGGGAGGGAAGAAGGAAGAAAGGAGGGAGGGAGGGAAGAAAGAAGGAAGGGAGGAAGTGAGGGGAGAAGGAAGGAAGTTGGAAAAAGACACGAGGTGGAGGGAGGCTGCTCTGGGGCAGGGAGGGGCACGTACTACTGAACGAGGATCTTCACCAGGTTGATGTGGCCGCAGGTGGCTGCAGCATGGAGGGGTGTCCACAGCTCGTTATCCTTGGCGTTCACGTTGGCACCATGGGAGAGGAGCAGCTTGACAATTTCCTCAAAGTTGTCGATGCAGCACTGGGAGGGACACACAGGCAGAGTCAGCTCCAGGCAGGACCCTGGGCCCTGGTCAGGACATGCCAGGTTCCCCCTGGAGGCCATGAGGAAGACTGTGGAAGGCCTAAGTTTGAATCCAGCTCCATGATGTTCACACTGTAAGCATTGCCCTTGACCTTGAGCAAGCCACTTAACCTCTCTGGGCCTTAGTCTCCTTGTGAGCAAAAATGAAGTAAATAATATATAAGATAAAAATATACAGGTAAAAAACACTCTGTCAGCTATAACGTGCTTTGCAAGTATCACTGAAATGGGACAAAATTTTGAATCAGATTTTAAAACTTTTTTTTAATCCCAGAAGGCTTTCTCCAAACAAAATTGTATGGAGAACTCTCACTTAGATGACCAGTAAATCCAAGCAGGATTGCTTGGGTTGAGGCAGGGGTGTGTGTGTGTTGCGGGGTGGCGGGGGGGAGGTGTCCCCTTTCCCAGCAGTGGCCTCCAAAGTGGTTTCAAGATCACAGCTTGAAACCTCTGACTTAGGAACCTCTGACCCAGTAGCTCAGATCTCGGGGAAGCCTTCAAGTAACCAAGACTCCCCTCAAAAGAATCCAGCTCCACGTGAGCGTTCCACGGGGTCCTGATAGCCCCTGCGAGGAGACAGCCATGTTTGTGCTCCTGCCTGTATGCTGCAGGATTGCGCACCGGGCAGTCCGGGTAAGAGGGAAGGGCCGGCCGGGCGCGGTGCCTCACGCCTGTAATCCCAGCACTTTGGGAGGCCGAGACGGGTGGATCACGAGGTCAGGAGATCGAGACCATCCTGGCTAACACGGTGAAACCCCGTCTCTACTAAAAATACATTTAAAAAAATGAGCCGGGCGCAGTGGCGGGCGCCTGTAGTCCCAGCTACACGGGAGGCTGAGGCAGGAGAATGGTGTGAACCTGGGAGGCGGAGCTTGCAGTGAGTGGAGATCGCGCCACTGCACTCCAGCCTGGGCGACAGAGCAAGACTCCGTCTCAAAAAAAAAAAGGGGGGGGGGGGGAAGGGCCAGCAGCCTGCAGCCTCCTAGAGAGAACACAGGCTCCAACACAGGTAGCCCCCAGACTCCAGGGATAGGGAGGAAAAGATCCCAGGGAGACAGAGGGGTGTCAAGCTAGGCGCCAGGGTGGGAGAGGCCGGGAGAGAGGAGAAAGACAGGGAGCCACTTTACAGACTGCAGGAGGAAACTCTTCCCTAGAGGTGACTTCTGCGGAAGCCAGCAGGGGACACAGCAGGGCTCAAAGGCTCAGCCCTGCCCATCCAGATAAGGGCTTGGGACTTGGTCCTCAGTGCAATGGGAGACACTGAGTTACGCTAAGAAGGGGAGCAGGATCAGACTTGCTTTTAAAAACAACAGCTCCTCTGATTGCACGTGGAGAACAGATTGTGTGTGTGCGCGTGCACGCCCACACACATGTGTGCACGTTGGGAGGGGACAGCGAGGAGCTGTGTTGAAGTCACCCGGCTAAGAGATGATGGTGGCCTGGCCTCCAGAAACGACCACGGGGATAGAGAGAAGAGTCCAGATGCCAGCAGAAGGAGCAGGAGCAGCTGTAGAAGCCCACGGCACCAGGTGGGTGTGGGCGTTGGTGTAGGCGTGGGTTGGGGTGGCACCACAGCCCCACCCCTATCCCCAGGGAAGCCAGGGCTCAGCGCCAGGACATGTGGGAAAGGAGCAGCCGTTTGCACAGATGGCGCCAGAGACCCAGGTTCTTTCTGCGCCAGCCAGTCTTTGCGGGGCGGGGGGGGGGGGGGGGCGGGAGCGGGGGGACGGTGGCTAGGTCTGAGGACATCTCTCCGGACAGGAAGGGAAAGACTCTAGCGGCTGGGTGCTGCCTCAGGTGGGCGGGAGAACCACGCAGCAGCACGGCGCGGCCGGCAGAGGGCGCCAAAGGCAACGAAGCGAGGCTGTGGTGGAAGGTGAACATCTCCAGGCCTTCACTGGGAGATGCCACTGAGAAGCCCCTGGGGTCAGGGGCAAGAGGGCCAGAAATCCAACCCCTGGAGACTGCAGGAAACATAGAGGGTGGAGTGGAAGCCTCAGGTTGAAGCAGGAGGGGACTGTGTGCCCAGAATGGCAGTGTCTTGTGAGACAATGTCCAGGGGCTGGACCAGTCTATACCTGGGAGACCCAGCCTGAGTAAGGGCTGCGTTGGGGGCTGGGTGCAGGGGCGCACATGGAGTAGGTGGTAGCTGGTGGAGTGGGCGGGCCGCCTCCTCTGCGGTGGCTGAGGTGGGAAATGGCACCTGGCAGTCAGTCGCCTCCTCCCACCTCCTCCCACCTCCTCCCTTCCCACCTTCAATCTATCACCAGGTATGAATCGCACATCTCCTAAATCGCTGTCCCCACCCTCTGCCCTGGATGAAGTTTCATCATCTCTCTCTACCTCCCTGTCACTCCCCTTCCTAACACCCTCGACCAGAGAGAACTTCTTCATTAATCTAATCATGTTGCTCTGCATTTACAAACCTCTGAGGGCTCCCTGTTGCCAAGAGAAGAAAATCCACACTCCTTTGCCAGGCATGAGCAGTTCTTCTTAATGTGCCCCCATCTCCTTTGTTGCACTGGAGCAACAGTGACAATAGCAGTGATAACAATAACAACAGCCCCAGCAACAACAGTAATAACATGTCACATCACATTGTCAATAACAATGTCAAATACTTTTTGAGGGCTTACAAGAGTCAAGCAGCTTGCTAAGCTTTGGCCATGCATTGCCTCATTTAATCTTCAAAAAAAAGGAGGATTGCTCTTTTAACAGATGGGGAAATGGCCCCTTTTATAGATGGGGAAACTGGCTCAAGGAGACCTGGTGGCACAATGTCACACGGAGTAAGAAATGAATTGAAATCCAAGCAGTCTAACTCCAAAGGCCCTGTTCTTAACCTTCTCAGTCTCACCACCTGCACCTCTCCCTGAGGCTTCCTGCACTCTAATTGTGCCACACGGAACCCTCTAGACTCCAAACTTGAAATGCTGAGCCCCTTTCTCAAGGCTTTGCACATGCTGTTCCCTTGGCTTTGAATGTTCTGCCTTACCCTTTTCTAGCTAGCAAACTCCTACTCATCCTTCAAGACCCAACTCAGATATCCCTTCCTCTTAGAAGCCTTTCTCAGTTCCCCTTTGGGTCAAGTCTTCGGTTCCCAGCTTTAAGCTGCCTCTGTGCAAGGGCTGACCACACTGCATTACCGCTATTATGATTTATGTGCCTGTGGCCACAGCACACTCTGAATTCTGAGAGCAGGGACTCTGCCTAACTTACTTCTGGGGCCCTGTCCCCAGAAGATACCTGGCATGGAGTAGGTACACAATAGGTACTTGTTGAAAAAATAAATGGAAGCCCACAGGCTGATGAGGGTGGATGTCTCCCTGAAAGGGATCTCAACATGGGGCCCAAGGCAAAGGTGGTGGTTGGGGTGGGGTGTAGGTTTCAGCTGGTCAGCCATGAGCTTCATGCAGCTAAACTCGGAGCCTGGTGAGTTCCCGCCTCCCTGACCATGCATCCCCAGGGGCCTAGGAACCCACAGGAGAAACTGGTCCTGAGAAAGCAATGTGACCAACAAGGAAGAAGCACTATGTGAGGTGGCGGGAACCCCAAGCTAAAAAAAGGGCACCACTCGAGAGTTCATTGCATAGGGATGGCAACTCAAGGGGAGACCTGGGGCTCAGAGAATTGCAGCTGTGGTGTCCACAGAGCAGTTAAGACTACCTTGTTTCAAATCCTGGCTTCAACACTCAATCACTGTTTGGCCTTCGACAAGATTTCACCTCCCCAAGCTGCATGGTATAATACGACAGCCACTGTTTCTTTAAATCCAGTAAAATTAAATAAAATTCAAAATCCATTTCCTCAGTCACATCAGCCACATTTCGAGTGCTGGAGATCTGCATGTGGCTGGTGGCTATTGTACTGTGCACTGCAGAAACACAGAACATTTCCATCATTGTAGAAAGTTCTATTGAATAGGCTGCCTCAGTTTCCTCAGTCATAAAATAGGGATGATAATTCTTTTTTTTTTTTTTTTTTGAGACAGCGTCTCACTCTGTCACCCAGGCTAGAAGGCAGTGGCATGATCTTGGCTCACTACAACCTCTGCTTCCCAGGTTCAAGCAAATCTCTATACCTCAGCCTCCCTAGTAGCTGGGATTACAAACACCCGCCACCACACCTGGCTAATTTTTGTATTTTTAGTAAAGACAGGGTTTTGCCATGTTGGCCAGGCTGGTCTTGAACTCCTGACCTCAGGTGATCTGCCTGCCTTGGCCTCCCAAAGTGCCGGGATTACAGGCATGAGCCACCATGCCCGGCCTGGGGATGATATTTCTGAGGTTTGTTGTAAGGATCAAAATGAAATAATTTGCAGATAAGTGGTCACATGATACATTTTAATAATAATAACTTTTAATAAATAATAATAGATAATATTTATCCAGTATTGAGCACTGCTTAAAGGAGTTTTACGTGTGTTCATTTAATCCTCACAACCACCCAATGAGATGGGTACTTGTTATCCCTCTTTTAGAGATGAGGAAACTGAG
Source organism: Macaca nemestrina (assembly GCF_043159975.1). NCBI lineage: Eukaryota > Metazoa > Chordata > Mammalia > Primates > Cercopithecidae > Macaca > Macaca nemestrina. The sequence continues at coordinate 25,910,640 of NC_092139.1, forward strand.
GCACAGAGAGCTTCAGTAACTTCCCCACAGTCACACAGCTAGTGGGTGACAGTTCTGGGCCACAAGTCTGACTCTCAGTCCTGACGTCCTCACCTTTCTGGCACGCAGTAGGAAGTAGCCTACACATTTGGTCCTCATGCCCATGGCTGGTGGGTGCTACCCAGCCTTGGAAATTGGCATTTGGGTCTCCACTTCAGGGCAAGCTACAGCAGCCACCTGCTCTCCGCTCCCTGGTGGAGTCCCAGGCCCTCTAGAGTTCATGGAGCTGGGAGTCTGGGAGTTTCCAAGGGCAGATGGAGACAGGGTACTGAGGCAGCTGCCTGAGAGTGGATGCCTGAGGCCCTGTGAGAGAGAAGTCAAGAGGACACACAGGGACCTGCCCCTGGGGCCTGTGGGCAGGGCGTGGCCAGTCTCTGTCCATCCCACCCCGGCCCTTGCATGGAGGTGGAGAGGCCCTCACCAGCCTAGGGTTCTAGCTGCCTGGCCTCTCACTCAAGTCCATCTACTTAGAAACTCGGGCACAGGGAGGCTTTGATGTGTTCATGCATTAATTCAGCATGCACATATTGAGTACCTGCTGTATGCCAGCATGGGGAAAGATGCTAGGACACACCCATAAGCAAGTGGCATGGGCTGTGCCCTCGGGCAGCTCAGCGTCTGAGTAGGGGAGAAGTCAGCATCAAATGATGACATCAATGGCTACAATGACTAATTACAAAGGAAGAGGGCCTTCCGAAGACAAAGGGTATGTCCGTCACAGCACAGCTCTGAAGCTCTTGCTGTGGAGGGCAGCTAATGGGTGAAAGCACCAAGTGCTGTGGGAAGTGTGGTGGGGAGGAGCGCAGTGGGTCCAAGGACCTGAGAAGTTGGGTGGCTGGGGCCCCGAGAGCCAGGAGGCTTGGAAGATCGGGTGCGAGCCCCGCCTCGTGGGGCCTTGTGCACTGTGGCAGAGTTTGTTTTTATCCCCTCCATTATAGGAAGACATCAGAGAACTTTGAGTAACACGAAGAGAGTTTTGGCTTCAGCATCCCCATGGCTGCTGTGTGGAGACAGAATTATGGCAGAGCCAGACTGAATGCTGGGGACCAGTTACGAGGCTGTAGCAGCATCCATGTGAAAGGTGACAGCCGGAGCAGCCGTCCCCAGCAAGGAGGACTGGACCCATCCCTCTGCCTTGGAAAGGACATGTCATGATAGCACATGGCTCAAGGCCATAAATCAAGATCATGTGACCTTGGGCAGGTCACATAAGTCCCACCAACTGCCTCTGTCACCAGGGTGGATGGGATGTCCTGATTAAGTGTGAATGTGCTTCGTACACTGTCAAGCTCCAAACACACTTGCTTTCATGGGCAGGAGGGGTGCAGTGAACAAAGGCTCCCTGTCAACAGAGCCTGCATGTGCAGGCGCGTCTGCACGCACACAGGGCTCTGTAGGATGGCAGTAACAGACACGCGTGTCTCCAAAGTAGACAAGAGCCTTTCAGATGGGCCAGCTGCAGCTCCTCCTCCCTCCCTCATTCCCTCCTCCCTGAGAGTTCTGAGCAGGAAAGTGCCAAGAAACAGGGTACCTGTCCAGGTGAGGAGCAGGGAGCCCGGGAGCCCCAACGAGCCCAGCCTTACCTGGTGTAGGGCTGTGAGTCCGTCCTCATTGCACAAATCAGGGCTGACCTTATTCTTCAGGAAGTAGCGTACTGCAATAGGAGGGTACAGGAGTGAGCTTCCCGTTGCACACTGGGTGTGCAGGCATGCAGGGGCCTGGGTAAGACCCACTCTCCCCAGGCCCATGAGGAATGTAGTAACACCTCCCCATTTTACAGATGAGACAACTGAGGCCCAGAATTTCCAAGAGGTGGATGCCACTGCCTGTCTTATTATGGATAACAATAACAAGAACTAACAATTATTCGGCACTTCCTGTATGCCAGGCACTGAGCTAAGCAATTTACATTTGTTGTCCAGAGGGTGCACATTCTAGTCATTGAAAGCATACACTCTGGAGGTTCAAATTTGGGCACCATTCTCATTGGCTGTGCAACCTCGGTCAAGACACTACCTTCTCTGTGCCTCAGTTTTCTCATCTGCAAAATGGGGATGATGTTCATCCTCCTCACGGTGACAGTGTGAGTGGTCATCGAGGTGAGCCATGCCGGGGACTCAGCACAGTGGCCTGCATGTGGTTTGGGAGTGAACTCCTGCTCTGGCAGCTGTGGTGATTTTTATTAAAACTGTGGGTACCCACAGCAGGTAATGGCTCACCTATGGGTGTCAAATGCCCCTTCTTTGGCCCTACTGAGCCCTGGGGAAGGAGGGTAGCAGAGGTTTTAACCATCCCCAATCCCTAGAATTTTGTCTAGGGGTATGTGTGTGTGTGTGTGTGTGTGTGTGTGTGTTTTCAGGGATTCTGGGTGGACAGGGAGGCCACAGTGAACAGCACCGACAGCCTGGAATCCCTCTTGCTTAGGATAAGCCCCCTCCCCTTATCACTGTGACCCTCCTCCCTTCTCCTCTGCCCACCACCATTCAGACCCTAATTCTCCCCTGAACCCAAGTGCAAAGGGAGAGAAGAGAGGAGCTCACCCAGCAGCCCTGCAGGCCCCTTCCCCGGCTTGGCAACTGGGACCCCAGCTCTGGCTTTAGCAGGGTGATCTGAGGCCTTCCAGCTTTGCCTCTCCCCATGGATGAGGAGTCTAGGGGGCCAGTGGGATGAGTCCATTCGAGCCCCTGGCTCCCCTTCCAGGCCACACCTCTACTGTTCCTGTCCAAATGGCTCCGAGCCTGCTTGCAGGGCCTCAGTAGGATCTTCCCTGGATCCAGCTTCCCAAAGGTAGACTGTGCAGTTACTGGGCAAGCGGACCTCTAGGCCAGAGGGGTGAACAGAGTGTGGCCGTTTGTAGGGCAAGTGGACGAACTTGAATAAGCAAGCTGGCTTGTGTGTGTGGCCCACGTGCCATTGGGCTGATGAAGCCAGGCGTGGAGGCCCAGGCACTGCAGATAGGATACACAGGCTGGCCCTGAGCCCTCTGAGCCTCCTCCCACCCCCAGCCAAGTCTGGCTCCCTGTGAAACAGAAGCCAAAGTCCACACCCCCTAATCCCCACCGCAGACACTATCTCCACACTACGGTTCATGCCACAGGGCAGGGCTGAGGTAGCTTCCTCGTTGATTTCTGCTGTGGGGAAACAAATTAGAAGTGAGCCGGGCAGGGTGGAGAGAAGGCTATCCCTTCTGCAGGACAAAAAACCCGGTCAGCAACTCCAGGGGGTACAGGGGAAAAAGACGCTGGCAGGCAAGGGAGGAGTCCTTAAGGGCTCAGGAGCAGTGAATGGGGTGGGGGTACAGCCCCTCAGCTCCATCCTCATGAGGCCCAGTTCCCAAACCACAGTCCCAGTTGCACCCTAGGCCTCAGTGTGAACCAAGGCCCTGCATGAAGGGGAGGTTGAGGTCACCACCCAGCAAGAGGTGGCATCTCCAGTAGACCTGCCCAGTATGCATAGCCAGTATGGGTTAAGCATGACAGGACCTTGTCCAGTAAGGTCAGATCCTTTGGCACTGTCCTGACCAACATGGTGCCACTAGCTACATCTGGCTATTATGGCTGCTTAAATGAATTAACATTTCAAATTTAGTTTCTCAGGCATGCTGTGCTGTTTCAAGTGGTTGGTGGCTACCATATTGGAAAGTGTAGAAATAGAACATTTTCATCTTCCTGGAAAGTTATATTGGACAGTGCTGCTTTGGGGCATTATAAATGAAAATTAGCTCTATCACAAATTGTTAAAATCCTTCCATGGCTCCCCATTGCTCTGGGAATAAAGTCCAAAACTCTTCCTATGGCCTACAAGTTCTTGCATGATGTGAGCCCTGCCTGCAGACCTCCAGCTTGTACAATTGTAGGGGGCACCATCCACATCATGGTTTCTAAGACTGGCATCCTCTGGAGCTGTCCAGTACACAACTTGCTCAGCTGTGCACAATCATCCTACCTGCTAACCTCTCCACTCTCATTTCTTAAACTCCTAACACTTTCCATAAGAGTCTTTTGTCAGTTACAGAGTCACACCACTTCTTGTGGTCTCTGAGATTTTGCATAGTCTGTTCCCATTGCCTGGAAAACTCAATCATTCATCCATCCAACCACCATCATCCATGCATCTGCCTCTAACACTAACACACACACACACACACACACACACACCTCAGCCCCACGCCTCATCCTTTAGGTCTCAGCTCAAACTCCCCAGGCTCCTGTTATATATACCCATAGCTCCTATACATCTCATTTACAGCCTTGTCACAACTACAATTATATAACTAATTATGGGCTTTGAGTGTATCTGCTCATTGGACACTAAGCCCCACGAGGGCAGAACCATGACCTGGTACTTATGACTCTATCCCTAAAGCCTGGTACACAGTAAGTCCTCAAGAACTCCTCTAGGACCTTGACCCAATTGGCAGCCCTCTAGTTCAGTCCAAGGACAAAGCCTCCCCATCTCTGAGCAAAGCAGATCACCCTCAAGGACTGACTCCAGAAGACTCATGTCTGTAGCAGGCAGTTCTCTGCTCGCAGGCGCCTCCTACAGACCCGGTGCCTGGTGTTAGCCTCAGGACCATGTAGGAGATTATGGCAAAGCCACTGATGACCAAAGCCCAACCTGCCCATGGGTGAGTGGGGGTGCCCTGAGCCTGACAGATGGCCTTTGGGAGAGGAGCAGTGGCCACTATGTCCCTGACTAGGATGGGTTTCTGGATGGTTCTGCTCACATTAGCTAGGGGTCCAATTCCCATGGGATGGGTAGCAGAATAAGCTTCCTGTCCAGGAGATACTCTTTGAGGCAGAAAATAAGCATCAGCTGCCAAAAGCAGTGTTTGTGCACAGTAATTATTGGGGTGTCCTCCGTGCTGTGCAGGAATCCAAGCCATGTAATTACCCTGATGTTGGGCAGTTATTTTCAGCCCAAGAGGTGGGACAAATCATTCCCCTCTCTAGGAAGCCCTTAGTACTCATGAGCCAAGGCTGCCTCAGCAGTGCTACTTCCAATGTAGCTAGGAGCCCAAGGCCCGGCTCTGCACCTAGTCACAGGAGCAAAGTCCTCGCGGTCCAGTGCACAATCAGGCTCCCTGCCTCTAGAGTTCAGTAAGAAAATGATTATTATATTAATAATGTTTTCTGGCCAGGCACAGTGGCTCATGCCCATAATTCCAGCACTTTGGGAGGCCAAGGCATGTGGATCATTTGAGGTCAAGAGTTCAAGACCAGCCTGGCCAACATGGTGAAACCCTGTCTCTACTAAAAATACAAAAATTAGCCAGGCATGGTGGCTCATGCCTGTAATCCTAGCTACTCAAGAGGCTGAGGCAGGAGAATCACTTGAATTTAGGAGGCAGAGGTTGTAGTGAGCCGAGACTGCACCATTGCACTCCAGCCTGGGTTACGGAGCAAGACTCTGTCTCAAAAAATATATATAAATAAATAAAATAGTATTTTCTTACCAAGCCTTTCATTTGCATCTTGTTCAATTCAGAATCACTTTATTTTATGGGTTCACATCTATAATTATTCCTCTTATGCAGAAGAAGAGACAGAAGGCCAGGAAGGTGTAGCTCAGTCACACGTGGCCAAATTAAGGAGCAGGGATTTGGCACCAGGCCTCTCTGATTTCAAAGCCCAGGCAGGTGGCCAGTGGACCATTCTACTCTGCCCTAAGGCCAGGAATGGGAACCAACATTTCTGGATTTCTGCCATGTCGAGATCTGTGCTGAGAGCTGATTTGGGGACGAGGGTAATGGGAAATGGACAGCAGTGACCTCTGCTTCTGGAACTGTCTATGTATCAGAGGCCCTGCAGTCCCAGGCCAAGCCTCTTCTTGAAGACAGAAGAGTTCAAGGATCTGCAAATGGGACAGAAGAAATGGTGTTACCCTGCTGAGGGATTAGCTCTTTCAGGCCATTTAAAATGTAAACCTGCCTCCCCAACTCCCTGCTTTAAATCTTCTCATGGCTCCATTTTGCTCTTTTCTTCTTCTTCTTTTATTATTATTATTTTTAAATATAGAGATGGGATCTCACTATGTTGACCAGGCTGGTCTCAAACTCCTGGCCTCAAGCAATCTTCCCATCTCAGCCTCCCAAAGTGCTGCGATTTAAGTCACAAGCCACCATGCCCAGCCTTCTTCTTCTTCTTCTTCTTTTTTTTTTTTTTGAGACGGAATCTCGCTCTGTTGCCCAGGCTGGAGTTCAGTGGTGTGATCTCAGCTCTCCTGCCTCAGCCTCCCAAGTAGCTGGGACTACAGGCACATGCCACCATGCTCAGCTAATTTTTTGTATTTTTAGTAGAGACGGGGTTTCACCGTGTTAGCCAGGATGGTCTCAATCTCCTGACCTCGTGATCTGCCTGCCTCGGCCTCCCAAAGTGCTGGGATTACAGGCGTGAGCCACTGAGTCTGGCCACCACTTTCTTTTTTTAAGAGACAGGGCCTCACTATGTTGCCCAGGCTGGCCTCAAACTCTTGCTTTCAAGCAATCCTCCCACCTCGGCCTTCTGAGTAGTTGAGACTCCAAGCACACACACAACCACGTCCAGCCTCCACAGTGCTCTTGGGATGAAGTTCAAAATCCTTCCATGACCTTCATTGGGACTGACAAACTATGGCCTGTGGGCCAAATCTGGCAGGCAGCCTGTTTCCGTAAATAAAGTTTTATTGGAACACATCCATGCTCATTCATTTACATATCACCTATGACTGCTTTCACCCTACAACAGCAGATTTTAGTAGGTACAACAGAGACTGTATGGCTCACATGACCTACGATATTTACTATCTGGCCCTTTGCAGAAACGGTTTGCAGACCCCTGGTCTTCAAAGTCCTGTATGGTGTGGTCCCGCCTACAGAGCTACTGCCTTGCATAATTCCAAGGCAATATGCAAATACGCTTGCATAACAGTACCTTGCACTGTTCTCATCATAGTCTGTGTGAATAGAGTGCCCTGGAATTATGCAGTGTGCAGCCTGCTCAGCTATGCCCAGGGGTCCTGTCTCTCTACCTCTCCAGGCTCATCTCTTGCTTTCTGGAGTACCTGGAACAATGGAGGAAGCTGGCTTGGGTCTAAGGTGTTGCCTGGAGCTCAGGGAGCACAAAGACGAGAAAGGCACACTTCTTTCCTTCGGCCAGGAGTGTCCACACCTTCTCTCAGTTGCCCACACTCAGGGTAGCTCCCTGCCCACAAAGCCCTAAGTCCCAGGCTCAGCCATCAGTTCGTCGGAGTGACCCATTTATTCTCATGCATTTGCTTAGCTGCAGCTCCAGGCAAGTTATTCCCCCTCTCTGCCTCCATGTCCTCATCTGCAAAATGGGGATCACAACAGTGCTCCCCCATGGCATTGCTGTGAGGTTAAGGAAGACAAGGCCCTGGTTACTGTTAGCATTTATTTTAAAAGTAAAAACAAAAACCAACCAGTGAGCTCTTGCTTGTGTCCCAGCCTGTGCTGGGTGCTGGGAATACAACCATCAACATCTTGCATGTCTCAAGAGCTTTAGCACTGGTGGTAAAATGACAGAGGCAGTCTCCCTCCAGGGAGCTCTGAGCATATGCTGGTTCACGGACCACCGTAAGGCCACAGTCGGTGCCCCGACACCCCCGATGCAGGCAGGACCCTACTGAGATGGCAAAGAGGTGGCTCCCGCCCTCCTCACTCACGTATCCCTGCTCCTGGCGCCGACCCCGCCGCTCCGCCCACACCTCCCTGGCAATCTGGCTGGAATCTGGGCCAAACGGGCCATCTGGTCCTCTCCATCTCCAGCTGTAGCAAGTGAGGCTGAGCCGGCCCGTCTCAGCAGGAAGCTGGTGGCGGCTGCCTTTGCAGGGAGACATTACCGCTGACAAGCTTGTGTTTTCTTTGGCATCTGACCCACGCCGTCTCACAGAGCATCTTCCTGACCTCGAGATGGTCAGTGACATGCGACCACAGGCGTGGCTCCTGCTCCTCCTCTGGGGAAACGGGGACAGCCAGACAGAGGTGTCTGCCCAGTGAAGGTGGACCTTGGGCAATCTGCATCTCCCTGGGGGGTGCCCTGGGGCTGAGCTGCTGCCACCTGGCCATGTGACTTGCAGTGTCATGTTCACTCACAAGGCCTACCCTCCTATCTCTCTTCCTTCCTTTCCTGCCCAGTGCCCAGCAATGAGGCCTCATCCTCCCACTGCCTCCAAGGCACTGCATGATCTAGTCCCTGCCTGCTCCACACCCACCTCACCTGGAAGTCACTCCCTGAATCCCTCATTGGTTTAGCCACCCTGGCCTCTCATTTCCTAAAACAAAACAAAACAAAAACCGAGCTCCGATTCTCCAGGCCTTTACACACAGTTTCCTATGCCTGGAACCCTCTTTCTTCCCATTGTTGGGCCGGAAAACTCTTCTTCATCCTTCAGATTTTAGCCAAAATGTCACCTCCTCTGGGAGGCCTTCCTTGATTGCCTCTATCTCCATTGAGCTTCCCCATCTATTCTCTCCACACTACCCTGCATTTCTGCTTTTGTCCTTCACAGCAGCACTTACTTTGTTGCCCATGGAGCTACCTGTTCCTGAGGCCATGAAACTATTTCTCAGCGTAGTCCCACAGACACGGGGCACTGCAGGAGCATGACTCAGGAATGAAAAGCAATGATTGTGACTTTTGTACAAAATTGAGTGAGGCCAGAAGTGGTGGCTCACACCTGTAATCCCAATGCTTTGGGAGGCCGAGGTTGTAGGATCACTTAAGGCCAGGAGTTCGAGGCCACAGTGAGCTGTGATTGTACCACTGCACTCCAGCCTGGATGACAGAGCAGGATACTGTCTCTTAACAACAACAACAACAACAAAACAAACTTTAAAAAACGAGTCAGCAGACACCCTTCCTTAAGCCTCCCTCATCAACACCGCCAGACCTGGAGGCTGACCACAGGAGTCCTTCAGTCCCACCCAACACTGTCCCCTCTGCAGGCTGGATGCAGGGGACTCAGCATGTCCCTTTGTCCAGGACCCCACTCCTCATTCTCTCTGCCCTGTGCCCTTGCTCTTTCTACAGCCCAGCACTAACTGTGTGCCAGGCATTGTGTTAAGCCCTTCATATCCATCAAGTCAATTAGTCCTCATAATCCAGCTACGAGGATAAGTAACCTGCTGTTATTAAATAACTCCCTGGGATTATTGCTCCAATTTACAGATGGGAAAACTGAGGCTCAGGTTTGAATACATGAAATGATTTGCCCAAAGACACCTGGCTGGGAATGGTAGAGCTGGGATTTTCACCCAGGCCCAGCCAGCTCTGAACCCTTAACCACTTTGCTAAAATGGTAGCAAACAAGGACTCAGGGAAGGAAACATATACAGCAGAGAGACATACAGGGTGGACACAGATGTTATCATGAAGAAAGCCGACAGGGATGGCAAAAAGCCAAGAGAAAGGTCAAGACCGTTGCCAATAAAGGTCAGTGTTCCAGAACATCATGTGATAAAGAAGACAGTTGCCAACAGGCATTGCTGCAGCCTTTGTGTTTACTATATTTGCAAATGAAGTCACTGAGGCACAGAAGTGAACACTGAGCCTGAGGTCCAGCACCACCTCTGTCGGTCTTCCTGCTGCATCTCTACTGTGGGTAGACAGCAGCCTGCCCCTGCTTCCAAGCACCACGGTGGCCTGCCTCATGTTGCCACATCCCGCCCACTGGGTTGCACTTCCTGCATGAAAAGCCCAGTCTGCAAAGACTTATTTCGCCCTCTTCAAGGTGCTGTCAGGACTGCTGTGAGCCCAGCCCTCTGCTCTGATAATGCCAAAGGGTCAGCATTCTCAGAGCAGCCCCTGTGCTCTCCTCCCAAGTCAAAGCTGTCCTGTGTCCCCAAGGCAGTGCACTTCCAAAATCACCCCACCGAGTAATTGCAACCTTTCCACCCACCATTGCTCCTCCCTGGAGCAGAAATAGCCAGAAATAGCTGCTCCCAGGGAAGCCCGGCAGCCTGGAGCTGAGGGTGGAGACTCAGTCAAGTCGCATGGTGGCTTCTGCAGTGGCTGGTGTAGCCCGCCCCTCTGCCAGGCAGCTCCCCTGAGATCCTGGGTGGTGACTCACCCTGGTGGACCAGAAAGACACGGGCTTCCCTCAAAGTCACATTCCCAGGACCAAGCCTCAGGCCCCAGGCGCCAACTCCCTGCTCTTCACCAGATAGATAGTATCACTCTTGGCCCATTCAAGAAGAGGAGGGGTTGGACAACCGTGTGAAGACGCACGGAAGTCAGAGCCCTCGGGCCTTGCTGGTGGGAATGTAAGATGGCACAGCGTTGTGGAAAACAGACTGACAGGTCCTTAAAAAGTTAAACATAGCATTACCACCTGACCCAGCAATTCTACTCCTAGGTATATATTTAAGAGGAATGAACATATATGTCCATACAAAACTTTGCATATGAATGTTTTTATAGCATTAGTTGCCATATCTCTAAAGTAAGACCCAAATTTCCATCAACTAATGAATGGATAAACAAGATTCCATACAATGGAACAGTATTTTGCCATACAAAGAAATAAAGTATGGCTATGTGTGACAACATGGACGAACCTTGAAAATATCATGCTAAGTAAAGGAAGCCAGACACAGAGGCCACATGTTGTGTGACTTCATTTACATGAAATGTCCGGAATAGGCAAATCCATAGAAAGAGAAAGCAGATTAGTGGTTGCCAGGGGTCAGGGGACTGGAAGGAGAATGGGGAGTGACTGCTAATGAGTACAGGATTTCCTCTGAGGATGCTGAAATTGTTCTGAAATTAAACACTGGTGATAGTTGTACAATCTTGTGAAAGATCTTATAGCAAAGACCACAGAATAGAGTAACTTTGGGGCTGGGCACAGTGGCTCACATCTGTAATCCCAGCACTTTGGGAGGCCAAGGCATGTGGATCACCTGAGGTCAGGAGTTTGAGACCAGCCTGACCAACACAGAGAAACCCTGTCTCTACTAAAAATACAAAATTAGCCAGGCATGGTGGCGCATGCCTGTAATCCCAGCTACTCAGGAGGCTGAGGCAGGAGAATCGCTTGAACCCAGGAGATAGAGGTTGCAGTGAGCCAAGACAGCGCCATTGCACTCCAGCCTGGGCAACAAGAGTGAAATTCCATCTCAAAAAAAAAAGGGTAGGCCGGGCGCGGTGGCTCAAGCCTGTAATCCCAGCACTTTGGGAGGCCGAGACGGGCGGATCATGAGGTCAGGAGATCGAGACCATCCTGGCTAACACAGTGAAACCCCGTCTCTACTAAAAAATACAAAAAAAAGTAGCCGGGTGAGGTGGCGGGCACCTATAGTCCCAGCTACTCGGGAGGCTGAGGCAGGAGAATGGCGTGAACCCGGGAGGCGGAGCTTGCAGTGAGCTGAGATCCGGCCACTGCACTCCAGCCTGGGCGACAGAGCGAGACTCTGTCTCAAAAAAAAAAAAAAAGGGTAAATTTTGGCCAGGTGCAGTGGCTCATGTCTGGAATCCCAGCACTTTGGGAGGCCAAGGTGGGCAGATCACGAGGTCAAGAGGTTGAAACCATCCTGGCCAACATGGTGAAACCCCACCTCTACTAAAAAATACAAAAATTAACCTGCCGTGGTGGTGGGCACATGTAATCCCAGCTACTCAGGAGGCTGAGGCAGGAGAATCACTTGAACCCGGGAGGTGGAGGTTGCAGTGAACTGAGATCGCACCATTGCACTCCAGCCTGGGCAACAAGAGTGAAACTCTGCCAAAAAAACAAACAAACAACAAACAAACAAAAACAGGGTAAAATTTATAGTATGTGAATTATATCTCAACTTTAGAAAAAGAAGAGGAAGGGGTTCCAAACTAGGTCTGCTGGGATCTCACTCCCCTGCCAGCCTGGGAGGTCTGTGAGGTCAAGACAGCATCTGTCCCACTCATCACTGTACCCACAGTGCTGAGGACAGTGTCTGGTACACAGTAGGTGCTCAATCATTGCGTAGGGGAAGGAAGGGGGAAGGCCACTGGCCACTTGGGCCCGTCTGGGCCGTATGTGATCTGCCTGTCTTTCCCGGCATCATCCCTCCTAACCACCACACACCCTACCAGGCACACTCCATACCACCCTCTCTTGTGCATCTTCTCATGTGCTGTTCCTTCTTCCTGTCTTTTTTTTTTTTTTTTTTTTTTTTTTTGAGACAAGGTCCCTCTGTCACCCAGGCTGGACTGCAGTGGCGTGATCAAGCTCCCTGCAGCCTCGACCTCCAGGGCTCAAGCAATCCTCCCACCTCAGCCTCCTAAGTAGCTGGGAGTATAGGTGCGCACCACCATGCCCAGCTAATTTTTTTATTTTTATTTTTTGGATTTTTGTAGAGATGACATTTTGCCATGTTGTCCAGGCTGGTCTTGAACTCCTGAGCTCAAGTGATTCTCCTGCCTCAGCCTCCCAAAGGGATGGGATTACAGTCGTGAGCCACCACGCCCAGCCCTGCCTGTCTTTCTCTGTCTTCACTTCACCTGGTTAATTCTTACTTAGATTCCAAGTCCCAGCATCAATGTCATTTCCTCTACAAAGCCTCCTGCAGGTCTCCCAGGCTGGGCCAGGCACCCTTCTCATATGATTGCTGTGCCCCCCAAACTCCAAAAATATTTAACACTATTTTATAGTCATATATGAATTTGTCTGTGTCTTTACAACACTAAAGTTCTGGAGGGGTAGGACGAGTAGGACCATCTTTTGGCTACCATGTTTGTCTATGTGATGCAGTTCAGGCCCCCAGTCAATTTCAGATGACCGCAGAAGTGAATGGAGCTTACCTGGCCTCTACCCAAGCCTCAGAACCGGCCAGAACATCTATTCTTGGGCTAATGTATGCTTCTTCCTTTGGACAAGAGCGTCCCCGGCTGGGCCACAGACTTTTCCTTCTCAGAGAGAATCTTCACCCTTTGACTTGAACAAAGAGGCCAGTTCCTCTCCTACCATCTCTGATACCCTTAGCATCACCAGGACAAGATGGCCGGACCCCAGACATGTAGCTATAAACATTCTCCCTTCTAGAACCTCCGTGCCCAGGACATATGTCTCTGCTAGACAAAAGGGGTTGACAGAGATTCACATCAGCTACCCAGATGCCTCTGCCCATGTAACTTACATCTGGCATGGGGTGTATGCAGGAAAAGTGACAGCACACCCTTTAGGATATAAGCTCTATGTGGGCAACTTGTGTCTGAATTCTTATCTGGGGCATGCAGCTCCTAGAGAAAGCACTCAACAAATATTTGTTGACTGAATGAACAAATTAAAAAGACGTTTTTAATTCTAAGAATAAAAAACTAAAGATACCCGGGAAACTGATGTACAAAGTAGGCCTGCAGTTAATCCTTTTCAAAATGTATAGTCTTTCTGAGACATGGAGGTTGGGGTGAGGTGGGGCATCACTTCCTAATGTGTAAGGGGACATTTGTGTATTAGATTTCCTCAAAGGGAGGGAGAACTGCATTTAACTCAGCTACCGTGAAGATGATATGGACCTGTAAGGTTTTTCCACCAAAGCTGCAAAGACTGTGTGCCTTGGACCCTTCCCTCTCTCTTCTTCTCCTTTCCTTCCCCTTCTCCTACCCCTTATAGTGCTTAATCTCAGAGAATGACGGCAGGCAAGGGTCCCCCTTTTCCAGAAACATGATGTTGGAACTTACGCATTCTATTCATAAAACATCAGACCCCCGCTGCATTAGGCCCCTGTTCTTTACTGATTCTACCTCCAGAATTCTCCCAGCACCTCTCCTTACAGCTTCACTGCAGACCTAGGGACCTGATCTCCCTTCCGCTCTGCAGAAGCACGCACTGGCTGCCCGGGAGCTCTCCAAGGTATCTGCTCTTATCCCAATTCCCCTCTCCCGAAATGCCCTGCATGCCTCTTTCTGACTTGCTCTTGCTCTCCAAGACCCATCCCTCTCACCTCACTTCTCCTTCCAGCTATCTCTCCTGATTTTTTTTAATAGTCCAATTACTTTATCTCTCCAGGCAAGTAATAGATAAAAATATTTCCAGCCCTGCAGGTAGGAGATACATGCGTATAAACACTGTAATAGCTTCACAGCCATCATAATAGCATCTAACATTCATTGACTATTTTCCGAGTATGAGGCACTGTCCCAGGATGTTACATGTATTATCCCAGATCCCTGGGATCCCTCAATCCCCACAACAACATCATGACTTAGGTGCTATTGTTAGATCATTTGACAGAGAACTTATATGATTTGCCCAAGCTTGTTTAGCTAGTAAGTGCTGAGACTCAATTCTAGTCTGGGTGATTCCATACATAACCAGTATTTCAGGCATGACTAATTACAAGGGACCCTCATTCAAATATAGCCAAGAATAAAATCCATTCCTATCAATCTTTAGCGAGAGGCAACAAGCTGCGTATGAAGGGGGAAGTTCCTTCAGCTCACACCTGTCCCTTTTGAAGCTTCCCTCTGATTTCCCTGGTCCTGTTCTGCTGTCCCAAAACTACCTCTCCAGTCTCTGCCTGCCTTTCAATTTTGGTCTTTCCTAAAGATGCTACTCTGCCTCAGCCCTGTATTACATAGGACATGAACAAATCCTCCTTTGGGCTTCCAAGTATCTGCCTGGGAAAATAAAACAAGATTTCTGAAAATTTTAAAGGTAACCACACAAGAAATTGAAGTCACTACTTGTATCTTCCATATTATTGATGGAAAAGATAAATGCAAATCAACATAGTATTTGTTAAAGTCACAAAATGAAAGAAATAATAAAGAAACAAATGCCACAAATCACAAAGCAAGATGACCGATATCCAAATATGTACCAGATGAATAAATTGAATCATTTATCCTTCCCATAAAGCAGCAATGATTTGGTTGCAAAAAAAAAAAAAAAAAAAAAAAAAATCAACTGTGTGCTGCTTACAAGAGATATATTCCAAACAAAATAACAGGGAGACTAAAAATAAAGGAATGTTCAAATATAAAACAGGCAAACACAAACACAAAGAAAGTGGAGGTGGCAGCGTTACTATTATGAAGAATGGAATTCTGAGCAAATAAGGAGGTAATCAACTTTAGGCTGATCAAAAATAAGGTACTTCAAAATGAAATTATAAACAGAAAGCAGATCAGTGACTGCCTGGGGCTAGTGGTGCAGGAGGGGAGAATGAAGTCATTATCAGTGAGGAAACCTTATGAATTGCATAATCAGCAAAGTCAAATTCAGTTAAAGCAAAAATGGTTAGTATAGGCTGGGTGCCGTGGCTCACGCCTGTAATCCCAGCACTTTGGGAGCCTGAGGCACATGGATGACCTGAGGTCAGGAGTTCGAGACCAGCCTGGCCAACATGGTGAAACCCAATCTCTACTAAAAATACAAAAAAATTAGCTGGGTATGGTGGTGGGTGCCTGGAATCCCAGCTATTCAGGAGGCTGAGGCAGGAGAATTGCTTGAACCTGGGAGGTGGAGGTTGCAGTGGGCTGAGGTTGCACCATTGCACTCCAGCATGGGCAACAAGAGCGAGACTCCAACTCAAAACAAAAAAAAAAAGGTTAGTATATAAGTTATAAGTCAGAAGCACAGTTTTCCTAGGAATCTTCAGCACACATACTCCCTAAAGAAAAAATCAGAGGGCAAAGATTTACAAACAAGGATGTTCACAGCAGCATTGTTTATATGCATATCGTTTATAAGTGAGAAATCCTGGAAGCAACCCAAATGCCTAAACAATTGGAGGTTGATTTGGTAAATGATGGAACATCCATATAATGGAATATGCTGCAGCTGGTAGCTTTGAGGAATTTCTAATGACATGGGAAAATGCTTGATATGTAATATAGAATGGAAAAAGAAGGAGTCAAAACTTTACATTCAATGCAATCTCAACTGGAAAGGAAAAAAATGCATTCCACACATCCACACACTTTTCATTGGAAAAAAATATATACAGTAGCTGTGCTTTATCAGGGATTTTTATTTTCTGTTTGCCAGCATTTCCCAAGCATTTTAAAATCCATATGTACTACCTTTATAATCAGATCTTCTCAGTTTCACCAAAAAACAAAAACCTTCCACAGAATGATAGCCAAGTGGTAAGAACTCTATTTCCGCTCAAAGTAGCTAGCACAGAAACAAAGTCTCAACCTGGCTGACCCCATGAAGGAAGTGCTAAAGCTGGGATTCCTATACTGAGTAGGAATTAAATAGCAACAATAATACAAACCATTGTGTTTGGAGAGTGCAGGGGTTGGCACACTGTGGTCTACAAACCAAATCTGACTTAATTTTATACTGCTTGCAAGCTAAGAATGGCTTCTATTTTTTTTAATGGTTGAAAAAAATCAAAGAAGAGTAATATTTGGCAATACATGAACATTATATGAAAGTGGCATATCAGTGTCCAAAAACTAATTGGAACACACGCTCCCTTGTTATGCATTGCCTATGGCTGTTTTGAGGCTCCAGCAGCACAGCTGAGGAGTTAGACAGAGACCATATGGCCACACAGCCGAAAATATTTCTTATCTAGCCCTTTGCAGAAAAACTTTGCTGATCCTTAGGGTAATGCTTTTCAGCTAACAAAATATGTTCAATGGCTGGGTGCGGTGGCTCACGTCTGTAATCCCAGCACTTTGGGAGGCCAAGGTGAGCAGATCACCTGAGATCAGGAGTTCGAGACCAGCCTGGCCAACATGGTGAAACATGTTTCTACTAAAAATACAAAAAATTAGCCAGGTGTGGTGGTGGGCACCTGTAATCCCAGCTATGCAGGAGGCTGAAGTAGGATAACCGCCCAAACCTGGGAGGTGAAGGTTGCAGTGAGTTGAGATCGCACCTTTGCACTCCAGCCTGGGCAACAAGAGCGAAACTCCATCTCAAAAAAAAAAAACAAGTTCAAAACCACAGTCTCATTTCACCCTCACAATAAAAGTCTCCTGGTCCCTGGTAGGAGAGGAAGAAACAAATATAAGTCCAAGGTGAACCCTGGGATCGTGGCCAGGAAGGAAACAGACAGATCGGGCCCAGTTCCTTCACCTGTCAAGAAGTGAAGGGTGCACGAACCTCCCCAGAGAGCCTGCCATTGCTTCTGGCTGTCCCCACCGTCTCTACCCCCGGCCCCAACCCAGCCACCCCTCCCCTCTGAAAGCAGCCGCATTTCCTGTCAAGAGCGTGACCTTCTGAAACCTGCATGGTGGAGGCTGCAGCTGCAAAGAGGATGGTATTTTTATCCAGACCCTGCTTCCTGTTTGCTTGGCTAGGGGGTTTTGTTTGCGGGTGTTTGGTTTTGTCATTTCTGATACAGACTCGGTTCCCATGTCATAACAGAACAGAGAAGTCTGGCTCCTGCAAGGTATGCTGACTGCCTGGCAGCCCCACCTGCCCGGGGGGCCCTGTCCTGCTACCCTCCCTTAATGCTGCACGATCTCCTGTGACTTCCGGATACCCATCTTCTGCCCGTGCAGTAGCAGAAACCAGGGCAGCTGGGTGGGCAGAGAGGAAACAGGAGCATTTCTGCTGCAGGAAATGGAAAAATCCACTCTCTTATCAGACAGGAACAGCTAGAGAGGAGCTGGCTGGGCCCAGAGGGGAGCGAGCTGCAAGTTATCCAGGGCTTCTGGAACCCTCTGTTCCTGGCTCAGAGAGGACCAGGACAGGATGGAGGTAGAGTGAGGTATGGGACTTGAGAGCCATTTGCTGAGAATGCTCTGAGCTCTAGGACCTGGGGGATGGATCATTTGCTGATGCTCCCAGCAATAGACAAAAATGCCATGGTCTTCAACACTCATATCCTCACAGCTCAGCCAGATGTGGGAACAGAGAGCAGATGCATAGCAGCATCTAACAAGCCGGTGATAAGAAGTGCTCACGTTTACTGACCACTTGCTCTGTGCCCAGCCCTGAGTCTTGCACATGTAGGAAATGATCTCATTTAATCCTTACAACAGCCCAAGGCAAATGTGAGGCAGGCTCTACTATAAGCTCCTATTTTACAACTGGGGATACTGAGGCACAGTGAGTTTAATTAACTTGCCTCAATCTACTCAGCTGGTAAGAGGCTCCAACACACCCACACTTGACCCATGCTTGCTCCACCATGAGAATGTATGAGAGAGCCAAACTTGACCCCAGGTTTTAAGAGTTGGGGATCTGCCTGCAGCCCAAAGCCTTCCTGTTTCCTCTTCTGCCAGTGTGCCTAGTGCCAGGCTCTGAGCCCAAGGGATGAAAGGGCCAGTCTGACCTTTGCTCCAACCACTTCCACCCTGGAGAGAAGCCATCAAAGCATACTGTTGGGGGACATGCAGTCTACCTAAGCATTGCACCTGGTATGATATGAAAACACAGGTGTAGTGGTTCAGAATTCAGACCCCACCATATCCCAGTGGTTTGATCTCAGATGTGTCATCTCCTCTGAGCCTCAGTTTCCTCATCTGTAGAATGGGGACTATAATCTCACAAGGTTATCTGAGAATTAGATTATAAAGTGTTGACCACAGTGTCTGGAATGAGTAAGTTTAGCTACTAGCTGGCTCTTCCCTAACTCCTAGCCCTAGCAGGCACCCTTAGGAATGCAGGGCCCAGTCTTCAAGCTCCAAGGCAACAAATAGCAGCACCAAATAGAGTTATCTTTGGAGATCTGTGGACTGACTACGAGATAAGGCCAAAGGACAGTTTGGGCATTGTGGTCCGTCTCCAAGATGCCACCCAAGTACCCCAGCCTCCTAGGATTCACGCTCTTGTCCAGTTCCCTCCCCCAGAGAACAGGCTAACATGTCACCAATAGGATGGAGTGTGCCTTGTGAGTCTGAGTCATAAAAGATGTTTCAGCTGGCCGGGCGCGGTGGCTCACGCCTGTAATCCCAGCACTTTGGGAGGCCGAGGCGGGCAGATCACCTGAAGTCAGGAGTTCGAGACCATCCTGGCCAACATGGTGAAACCCCGTCTCCACTAAAAACACAAAAATTAGCTGGGTGTGGTAGCGCATGCCTGTAATCCCAGCTACCTGGGAGGCTGAGGCAGGATAATCACTTGAACCCAGGAGGCGGAAGTTGCAGTGAGCTGAGATCACGCCATTGCATTCCAGCCTAGGCAACAGAGCGAGACTCCGTCTCCAAAAAAAAAAAGATGTTTCAGCTACTCTCTTGCCCCTTGGATCACCCGTTCTGGGAGAGGCCAGCTATCATAGTGTGAAGACTTAGCAGTCCTGTGAAAAGACCACCAGTGAGGGAGTGCAGCCTCCCGCCAACCGCCTGTGGGCGCCATTGTAGAATCAGATCTCCTAACCCAGTCAGGCCTTGGCCCACATATTAACTACAGCCTCCTGAGAGACCCTGAGCCCAAACCACCCAGCGACCCCGGGTTCCTGACTCACACAAACTGTGAGAAAACAGACATCTGTTGTTGCTTTCAGTTGCCACATTTTGGGGTGATTTGTTATGCAGCATACATAATGAGTGCCCCCAGAGAAGAGGCTCTACGGGAGGAAGTGGTCTCGAGCCTGGAGGCATCACCCTGAGCTGGGCACCATGAGGACCGAAGATCCCAGGCCTCCTAGACGTCTCAGAACCCAACCTCCCCCTTACCCCCAGCCAGTCAAGTTTCCGTTAACCAGGGAAATTCATCGCTGAACCCCACAGCTGACTAAGGGTTTCTATTTCCGCCCACAGTGCAGAGAACCATCCACATTTGACACTCATCACCCGGGTCTGTTTCTTGTTCTGGGAGCACAGCCCAGGCTTCCCCACCATGTGAGGATGGAACTGGGTCCTGACACACCCTCCTGAGCTAAGGGTGCCACTGACCTGGCAGGAGAGGTGGGAAGGAGGTGGAAACCCCTGTCCTCAGTAGCCACGCACAGTTTTCTGATCAGCAGGGGAGTTTTGACCTGCTCTGTTTCCGACCTGGGCCGGTTCACCCCTCCTTAGGCATCCTGGTGGTCCTCCGCTCCCGGGAGGTCACCATATTCATGCCAAACTTAGTGCGGACATCCAATCGGCATAGCACACTACAGCCCAGATCTCCCAGACCCAAGTGATCCTCCTGCTTCACCCTACCAAGTAGCTGAGACTACAGGCACGCGCCACAGTGCCTTGCACCCACAGTTTTCTAAATCACAAACCTAAGTGCACCCCTCTCTCCTGCTCAGAAACCTCTCCTGGCTCCTCTCTGCCTTCACAGTGTTCATGGTTTAGCCCAGTGGTTCTCAGTGATCCCTGGACCAGCAGCAGCAGCAGCACCTGGGAATCTGCTGGCAATGCAAATCCTGTGGCCCTACCCCAGCCCTACTGGATCAGGAACCCCGCGGGAGGGGGTGTCTAACAATCTGTGCTTTAACAAACCCTCCCAGTGATTCCAGTGCACCATCAAGTTTGAGAACGGTGTCTCCAGCTTCCTCTCTGAGCAGTCTTCTCTGCCTACTGCGCTTTAGAAATATCCAGCTCCTCTCTCCCTCCTTCCCCACTCCACAAATATTCGCCAGGCAGCAACTCTGCACCAGGTGCAGGGCTACAGCAGTGAACCAGACAGACACCAGTCTGCCCTCTCAGAGCTTGCAATCTGCTCCCCTAGTCTGGAATACCCTTCCTTCCTTCCTTCCTCCAAGCAGAGTCTCTGCCCAGCTATCACACCCAGTGCAGGAAGCATTCAATAAACATTGAACAGTAAATGAGCAAATGAATAAATGACTGAAGGCACCACCCGGTGAAATCTTCCTTGACCCTGGGTTAAGTGCCCTCAGCAGGCTCTGCGCACCTCAGTCAGAGTGCCTGCCACCCTCCACAGCGTCCAGGGCTGGGGAGTACTTGAAATGTGCATAATCCAGATTGAGACATGCTGGGGGTATAAAATGCACACGGGACTTTGAAGATTTAGTGTGAAAAAGATATGTAACATACCCATTAATATTTTTTTTTTTTTTTTTTTTTTTGAGACGGAGTCTCGCTCTGTAGCCCAGGCTGGAGTGCAGTGGCCGGATCTCAGCTCACTGCAAGCTCCGCCTCCCGGGTTCACGCCATTCCCCGGCCTCAGCCTCCCGAGTAGCTGGGACTACAGGCGCTGCCACCTCGCCCGGCTATTTTTTGTATTTCTTAGTAGAGACGGGGTTTCACCGTGTTAGCCAGGATGGTCTCGATCTCCTGACCTCGTGATCCGCCCATCTCGGCCTCCCAAAGTGCTGGGATTACAGGCTTGAGCCACCGCGCCCGGCCAATATTTTTATACTAAATACATGTTGAAATGATGTTGAGTTAAGTAATTATTCAAATTAATTTCACCTGTCTCTTGCCTGCTTTACTGGAACTATTAAAACATTTAAAATTACATATGAGGCTCACATTATTTTTCCATTGATCAGAACTGAGCTAGATTGTAAATAGTTACATTACCATGGGCACAGCTGCACCCACAGTCACATGATGATGAGCTCTGTGATGGTATTTCTGCCCATTTGTCTTCCCTCCCTCCCTCCTTCCCTCCCTCCCTCCCTCCCTTTCCTCCCTCCCTTCCCTTCCTCCCTCCCTTCCCTTTCTCCCTCCCTCCCTCCTTTCCTTCCTTCCTTCCTTCCTTCCTTCCTTCCTTCCTTCCTTCCTTCCTTCCTTCCTTCCTTCCTTCCTTCCTTCCTTCCTTCCTTCCTTCCTTCCTCTCTACTTCCCTACTCTCCTCCTTCTCAATCCTTCCCTTTCATCCCACCCCTCTCTCCTTCTTCCCACAAACATTGATTGAACATCTGTTCTTGTATCCCCCCATGAAGCTTGGCACAAAGCACGTATCCACAATGTTTGCTGAATGAATAAACCAATGCTCAGAATGCACACTGGCCCAGAGCTGACCCTGAGGGCATTTGCCTCCTATTGAATTCCCCATACCTGCTTGTTTGAGTGCAGGTTTCCCATTTCATTTCAAAAGGAGCCAAATTCCAAAGATGTTCTTATGTAACATGGGGCTGGGGTCAGTTTTCTTCTTGCATACAGGGTTCAGGTGCGCTCAGACACCGGGGCCAGGACTCCGTGTACAGGACACCTTGTTCTCAAAGCTCCAGGAGGCTGGCCAGGGCGTGGGCCTGAGCTTGCAGCTTTATAGTCAAGTTCTCCAGTGAGAGGAGGGCATGAGGCTGAGCCATGTGCTGCCCCACCCACCCCCCCAGGCCCTGGGAGAATGAGGGTACACACAGGTCAGGGAGATGCAGGCATCCAAGCCCTGTTTGAGGGTGCAGCTGCGGTAAACTGGGGCCTGGGTGTGAATCACTGCAGGACTGCGGTAAACTGGGGTCTGGGTGTGAATCGCTGCAGGAATTACATGCCTATTTTCTGGTGGTCTCTGTCACAGCTGCCGCTAACCATGCCCCAACCCTCCAGATCTCCAGTTTGAGAGGCTGCAAGACACTGGAATGAGCCACAATATCCCAGCTGAGCTGCCTCTTGGAGCTGAGAACGCAGCAAGAAAATTGGCCCAGAGCCTGGCCCTTCACGTCTCCAGTCCTCCCTGCAGCTAACACAAAGTCGTGGCCCCTACAGTACAGGCCATCAGCCAGCAGGAACATCCCTGTGCCTTCCCTTCCCACTGTTTCACACCTTCCTAACTTTGCACTGAACCACCAGAGGATTTCCCTGCCCCAGTGTCCTTGCTCATCCTATTTTGTTCTGCCTAGAACACTCTCCTCTAGCCCAGCCTCCCCTATCCTTCTGCACAGCTGGCTCAGTTCCCATCCTTCAGGCCTCCTAAATGTCACCTCCTCAGAGGGACCCACCTGACTGGCCTTCCTATACACACACTGTCCCTCTGTTCCCTCTCAAAGCACTTTGCCTGTACCTTCGTAGCATTTAGTCAAACTTTTAAATGATAGGTTATGTATTTGTGGGCTTGCAGTTTCCCCCTATAGATTATAAACTCTACAAGGACAGGGACCTTTTCTGTTTACTTATAAATGAGTCCTGGCACACCACAGTGCTCAATAAATTTTTGCTTTGCAGGCCGGGCACAGTGGCTCATACCTGTAATCCCAACACTTTGGGAGGCTGAGGCGGGTGGATCACCTGAGGTCAGGAGTTCGAGACCAGTTTGGCCAACATGGTGAAATTCCATCACTACTAAAAATACAAAAATTAGCTGGGCATGGTGGTGCATGCCTGTAATTCCAGCTACTCAGGAGGCTGAGGCATGAGAATCACTTGAACCCAGGAGGTGGAGGTTACAGTGAGCCGAGATCATGCCACTGCATTCAGCCTGCGTGACATGTCAAGACTCTCTCAAAAATAAATAAATAAATAAATAAAAATAAAACGGCTAATTTTTTATGTGCATATCACCTCAAAAAAAAAAAAAAAAAAAAAAGAAAGAAAGAAAGAAAAAAGAAAAAAAAATAGCCTGTAGTGGGGAAAAAACCCATCAGAACAATAGCTGTCTGGGAGAGGGTAGAGGACTGACTGGCAAGAGACACAAGGGAAGTTTTTGGACCGATGGCACTGTCCTAGGGAAATATAACATAGGCCACATATGTGATTTGAAGTGTTTTGTTAGCAACATTTAAAAAATAAAAACTAGTGATATTTTAATGATATATTTTATCTAATCCGATATGTCCAAAATATTATAGTTTTATCATATAACCAGTATTTCACAATTCTGCCTCTTGACTGCAGTGCTGGTCACACAAATCTGTTCCTGTGATTAAAGATTTCACAGAGCCAAACACACACACACATACACACACACACACAAATTAATGCATACAAAACTGGCAAAATCTGGATCAAATTGGTGAACCGTATCAATGTCAATTTACTGGTTGTGATAACATGTATTGGTTTTGCAAAATGTGACCATTTGGGAGGCCGAGGTGGGAGGATCACTTGAGGCCAGGAGTTCAAGACCAACCAGCCTGGCCAACATGGTGAAACCCCATCTCTACTAAAAACAAAAACTAGCCAGGCGTGGTGGCGTGCGCCTGTAATCCCAGCTACTCGGGAGGCTGAGGCAGAAGAATCACGTGAACCCGGAAGACAGAGGTTGCAGTAAGCTGAGATTGCACCACTGCACTCCAGCCTGGGTGACAGAGTGAGACCCTGTCTCCAAAAAAAAAAAAAAAAAAAAAAAAAAGTTACCATTTGGGTAAACTGGGTGTAGAGTAGAAGGAATCTCTCTGTATTTTTTAAACTGCATGTAAATCTATAATTATTTCAAAATAAAAAGGCATGAGCTTAGCTCACTGGGGTGTACCATGGGGTCCTTAGATGAAACGCAGGAGTGGTGCGGGCATGCAGTTGTTCAGAGGGACTGTGCCCAGCGTGTACACTGTGCTGAGCGAACCAGAGCCAGCCTTTGCCCTGTGGAGCTCACAGTGATGCACAGTAACAAGAGAGCCCTGAAATAAATGGAAAACAGCCCAGGAGAGGAGCAGTAGGAAGAGGCAATCCATGCTAAGAGGGTGCATAGTGCCCAGGCAGGGCCTCAGCACAGTCACAGGACTGCAATTTTGGGGGGAAACACCAATTGATAGAATCAAAGAATCATGGCCAGGTGTGGTGGCTCACACCTATAATCCCAGCACTTTGGGAGGCCGAGATGGGTGGATCACCTGAGGTCGGGAGTTTGAGGCCAGCCTGGCCAACATGGTGAAACCGTCTCTACTAAAATTACAAAAATTAGCCGGGCGTGGTGGTGCATGCCTGTAATCCCAGCTACTTGGGAGGCTGAGGTAGAAGAATCGCTTGAACTCAGGTGGTGGAGGTTGCAGTGAGCCGAGTTCACGCCATTGCACTCCAGCCAGGGCAACAGAGCAAGACTCCGTCTCAGGTGAAAAAACAACAACAACAACAACAACAAAATCAATTAATCACAAGAGCTGACAGCTAACACATTTTGGAAATGCTAACACATTTTGGACAACTAACACATTTTGGAAACATTCCTCTGTGCCAGGCACTGTGCTAAAGCAAGGCTTCATTTAGCTCTGGTACAACCCTTTTAAGTAGGTAGTATATTATTATTCTATTTAACCAAAAGAGAAACTGAGGCACAGAGAAATTGAATGGTTTGCCCAAGTTCACCCAGTAGGCAACAGAGCTAGGATTTGAGCCTAGATGGTCTTGCTCCAGAGCCCAGCATCTGAACCATGGACCCTGGTGACTCCTGAGTTGGACCACACAGGAAGTTCATATTCTGTCCCTGGTGGATCTTTAACCATCCCCATCCCCCAGAGTCACCTCCCACCTCTTCCCCATCAGTACCAGACTGATGTTCGGGCATGAATGGCTGGTGAGGTCAAGGAGCCAAGACCACAGTGCCCTTTGGGGACATCGCTTTAACCACCACTGCAGAGGTGGACCTTAGGGTGACTCCAGCCTGGGTGTGTGTGGTTGGCAGTGGGGTTTATCCACACAATGTAATATGATCCAATCATAAAAGGAATAAAGTTCTGACACGTGCTACAACGTGGATGAACCCGAAAAACATTATGCGAAGTAAAAGAAGCCAGACACGAAACGTCACATATTATATGAAATATCCAGAACAGATAAATCCATAGAGACAGAAAGTAGATTAGCGGTTGCCAGGGGTTAGGGGGAAGAGGAAACTGGAGAGTGACTGCTAATGAGTCCAGGGTTTCCTTTTGGGACAATGAAAATGTTCTGGAACTAAGCGAAGGTGATGACTGCACAGCTTTGTGAAGGTACTTAAATGCCACTAAATCGTACACTTTTAAATGGTTAATTTTGTGTTTTGTGAATTTTACCTCAATTTAAAAAGAAAACACCAGCACTGTGTGCACTGCAGGGCGCCTCTGCTCCACAGCGTGTGCCTGATTCCTGGCATCACCAGACAGAGGCTGAGCTCCAGGCCCAGGAGGCCCACCCTCCATCCCAGGCTGTCTCCTGCATGGCAGGCTGTATCCCCTCCGTGGGAAAAAGACGTGCCTTGCCTCACACCCCAGACATCCATGGTGCAAGAAAAAGCAAGCGGCCTTCTTTGGGTTCGTTTCCAATGGGCTAACCACAAGAGTGCTGGCGAGATAACAGGCAGCTGCTATGGGACACTAACCGCATGTCAACACACCTTCCAGGACATTCTATGTCATCCACATCACAAAGGAAGCTGTTGTTGTGCCCCGTTCTACAGATGAGGGAAAGAGACTCAGAGAAATCAAGTCAGTTGCTGAAGGTCATGCAGCAAGTCTGGGTAGAACCCAGAGGTGCTCCTTCTTCCCGCTGCACACACTCAGCCCACAGAGGACAGCAAACCCAGGATTTAGGAGCTATTCTATTCCCTGGGGGCCCGTTGCCTAAGTGATTATCCTCCCTCTGAAACCAGAAGCAGAAATCAAACCTCTCAAATTTTTATTTATTTTTTAATTTTTTTTTTTCTCCAAGATGGAGTCTCACGCTGTCGCTCAGGCTGGAGTGCAGTGGCGCGATCTCGCCTTACTGCAACCTCTTCCTCCTGGGTTCAAGCAGTTCTCCTGCTCCAGCCTCCCAAGTAGCTGAGATTACTGGCGCACACCACCATGCCTGGCTAATTTTTGTATTTTTAGTAGAGACGGGGTTTCACCATGTTGGCCAGGTTGGTCTCGAACTCCTGACCTCGTGATCTGCCCAACTCGGCCTCCCAAAGTGCTGGGATTACAGGTGTGAGACATCGCCCCTGGCCACTTTTCGAGTTTTTAAAGCCCAGATGATGAGTTGTGCCCTCAAAACAGAGGCAGGCTCTGCAGGGGTAGCTGAGATTACAACAGAAGCAGGAGACCCGGAGGTAGGAATCCGGCCCTGCCACCTATTGCCGTGGGAACATTCAGTAAGTGGCAACTCCTCTGCACCTCAGTCTCCTTATCTGTGAAGTGGAGCCCACCTGTGCAGAATGTGAGTGAAAGGTGGACCAGGCGACGCATCTAAAGAATGCAGCAGTGTACGTGGCACAGGGTAGTTGCCCTGTGCAAGTCAGAGGTCTGTGTGCCAGGACACAGACGGAGGGGCCCAAGGAGGCAGAGTATGAAGAATGAAGCCTCTACTTCTCCTTCCATTTCCCTCAGTCTGGGCCCCAGGATCATCTCACACTTGAGCCTGGATATGGGTAGAGTTTGCCTTGTACTCCAAACCAGAAACTCGGGCCCTTCTGAATTCCAGCCTGGCTAAGGGGACAGAGCCCAAGAGACAGATAGCCCCAGAGAACCAGTGCTGAGGCCACCGGCATGATTCCAGGCCAACCCAGCCCATTTAGTGGTGTTTTCCCAGCCAGAAGGAGGCCATGCTAATTAAGTGGAAACTGGCGGTCTGCAAATCGATTTCTGCAGCTCCAGCTCCAGGAGGGGCCAGGCACTCTCAAACTGGGTCAGAAACATGTTAGTCCCGTAGTGTCACCCAGAAACACCCACTTCTTGTCTGCCTCTCAGAGCCTGGCTGTCTGCTGGTATGTAGGCCCCACACCCTCTGCAACCAAGTCCTGGCAGATCCCTTTGTGACAGGTGGGGGGCTCCGGTGGTCTTTCTGGGTGAATGAGGTCCTGTGACTCCCTCTGTTATACACGCAGTCCGACCTCTGGTTGCAGTAGGGGGCAGCTTACGGTGGTGGTTCAATCCTAGACCACCACTGCTTGAGTTCAGATTCCAGGTCTGCTAACTAGCTCTGTGACTCTGGCTATGTTACTTCACCTTTTCCGTGCTTCTGTTTCCACAACTGCAAAAATGGGGTAATGAAAGGACCTCCCAAAAGGTTGCTGTGAGAATCAAATGGGTGAATATTTAGGAAGCAATTTAAGTCAGTGGCACTAGCAAGTTCTATTAAGTGTCTCTTCCTCTCCCTAACTTCTCATTTTTAAATAGCTTTATGGAGACATAATTCATATGCCATACAACTCGCCTATTAAAAATGTACATTTCAGTTTTTTAAATTATATTTAAAGTTGTACAATCATCACCACAATCAGTTTTAGAACATCTGAACACCCCAAAAAGAAACCCCATACCCTTGGCCGGGCGTGGTGGCTCATGCCTGTAATTCCAGCACTTTGGGAGGCCGAGACAGGCGGATCATGAGATCAGGAGATTGAGAGACCATCCTGGCTAACACAGTGAAACCCCGTCTCTACTAAAAATACAAAAAAATTAGCTGGGCGTGGTGGTGGGCACCTGTTGTCCCAGCTACTCGGGAGGCTGAGGCAGGAGAATGGGGTGAACCCAGGAGGTGGAGCTTGCAGGGAGCCAAGATTGCGCCACTGCACTCCAGCCTGGGCGACAGAGCGAGACTTGTCTCAAAAAAAAAAAAAAAGAAACCCCATACCCATTAGCAGTCATTCCTTATTCCCCACCACACCCCAAACCCTAGGTAACTCTTAATCTACTTTCTGTCTCTATAGATTTATCTATTCTGGACATTTCACACCAGTGGAGTTCTGGAACACGTGGCCTTTTGTGTCTGGCTTCTTTCACTTAACATAGTGTTTTCAAGGTTCATCCGTGGTATAGCATATGTCTGTCCTTCATTTCTTTTTATGGCAGAATGAGATTCCTTTGTATGGCTAGACCGCATTCCATGTATCCCCTCATCAGTTGATGGACATTTGGGTTGTTTCCACTTTGGGGTGATTGTGAGAAATGTGGCTATGAACATTTGTAGACAAGTGTCTATGTAGACATATGTCATTTCTCTTGGGGGAATATATCTAGGAATAGCGCTGCTGGGCTTTTGGGCACACTTTCATTAAACAGAAAACTTTCATCTCATCTGGGTCCCCCAGCAGAAAAGATGAGAATTAACCTCTATTGAGGACCTACATATTCCAGTCACTGTTCTAGGATGACATCCACAGGTTCATTTAATTCTCACAATTCCCTTGAGGTGGCTGTTACTGTGACCGTCACTGTCTAGATGAAAAACCTGGGGTGCAGATAGGCAAAGCGACTGGCCCAAGATCACACTGCTGCTATCTAGAGGAGCCAGAACAGGAACCTGGAAAGGGCCTGGTCCTTCCCATCATCCAGGCCAGAGTAAAAGGAGGCAGATGGTGTGGGCTCAGGCTATGGGGAGACAGACATGGAAACGTGGAAAGTTTTCATTTCCATTACCCCTCACTTCGGCCTAGTGGAGCGGTCCTGGACTCTGCAGGAGCTCAGTCACGCAGGGAGTTAAACCTGTCAGCAGGGATCTTTGAGCCACAGCAGCATGAAACCAGCCAAGTTCATGCTTCACAGATGCGAGGGGAAGTACGAGGTGCATCAGGTCTCTGCGGTCAGACCAGGATTATCTGAGCCCCAGGAAGTTGCCTTCTGGGAACGTCCCCATTTCCACATTTTTTTTGTGTTTTGTGCTGTGGTTTGTAAGCACCAGAGGCAATTTGCATCCAGGGAGGCAGGCTGACTCTTGGGTGGTGGGCTTCCTAGAGTCACCATGGTTCAGAAGCTTCAGTTCTGGGCTGGGAGAGCCGACAAATGCTCTCTCTGCTTCATGACCCAGCAC
Source organism: Macaca nemestrina (assembly GCF_043159975.1). Lineage (NCBI taxonomy): Eukaryota > Metazoa > Chordata > Mammalia > Primates > Cercopithecidae > Macaca > Macaca nemestrina. Next base: position 25,940,090 of record NC_092139.1, read on the forward strand.
CACGATAGTCTCTAAGCATCAGGGAACTAAGTAGGGGGACCACTGTATCTACTCATCTTGAAGCCCACTCCTTCCTATAGACCAGAATGTTCTCGTCCACCATCCACACACCCTCTTTCGAACATCAGAACACCCAGGAAGCTGAATTGGTGACAAGCAGTGGCTGGGTGAGCCAGGAAGCAGGGCAGAGATCAGACACCCTCCAAAGGCCGTAACTCATGGAATCAGGGGTGGGCAGGAGAGCAGGGAAGGAACCCCCAAGAGCTCCAAGATCTTGCTTTTGTACTCCCCACCCTAGGGCAGGCCACAGCCACCCTTGTGGCCATGCTCTCCCTCCTGAACACTCTTCTTCATCCCATTCCTCATTTCCTCAAGGACCTGCTTATTCCTGACTGACTCTGGGTTCCTCGGGATGATGAGCCCCATCCATTATGTCAGGAATTTTCTGGACAAAGGGTCAGACAGTGATTTTATTTCTGAGTCTTTGGGACTCTTCACTTTACCTCTAGCTACTAGCTATATTCTGTCTACATTTGCTTTCATATCTTCCTTTTAGTTTTTAGGTGGTAGGGTTGTGTCAGGGGCATTCATTTAACATCGAGTCAAAATTCAACTTGAGCACTTGGAGCTGTGAGACCTGAGCAAGTCTCTGAACCTCTCTGCACCTCAGTTTCCTCTTCCACAAAATAGGTATATAATAGTATCCTCTGCCTTATAGTTTCTGCCTTATATCATTTTCATGGCACCCAGCTCAGTTCGACATTCACTATGCTAACATTGCCTTTGTCTCTTCTGAACATAGCAATGAGGACTGGCTCAGGGTCACTGGTCACCTGGCATTAACTGTCCCCTCCTCATAACTTTTCTTGGTGCTTCAGGAAGCCAGCCCAGCATGCCCTGCCCCTAGAGAGAAGGAAAGAAAACAGGCATGGGAGGCAACAAGGCTGGGGGGCCCTACACAGCTGTAGGCTGGACTTGGACCTGTTCTCCAAAGAGACTGAGCTTGGTCAGGGCTGGTGTCAGCCTCCTAAGAGTCCAGTAAGAGATCAAAAGTAAAAGAAGAACTGCAGGCCAGGCATGGTGGCTCACGCCTGTAATCCCAGCACTTTGGGAGGCCGAGGTGGGTGGATCACAAGGTGAGGAGTTCGAGACCACCCTGGCCAAGATGGTGAAACCCTGTCTCTACTAAAAATACAAAAATTAGCCGGGCGCAGTGGCAGGCTCCTGTAATCCCAGCTACTTGGCAGGAGAATCACTTGAACCCAGGAGGCAAAGGTTGCAGTGAGCCAAGATTGCGCCACTGCACTCTAGTCTGGGTGACAGAGCAAGACTCCATCTAAAAAAAAAAAGAAGAAGAAGAAGAAGAAGAACTGCGGCAGGCCAGGGGCCACCATCCGGATTCTCAAGTGGCAACAGGAGATTGATGCAGGCTGGCTGAAGGTTGGGGGTGAGAAGATATCCCATCCCAGGGTGAAAACTGACAGGTCAGGGCCCTATTATAACCATGCTGAGATTCTTCAAGCCAAATGTTTTAAAAGCTGAATGGTGACCCTGAGGCAGAGCCTAGCCCTCCAGGTGGAGCCATCACTTTGGAGGGACACAAGAGTCTTGGCTCTCCCAGGCATCTTATAGACAAGGACATCTCATCGCAAGATCAAATATATCTCCCTCAGTGGGAAGGGGTCTCGCCCTCTTCTAGGGCCTGCCCAGGTCAGAACGGGCTCAAATACCAAGTTGAGCTTTGGCCTGCAGCTGTGCAGCACTGGGACAGGCGGGGGCCAACATCCCACCAGGTAGCTCTGGTTATTCCCATTTTACAGAGGGGACAGTTGAGACTCAGAGAGGTTGAGTGACTTTCCTCAGGGTCACACAGCAGGTGTGTCATAGAACTGGGGCTGGAATCCAGGCCCAGCTGCTTCTGAACTGCATGTTTCTCCACTCATGCTGCCTGTATGTCTGTACATGGTGCAGGGCATAAAAGGGGAGCGTAAGAGACTGAAGAGGACCCAGGGAAGGGGGAGGATCAGGGAAGATGGGCACAGGACCTGAGGAAAACACCAATCCTCCCAGTGGGAGGAAGGGCATGAGTAACAGTGTGCAAATGGGACCTGCAGGGGACCCCTGGGAAACAAGTTAGCATGGAAGACCCTGGAAGCCACTTTAAGGAGTATGAAATATGAGCTAAAGGAAACCAGTATATAAAGCAAAAGTTCTTCCACCTTACTCAAAACCTAGGTACAGCCTGCCAACCAGGCTGACTAGCTCATAGTAGATGCACAGAAAATTGCTGGCTGCTGGGAGAGACTCTGCTGAGTGTTCGCTAGACTTTGCTTCCTTATCCTCCTGGGCACAAAGCTAGATGCTGCATGTTCCAGTCTCCCTTGCAAAGGTGTGACCACAGTCTGGGTTCCGGTCAGTGGAATGTGGGCAGAACTTGCCACTTCCAGATGTGGCCTGCAGATCCCTCCCCTGCAATCCCCACCTCCAACCTGAATGAGGGGACTCTGAGGATCCAGGGCTATACTGCCCCATATGGTGACCATGAGCCATGTGTGGCCATGACACTTGAAATGTGGCTAATCTGAATCAACACAAGATGCATCAATTTCAGATTTCAAAAACATACAAAAAGGCCAGGCACAGTAGCTCACACCTGTAGTCCCAGCACCATGGGAGGCCGAGGTGGGAGGATCACCTGAGGTCAGAAGTTTGAGACCAGCCTGACCAACATGGTGAAACCCCGTCTCTACTAAAAATACAAAATTAGCCTGCCATGGTGGCGCATGCCTGTACTCGCAGCTGCTCGAGACACTGAGTCAGGAGAGTCACTTGCACCCGGGGAGTGGAGGTTGCAGTGAGCTTAGATCGCATCATTGCACTCCAACCTGGGTGACAAGAGTGAAACTCCGTCTCTAAATAAATAAATAAATGTAAAAAATATGAGAAAACCAGAATGTAAAATATCTCATTAATAGGTTTTATGTTTTTTGCATGTTGAAATGATATTTTGGATATATTGGATTAAATAAAATATATTATTAAAATTAATTTCACCTGGTTTTTTTTTAACCTTTTAAAAATGTAGCTACTAGTGCATTTAAGAATTACTAGCCAGGCACAGTGGCTCATGCCTATAACCTCAACACCTTGTGAGGTTGAGGTGGTAGGACTGCTTGAGGCCAGGAGTTCAAGCCAGCCTGGGCAACATATCAAGACCCTGTCTCTACAAAAATTTGAAAATCAGCCAGGTGTGGTGGCATGTACCTGTAGTCCTAGCTACTTGGGAGGTTGAGGTGGGAAGACAGCTTGAGGCCAGGGGTCTGAGGCTGCAATGAGCCATGATTTTGCCACTGCATCCCAGGCTGGGCAACGGAGCAAGAACCTGGCTCTAAATAAATAAATAAAGTTACATATGTGGCTTGAATTTTTTTTCTATTGGACAGCTCTGATCTAGAGGGCAGAGCCATAGGATGGAAGGAGCTTGGGTATGGGGTCACTGTGTTGAAGAGAGCTGCCTAAGAGGGATTTTTGCACAGAGTTGCAACCATCACCACAATGGTGCACCACAACGGTTCACAGAGTTGTGCAACCATCACCACAATCAATTTCAGAACATTTCATACACACCCCCTCCCCAGAAAAAAAGGAACCCACACTAGCAGTCACTCCCCATTCCCCACCCACAGGCTGAAGTAAGCATGAATACCCGTGCTGGGCTGTCACATGAACAAGAGATAAACTTCAAAATGCTGTAGCAGGTAGCCTCCCGTGGCCGTTTAAAGACAGCCCCAACTGTGACCATCAAACTCCTGCCAGCAGAAGGTGGGGTCTTCATCCCTTCCACTTAAGTCGGGGTCAGCTTGATAGCTGTTCCAAGGTCTTAAGATCCTGCAACATTTGCTCTTGGAGCTCTGAGCCATCATCTAAGAAGTCTGACTCTGCCAAGGCCACCATGGTAGAGAGACCCTGAGACAACAGGATGACTGTTTCAGTCATTGTAGCTGAGGCTCTGGACGTTGTGGAGCAGAGACAAATTTTCCCCTGTATGCTCCATCTGAACCCCTGACCCACGTGAGATCATTTAAGCAGCTAAATTTTAGAATGGTTTTTTTATGTAACGATGGAGAACCAGGACACCTCCCTAATAATGCAGGTTCCTTCTACATCCCTACTTGCTTAAGTTCCTGGGCACCTCTCTGGGTAGCATCAGGGATTTGGTAAACAAGCCCACTGCCCTCTCCAGAGTTTTATGGGTCTGAATCATATCCCCTTCCTCCAATCTCATTGCCAGAAGAGCATGGCAGCCACTAGGTACATTCATTTATTAATATTTACCCAATACATCAGGTTTGGCCCTTTCCTCTGCCTCTTTTCTTTTCCTTTCCACCAGGAAGTTTTCAAAGACCAGGGTTTTCCCCCACAAAATGATATGTCCTATGTTCTGCCAGGATCTGAAGACCCCATAGCTCTTCCAATCAGCAGTAAACTTTGCTTCAATGCAGCCAGGTCTTGGGAATGGGCTTCTAGCTTTTTGAGGCCATTGTGTCCACCCCAAGCCTTCCAGAGAATCCCTCATCAGTTTCCCCAGCATCACAGAGAAGCCCAGGGATATCAAAGAAGCCAGCTCTCTTGCCCAGCCTCAGAAAGTGCCTGCTATAGACTACACTGTGTTCCCTGCAAATTCATACATCGAAGTCCTATCCCCAGTGCGATGGAATTTGGAGATGGGACTTTTGGGAGATACTTTTAGATAAGGTCATGATGGTGGGGCCCCCATGATGGGATTAGTGTCCTTAAAAGAGATGCCAGAGAGTCTCTCTTACCCCAAACCACCACCAGGTGAGGAAACAGTGAGAAGGTAGAAAGCCAGGAAGAGAGCCCTCATGAGAAACCAGCCATTCTGGCACCTTGATCTTGGATTTCTGGCTTCCAGAACTGTAAGGAAATACGTTTGTATTGTTTACGTCACCCAGTCTATAATATTTTTTTCTGGCCACCTGAGATGAGATAGTGTCGTAGTGCCCAACTGAGGTTCTCAAGCCATGTCTGCCAAGAAAGACCGGTGGGCTCAAACCATCTGGGGGATTTTTGACCACATCAGCTGTGTCCTGAGAGATACTTGGGTCAATGCAACCATCAGTCACTGAGTGCCATGAGTCAGAAGCTTCTTATTAACCAGAGCACACCAAGACTGGAATATACTTGCCAAAAATGGAGCTTTAAGAAATCTACAGAGTTGTGTGGGCTTTAAATATATATTTTCAGCTGCAGAGACAAAGATGGTGTATTTGACATGTCCCCAAACCTACCTACCAATCTATCTATATAAAATTCAACCCTCTTCCATTAATTAGTGCTTAACCTTAAGCTCCTTTTAGTGCAAAACAATTTTACCAATCAAGAACCTCCTGGAGTGGATGGCCTATCTTGGAGCCAGCAGCTTATTAAATGAGGGACCACATCACCAATGACAATGCGACTGCACTGCTTCCATTAAATAAGGAATACAGTTAGGCTCTTCAGGATCCAAACATGAATTTTTTTAATTAAAAAATTACAAAGCCTGGAATTATACAACATGTTCCAAGTACCTAGATGACCCTTGACATGGCATCTGTCCCAAGACATGCCGGAAAGGATGGCTGTCAGACAGAGGAGAGAAGAAGAAACTTCCTAAACCCAGGAGCCTTCCGTTTCTTTGTCTCATTCTATGTAGATAATGGAAATTCACCGTGGACTATAAATGTCTCAGTGCAAACGAGGTCTGATTGCCAGTGGTGGATGCACCCTGGGGAAGACTGATTCTAAACTGTGACTTTATCCAACAGACCTCATGGGCAATGGGTTTGGAAAAGGGCAGACGGGTGGCCATGCCCACCGTACGTAAGGACCATGAGCATTTGAATTGTTTCTCAGGCTCCTTACCCAACCAGTACACCCTACCTGAGCTTTGACTCCCAGCCCAGACCTTGCTAAGTGCTATTAAATAGTGAATGGGTAGGGGTGAGCTTTTGAAGGAGAAATGCTCCATGTAGAAGTAACCATGATTGTGGCATAAGGCTTAGAGGACAGATTCTGAAGTCAGACAGTCCTGGCTTCTTCCATAAGCAAGTTGTTAGACTTTTTAAGCCTCAGTTTATCCACCTGTAAGATGGAGTTACTAATGGTTCCTATTTTGTAGAGTTGTTGAGAGGATGCAATGAGTTGATGCATAGAAAGATTTTTAGCACAATGCCTGGTACTTAAGTTGTCCAATAAAAAACTGGTTTAGAGAAGGATGAAGGTGATGATGGGGAAATTGGGGGCTCAGGTGTGAGTTGTGCCAGGACCTCTGGCAGGCAACCTCACCCATCCTTTGAGGAGCTGAGAGAAGAGAGAGTCCCTCCTTCAAGGAAATAAACTCACCACATCTACCTGCTACTGCTACAACCTGAGCCTCACTCCCAGAGAGCTTCACCCCAACAGTTTACAACAGCCCAGATTCCAGCTAACTGGTACAGACTTAGGCTGAGTTTACTTCTCACCAGCAAGACCTAACGAAGTGGCAAAATGAAGGCAACTGGAACAGAGCAGAGTAGCCTCTACCCCAGGTCTGGGGCTGTCTTCTGTTGCCCCACTGCAGTAACTCCCACTTTGTACCTGGCCTTCATCAAGTTACTCTCCCATTCTCCAGCTACTTTGCCTTATTGCCTGGTTACTCCCTCTCACCCCAGCTACTTCCCATCACCTTACCTGCCTCTTCATTATCCAATTCTCTGTCACCTACTCAGATGCTCCCTCATTACCCAGCTACTTTGCCACCCCCAGCTTGTTATCATATCTGGAGTTATTATCCTCTAATTTAACATCAGTTTGGAACAATCAAGGGAATCCTAGTTTCAGCCAGGGCAAGTCTATCCTGGTCTCTCCTCCTCCTCCTCCTCTTCCTCCTCCTCTCTTCCTTCTCCTCCTCCTCCTCCTCCTCCTCCTTCTTCTTCTCTCTCTCTCTCTCTCCATATGTATATATATGTAGGAAACTGTCACTTCCTGGACCAAGCAGCTGGTATTTACAGATGGGATGTCCTGCCTATTATCTTTGAGGCCTTTAGTCTGGGCTGCAGGGAGTGGGACGGCAGAGCTCACATGGTACACAACTTGGAGCACTGCCAGGAGTCTCAGCCACAATGGGGGCACCCCACTGGGTGGGTAGCACGGCCCTGTTGCAGCTCTCCTGGCTCCAAGTGTGCTGCTCAGGCAGGGGGCTCCTCCCCTTCACCAGGGCCCTGCCCTTAACCAGCCCTGCGGTTCAGGATGTTTTCTCCTGAAAGCTGGGAGAGCTTCATTATGGATCTGATTAAATCATAAGGAATCTCATCCTAAGCTTGCCAGAAAACAAGTTATTTTCAGCGTCCGTGGGCAGCAAATGGAGAAGAAAGTCATGAGCCGGAAGGAATGACTATATAGAAACCGAGCCCATTCAGGGGAAGGTTGGCCACCATGTCTCCTTGACAAAATGTTAGGTGCCAAGTAACTTGGGAGAAGTTTTGTGGAGTATCCTAGGGATTTTTGTCTTTTGTTTTTTGTTTTTAATAACAAGGGAACAGATTGCATTAATTCCAAAAGGTTAGAGAAAGTAATTTAAAGAAGTTAATTAGCATCCCTCCAAAGAACTTTTGCTTTTAAGATGAGTTTTAGACATTCAAATGGCTCAAGTCAACCAAAACAGATATTCATGGCCATGTTCAGAGATGACACATGGGAACCAGGAAAAGCCAGGCACCATTAGGTCTATGATCTCAGAAGTTCTTCAGGGGGCAGGTCCTTTTCTTTTAGAGACTCTGCAAGGGCTCTCTATTGCAAGCAGCCTTTAAATCACATATTATGTGGGGTGGCCAAAGCCTTTCACTTCCCACTGGCTTCCATTGAAAATAGATACAAAATGTGCTGATTCATTCATACTAAAGTGTAAATGACTACAATAAGAATACTCTTATGTAACTGACTGATAGAAGGCTGCCATTGAGTAAACAGAGACAGAGAAAATGGGAGTAGTTTTGGCAATGTGGGGAGCAGAAGAATTAGAAAGAAAAGGAAGAGATGTTAACCTTGCCTCTGGCTTGCTGTAACTGAGGCTACTGGCAGATGATAGTAACAACTACACTGACCATGTCCACTATCCATCGTTTATTTCTATGAATCTTCATGGTGAGCCACTCCCCTCCCTTCCCTGCATCATTCTCTCCACTTTACAGATGAGGAATCTGAGTCCAAAAGAGGTTAAGTAACTTGCTCAGGGTCACAAAATAGAGATTAAAAATTAGTTTTGTCTGACTCCATGTTCTTAACCTTCAAGGTCCACTGCATCTCGGCAGAGCTTCCCAAGCTTTCCACTGCAGGCCTCTTTATATTCAATTGCACCCATGTCATCCACATTTTGAAAGATTTTATTACTGAGCACACTGCATTTGTGAACTAATAATTTCTTCCATCTGGCTGATGATTATTTTTCTATTCCTGTTTCTGTTACAACATCAATCCAGACTTTAACCCCAATTATTGAAGGTTCAACATAATATTATAAAATCACATAAATCACTGTTGTGTCTACGCAGCTAATAGGCTAATAAAATTAAATCAGCATATGCGCCATTGCCTAGTGCTGAATTCTGAATGCCACATGGTTTTAGAGTCAATGCCAACTAAATACTAGGCATTCTCAACCCAAAGTCCAGGGTTCCCAGAGAGAGGCAGGGTTTGGTCCACCCCATACATCTCAGACATTCCAGGGACATCAATAGCCAATTACAGTGTCTGAACAACATGACATGTCCAGGGTTATCACATCGAGTTGCTAGAATTCAGATCTAAAGCAAAGCAAAGTCTAGAATGTGTGGTAGATTATAACAATGGCCCCCGATGAACTATGCCTTTCAGTACCCAAGAACTTGTATAGACTTTTCCCACACTGAGTCTGAGCTTGGTCATGTGATCCATTTTAGCCAATGAGACATGAGCAAACATGATGCAGGCAAAGGCTGGATAAATACTTGTGCATTGGAGCTTACCTGCTTGGAACCCTGAGACCATCGTGCTGGATAAAGGACCACATGTAGAGAGAGGCCAGGTCATCCCAGCTGAGCCCCAGACACTGGTTGACCGAGCAGCTATCTGTAGCCTCATGAGTGAGCCCAGGAAGAACCAGCAGAAGAACTGCCCAGGCAAGACCAGCAGAAAGAGTGCCCGGTCAAGCCAAAGAATCATTGAGAAATAAGAAGTTGTTGTTTCAGTCCACTAAGTGTTTCAAGAGTGGTTTGTAATGCAACAAAAGGCAAGTCTAGCTCTTGACACTGATTCACCTGTTGGACTGCCACTACTACTTTTGTGGTGCCCAGGAAATGTGGGGTCCTGAAGTCAAAAAGCCTGTGTCCTGAGCTTCTCTTGAAAGATTGAAAACTCTATAACACCTCCATTGAGATTTGGGTTTCATTTAGCTTTTCCAGCATAACTGGCAGAGGGACCATTTCCCTCTCCCCTACTCAGCAGGTTTCTTGTATCTCCTTTCTTAGTCTTCACCTCTGCTCTGCATGCAACTTCCTCAGCCTAACATGGTAGACAAAGGATGAGGGCAGTGGGACCAGCTCTGTTTGTTGGTACAAACATGGGATGGACATATTGGAAAATGTAATACTCTGAGAAGATTCTGGAACATTCCTGTTTTTCAAACCCCAGCGTTCCTCCACGTGATGCTTCAGCTTTGGCGATTGTTGAGAGAAGGGCCTGAAATCCATGCATACAAACAGCCTCATGAGTTTCTTTGACAGAAATACTGACCATTTTCTCACTCCATTAGAAAGGAAACAGTGGGGCAAGACGCGGTGGTTCATGTAATTCCAGCACTTTGGGTGTAATTACACTTTGGTGCTGTAATTCCAGCACTTTGGGAGGCTGAGGGGAATGGATCACCTGAGGTCAGGAGTTTGAGACCAGCCTGGTCAACATGGTGAAACCCTGTCTCTACTAAAACTACAAAAATTATCTGGGTGTGGTGGTTGGCACCTGTAATCCCAGCTACTCAGGAGACTGAGACAGGAAAATCACTTGAACCTGAGAGGCAGAGGTTGCAGTGAGCCGAGATCATGCCACTGCACTCCAGCCTTGGCAACAGAGCGAGACTCTGTCCCCCCACACCCCCACCCCAACAACAACAAAAAGGAAACAGTGGTCCCTAGAAGCCAAGCAAGAATCAATCATGCCAGCAATGGCTCATCTATCTTCTCAATGGGTTCACTACACTGAGAAATTTCAAAGATAGAAAATGTCTAGACTCCATTGAGCATCTGACAAGCCTCTCATATATCTCCTTATTAACACCCTGCAGAAATACTGGTTGAGTGTCATTGTGGTTTGATTTGAGGGAGGTTCCAAGGGAGTTCCAATTGGCTAAATATCCCCAAGATCCCTAGGATGGTATCACCTTGGTGATCAACCATGGTTGACCAGCCTACCAACGGCAGTTTCTTCTCCCAAGAGCAGTCTCATACTATCCAAGTTTATGAGGTTGCTGCATAAAAACACAATGCCAGGATCACAGGAGAATAATTGCTTTGCATGTATGAAATTCAGTTAAGCGTGGTCAACTCATTTTGTGCTTGTAGGCAGACCTGGCTGGGATGCCAAATTATAATCAGAAGGTTGTAAGGAAGTACATAATCATCATGTTTAATGATTACGCCAAGATCACCAAGATGGGTTGAAGTCCCCTTTTTCCATAATCAGATTGTCCTTAGCAATGGGATGATAATCGTCAAAGTTGTTGCTCACAGTGTCCTCTCCCCTGAATTATATTTAAATAGAATTGTTCATAAATGATCTCCTAGCCCCCTTTTTCTGGCATCTGTTCTTGACAACACTTTCTTTTTTGTTTTTTCCCCAGATACAGGGCCTTGCTCTGTCACCCAGGCTGGAGTACAGTGGCACAATTGTGACTGACTGCAGCCTTGCCCACATGGGCTTAAGCAATTCTCCTGCCTCAGCCTCCCAAGCAACTAAGACTACAGGCCCACACCACCATGCGTGGCTTTTTATTTATTTATTTATTTTATTTTATTTTATTTTGGTAGAGATACAGTCTCACTATGCTGCCCAGGCTGCGAACTCTTGGCCTCAAGTGATCCTCCTGTCTTGGCCTCCCAAAGTGCTGGGATTACAGGTGTGAGCCACCATGCCCCGCAAGGCCTTCTTTATAATAACACCATCCATTGTTAAGCATGTTAATACTATACTCTCTTCACAATGACTTTGCTAGACTCTGAGCTCCAAGGTGGCCTGGCCCATTTTGTTTTGTTCACTACTGAACCACCAATGCCAGCCTGATGATGTCCAGACTATGTTCCATAAATGTCTGTGCATGAATAGCTACTCTGATCCATCACATTTTGTTGTAATTTAACCCTCAGAGAGAAGTAGTCTTCCAAGTTTTGTAGGAAAAGATGGCTTTTTTCTAGAGACAGAGTCTCACGCTGTCACCCAGGCTGCAGTGCAGTGGTGCAATCTCAACTCACTGCAACATCCGCCTCCTGTATTCAAGCAATTCTCCTGCCTCAGCCTCCTGAGTAGCTGGGATTACAGGCATGTGCCACCACGCCCAGCTAATTTTTATATTTTTAGTAGAGACTGGGTTTCGCCATGTTGGCCAGGCTGGTCTTGAACTCCTGACCTCTGGTGATCTGCCCACCTTGGCCTCCCAAAGTATTGGGATTACAGGCGTGAGCCACCATGCCCAGCCAGCTCTTTTTTTTTTTTTTTTTTTTTTTAATTGTAGAGACTCCTGCTACTGTTCCCACATACCAACTGCAAATAACAATGTAGTTAAGTTCATTTCAGTTGCACAACTATTCCCAATGTTTAATAGTTGACTTTGATACATTAATCTGAAAAAGGTCTCCAGGGGTGTGGCCCCAGGCAGCATCTCTACCCATGACCTATTCAACATTTTTTTTTTTTTTGAGATGGAGTCTTGCTCTATTGCCCAGGCTAGAGTGCAGTGGCATGATCTCGGGTCACTGCAACTTCCACCTCCCATGTTCAAGCAATTCTCCTGCCTTAGCCTCCCGAGTACCTGGGACTACAGGTGCCCATCACCACACCTGGCTATTTTTTGTATTTTTTAGTAGAGACAGAGTTTCCACATGTTAGCCAGGCTGGTCTCAAACTGCTGACCTCAGGTGATCCACCCACCTCAGCCTCCCAAAATGCTGGTATTAACAAGTGTGAGCCACCGTGCCAGGCCCTATTCAATATTTTTATCAGGGATTTAGATAATGGCCTATGACTATGTTTCTGAGTCAGCAGCCTCTAGCCTAGCACAGTTGGCTAATTACATTATTTCTAACTAAATACAATCAAAACTTTAGCAGCTATCGTATTGGACAACACATTTCCATCATCAGAAAAAAATTCTATTGGACAATTCTGGTCTAGAAGGCAAATCCTTATTGCAATTATGAATGATATGGAGTAGAAACTGCTGGTGAATATTTCATTTGAGGTGAATATATTTAATCATGGCCTGACCAGCACCCATTCTCCCTCCTTCTGTAAAGAGCATCCCAATATTTTGGGGGGAGTGGGTAGGTACAATATAATCCCAAGTGTCAGTCCATGCGTTTGGGAGAAGTAGACTCCAGGAGTGGGCATGTGGCTCCAATCAGACCAATCATAGCATTGCTTCCCTGATCTAGCCATTGCAATTGACTCAGGAATTGACCTCATAGCCAATGAGGTTCCATTCTGGGACTTGTTGAGCCTGGGACACTTCTGGGAAAAGAAATTATTCTTATTGAGGTTGCCAAAAGGATTTAGGATATCTATTCCAAGCTGCTGATAGTCGTCTTCTCAGAGACATTTCTTGGTAGTCTCATGCATCCACATGTGCTTGAAGCTGTGCTATCTTTGAACTTCTCCACTACATGAACACTGTTTTGTTAACCTTGTTAGTGTGAGTTTTTGTCACTGGTGACACCAAAGTCCTAACGTATCATTCAAGAATCCAAAATTATCTGAACAGGTAGATAATCGGGCTCAAAACTCAACAAGATAAATGTAGAGATTGACCTCAATGTTAAAAATCAACTGTGAGTCCAGGAAGGCTTCTGGGGGTCCTGGTAATGTTCTGTTTCTTGATCTGAGTGCTGATTAGTTACACGGGTATGCTTAGCATATAAAAATCCAACCAGTTTTACCCTTTTCTGCCTGATGATTATGCTTCAACAACTAGTTTTTTTTTTTTTTTAATCTGTATGGGGAAAATGTAGCTTCATTAAAGGGAAACTGACTTGGGGGTTTTGTTTTCTTATAAATTCAATATGAGTCAACAGCAGTTACCCAAAAAACTAATGGAAACTTGAGTCATACTAACAGGCAAAACCAACCAGAACGAGGAAAGTAACAGTTCCATTCACTCTAGAGTGAGCCAGATCAGACTTTAGGAAGAATGTAGACAAAGTAGAGCATGTTCACAAATCTCAAGGTCACATATCATAAAAGAGTACTAAAAGGAACAGAAGTAGTTAGCCTGGAGAGAAGGGCAGAGAGGATAGAATCTGGATAGGACTCAGATCTCCTGGCTCACTGAAACACTGGAATGATTAGACAACCTTATCATCTGCAAATAATGTTCTTTCTATATAGAAACCCCCAAGATAACTTACTGAAAAATCGAGGCTAAGGTGAAAGCAGTAAATTGACTTGGTATAACATTAATGTTCAAAACCCAAAGCCCTCCTTTTAAGACATTAAATAGGACTTATATGAAAACAAAACAAAACAAACAAACAAAAAACCCTACAGCTTTCCTAAAGGACAAGAAAGAATACATGTTTAACAGAGAAATGTGCCATTTGCATGCTTAGAAAAACAGCATGGTAAACGTATCAGTTTGGTCCAAATTAATTAATTATTTTAATTTTTAAAAAACTTTTAAGTTCGGGGTACAAGTGCAGGTGTGTTACATAGGTAAACTTGTGTCTTGGCAATGTGTTGTACAGATTATTTCATCCCCCAGATATGAAGCCTAGCACCCATTAGTTATTTTTCCTGATCTCCGCCCTCCTCCCACAATCCACCATCTAACAGGGACCCAGTGTGTGTTGTTCCCCTCTATGCGTCCATGTGTTTTCATCATTTAGCTCCCACTTATAAGTGAGAACACGCTGTATTTGGTTTTCTGTCCCTGTGTTAGTTTGCTAAGGACAATAGCCTCCAGCTCCATCCATGTCCCTGCAAAGCTTTGGAGAAATCTATTTTTGAGGTTTGGAGGGAAAACTTGACCAAACAGTCCTAAATGTTATGTGAACAGCTGAAAATAACCAGGAACATTTTGAAAAAGAAGAATAATCTGAGGAAAAACTTGTTTCATCACATATTAAGCCACAATATAAATCTACAAGGATGAAAGCGGTATGTAACTGGCACCAAAATAGGTTGCTGGAACAGAATAGACAGGTTGAAGAGTTACCCTTCATTACAGGTGAGGCTCTAGAGTACAAGGGTGGCCTCACAAACTCATGGGGAAGGAAGGGATGTTGGGACAATTGATGATGCTTTGGAAACAAAATATAGACAGATTTTCATTTAGTACTCTACACTAAAATGGAGTCCAGAAATACTATTTATTTAAATAAGGCCAAAAAACCCTAGAAGAAAACATAGGTTTAATATACATCACTAAATGAGGAAACATTTTAGTGCAAGAGCCCATAAACTATTTCTGTAAAGGGCCAGAGAGTAAATATTTTAATCTTTGCAGGCTATATGGTCGCTGTTACAACTCAACTCTGCCATTGTAATGTGAAAGCAGCCATAGATAATAGGTAAATGAATGGGCATGGCTGTGTTCCAATAAAACTTTATTTACAAAAACAGGCAGTGGGAAGATTTGGACTTCAGGCCACACTTTTCTGGTCCCTGCTTTAAAGGGATAAAAACAAAAAATAAAATGATTTTTAAAAAAGAAATCAAGTATCATTAGGTTTGACAATATAAAAAATAAGAACTCCAAGGCATAAAAAAATTACTATACACAAAACGTTAAAGCAAAGACATACACACACTGCAGAAAATATATGAACCATACATGACAACAAAGGGTTGGCATCTCTCCCTCCAATGTCATTCTCCCCCTTTCTTGCCTTCTCCCTGTCTCCTCTCACACACACAAACATAAACGTACACAATCATTGAAACTAATAAGAAGCACACTAGTAGAAAAAAATCGACAAATAGTCTGGGTGTAGTGGCTCATGCCTGTAATCCCAGCACTTTGGGAGGCTGAGGCAGGCAGATCACCTGAGGTCAGGAGTTTGAGACCAGCCTGGCCAGCATGGTGAAACCCTATCTCTACTAAAAATACAAAAAGTATCCAGGTGTGGAGGTGGGTGCCTGTAATCTTAGCTACTCGGGAGGCTGAGACAGGAGAATTGCTTGAATCCAGGAGGCAGAGGTTACAGTGAGCCAAGATTGCACCACTGCACTCCAGCCTGGGGACAGAGGGAGACTCCATCTCAAAACAACAACAACAACAAAAAGACAAACAAACTAGACAACTCAAAGGAGAGAGATGATTAGTAAACTTATGAATAGGTATTCAACCTTAACTGTCTCAATTTTATGCAAATTAAGACAACAGGACTATTTTCCATATATCAAATATATCAGCAAAGGTGTGTTTTCAATGTCATCATCCAGCATTGATGTGGCAGGTAGTGATGAGGTGGGGAGACAGCAGGGATGGATGCACACAGCTGATGCAACCTCTCTGGTAGTCAAATTAGTGGTTTATTTCGAGACCTCAAAGCCAATGAACATCTAGGAATCTACCTAGTAAATAAACCTATGGCCAAATACTTTTTATTTTTATTTTATCTATTTAGTTTTTCGGAGACAGGGTCTCACTCTGTTACCTGGGCTGGAGTGCAGTGGCACAATCACGGCTTACTGCAGCCTCAACCTCCTGGGCTCGAGTTCCTCCCACCTCCACCCCACCAAGTTGCTAAGACCACAGGTACACATCACTACACCTGGGTAATTTTTAAAATTTTGTGTAGATACGGGATCTCACTATGTTGCCTAGGCTGGTCTTGAACTCCTGGGCTCAAGTGATCCTCCTGCCTTGGCCTCTCAAAGTGCTGGGATTCATAGGCATGAGCCACTGCACCCAGCCAACCAAATATTTTTATACATTGATATTCACCACGGCATAATTTATAGTAGCAAAAATTGGGAATGGCCTCAAAATACAATAATAAGGGAGTAGTTGCATAAATTATGGAATATCCAGACAGGATATATGAGGTCATCATTAGAAATCTCTTTTTCCAAAGACTGTATAAAGATAAGACAAAATATTCAACCCCTCAACAGCATTTGACTGAGCCGACAGTCCTTTCTTCCAGGCTTCTGAGATGCCACACTCTTCCTAGTTTTCTTTCTACCATCTGAATAGATGATTCTGGTCTCCTTTGTTCTCTTCTTCTTGAGTCAACAGGCAGCTATTGAGGTGTCCCAGAGCTTTCTCTAGTGATCCCTTCTCTGCGATCCCTTCTCTGCTCCAACTACCCTTTCTTCCTAGATGACCTCATACTGTCCCACATTTTTGAAAAGACTGCACTCGTATCATGCTGATGACTTCCCAAATATTATAACCATCCCTCATATCTCCCCTGAGCTCCAGACTCACATATTCATCTGCCCTTTCAAGAACTCCATGTAGATGTTAAAAGGACATGTCATCTTGGACAGTCGTACAGAACTTGATTCTCTCCAAATCCCCTCCTCCCTCCTACTCCGATCTTCCCAGTCTCAGAATGTGGCACTGTTATCCACCTAGGTGTTCAAACCAAAAACCCAAGAGTCATCACTGAGTCCCTCCTCTGTCACTTGACACAGAAGCCCTGTGGGCTCCACCTCCTGATTTCTGCATCATCCAGTGACCACCATAGGTTCTCACCACTGTGACGGCTTCTCATGAGCCTCCCT
This sequence comes from Macaca nemestrina, assembly GCF_043159975.1. Classification (NCBI taxonomy): domain Eukaryota; kingdom Metazoa; phylum Chordata; class Mammalia; order Primates; family Cercopithecidae; genus Macaca; species Macaca nemestrina. Next base: position 25,957,103 of record NC_092139.1, read on the forward strand.
GCTCCCCTCACAGCCCCATGAAAATAGATTCCTACAGTCCACTCTGCACTCAGCAACTAGGAAAATCCATCCCTAATTCAAAATCTATGTCTCATCATATGATTCCCCTTTCAAAACCACCAGTGGCTTTTCATCGAAATCAAATATACAGTTCCTACTCTAGTCTTCTAAGGTCAGTATGCTCTCCCCAACCACCTGCTCCCCCTACCCTTCCACCTCCCATCTTTCTCCTGTCTTCAAACACGCCAAGCCTATTCCCATCAGATATCCTTTGTACATTTCTCCCAGGCTCCTCCACATTCAGGTCCGAGCCCAAATCACCTCCTCAGACAGGCTCTCCACGATACCACAGCTCTAGCAAATGACTCATTTTGCTGAATTCACAAGTGATGTTAGGCTAAAAGTTGTTTTTACTTTTACATTTTTATGTATTTGTTTATTTATTTTCTAGGGACAGACTCTTCCTCTGTCACTTAGGCTGGAGTGTAGTGGCACCATCACAGCTCATTGCAGTCTTGAACTCCTGGGCTCAAGCCATCCTCCCACCTCAGGCTCCCAAAGCTCTGAGATGACAGGCATGGGCCACCATATTTGGCCCTAAAAGTTGTTTTTTAAATGTACACAAACTCACTCCTTGTTTGTGTGTAGATCCGAAGGGTTGAAGACAGCTGGGCTCACTCTCTGCCCCATCTGTTCTTCTAGATCTTCCCTTCTCCATGCCTGAGGAAGTCACCCGACTTGCACTACATCAAAGGCTTCCTTGCATTCTGCTTTCTGGTTAGGTTTGTCATTGAAAGCACCAGAATGGCAGAGGCATGGAGTGGCAGCCACCGCTCCTGTTAGTCAACCCTCTCCCATATGTACCGTATGTACCTGCCTTAGGTTCTAGTAGGTTCCATTTCCTTGTCTCCTTCAGGCCCAGGGGGGCGGTGGGGTGGGGTGGGTAAGATCTCCCAACTTTTGCTATCCCAGGGTATTGCCCCATTCCTTGTTGACCCCCATAAACCAGTGGTTCTCAAAGTGGTCCCTAGACTCTTTCAGGGTATTAAAACATCAAAATGATTTTCACAGTAACACTTAGAAATTACTTGCATTTTCCACTGTGTTGACATTTGCACTGATGGTATAAAAGCAATGGTGGGTAAAACTACTATTGTTTTAATAGAATTAACTCAGTGGCACCAAGCTGTACTAGCAATCACCAACTTCATTGTTTTGTATGTGCAATCAAAAGAAAAAAAATCAATACCAGTTTCCCTTAAAAATGTCCTTGATAAAGCAGTAAAATGTATCAATTTTATGAAACCTTAATCCTTGAGTATATGTCCTTTTAACATTCCATGTGACAAAATGGGAAGTTCAAAAAAAGAATAATCATTGTCTCCAACTGCAATACTTGTACTTGAACCCTTTTTTTTTTTTTTTTTTTTTTTTTTTTTTTTTTTTTTTTGAGACGGAGTCTCGCTCTGTCCCCCAGGCTGGAGTGCAGTGGCCCGATCTCCACTCACTGCAAGCTCCGCCTCCCGGGTTCACACCAGCTTCCTGAGTAGCTGGGACTACAGGCTCCCGCCACCGCGCCCGGCTAATTTTTTGTATTTTTAGTAGAGACGGTGTTTCACTGTGGTCTCGATCTCCTGACCTTGTGATCTGCCTGCCTCGGCCTCCCAAAGTGCTGGGATTACAGGCGTGAGCCACCGCATCCGGCCCACTTGAGCCATTTTTGAAGCTGTGTGCTAAGCTAGCCTCTTCTCTCATGGAGCACTCGTTTTACTTAAAGGATGTCTAGCAAACAATGGTTATTCAGACTTGAGTATTTAACAGGCAGTGTTTTTTTTTTTTTTTTTTTTTCCTAAAAAGGGCAAATGGATCTTCTCACAACTAACAGCATTTGTTACCAATGATAGAATTTGAACTTTTAAGCAAAAATCCAAATTTTAGAAAACTTTTATAGCTACCATGAACTTAAGAGTTTCCCAGTACTTGAATAATTGTATGGCAAGACTGGTATTGAAACTATGCATTTTCTTATATTGTATAAAGCAACATGTCAACATTTGGAAGATCTGTATAACTCAGTGAACCAATATTTTCTAACAGATCCAATACATTACATTTTTTAAAAAAGTACACATGGGTAAAGTGAACCAATATTTTCTAACAGATCCACTACATTACATTAAAAAAAAAAAGTACACATGGGTAAAAGAACCATTCAAAATGCAAGACAGACCAATGGATTTTGATGTAAATTGATATGGCTTCAGATTCTGCACTGCAACTAACCTTTAAGAAAGTGCTACTTGTTGAGTTTAGATGTAGTATCAAAGAATATCCACAATATCTGAAAAAGCAAATTAAAATATTTCCTCCCTTTTCCAACTACATAAGACTTTCTTTATTTACTTCAACCAAAATAACATATCACAACAGATTGAAGGCAGAAGCAGATAAGATACTCCAACTGTCTTCCGTTAAGCCAGATCTTAAAAAGATTTGCAAAAATATAAAACAAGGCTACTCTCCTCATTGCTTTTTTTTTTGTTTTGAAAAATATCATTTTTCATAAAAATATTTATGTTAACATGTGGTGATTTTAAAACATGTCCACAAATTCTCTCTTCAAAAGATGAAGCTTAATTCCCCACCCCTGGAGTGTGGGCTGGACCTAGTGAGTCATTTCTCATGAATAAAAGATGGTAGAAGTGATGGTACATGATTTCCAACACGAGGTGATAAAGGCATTGTGGATTCCTCTATCTCGTGGATCACTCACTCTGAAAAAAGCCACCTGCCATGCTGAGAGAACAGTGGAGCTGTCCTATAGAGAGGGTCACATGGCAGGGAACTGAGGCCTCCTGCCAAGAGCCATGCCTGTGAGCCATCTTGGAAGTTGGATTCTCCAGCCCCAGGTAAATCCTGAAGTGACTGCAACCTTATGAGATATCCTGAACTAGAACCGCCCAGCTGAGCTGCTCTGGATCCCTGAGCCACAGAAATTGTGTGAGGCAGTAAATGTTTATTGTTTTAAGCTGCTAAATTTTGAGCTCATCTGCTACGCAGAAGCAGATAGTCAATAGATAATGTGTTTATCACTCTGACTTAATTAATGAATAAATATTTAATGCCTCTGTTTAAATTTCAAATACAGTAAATATGGGTAGATAGAACCCAGTTAAACCAAAGCTCTTAGAAGTTCTCAGGTTTTAAGAATATAAAGGGGCTCTGAGACCAAAAAGTTTGAGGACCACTTCCCTAAACCTTTTACAAACTGCCCCTTCATCAAACTTTCCACAAATCGCCCCATATAAAATCACCATTTGTTTCCTCCCAGGACGCTGCCTGACACAACAATACCAAAATATAATCAATGGTTGCTGCTGTTCAGTGGGAATATGGGTGATTTTATCTTCTTCTTAATGCTTCTTTTTTCTGTACTTCTAAAAGTTTCTATAACAATAATAGGGTTTTTTTTTTTTTAAATAATTAGAAGAAAAGAAACTTCCCTTTTCAAAATCACCAAAAGGGAAAGTCAGAGTTAGTTCCTGTAGATGAGCCAATGGTTTAAGAGGCGGGTGGCAGGGCCCTGGTGTCCTGTGCTGTGCCTGGGGGCGGGGGAGGGGGTTGCAGGTGGCAGGGATGACTGAGCACCCCACCCATCTGACCCCAGTCAGAACAGCTCCTTCCTTTGTTTTACATATTGGGCTTCTGAATAATATCTCATTTAAAGAAAAGTTTCCACTGCTTAAAAAAGAGTTCAAAAACCTTTACAGTGAGAAAAATCATTAAATTTAATAAGAGTTAAATTTAGAGTACAGAAGAATCACTCAAACATTTTTTGAATGAGAATTTCCATAAAGAAAACCCTACACATTCTGAGAGAAAAACAGAAGTCTCTAACAACTTAACATAAATTCGATGATTTCAAGGGAGGCTGGGCTATTGTGGCCCTAGAAAGAGTTATATCTGGGGCTAAAGAGCTTATCTGGGGGCCCCCAAATCAAAGGGCCTAAGAGGCCAGCAGAAACACCAGGATGCCTAAGGCCAAAACAAACACAGATTAGAAGCACAACTGAGGGTTATCTGCTTTTCTAGTGAAAACAAAAGCAGGAAGTACAGAACTGCCTGGTGGTTAAATACATGGGCTTCAGAGACAACTGATCTGGGTTTGAGTCCTGGGATTGAGTCTGATACTTAAAACCTATGAGACCTTGGCAGGTGACTTAGTCTCTCTGAGCTTCATATTCCTCATCCGTAAAACGGGGGGATGAGAATTAACACAGTGAAGCCATTTTCCAAGACAGTACAGCAGTTTCTTAAAAAGTTAAACATAATTTACCATATGACCCAACAATTCTATTCCAAGGTGATGACCCAGGAGGAATGAAAACATATATCCACATGAAGACCTGTACCCAAATTTGCTTACCAGCATTCTTCATCCTACCCCAAAACAGAAATAATCCAAATGCTCACCTACTGGTGAATGGATAAACAAAATGTGGTATATCTATACAATGGAATACTATGGGGCAATGAAAAGGAATGAAACCCTGATATATGATGTCACACCAAGGATGAACTTTGAAAGCAGTATTCTGAATGAAAGAAGCCAATCACAAAGATCATATATTATATGATTCCACGTAAATAATATGTCCAGAAAAGGCAAATCTATACAGACAGAAAGTAGATTATGGTTGCCTGGGGCTGGGAACCAGGAGTTACTGCAAATGGTCATGAGGCTTCTTTTTGGGATGATGAAAATGCTTTCTGTTTGTTTTTGAGATGGGGTCTTGCTCTGTCACCCAGGTTAGTGGTTCAATCATGGCTCACTGCAGCTTTAACCTCCCAGACTTAAGTGATCCTCCTGCCTAAGCCGTCCAAGTGGCTGGGACCACAGGCATGTGCCGCCACGCCTGGCTTTTTTTTTTTTTTTTTTTTCCTGTGGTACAGACGGACTTTCCAGGCTGGTCTAGAACTCCTGGGCTTAAGCCATCCTCTACCTGGGCCTCCCAAAGTGCTGGGATTATAGGTGTGAGCCACCCCACCCAGCGATGGAAATGTTTGACAATTAGATTGTGACTGATGGATGCACAACTCTGTAAATTTACTGAAAATCATTGAATTGTACACTTAAAGTGGGCAAATTGTATAATATGTCAACTGAACCCCAAGCTATTTTTAAAAAATGGGGTTTGACTCTCTAACCTCAAAGAGTTACTATGAAGATTAACCGAGATAACATATGTAAGGCAAGCTGTCTGGTACAAAGTACCTGATAAATAATAACAATGATGACAATCAGAATATGCCGTAATAATAGATTATGTAAATGTAGAATAATAGTGTAGAATAACAACAATTTATATCACTTATATAGCTCTTACCATACCACTTCAACATTTATCAACTTAATTTAACCCCCCCAACAACTTTTGGAGCAGGTATATTATAATCCTCATTTTTACAGATGGAGAAACAGAGGCACTGAGAAGTAAAGTAACTTTCCCAAGGATGCACAGCTAGTAAATGGTAGAGCGGGGATTTGAATCCTGGAGGACAAACTGCAGGGTCTGTGCTCCTAGCCATGACACTACACTGTCTCTCAGTAAACATCAGCTACGTATTGAGTTGCTACTTTAACCAGTGATGGGGTGGGAGTGCAGAAAAGGCTCACGGATGGCTCCCTAGAGGTCACGCCGGACTCAAAGCTGAGGGTTACAGAAGTTAGTCACAGGAAGAGTGTCCCAGACAGAGGGAATTGCATATATAAAGGTGTGGAGGTAAGATAACACAGGGAATATGGGAGGATCTCGGTGGAGCTGGCATTGCCTGGGGCAGAGGGTGATGGCAGTGAGAGCAGTGAGCATGGGGCTCAGGCAAGTCCAAGGGCAAGGACACTAGCCTAAAGGCAATATGGGACCAGAGGATGAAACTCAGAGTTCCCAGCCTGCCTTTCTCTGGAAACAACTCACATTCCCCAGGCAGGTGGGGGAGGTTGACTCAGAGGCTGCTGTGAGCTCAGGGGAGCGGGGGAGCTGCCACCCCACGTTCCCACGCCACTGTGAGCTAACACCCCGGCAGCCTCCCAAACACCAGCTCCACCAGCAAGAAGCAGCCGTTTCTAGCCTGCTGGAAGCAGCAGGCTCTGTAGTGCTGCCAGGAAGCTGAGCATAGCCCAGTGAGGTCAAGGGCTGATTGATGGCAGCCTCACACCACTCATCCAAACCCAGGCACCTGTGGACCCCCAAACCAACCCCAGGGCCTGGCACAGAGCACAGTGTTCTGGCCCCTTCCCCTCACTTGGCTGCCCCTAGAGACAGGGGGACCAGCCCATGGAGTCTAGCACTTTTCTCATTCAAATTTAATACCTTCAGATCCATCGCTCTCATTTCACCACATCTGTCCTCAATAAACATTTGCACATGCACATAAAACATTCGCTGTGGCAAAAGCAAAGCTACTGGAAAGATCTGCATCAATAAGGAGCTAGTTTGAAAATTCCGGTGAATCCATACTATGGAATACTACACAGCAGATAAAAATAATGGCACAGATCTGTACTGTATATGTTCTGGCATGAAAATGTCTCCAAGATATACTGTTGGATAGGAAAGAAAGAAAATGCAGAATAATGTGTCCAGGATACCATCACTTATGTAAAAGCTTTTTAAAAAAGAAACCTGGCTCTATATTTCTCTGAAGTCCACAAATGCATAGGCAAATGAAAAAAACTACCTGGAAAAGAAATATCACACTAACAACAGTAGTGATGGATGGACAAAAAGAAGCAAAGAAAGGGAGGAAGGAGAGAGGGAGGAAGGGAGAGACAGAAAGGACTTTTTACTTTGTACACTTCTATGTTGATTGTTTTTTACAAGAAGAATGTATTTGTGCATGTTTAGGTTCTGAAAAACATTAAAGTCTGTGAAAAACAAAACAAAATAAAGTGCATTATCACTATGCTGGTACAGGTCTCAGGGTAAATTTTCAAAGAACTGTCACATCCAGGACCTTGTCTAAGTCTTGCCGTACCCTCTTGAGGGCAAGCTTCAAAACCTGATCTCACAGATTAAAAAACTGAACGCAGTGGCTCATGCCTGTAATCCCAGCACTTTGGGAGGCCGAGGTGGGCGGATCACTTTGAGGTCAGGAGTTTGAGACCAGCCTTGCCAACACGGCAAAACCCCAACTCTACTAAAAATACAAAAATTAGCTGGGTGTGGTGGCGCGTGCCTGTAGTCTCAGCTACTCAAGAGGCTGAGGCAGGAGAATCGCTTGAGCTCGGGAGGCAGAGGTTGCCGTGAGCCAAGATTGCACCACTGCACTCCAGCCTGGGTGACAGAGCGAGACTTGGTCTCAAAAACAAAACAAAACAAAACAAAACAAAACAAAAAAACTGGACCCACAGAGATGAAACAAGCTGCTCAAAGTCACAGGCAGGGCTGCGGGGCACTGACCCCTTCACTCCCAACCCAGTGCTCCTTCTAACCGGGAAACAAGACATCAGCAAGGGGTAGGGGCTCGGCAGGGGGCTGGGAGAATGGTCTGAAGCCTGCAGCCTGTTCACAGAGCCCCTCAGGGAGGGGCAATGGGGCTTTGTCAGGCAAGAATTCAGTCAATAACGAGGGGTGAGAAGAGCTGATGAACTTCCGCCCCCAACAAAAATTAGACATCATGACAAGCCACCCACTGCGTGGGGATGGGGCTGCCGCATCACTCAGCAAACTGCACGTGGGAAGGAGCCTCGGGGCCATGTCCCCAAGCCCGAGATTCCACCTCTCTTCTCACCAGGGCTGCTCACCCTGGGCTCTCAGTGGAGCAGCTTGCAGCAGAGTAGTTCCAGGGATGCCTCTTGGCTCGTTTCCTAGAGCCCTCTGCAGCCAGGTGGAAGTGGAATTACACTTCTCAGAGGTTCTAGAACCTGAAGAGCAAGGTGACTAAAACCCAGCACCTCTTAGGCCAGAAATGCCACCACCTCTCTGTTCTTTCATTGACTGGAAGGTGTGTGCAGGGACCCAGGAAGCATGGCCAGGCCTCTCCAGGGACAGCCAGGAAGGTTTATTATACAGGGATGGGCCAGAGGTGCCCAGGGGAACAGGGAGGTGCACAGACCTTGGGTCACAATGAGCAGGCGAGACCGCCTCCAAACAAGCCCAGGGAAGGGGGCTGTGGTTAAATCGTGGATCCTCCATTTATTCCTACAACAGGAAGCAAACCTATAAGGCTATGAGGGCAGTGACAAGAGTCGGATGCCAGTGGTTCTGATACCACTCTGCCACCTTGGTCAAGGTTCTGAACCTCTATGAGTTTCAGTTCCCCCATCTGTAAAATGGGTGTTATCATACATGGCTCTTAAAGTACTGTACATGGTACAGATCATGATATCTAGCTCATGAGACACAAAAATAATATAATTAAGTTAAATATGACAAGTACAAGGTATCCATAAAATCTGGAAACATAGGCTGGGCCCAGTGACTCATGCCTGTAATCCCCAGCACTTTGGAAGGCCAAGGCAGGTGGATCACCTGAGGTCAAGAGTTCGAGACCAGGTTGGCCAACATGGTGAAATCCCATCTCTACTAAAAGTTTTAAAAAATAGCCAGGGCATGGAGGTGTACGCCTGCAATCCCAGCTACTCAGGAGGCTAAGGCAGAAGAATTGCTGGAACCTGGGAGGCAGAGGTTGCAGTGAGCCGAGATCATACTGCTGCACTCTGCCCAGACTGGGCAACAAGCGAGACTCCATCTCAAAAAAATAAAAAAAAGAAAAAGAAAAAGAAAAAGAAAAAAACCTGGGAACATAAATTATACGAATGTGTATACATGTTTGTTTATATTTATTTACTCATTCACTTTACAGAGTGAAAATGTCCTAGACAGCATTGTCTATATCTGTTTTCAGACTTTATGGACATCCTCTGTTAATGTAAATAAAATATATGAATATAATAAAATAAAACATTAATAATCACTTCCTCAGCATAAGGGACCATGTTTAGGAACTTCACAGGCATTTTCTAACTTAATGTTCACAGCAAGCCCTTAAAGTGGATTTTCTTATTAGCCCCATTTTACAGAGGTGTAAACGAAATACAGAGAGCAGAAGAGACTTGTCTACGTGTTAAGCTCATGCAGGGAACTGACAAAGCCAGTTTCAGATTCAGGTAGTCTCACTTCCGAGTCCATCCCTCTACACCATTTATGACTGCAGCAAAGGCTACATACACTGAATACACGGAACAGCATTCAGAGGGTGCCAGGCATGGGGTCTGGCACAGAGGAGAGCTTTACGAAATGCAAGATCCCATGAGTATTGAGCTCTTGGTGGGGAGAAACCAGATCCAACTTGTTCATCACTATATCTAGGAAAGTAATGCAAAAGAAGTTGTCTGTAAATATTTGTGGTTATCTGCAAATATTTGTGGGAGAGAAAGAAAGTTATTATGGTATTCCTTAGCCAAAGGCTGGAATCCTTGTTCCCAAAAAAATAAAGCTGGGCAAAGTGGCTTGCCTATACTCCTAGCTGCTTGGGAGGCTGAGGCACGAGGATCCCTTTAAGCTGGGAGTTTGAGACCAGCCTGGGCAACATAGTAAGACCCTATGTATAAATAAACAAACAAACAAACAAATAAATAAATAAATAAAAATGAATGAAGATGTTTAAACAAAAAGTCTAGGTCTGGCGCTGTGGCTCATGCCTGTAATCCCGGCACTTTGGGAGACCAATGTGGGCAGATCACTTGAGCTTAGGAATTCGAGACCAGCTGGGGCAACAAAATGAGACCCCTATCTCTACAAAAAACTTTTTTTTTTAAATTAGCTGGGTATGGTGGCAGTACACCTGTGATCCCAGCTACTAGGGAAGCTGAGGTGGAAGGATCACTTGAGCCTGGGTGGCAGAGGTTGTAGTGAGCTGAGATTGCACCACTGTACTCCTCCAGCCTGGGAGGCAGAGCGAGACCCTGTCTTAGAGAAAAAAAAAAAAGTCTGATAAATTCGAAGATTTTCCTAGGAACGTCCACTTCCTAAGAGGAATGGGGCTGCTGGAACTTGGAAGAGGGTCTGCAGACCTGCCTTGCCCACACGTCTACTGCACAGAACCTGGATTCCAAACCCTGAGCAGAGGCCAAGGCAGCTGCATGGCCGCCAAGGCACAGAGGGGCCTACCTTCCTCGGCGTCGTTCCTCAGCGAGGCCTCCAGCAGGGCCACGCTGGCCTCGAATGACACTTTCTTGCGGCGGCTGCCCGTGCTGCGCTTCCGCTCATGCTTTCGCTTGCGGTGCTGCAAGTCCTGCTCGTACTGTGCCCACTTCTTCAGCTGCTGGGCCCGGCGCTTCTGGGCGGCCCGCAGCCGCTCCAGCGTGGGCACCTTCTCCAGCAGCTGCAGCTCCGTCAGCAGGTCCACGTGGCTGGCCATGGCCACTGCCCTCCCCACGCCCTGGCTGGGGGCTAGCACAGTGCACCGGGGGCCAGGGCAGCGCGGGGCCTCTGGTGGGGCTGGGGCCTCATGGTGGGGCCTGTGGCAGGGAGGGAGACACAGATGAACACATGTGTCAGACTCCACAACTCAGATCTGATTGTCACCCCAACGCCCCGTGTTCAAAACGCTTTTGAAGTTTTCCTTCCATTGCTCCTTGAGAAAAGTACAAATCCTTACAGTGGCTCTGTAAGTATCAGCAAAGTCTGGCTGTGCTGTCTAATGCAGCAGCCAGTAGCCACCTGTGACTATTTACATTTAAATTAGTTAGAATGAAGTAAAATAATTTAATTCCTTGGTTGCACTATCCACATTTCAAGTGCACAATCGCCACATGCTTCATATTGGACAATGCAGATAGAGAATATTTCCATCACTGCAGAAAGCTCTATTGGATAGCTTGGTTGTCTGCCTCTCTAGCCACAGCCATTTAACAGGAACCATGCCCTTTTAGTTTTCTTGTATAGAGTCACTCTACCTTTTTTTTTTTTTTTTTTTTAAGACGCAGTCTCTCTCTGTCGCCCAGGCTGGAGTGCAGTGGCGCTATATTGGCTCACTGCAAGCTCCACCTCCAGGATTCACGCCATTCTTCTGCCTCAGCCTCCCAAGTAGCTGGGACTACAGGTGCCCACCACCACGCCCAGCTAATTTTTTTATATTTTTAGTAGAGACGGTGTTTCACCATGTTAACCAGGATGGTCTTGATCTCCTGACCTTGTAATCCTCCCGCCTTGGCCTCCCAAAGTGCTGGGATTACAGGCGTGAGCCACTGTGCCCGGCCAAGAGTCACCCTACTTTAAGGATCTGGGTATCTGGGTGCTAGAACCAGAAGGGGTGCAGGGAGGGTCAGGACATGATGGGGGCTGCAGACCCCCCAAAATCTGGAGACTATACAAACGTCCAAGGCCTCAGAATTATGAATATCTGATACTTCTGCTCAAGCCTCTTTTGTTCTGATCACTATGAGATGCAAGTTGTTCTGGAGATGGGATGGACAGGACTAGAAACAGACCAGAAGAAATAATATGCTATTGCAGTGCTTCTCAAAGTGTGGTCTGGGAACCCCATAGGGAATCCCTGAAACCATTTCAAGAAGTCCATAGGTCAAAACTATTTTCATAACTATACTAAGATATTACTAACCTTTTCCACTCATTTTCTCATGAGTGTACAGTGGTTCCCAAAACTATATGAAAAGTGACATTGCAACAGACTAAATGCAGAAGTAGATACAAGAATCCAGCTGCTAAGCTCAACATAAAGAATTTTGCAAAATTTTTAAACATCAATTTTCTCACTAAATTTTTTTGTTTTGAAAAATAGCTATTTTTCATCAAAATGTTATATATTATGCTTTCATAACAGTCTAATAAAAATATATTATAGATTATTATATTGTTATAATATATCTTGGGTTTATGGTTTATTTTAAAGGAATTATTACTAATTTTAAAAATTTCTCAATATTCATTTATATTATGATAAATATTGACAGATATAATCCACATAAACAAAAGCTCTTTGGGGTGCTCAATTTAAGGAACTAAAGAAATCCTAAGACCAAAAAGTTTGAAAAATGCGGAACTACTGAGACATAGAAAATCTTAAATTTCTCTCTTTGAATGACCTTTTAAAAAAAATTATATCTCTTGCTCTCATGAGTCTCAGACAACATCAGGTCAACAAAATTTCAGAGTGTAAAGCCAGCTGGTCTTCCGCACAGACTCTATGAACTTTCAGACACAGACGGAAAGGGTCTTAGGACAATCACTTGATCCTCTCTAAGCCTGTTCCTCCACCTGCAAAGTGTCCTATCCACCTCCCAGAAGTTACAGGTGCAAGGAATAAAAAGAGCTGGGGCTGGATGCAGTGGCTCAATGCCTGCAATCTCAACATTTTGGGAGTCCAGGGTGGGAGGAAAGCTTGAGGCCAGGAGTTCCAGACCAGCCTGGGGAACATAGCGAGACCCTTATCTCTACAAAAAAATAAAAATAATTTTTTTAAAAGAGCTGGCTCAAAACGTTAAGACACCTAAGCAATGAGACACAAGCTTGGAGGAGGAATGGTAGGGAGAAGTTAATGCAGCACATCTGTGAACCAGCAGGCAAGGCTGGTTTTGGGTTGTTGGGTAACAGGAAAGAATGGCAGGAGTCTACATCTGTGTGATGTGGCCCACTGTCGCATGAGTATTGGGTTAGCCCCTGGTTGGTTTCAAGAAGTGTTGTTAATCTCCTGGGTCGTCCGCATCACCTGCCCCTCCAAAAGCCCTTTCTACGGAAGGTGAAGAGCAGGGTTCAGCCTAAATCCTCAGGGGCTAGGTTGGGTCAGATCCAGATCGTTCTTCACGCCTCTCCCAGCTCGGAGACCAGAGAGTAAACAGGCAAAATGTGGAAGGGGTTGGCTTGGCAATGCCCAAAGGGCAAAAGTCCCAGGGTCTGAGTGGGTGTGACCTCAGCATACATAAGCCAGTGGCAAGTCTCAATGGGAGACAAGCTAGCTGGCTTTGGTTGCCTTTTGTTTGTTTTGTTTTGATTTCTGTTTTGAATATACTTGCAATGCACTTTCAACTAATTAAAGTTTTTATTTTAGATCATCGTAGATTCACAGGGAGCTGTAACAAATAGTACAGAGAGATCCTGTGTACACTTCACCCAGTTTATCCCAGTGGTAGCATCTTGAAAACTACTATACCATATCACAGCCAGAAACCTGACAGTGATACAACCCACCAATCTTATGCCGATTTCCCTAGTTTTACATGTACTTATTTGGATGTGTTTTGTTTTATGCAACTGTATCAATGTATCTACCACCTCAGTTCATAACCACACCTATCTCCTTCTCTAAGCTCCCCCTCCAACCCACTCCTGTCCCTGCCTTGGCAATTACTAATCTGTTCCCCATCTGTAGAATTCTGTCATTTCAAAAGATGTTATATAAATAGAGTCAGATAGCAGGTAACCTTTGAGGATTGGTTTTTTTCACCCAGCATCATTCCTTTGAGATTCATTCACATTGTTGCATGCATCAATAGTGCATTTCTTCTAGTTGCTGGGTAGTATTCCATTTTATGGATGGCCTCAATTTGTTTAACCATTTGCCTATTGAGGAACATCTGCATTGTTTCCAGTTTAAGGCTGTTCCATTCATCTATAGATTGTGTAAGCATAAGTTTTTGTTTCTCAGGAGCAAATACCCAAGAGTACAAGTGATAAGGCATATGGTAATTGCATGTTTACATTTTTTTTTTTTTTAAATCTCACTCTGTCGCCCAGGCTGGAGTACAAAGGTGCGATCTCGGTTCACTGCAACCTCTGCCTCCCAGGTTCAAGCGATTCTCCTGCTTCAGTCTCCCAAGTAGCTGAGATTACAGGCACCCACCATCATGCCCAGCTAATTTTTTTATTTTTGTAGAGACAGGGTTTCACCATGTTGGCCAGGCCGGTCTCAAACTCCTGACCTCAGGTGATCTGCCCATCTAGACCTCCCAAAGTGCTGGGATTATAGGGATTACAGGCATGAGCCACCGCGCCTGGCGCATGTTTGCCTTTTTTTTTTTTTTTTTTTTTTTTTTGAGACAGAGATTTGCTCTGTCGCCCAGGCTGGAGTGTAGTGGTGCGATCTCGGCTAACTGCAAGCTCCGCCTCCCGGGTTCAAGCCATTCTCCTGCCTCAGCCTCCCGAGTAGCTGGGACTACAGGTGCCTGCCACCGCGCCCGGCTAATTTTTTGTATTTTTAGTAGAGATGGGGTTTCACTGTGTTAGCCAGGATGGTCTCGATCTCCTGACCTCGTGATCCACCCGCCTCAGCCTCCCAAAGTGCTGGGATTACAGGCGTGAGCCACCATGCCTGTCCGCATGTTTACTTTTAAAAGAAAACTGCCCAACTGTTCTCCAGAATGGCTGTGCTGGTTTTGTGCCCTCCAACAATGTGTGAGTGATCCAGCTCCCCGCCAGCATTTGGGATTGTCACTGCTTTCTATTTTAGCCACTTAGATAGATGTTTTGGTTGCTTTTTAAGAAGTAAGGAGTTCAAAATAGTTCAATTCACAACTACCCAATATAATTATTATAGTCAGACCTCTCTGGGAGCTAGCAGACCACAAGTTTGTTTCACTCCACTTCCTCAAGTGAGCAAACATTTAATGAAGTCCTGTTCTGTGACGAGCCCTGATTCAGAGATGGATGTGGACCAGCTCTGCCTTCTCTCTGTCAATTTATCTTATAAATCCATTTAATTATCCCAGTAACCTAATAAAATAGCAGTACTAGGTACTATCATGCCCATTTTCCAGATATGGAAACTGAGGCACAGAGGGATTAAGTCATTTACCCAACATACCACAGCTAGATAATGGAAGAGCCAGTCCACCCGGGGTTCTCAAGGAAGGCTCTCCAGAATACAGGACAATGGATCTGAATCTCAGTGCAGAAGCAGGATTTCACCAGTTGAAAGGAGCAGACATGAGCTGAGAGGGAGTCAGGCAGCGTTCAAAGGTGTACAGAGTGGCTGACCACAATGGAGGGAACTCTGGAAACCAACACGCACAAACATGGCCCAAAGAGGACGTGGCTGCCCAGCCCAAAAGGAGCAGAGAAGTCTTGTTGGCAGTGATGAGCCACTTGTGACTGTGGGCCAGGCCTAACCAGAAAGTCCCCCTGCGATCCACATCATGTTTGTTGTTTTGTTTGGTCGAAGTCCGCACCATGTTTTACAATATTTTAATTCATTGCTAACATTTACAACTTGGAGATTTTATATCCAACATCGGAGGTTCGGCTTTTCTTAGAACATCTTGGTATGTGGCCACAGTGGACTCAGACGGCATCACCATCAACTGGTGTAGAGTCGGGCTGTCCCCTTTAGATAGGGCACATACCCTCTCCACTACCATAGTCCCCAATGCTCCCCATTACTCTTGCCTGACTGCCCTCACTGACTGACATCATTTGCCAGCTCCAATGTCATTTGAATTTGCAAGCTCTGTCTTAGGCAGAATGAGACAGCAGTTTCCAAATAACCAGAGCTCCAATCTGCATAAGAAAGGAAGGAGAGCCTGTGAGTTTCCCCAACACAGAGCAGGATGAACACAGCAGCTGGGCAGCCCCAAGACAGGGCACTGGCCTGGGTGCTGCAGCAGCCCACGGCAGCCAGGTTCCAATGGGCTGCAGCCTGGCCTCCTCGTGAGACCTGGACTCACCTGTCCACACTTCCAGAGAAAGCCCCAGAGGGTAGTAGGAACACAACCCAACTGCCAGGACCTGGGAGAGCAATGGCTATCATCAACACTTAAAGGGGATCCCCAAGGAAGACCTCATTTGGAGGAACAAGGAAATACAAGGAAGCAGTTGTGTGCACCCCAAGAACAGACACCAGCCTCCAGAGCTGTCCAACAAGCAATTTGACAAAGGTACTTGTGGTCAACGGCTGTCTCAGGAGGTGGCAAGTTCCTCATCACTCACTGGAGGATAAAATTTCCACCCGTGTCAGACTGGCCTAAGTATTTGGTGAGATGTCTTTCAGCCCTCAGATCCTGTACATAGTTACTCACTTCTTCATTATTATGACTGATCACCACTGAGTGGGAGGTACCAAAAACATGCTAAAAGTAACAATAAGAGTAATGGCACCAATCACTTATGCTGTTAAAGCACTTTATCCCTTTCAAAGAACTTCCCCAGCCATCATCTCAGTCAAGTGCTTCCCTAAGTGTGGAAGGAGAATCCACTCCAAGGAAATTTTCAAAAGTACAGGAACAAGTCTTGATGTAACATGGACCCACACAGACAGCAGGGTATATACACTTTTCACTTCTCTTTTAATCTTTCAGACTTTCTCCAGAGAAAAGTGTCAGTCCGATGCTAATAGATCCTTAACATCTTTATAACCATGCCAATCCTCCTTGTAAACAAAGAGAAAGCAGGCCTCAGGCTCCTGGCCTGGGCAAGCCACTGTATCTAGGATAGAATATAATAGCATTGTTTTGTTTCCTGTGGATTTGTTTTCACAATTACTGTTTATTTATGGTTGTGATATAAAATTTCCTTTTTAAACAAATCGATTTCAGTTAGAAATATCAAGTTGATAGTAAAGAAAAATTTAATGACAATGGCATTTAGTGTTGGCAAAACTTATAAGTGACTGACATTTGGGAAACCCGTCTTGCCACTTATCCTCATGGCAATAATCTTACAAGAGAAACACTCATATAAACTCATTATTTTGTTTGACATATATTTAGGGGGCACCTACCACATGCCAGGCCTGTGCTCAGGGCTAGAGAGGCAGCAGGGTGAAGGCAGACACAGTCCCTGTGCAGTGGATGGATGGCACAGACACACAGGAGTGGGTGACGTGCTCCAAGGATACGGAGGCTGAGCAGTAACTAAACTTGGGGCCTGACTCACAGCACAGTGCTCCCTCCATGGGCCCCAGGGTGGCAGGCCCCAGGCAGACAGAAGGCACCACTGCAGTGTCCTCCCTACTCCCAGCAAAAGAATTAAGGGCAGTTGCCCAGCCCCCTGGAGAAAGGTGAGAACAATGTCTCCCAGGGGCCAGTAAAAGGGGCCAGAGGCACATTTTCTCTGACTTGGCCCTCCCCGCCAGCCCCTCCCACCTCGCCCCTCTGGGTTCCTTGGAGCTGGGGCTCGAGGACAGCTCCCTCTTGATTACTGGTTTTCAGGTGACCTACTTTCCCCCAATAGACCCACACATCTCCTCCCACCCCCGTCTGAGAAAACCCTGCTTGGTCTAATTAAAGAACTGCCATGGTGCTGCAAACACAGCAGCGGGGCAGCCCCAAGACAGGGCACTGGCCTGGGTGCTGAGGCAGCCCACGGCAGCCATGGCTCCAATGGGCTGCAGACTGGCCTCCTTGTGAGACCTGGGCTCACCGATCCACGCTTCCAGAGAAAGCCCCAGAGGGTGATGGGAACACAGCCCAAACTGCCAGGATCTGGGAGAGCAAGGGTTACCATCAACACTTAAAGGGGATCCCCAAGGAAGACCTCATTTGGAGGAAAACCGGCTCCATGGAGATATAGCAAGTCCAGCATTGGAAAATCTAGACGGACCATCCTACAGAGAACGGGACACATGGGCCCACAAGTCAACAGAGTGTCCAGGACTGGCAAGACATCTGTGGGAGGGATCTGTGGAGGCCAGGTCGGGTGAGGTCATCCAGGAAGTAGGTGTGATATGAGAAGAGAAATCAGAAGCAAGGGGAAATAGGGCAGGGTACTTAAATTTTTCTAACATCTGAGTGGATGAACAAAAATAGTTTGATTGTGACCAGCAGGAAGTCTGAGGCCAAGGCACTTGACCCTTGGGGAAGCAGAAACAGGCCGCTGAGGTGTGTTCACCTCTTACCCCAGAGCCTTAACTCAGCCCCTGTTGTCTGACAAAGTCTGAACTTCATTCCTCGTGTTGACCCGAAAGGGAGAGACAGAGTCAGTGCATATCTGGGGAAGCAGAGACTCAGCTCCAGAGAGCTGACCCTTTAAGGGAAGGGCAAGAAAGTATGGCAGGGTACACCTCAGCCCTCCCACAATACACTTCTTTGAATAATAGCACCACCCAAAGTATGGCAGGGAAGTGGGCAGGATGTACTACAGAACTCCTCACACTCCACACCCTCAAAAAAGAAAGATGACTATTACAAGAGTTGTTTGGGGGACTAAATACACCTCTGGGAAAACTACAGAGGCACTGGTTTGGTGGTGATCTGTGTATTCCCACATTATTAGTCAGTGCTGGGTCCTGATGGGCCAGAGAATGTCAGCAGCCACCTGAGCCCCGCCGCAGTGATTGGTTGGGGCTAGGCACGTGTCCTGAGTTGGCCCAATCAGAAGCTCTCTCTTCTCACAAGCTGTGAACTGGCAGCATAACACCGGGTTGCTCCTGGAAGCCATCTTGCCACCATCCCTGCAGGAAGCTGGCTTTTGGATGAAGCCAGTGCTTGGCAGTCACCAGAGGGGAACAGGGTCCTTTAACTAAGGGGTCGCAGGACTTCAGTTATCCAAGCCAACAAAAGCCCCTTTATTATTTGAGCCGGTTGAATTGGATGCTGCTACCTGTAGCCAAAAGCACCTTAAGAGACAGCAACGATGTTTTTAGGGGTGCAGAAATAGGGACCCCAGAGGCAACTGTTGCTTGTAGCAAAATGAATGGCCTCTCGCTGAGGCATATTACCAAATACCTTCTCTTACCCCTACAATGGTTATTTCTTGGCCCTTCAGGCCCGAGGTGAGGCCCAGCTTTGAGGAAGGGTAGGAAGGTCAAAGCCAGGTTCTCAGAGAAGCGCTGCCCACTCGGCTAGGAGAAGGGGGCCCAGGCTTTGTTCCTTCTTAATTCTGGGAGAGCAGTCGGTTGACACATCTTTGAACTCGAGCCTAGTACCTCGAGAAAAACAACACGAAGGAAGGTGAATTCAAATTTAAGAGATTTTAAAATATGAGTCAGAAAGTGTTTCAAAGTTCACACTGTTAAAAGGAAATGTGAAGATTTGTTTTCATGTTCTTCAGCTATTCTTCTCCACACAATATTGGCAGCAGCCTGGAGGAAGGCGATGGGTCCTTTTCTCCTTATGTTTCCTGTACCATTGAGCACGAGGGAAAGAAGAAAACAAAACAAACAGTGCTGGCTTTCCTACTCCTGGGATCTCACTCGGGACCTACTTTTTCTCCTAAAGGATGTACACCCCCGCCCTCCCACAACACACTTCTTTGAATAATAGCATTTTTTTTTTCAAGCATAAAGATGCTTTAACTCATGAGCAAAGAGACTTCTGGGGCCCTTGGTGCTCCAAATACCTGAATTAGAAATCACTGTTGTCTCCCCTAATCTCATTCCCATGGGATTTTTGTGGACTGATTGTCCTACTCCTGCTAGGATGAACCTTCTAGACTTTGGGCCTTGTCATCATAGACAGATCTCCTGGTTTTAAATTGGTTGTGAAACTCAGATCCCCACAGGCCTGCTCTGTAACTCCAATTCTCCCAGCTGTGCTCCTTCATTCAGATCTCTGACTTGTCACTGTCCCCTGAAGCCCATTGACTATATAACCCCATTTGGCAGGACTTTGTGTGTATTGGGGAGGCTGAAGGTAGAGGAGGCAGGATTCAAAAACCACACATTCAACAAGAACAAAGATGAAACAACTCATGTATCTTGAGCTGTCCCAGGAAAAGAATCAGGTCATCATGTCCAGCAGTGGAACAATAACAGACCTGCTGACCTGTGTCTGAACTGGCTGGGCCATATTGGGAGCAGAGGACCAGGTGTTAACAAAAGGCAACAAGAAAGGATCAGCTTTGTTCCAGGCCTCTGGAGGGCACAGTGAGGCTCAGGCATGGTAATATGAAGAAGTGGAATCTGCAGCCTGGGCAACATAGCAAGACCCCATCTCTACAAAAAAAACAATTAAAATTAGCCAGGTGTGGTGGCGTGTGCCTCTAGTCCCAGCTACTTGGGAGGCTGAGGTGGGAGGATCACTTGAGCTTAGGGGTTGGAGGCTGCACTGAGCTATGATGACACCACCCCACTCTAGCCTGGGTGACAGAACAAGACCCTGTCTCTGAAAATAAAAAATAAAAATAAATCATTTAAAAAATAAATACATGAATAAGTTTTTAAAAGAACAACTAGGATCAGCCCGGCATGAGGATAAACTGTCTAACAGTGATAATTCAACAAAGTCCAGCCACTGCATGATGCTGGAGTCCCCACTGCCAGGAACTCCATGGCCTTTAGAGGTCTATGTTGAGTGGTAGATGGGACTGGCCCCGTGAAGGCCCGTGAGCCCCAATCCTGGCCTGCAGGGGACGGCATCGTATTGGGACTAAGCAGTCTATCATGCGTATCTGCACCCAGCATTTGGTAACCACCAGGCTACACAACTTGCAAGGCCCATTTTAAGCAGATACTGATTGATGATTTGGATTGGTTCTGCCTGTCAGGGTGAAGCCGCTCTCTCAGGCTCAGCCCCAAGAAAACTTCAAAGGAGGCCACAGCTCAAACAGGTAAAGGAAAACCCATGAACACACCCATCTTCCATGCTGAGCTTCCCCGCAAGATCTTCAACCCAGGGAAGCCCACACACTTGTGGGTAAGTACAGCAGTGTTGAGAAGGCCGTAGGGGACAGGAACAAGGGTGCCAAGGACAGGGGCACTCACAAAGCTGACATGATGTCTACAAACACATTAGTCAGTCACAGTCACGGTGCTAAACCAAACAGCCTGTCTTCTAAAGAAGCTTATGTAATAGCTAAGCTTGGGGAAACGGGAGTTAAATTACAAACAGTTTCTCCAGGCTTGAGGGAGTGTGGTCCACCCCCTCCCTTCACAGGGAGATAAAAACTCCCTTTGCAGCTGGAGGGATCATTTTCCAAAGGAGACCACCTGTGGCTACGGAACACACTCCTGGGTCACACAGGTATTAAACAGGGGATGGCCCTTCACATCGGGTAGGCTGGGGGTGGCCTCTAATCCCTGCCTTTCTCTCCCAGCATGACACTCATGACAAAACTTTCCTCTGTTGTGCCACCACTTAGGTTGGTGGTGGCTACTTGGTGCACTGTGAGGAGAGGGATTACGAAGCCATGTGTGATAACGGGAAGAATGTGTGTTGTGATTAATTAGCAAAGCCTGCCATGGCTGAAGAGATGGGAAGTAGCTGCCTGCATACTGAGTATGCAATTCTGTTCTACATCATGCTGCCTCAGAGCCTGGCATCCAATAGTTGCCTTTGTATCCACTGATTAAAATCCTTGGCTGGGCATGGTGTTTTATGCCTGTAATCCTAGCACTTTGGGAAGCCAAGGATCTAGAAAGTTATCAGATATGAGCGGAAAGGCCCCTTAAATCCCAGGATATCATCCAAACAACAGCAAAAACTCACCGTGGCATCAGTAGATAAGCATCAAGAAAATCTCAGGTTCATGTCGGAATTTTTCCAGTAACCCACCCTAGGGGGCAAAGGAAGAACTGTACTCCACCTGTTAAGGTGACTAGATCCAGACTCTAGGAACTCAAGCAGACGAGGGCAGCCCCTGTTTTGCTCCATATGGATGTTAGCAAGTATTTGTTCTATTGCAAATTGGTCTGTCTGCTTTGTTAACCAAAATGTCCCCTTATCTCCCTGATCACTAATACCATGGATTTTCTGACATCTCGTTGCATTTTACCAGGAAGATCTTCTAAATAACTTGCAGCTCTTTTACAGTTTTTTCTAGTTCCTACTTCCCCCTCCCAAGCCTGGCCCTGGAATGTGGGGAGATGGAATGCTGTTGGTAATTGAATAGGGTCCATTCAGGAATGGAGAAGGACCAAGGCACTGTTGCCAGCTGACACCCTTCCTCATCCAGATCTGGGGATCACTGTCTTGTCCATTCCAAGCATCTTGGGCTCTACATCATTACCAGCATGAGAGAGGAAGGGGAAAATAGTTTGCTGCCTAATAAGACCACTCTCCCCATTTCAGAAACCTCAAATATCCCTAACAAGCTATCTCCTCCCCTTTAGCTAGGGATGTTCTTAGCCAATTAGGAAGTAGTTGGGATAGATTTTTTTTTTTGTTTTTGTTTTGGATGCAGAGTCTAACTCTGTTGCCCAGGCTGGAGTGTGTTGGTATGATCTCAACTCACTGCAACCTCTGCCTCCTGGGTTCAAGTAATTCTCCTGCTTCGGCCTCCTGAGTAGTTGAGATTACAGGCATGCACCACCATGCCCAGCTAATTTTTGTATTTGTAGCAAAGACAGGGTTTCACCATGTTGGCCAGGCTGGTCTTGAACTCCTGACTTCCACTGATTCCATCCATCTTTGCCTCTCAAAACGCTGGGATTATAGGCGTGAGCCTCCGTACCCAGCCTGAGATGGGAAATTTTTAAAACTTTTCATATAGTTTGTTCACTGAAGTTCAGAGAATAATTCCAAGGAAACAGGGACGATTAAAAGCATGGAATTGAACTTGAAGGAAAAAGTCCTACCTTGGAGGACAAAAGAATGAGAAGAGGAAGACAGAGGGCAACACAGAGAGCAGATTCCAATTAAGTGCAGGATGGAACTGACATTCGAACCAACGTCTACCTAACTCCAAAGCCTACACCCATAAAAAGCAGGAGAAGAAGGAACTGGGAAAATCTCTAAAGGAACCATAAGTGTTTTAACAGATCTTTCTCATGAATTGCAAGAAGATTTCAGAAAACTCACAGTATTTATGACCAGGGAGATGGGGACATTTTGGCCAACAAACCAGACAGACAAATTGGTAATAGAACAAATACTTGCTGAAGTCAGTATAGAGTAAAACATATACGCTTAATGAAATTAAAGGCTAACACTGCAGAGCCTATAAACTAGATACATGAAATGAACCTAGAAACAAAGAATGCCAGGTAATCATGGCAGCTTCTATGTCCATCTTACCTTCCACCTGCCAACTTCTTTGCATGTAACCTTTCTGGGAATCACTGCACCAACTCTGCGATGTAGATATTGTTCCCATTTCAGAGAGGAGAAAACTGGGACTCAGAGAGGTTAGGGAACTTGTAACTAGGGCTGATGTTCCAGATGTGTGTGGTTGGCATCTCTTCTGATTAGTCTGGCATCTGTTTTGATTGGTCAGTCTCTATGCCATTAGTTAAGTATTTTTAATATCCTCCCTGCTTAAAAATAAAAGAAAAAATGTCGGACAGGAAAGATGAGCCACAGAGGCATGACTGTAAGAGGAGTCCTTGAAGGAAAATAAATGAAATCTATGCAGAGTAAGGATAACTGATTAAAGTCATAACTTCCCTTACTGTTGGAGCTGTCATCACTTTTGGAGGCTTGGGCAGGAAATACATCTCATCCTAAATTTCATAAAATCTGCCTTCCAAACCCCAATAGGCTCAACCCCCTATGGGTGCTCCCTTTTTCAGTGATCATTTTTGTGTGTTTTATTTGTTTTGTTGGTTTTTTGTTGTTGTTGTTGTTGTTTTGAGACAAAGTCTCTGTCACCCAGGCTGGAGTGCAGTGGCACTATCTCGGCGGCTCACTGCAACCTCAACTTCCCAGGTTCAAGTGATTCTCCTGCCTCAGCCTCCTGAGTGGCTGGGACTACAGGCAAGTGCCACCCCACCCGGCTAATTTTTGTATTTTTAGCAGAGACAGGGTTTCACCATGTTGGCCAGGCTGGTCTCAAACTCCTGACCTCAAGTGATCCGCCGGCCTCAGCCTCCCAAAGTGCTGGGATTACAGGCGTGAGCCGCCGTGCCCAGCCTCAGTGAGCACTTTCTCACTTTCACTTCACCTGGTAACTCCCAAACCAGATTCATAACAGCAACTGGCCTCTCTCCTCTTCTCTCTGAGAGATGAAACTGCTAGTAGAATAAAACAGAAAGTTTCCAGATGCTCTACATTTTGGTAAGTGAAGTTTCCTTCCAATAGGCAGGTTTTGAAGTCTCAGTACTGGATCTCTGACCTTCCAGGTCACCATGCAGAGAAGCAGGCTGTAGTATTCTGCCTTTAGAGCATTGCTTCTGTTCCTCCCCTCTTTGATCTCCAGCCAAAGTTCCTCCACTTTGATTCCCTCCTCTTGGGTACACAGAACTCCAAGCACACCTCCGCTTCCCTCTCACCAGTTGTATTTCCTTTGAACATGGTAACTTCTCTATAAGCCATAGTTTCATCCCACGAAAGTGGTGTTGCTAACACGATTGAATTTGTCTCCTCATGTTAAAATCTCAGGTTCACTTTGTTAACTGCTTTGGTCTACACTAAAATGTCTGGAGCTCTACGACCACACCCATCCTTCTACTTAGCAAATTCCTGAACACCCTGTTTCATACTCGATGCCAACAATGAGTAACTACTAGTTTCAGGATTTTCTTCTGGCAATTTTCTCTGTGAATTCACTTCCATTTTTAATTTAAAGTCTATTTATTTAGCCAATAAACAAATATTTATTGCCATCTATATGAGGCAGGCAATAAAGTAGGGTGGCTCTAAGGATCCCTTAATGAACAAACCTATTGATCAGAGAGGTCCTGCTTCTAGTAAGGGCAAAGTAGCTCTTTCTGGACCAAACTTCCCACACAAAACTATTACGAATTCTAGACAAGAAAAAAAAAAAAAAGATTTGGAAGGCACTAAATGTGTTCAACTACAAGCAAGTAGAAACTGCAGAGGCGGCAACACCTGAAAGAAAGAAATGGCACGGCCGGGCGCGGTGGCTCACGCCTGTAACCCCAGCACTTTGGGAGGCCAAGGCAGGCGGATCACGAGGTCAGAACATCGAGACCATCCTGGCTAACATGGTGAAACCCCATCTCTACTAAAAATACAAAACATTAGCTGAGCGTGGTGGTGGGCGCCTGTAGTCCCAGCTACTCGGAAGGCTGAGGCCGGAGAATGGTGTGAACCCTGGAGGCGGAGCTTGCAGTGAGCCAACATAGCGCCACTGCACTCCAGCCTGGGGGACAGAGTGAGACTCTGTCTCAAAAAAAAAAAGAAAAAAAAGAAATGGCACTAGATAACTTTCGTGTTTTTATAGCTTTTTACTTGTGGGAAGCCCCCAGGCAATGCTGTACTTACTAGCTAAAACTTGGATAGAAAACCAAACCACTGTCTTACTATTTGAGGAGTTTAAAGACAGAGTTCAGGTAACCACAGCTGGAAAATAAGGAGAAATATCCCAGACAAGAATCACAGAACAGTAGCCCGAAATTCTGAGTATAAACAGTGCCCAAATCTCACTGAATGATACATACAGGGCAGACTTCAAGTAGTTCAACTAAAGCTAAATGAATTGAGCAAAGATTTCACATGTTGCCCTGTTGCCCACCCAAGGAAGACTGAGTTTGGAGTTTGAGTTTGGTCAAGTTAATTGCCTGATATATATATATATATAAAAAATATATAAATATTATAAATAATATATAAATAATATTTATTTATATTATAGTATTTTATATATATATATATTTCTGAGGAATAGGAAAGAATTCAGAGTCTCTTCAGGTCTCATTCACAACATTTAGGGTGTAATCCAAAATTACTAGGCAAATTAAAAACAAACAAACGGGAAAATGTGACTCAAATTCAAGAGAAAAGGCAATCAATGGAGACCAATCTCAAGGTGACCCAGGTGTTGGAAATAATAAAGATCTTTAAAGCAGTTATTACTTTGCTCAAGAATGTAAAGGAAATTATGCTTATAATAAAAGAACAGATAGGAAATCTCAGCAGCAACATCGAAATTACAAAGAAAAGAACCCAAAGCATCAATTCCACTAAATTCTCACCAATACCTTCCTCTGCAACTCTTTGGGTGGTGTCTCTCACTAGGGACAGTTACAAAGTTCTAATATATTTATTTCAATGACCACTTTTAAGCACCTTCCAAGTGCCAGGTTCCAGACAGCCTTTGGGGCACAAAAATATGTCACAAAGACCAGATTTTCTTCTCTGACAATGTCTATATAGCCCACTAGTCACTTCTCGTATCTTCCCTTCTCATTCAGGTCTTAAATTTTAAAAAGAGATTAAAGTCCTGCTGCGGCATCTTTCCAGAGCTTCGTAGTGCTTCCCCCTTATCTTCCAGATCACTCCTGGTGGAGCCATTTGCTCCAAATAAAGCACATAGGAATGAGAGGCAGGCTGTCAGGTTTGACACGTGTGAATATTCTCCCTCCACTGGCTGAGAGCCAGGTCAGTTCTACCAAAAACTCTGGGACATCACAGGAAGTCCATGGGGAGGCACTCACCATTACAACATCTCTTTCCCAGTTCTACTCTGCTTTTGCAAAATCTGTTAGGAAAGAGGTTCTCAAACTTGGCATTGGAATCACTTGAAGATGCTGGGAATATACAAGAAGATCACAGAGAAAGGCCACTACGAATCTATCAGAATGGTCAAATTTTTTTTGAGACAGAAAATGCCAACTTTGGCAAAAATTCTTACACACTGAGTGGGAACATAAATTAGTACAACCACTTTTTAAAGCTGTTCAGCAGTGTCTTGTAAAATTAAACATGGGCATGTCCTATAATCCAGCAATTGAATTCCTAGGAATACACCCAGCAGAAATTTCTTTTCTTTTGAGACGAAGTTTCACTCTTGTTGCCCAGGCTGGAGGAGTGCAATGGCGCAGTCTCGGCTCACTGCATCCTCCGCCTCCTGGGTTCAAGCAATTCTCCTGCCTCAGCCTCCTGAGTAGCTGGGATTACAGCCATGTGCCACCACGCCCGGCTAATTTTGTATTTTTAGTAGAGACGGGGTTTCTCCATGTTGGTCAGGCTGGTCTCGAACTCCCGACCTGAGGTGATCCGCCTGCCTAGGCCTCCCAAAGTGCTGGAATTATAGGCGTGAGCCACCGCGCCCGGTCAGAAATTTCTATATACATTCACTGAAAGGCATTCACAAGAATGTTAATTGCTCTATTTCTAATAGACGCAAACTATAAACAACCCAAAATGCCCCCAACAGTAGTTTGGAGAAAAAATATCGTTTGTTCACACAATAGAACATTGTACAGTAATGAGAATGAACAATATACAACTACACTCAACAATATGGATGACTCTCACAAACAATGTTAACCAAAATAACCCAAACACACAAAACTGCATGCTATATGATTGCATTTATGTAAAATTCAACAACAGGCAAAACTAATCTATGCGGTTTCAGGGTGTGGGGAGTGACTGGAAAGGGACATACAGGGTAGGGGAAGGGGATTGTGGAGTGCTGTTAGCGCCCCAAGCAGGATATGGGTTAGACAGGTTCAGTCTGTGAAAAATTGATTCATTTAAGATTTGTGTACTTTTGTGTATTTGTTTTTCCTTAAGAAATCACAATTTTTTTTTTTTTAAATACTGCTGTCTGGGTCCCACCTCTTCAGATTCTAGTTTAATTGGTCTAGAATGCAGCCAGAAATTGACATTTTTAAAAGCTCCCCAGGTGGGTCTCATGTGCACCCAAGAACCACTGTATCAGAACCTGGCAACTCTCCTATTTCTTGGAGCAGAAAGTGCTGCTGCTTCTCCAGAAAGGCTAAAAGCAGGATGTTTTTGGTAGAACACTAGTAGCACCAGAGGATGTTAATAGGAGTTACATGAAAAAAAGTCTTCTATAGTCATATACGTAATATATTTATTTTTATTTTATTTTATCTTTTTTGAGATAGGGTCTCAGTATGCTGCCCAGGCTGATCTCAAACTCCTGTGTTCAATCAATCCTCCCGCCTCAGCCTCCTAAGCAGCTGGGATTATAGCTACTACCACGCCCAGCTAGTAATATATTTCATTACAATTATCAACTGTTATTGAACACTCACTGCATTCCTGGAGCTAAGCTATATGTTTTAGCTACTCATACTATCTCATGTAATCTTCACAGCAAGCCTATGAGAAAGGTACTATTAATCCCTATTTTATAGAAGGGCAGACTAAGCTCAGTGGGGTTAAGTAATTGCCCAATGTCCAGTAAGCAATAGGGCTGGGATTCAAATCCAGAGTGGCTTTGACACTGAAACCCATGCTCTTTTTTATTTTTTCCTTTTTCTTCCAAGAATTACAAGGGGTCAGGTACAGTGGTTCATGCCTGAATCCCAGCACTTTGGGAGGCCAAGATGGAAGGATGGTTTGAGCTCAGGAGTTTGAGAGTAGCCTGGACAATACAGTGAGACTTCATCTCTACAAAACATTAAAAAATTAGCTGGGTGTGTTGGCTCCCACCTGTAGTCCCAGCAACTCAGGAGGCTGAGGTGGGAGAATCGCCTGAGCCCAGGAGGTGGAGGCTGCAGTGAACTGTGATTGCACCACTGCACGATTGCAGATCACTGCACTCTAGCCTGGGCAACAGAGTAAGATCTTGTCTCAAGAAAAAAAAAAAAAGAGGACAATCAGTGAAGCCTACACACTCAACTAATGCCCTAAATTCCCCGTCCAGACAGCACTTGACTGCAGGAGTTAACAGAGCCTTTGCTATGGTAATCTGAGCTGTGAGGTGAAGACAAGAATATTGAATGTAGCAGTTCCCAAAGTGGTTTCCTTGCCTCCACCGCTTACCTTCCAAACCACCATCCACATCACTGGTGGAGTTTTCACTCTTAAGCCAAGTTTGATCCTGTATTTCCTTTGGAGGGAAGCATCTTGATGGCTCCCACTGCCTATGCTGTCCAGTTTCAAGCTCTCAGCTTAAACCATCCAATATCTGGACCTTGACATTTTAGCTTTCTCTCTGGCCAACCTAACTTCCCTCCCCACCTCCAACTCACTAAATACCTAATTTTCCAGGTGCACCCAACAAGACTGATGGATTCACTCCTCCCCAATGGTACTCACCATTTGCTGAGACTCTACTGTGTGCCAGGTACTATGCATAAATTGACTTTAATTCCCGCACTGAGTCTTAGAAACAGGTGTCATTACCCCCACTGGATTTATTAGTAAAAGGAGGCTCCTCTTGACATGCCCGAAGTCACAACCAGGAAGTGGCAGGGCTAGGATTTGAACCAAGATGTATCTGCTACAAAGTCCATGCAATTTTCACTACACCACACTCACCTCCTCGCCTTCACACACGCTGTTTTTTGTTTCGTTTTGCTTTGTTTGAGATGGAGTCTCACTCTTTCGCCCAGGCTGGAGTGCAGTGGCACGATCTCAGCTCACTGCACGCTCCGCCTCCCAGCTTCACGCCTTTCTCCTGCCTCAGCCTCCCAAGTAGCTGGCACTACAGGCGCCCGCCACCACACCCGGCTAATTGTTTGTATTTTTAGTAGAGACGGGGTTTCACCGTGTTAGCCAGGATGGTCTCGATCTCCTGACCTTGTGATCCGCCTACCTTGGCCTCCCAAAGTGCTGGGATTACAGGCATGAGTCACCACGCCCAGCCCACACACGCTGTTTTATGAGTGGCAGTACCCTTCTTTCTCTCCACCTGGCAAACTCCTCTTGTTCTTTGAGAGGTAGCTCAAGTGCTAAAACGACAATAGCTATCACCTCTTAAAGGCTTTCCAGGCACCGTGTTCAGCACTTGCCTTGTCTCATTTAGACAATATTGTCTCAATGTCTTTTTTTTTTCTTGAGATGGAGTTCGAGCTTGTCACCCAGGCTGGAGTGCAGTGGTGTGATCTCAGCTCACTACAGCTTCCGGCTTCCAGGTTCAAGTGATTTCCTTGCCTCAGCCTCCCGAGTAACTGGGATTACAAGCACACACAACCATGCCTGGCTAATTTTTTTGTGTTTTTAGTAGAGACAGAGTTTCGCCATGTTGGCCAGGCTAGTCTTGAACTCCTGACCTAAGGTGATCCGCCCACCTCAGCCTCCTAAAGTGCTGGGATTATAGCCATGAGCCACCGCACCCAGCCTCAATGTCTTAATATTGCCTCTGAATTGTTCTTTATCTCTCCTGTGCCAAATGGGCTTCGTTCCCCTCTCTAGTTCCAAGGCATTTGACCGCATCTCTTCTGTGGTGCTCAGCACTCTGGTAATTGCTGGTTTCAGATCTGCCTCTTGCATTGGACTGGATGCTCTCAGAAGACAAGGGATATGTATTGTTCACCTTTACATCCTATCATAGCGCCACCCAGCACATGGTAGGTATTCAATAAATGGGAGAGTGTGGACAGCAGGCTGGCCAAGAGACTGAAAATTCACGAAGAATTTCTGTTCTGCCATGAGAGAGTGGTCCTTTCACTTAGAACAAGAGCTGTAAAATCAAACTGGGCAAAACAGACCTGGCTAATGGGCGAGGAGGGTGGGCCTTGGGACCAGAACCAGGACATACCTCGCCTGGCCCCTGTGCTTTGCCTCCTGTGAGAGGGTGGGCTAAGATTGTTCTGGTCTTCACAGTCTCTTTTCCACTCTGCATGCTTTGCAATTGGCTCTATCTATCCCTGCTGAGGGGATTTGTTATAAAACAATGGTTAGGTTCATTCCACAGCACTGATTCAGTTGATTTTCTCAACTGCTCCTTGTGTTGTGTTGCTTTTAAGATGTCTCAAGTGAATGAAGAGCTATCTAGGACAGGTGGGCCCAAAGAAAATGTATCTAGCTAAGGATTGGTTCCCCCCAGGTGGGTCGACTAGATGGTCATACCCCTTTCTATATGGGCCTGTTCTTTTTCAGAAGGAGGCCCCTTTACAAGATATAGACAGATGTTTGATGTTCACTCATTGATTGAAAACCATTCTGTGGATCCACTCTACCACAGGCCTGTTCAGAGCACACCTGCTTGTAACCCCTGTGGTAAACAACTTATTTATGCCACCCACATCCAACCTCTATGAGCTTCAAGGCTGCTGATTTTTAAAGCCAGCCTCCTGTTCACTTGCTCACACTCTATCTGGACCAACATACAGATCTGCCCAGGTTTGAGTGATCGGTAATCAGTGCCAGCTGCGAACTCAGCTGGGTTTCCCCACAGGCTCCCTCAAACGAACCCTATTTGTAAACATGGAAACTACCAAAGAGACTATTTTAAAATTACTCACCCCTTCCTAACTTCCCACTTCTTCTGCTGCCCTATTAAGGATAAGCTCCATTATTTTTTTTTTCTTCTAATCAAGTTGTTTTCTTTTGAGAATTTCAAGCCTCCTCACACTGTGGGACATAGCGCATACGGTATTTTATGAATTTATTTGTAATATTCATGAATATAGAGTTTATCAAACAAAAGTTAGTTAAGCTTATGCATTTCTCTAGCACAATGTGAACCATACGGTTTTGCTCTCATTTTATTTGTTCCTGTGTCTGCCAACTCCAGGAGATGGGATCAACCTGAGGGCAAAGGCTGGTTTCATTTAATTTTGTATCCAATTCCAAGCACAAGGCCAGGTATAATGTAGTTTCTGAATATTTGATTGTCATTATGTAGGCATAGTCCAAAAGGTCATAAAATCTAAAAATTACTGCAGCACCTGCTGCAGAAACGTTCTGTTTTATATCTATCAGACTGACAAAAATGAAAGTTACTTAATCCTCAGTGCTGGAGAATAGATGGGGGAAACAGTCACACACTGTTGAGGAAACAGAAATTGGTTCAGCCTCTTTGGAGAACAGTTTAGCAATGTCTATCATAGTTGAAACTGCCAGGATTTTTCCTTATGAATAAAATCATCAGTGTATAGAGTATACAAAGACATATACACTGGTCAGACAAGGATGTTGCAATATTGTACATTTGTAGGAGGAAAAAACTGGAAACTATCTTAGCCATCATCAAGAAACTAGAAAATAAATGATAGTACATTATCACTGGACTATCAGATAGCCTTAAAGATCCAGGTATATCTGTGTGTTGGCATGTGCTCAGATAAATTAGCTGAAAAAGAAGATCTCGGAAGAGTTTTGTATAGTTGTGTTAAAAAGAAAAATGGATAAACATGTAAAAGAATATGGGTTTGTATATGCATATGAAATTTATGGAAAGATACATAAAACATTCATAGATTTATTCTGGGGAAAAGGGATGAGTGGCTGGGAAGATGGGGAAAATATACTTATGATACACTTATACTTTGTGTAATTAAAAAGCATGATATACAGCAATAGGAAAACAAAAGCTTAAGTTATATATAAAAGAAAAAAAGTGAATGACATTTTGGTGAAAATCTTTACTATATTTTTATAAGGTAATAGGCAATATTTATAAGACAACATTTCCTCTCTGTCCCGTCCATGGGATAGCCAATGACAGCAACAGTTCCAGAAAGAAAACCAGAGAGAGAAAATCACCAAAAAGGGCTAAGAGCCCTAAAGAGAATAAGTGTCAAAATGTGTACCTTTTACTTGTTCTTGGATGCGAGGAAATAAAGCCAGTTCTGATTAAGAGTCTGAACTAAGACATTCTGAGAACTCACCAGGCTGGCACAGACTCTGGGGCCAAGAAGCAGAGACTAGGAATGCCCAGATAAGTAATGGCCATAAGTAACCTAGTGAACAAAACGAATGACCGAGCTCCTGGGGACATAATGACACAGTGCTCTGCTCACCTATTTCCCCAGCCCCTGAATACTCCTAGGGACTAACTCAATGATAATAACACCATAAGAATAGTTGGCATGTATCAGGAACCTCCTACCTGTCAAGCAGAGGCTAAATGCCTAATCATATCAATTTATATTATGTTATTATTATTCCTGTTTTACACATGGGGAAATTGTGGCTCAGCAAATATATGCATGTAACTTACTCAAGGTTACAGTCGGTGCTGGAGGTAGGAATCAAACCTGTACCTGACTCTAAAGCCAGCCAAGGTCATTGCTAGCCTTCCCCGCTCTGAGGGAAGGACAAGAAAAAAGCACTCCCTCCGAGCAGGGAGTAGGGACAGCTCCATAAAGAGAAGACAGCATTTTTATGCAAAGAAAGGGCCAGAGAGTGTAGTGATTCAATGCAAGGACTTTGAAGCCTGAATTCGAATCTTGACTTTGCCATTTACTGGCTGTGTGACCTTGAGTAAGTCATTGAACCTGTGCTTCACTTTCCCAAGCAGCAAAATCAGAGTAGCAAGAAAGTCATCCCTGGCCAGACGCAGTGGCTCATGCCTGTAATCCCAACACCTTGGGAGGCCGAGGCGGGCAGGTCACCTGAGGTCAGGAGTTTGAGACCAGCCGGGTCAACATGGTGAAACCCCGTCTCTACTGAAAATATAAAATGCAGCTGGGAGTAGTGGCGGGTGCCTGTAATCTCAGCTTCTCGGGAGGTTGAGGCAGGAGAATCACTTGAACCTGGGAGGTGGAGGTTGCAGTTAGCTGAGATCGCTCTACTGCACTCCAGCCTGGATGACAGAGCAAGACTCTGTCTCAAAATAAATAAAATAATAATAATAACCATAATGTTACCCCTTAGAGTTGTTAGGAGGACTGAAGGAGTTAAATAGACAGCACCTGGCTCATAACAAGTACCAAGTGATCATGATGAGTATTAAGAAAAGGGTGCCCTTCCCTCTAAGCAGATGCAACCCTGCAGGGTGCAGAGTTTGGCAAGTGGATCACAGGCTAGATTTCAGCCTCTCCTTTAGCCGAGTGCCACTGTGCCTATCAGCAATACACAACTCTACAACCTTGCATAGGTCCTGCTGAGCAATTAACCTGCATGTACTGGCAGTTCTTCCTCCCACCTTCCCTTCCATCAGCCTAGCTGTGAATCAGAATCACCTGGCACACTTTGAAAAAAAATACAGACTTTCAGGGCCCTACCTTGGCCAATTCTAACACAGGTGGACTGGGCTAGGGCCCAGGCATCTGTACTTTTCACAAATTCCAGGTGACCAGATGACCCAGAAACAGTATGCTCCTGGATATGTGTTTTTGGAAGTACTCAAAGTTCATCATTCTGGCCGACATTCTGGCTGTCTGAGTTGCTTCTTGAGATGAAGCTTCCTCTTTATCAAGTCTGGTCCCAGGCCTGGGCACACGGGGAAGGGGCACAGTGAACATCTGTGACTCTGCAAGTCAGCCAGCACAGCAGATGGCTGTGTGAACAGGCACAACAGGCTGCATTTGCTTTTGTGCTTAAGCGGTTCGCACCAGGGAACCCTCACCTGTAGACTTGGGGTCTCCCATACCCTTGCTTCTCAAAGTGCAGTTCACAGACTAGCAGCTTGACACCCCCTGGGAGCTTGGTAGAAATGCAGAAACTCCATACCCAGCCCTACTGAGTCAGTTTCTGCACTTTAGCAGGAACCCAAAGGGGATCCATATGCAAGTTTGTGGATACGCCCTAGACCCCTTCTCCCTATCCAAGTAAGTTCTAACCAATGGGCACATCTAACCTGTCCAAACACCCTTTGGGGCCAGTCTTCTCTTTCAAACTCCTACAGAGACCTAGAAAAACAGCACAGTCCCTTCAGCAGCCCAGATTCACACGTAGCAGCCAGCCGAAGGCTCCGGGTGAAACTTCGCTTTAATAAGTTATTTATTTCTAAGTCCACATTAAAATAAACCTTCCCAATAAATTGAAAAAGAGACACCTCTGGCCTCTGTAATTCCAGGACATAAAACACCCTCCTCTTTTGTACAGAATTGAGACCCCTGCTTTCCTGCCTAAAGCCATCCAGGGACATCAAACAGTCCAAAGAAAACAAGCGATGTCTTCCTGTTGGCCAAGCTTCAAGTTATCAGGCAGATTTCACACTGCAGCTTGCCCTCATTAATCCAAGGCCTATCACATTGCTGTAAATGTCAGTGGAAAATAGCCATTCAGTGGGTTTCCTTCATTCCACTAGAAAGGGACAAAACAGGAAGCTGACAAGCAGCTGTGCCCCAGCTTGGCAAATCCCAAGGGCCCAGCTGACAGCACCTATGCTCCTCTGCCCCAGCCTACTTTCCAGATAAAGACGGCTCCTGTATCTACATAAGTAAAATGCAGTGGTGATGGCAGGAACAATTCAGATAATCTGGGCCCCCAAGCACCTGCTTGGGAAGGAAAACAGCTCGGTCTGAATGTCTTTGGCCTGAATTACCAATGGGCTGTTCATCATTCAAGTTCATCTAAATCTCTTCTGCCTATTCAAATGTTCCACAAGCTAAACCCCTGGGACTCCAGGGGACATAAGGCCTTCCAAGTCCTCATTCATTCCTTTAATGCATATTGATTGTCTCCCGTGTGCTGGGCATCATGCTGATCACGCTGGCCAACTGGAGACACACAGCTGAATGAATTGGACACAGTCGCCGACCTTATGGGGCTCATAGTCCAGTGTAGTCTTTCTTAACCTCAGCACTATTGATATTTGGGATCAGATAATTTTTTGTTGTGGGAGGCTGTGCTGTGCACCATAGGACATTTAGCAGCATCCCTGGTATCTACTCACTGGATGTCAGTAGCTCCTCTCTCCCACTATCCCCCACAAAGTTGTAACAACCAAAAATGTCTTTAGACATTGCCAAATATCCTCCCCAGGGAGGGTCAAACTGCCCCAAGTGACCACAGGTCTAGTGGATGAAACAGAAGACTAAGAGAGTAAGGCTCACATATAACCATATAATCACAATTATGATAAGTACTGCAGAGAAAAATCTGCTGGATATTATACCAATATTATCTACAGCTTGGAAGCCAAGCATTTTACATATGATTACAAATCCTTATGACAATTCAGAATTGTGTTTATTAGTCACTATTTAGCAACTTATTGAAGATGGTAAAAATAGCAACTTATTTCTTCATCTTTATTTCCAGATGAAGAAATTAAGGTTCAAGGAAGTGAAAAAATTTCCCTAGGCCCCAAAACCAGTGGAAGGCAGAGCCAGGATTTGAACCCTGGCCCCAAACTTTGCCCCCATATAAAAGGAAATGTAAGCCTGTGTTTGGATGTCCTCTGAAACAGGGAAGGTCTGTGGTCATGTGATGCTCTGACCAGCCATCCTAAAAGATTCATTCCTTCCTGGGGCCACCGTGGGGCTCAGCCACCATCTGCCACATCAGTCAAACTGCACATTGCTTGCATCAAGGCACATCTGTGGGCGAAGGAATGCCATTCTAGATTCTGAGACATCCAAGAACACCTCCCCTCAAAGCGCCTGCACCCAGGAATTTCCCCAAAGTCGGGGTGCATACCCAGAGCACACCCCACTGTGACCCATCTCCAGAATTCCTACTGCCCAGCACCCAAAGGTAGACAAAGCGAAAGAGGCCAGATATTCTGCAGTCAGCCTTAGATTTACAAAGTGTGTGAAGAAGGTGGTGCAGGATAGCACATGGCAACTTTGAGATGCCCCCAAGACGTGAGTTCCTGTCACTTACAAGCTGCATGTCTTTTAGCAAATAGCCTCACCCTCTGTGCCACAGTTTCTCCCTCTGTGCAGTGGGGGATATGTGCATTCTTTTCAACGGATTGGTATGAGAATACAATGGTGATGTAAGTAAACACCTTTGACAGTGACCAGCATCCAGAAATGCACTTGGTGCTATATCATGATCAATAAGTGAGTCAGGTCATGACGCTTCCTCCACCTCTACCCTCTTCTGTCAAGTGAGAAACTGAGTCCCAGGAAGGGAGAAACAAGCATAGAGGTGGGAAAAGCATCTCAGGAAGAGGGAGTGGACCTCTTCTTCTTCGTACTTCCTGGGTGGAACAAAGAGGAAAGGATGGTGAATGTATGGACAGCTGAGCTGAGGCCAGCCGTTCCTCCCATGCAAAAGTTAATCCTGAAGTTTCTTGGACAACCCTCACTAGAGAGCCACCCTTCAAGGAAGGTGCAGAGGGACTGCTTCGGGTCAGTGAGTGTTTAATCCTTCAGGGCTCCTGGCAGGATGGCCGCTGCTACCTCCCTGGCCTTGCTTCTGCCTCCATCAAACTTTCTGATGACTCTGCTCCATCAGCAACTCCTCCCACTGCTCTCCAAAAACATCCAGCACTTTTAAGCCTCGGTGCCTCTGCACACGCTATTCTCCCTGCTAGGGCTGCCCTGCCACCTGGAGAACTGTCACTGCAGGGCTCAACATGCTCCCACAGCAACTTTTGTCCACCTGTTATTGGCAATAATAGACTAAGAATAGCAATGAACATCTGTGAGCACTTATTAATATCTAGAAAGCCCAAGCTAGGTTTTTAAGTTTTTTGGCTTTGTTTTGTGTGTGTGTGTGTTTGTTTTCGAGACAAGGTCTTACTCTGTTGCCCAGGCTAGAGTACAGAGACACACGCAATCATGGCTCACATGCAGCCTCCACTTCCCTGGTTCAGGTGATTCTCCCATCTCAGCCTCCCAAGTAGCTGGGACTACAGGTGCACACCACCATGCTTGGCTACATTTTTGTATTTTTTGTAGAGACGGGGTTTTGCCATGTTGCCCAGGCTGGTCTCGAACTTCTGGAGTCAATCAGTCTGTCCACCTCTGCCTCCCAAAGTGCTGGGATTACAGGCGTGAGCCACTGCACCTGGTCCAAGCTAGGTTTTTTACCCACAGTGTCTCACTTCTTTCCTCACATCATCACCTTAGGGAGGTGGCTTATCTGCTTGAGAGATAAGGCCACCCAGCTACAAGGTGGCAGCTTCAGGATTCAGACCTGGGTCAGCCTGAGCCATGTGGATCTGCTCTTCACTCTCTCTTCTTACTGCTGCAGACTTTATCCCACAGTGTCCTCATTATCTGTCTCCAGGCCTGCCTCTCCCCATAGAGGGAGAACTCTGAGAGCTGCCTCATTCATCTTGAAATCCCTTGCTAAGCACAAGGGCCAGGATGGAATAAACGTCTTTTGAATGAATCAATGAATCCTGGAAAATGGCAGTCAGCTGAGAAAGGCTAAGTGGCTGCTCACAGACTCCCCGGGGAAAAGCTGGTGCTAGAGTCAAGTTCCCAGGAGAGAGCCCCCACCCGCACCCCAGGAGACAGGCTGAGAGGTTTTCCCTATCCTGATGGCTACAGGCAGAAGAGACAGGGTCTAACTCACTCCCCACCCTGGCACTGGAGGAGGTGGGACCTTTGAGAGCCCAACACAAAGGAGGAAATAGTAGTGATGGTGACAATGATCATTTTATGCATTCCTACCCACACCAGATGCTGTACTGAGCACTTTCTTTTTTTTTTTTTCTTTTTTTTTTTTGAGATGAAGTCTCAGTCTGTCACCCAGGCTGGAGGGCAGTCGTGTGATCTCGGCTCATTGCAACCTCCTCCTCCCGGGTTCAAGCAATTCTTGTGCCTCAGCCTCCCAAGTAGCTAGGACTACAGGCATGCGCCACCATGCTGAGCTAATTTTTGTATTTTTAGTGGAGACAGGGTTTCACCATGTTGGCCGGCTGGTCTCGAACTCCTGACATCTAGTGATCCTCCCACCTTGGCCTCCCAAAATGCTGGGATTACAGGTGTGAGCCACTACACCCGGCCCTAGTACTGAGCACTTTCTATGTGTTAATGGTCTCATGGAATCCTTACAATCCCACAAAGTAGGCATTACTATGATACCTGTTTTACAAATGAGAAAACCATGCTCAGAGAGATTAAGTCATGTATACAGGGTCACGGAGCTTTTAGGTATAGATCCCTAATTAAAATTAGACATCTCTGGCTCCCTCACTCTTCATACTCATAGCTTTCTGTAAGAGGCAGGCTTGTCCAAGCCCTCCTTGAAGCCCAGTTGCTAAGATGCACTCAGGACAGTGAAGGTTTTCCTGGTCTCTGCTGGAAGAGTGCCAGTTGGGACCTACTGTTCAACAAATGTGACAAGTGTCCTGGGTGCAGGAAGGGTGGTGGTTAGGTTGCAAAAGGGGAGGGAAAGGTTGGGGGGATGGGGTCCTGAGAGTCCAAACACGGCACCTGAATTCAGGTATGTGCCTCCTGCCTTCTGCTAAACCAGGTTGGCTGCAGCCTCTGTTGCTCCTCTTGGGGCATGGAGCTGGTTTTGAGAGGAGCTGAGCCCCAGTTTTCCCATCTGCAAAATGGGAATCAGTAATGCCTACTTCATGGGGTTGTGAGGATTCTGTGAGGCCATTACACATAGGCCTAGTTTCCAATGGTCTCAAATGGGCTCTGCAGAAAGGAGAAAGGTTCTGGCTTTAAGGAAAAACCACCTCCCTACGTCAGCATCCTCTTAGTCCTGTGGCTCAAGCTCCTGAAATGACTTAACAGCCAGATTAGAATTTAACTTCCGCTCCACCGTCAATTACCAGAGAGAGCAAAGTCTGAGTGGGCACAGGGCCTTGCCTACCACGTCTTTCCAGGCCACGGATGATCTGGAGAGCACAGATGGCACGGGGCCCTTGACACATGAACCACAGAGCCACTAATGAATGCCACGGTGGTAGGAGACCAAAAGAGAGGAAAGAAGACATTCCAGAGGCTGGGAAGAGCTGGGGCCAGGAAGGTTCCAGGACAGGGGGACACTGTTAGGTAGACCCCAATAGACAAGTAGGTACAGAGTTGATGGTCCAGGGTGGCCTGGTTGACACCTTGCCCCCAGCATCCTGGGGACTCAGCCAGGAAGATTGGATTTGGGTGACAGGTGGGAGAGAAGGGCATGGGAGATTTGTGTGGGAAGGGCCGTGTGAGCAGGCAGCCGGCTGGAAAGATTTGCTGGCCCCCACCGGCCTCCTGCAAGCTGGCTTTTTATGACAGAGCTGGGGGAGGAAGATGTGGAAACTCCCCCAGCCCCTGCAGAACCACCCACCAGGGCTCCACTTCTGCACCTGTCTAAGAGAGACACGCCCCACTCATAGCCAATCCCGAGGGCGGCCAGTATTGGCCAAGGAGTGTGCATCCTCCGGCTCTGCTGCACCCAGCCTCTCCCTCATCTCCCCACAGCCTGGCGGCTGTTAGCCCCAGTTTCTTAGAGGCAGTTGAGACTCCAGAGGCCAAGTACTTTGCCCACGAGTAGACAGCTAGTCGCTGGCTGAGCTAAGAAGCTTTATTACCAGCCTTGGAGGAGGCCTCCTAGATGGAGGGTTTTTCTCCAGTGCTTCACCAGCCGCAGGAAATGGCAGAGTACACAGGGAAGTACCCCTGCGGACTGAGGCCGCCATCGGCAGGCCCTTTCCAGGGAGAGCCCTGCGGGAAAGGGCGCCTGGTACCTCCGGGCCCCGGGTCCTCCACAGAGGGTGATTCAGAGGCGACACCTGGTGCCCCGAGCCGCGGAGAGCTGGGGGGCGCTTCTGACAGTGAGAACAGGGGCCCTTTATGTGAAGTGCAATCACATGGGCGCGCAGGCAGCTCGGTTTTCCGTTCCTAGAAGCGCTGATGAAGCCACATCCCTCTCCCTCCGCTCCTGAGGTGCCCGGGAGCACCGGGACCCAGGCCTGTCGCGCGGCAGCGGCGCAGCCCTGGGGTCTCGAGAGGGCCAGATTCAAAGCTCTCCCAGGCTCAATTATCCACCAAGGGCTGGGAGCTGCATCATCAGCATCTCCAGTGAAGCTGGAGGCCAGGCCGGGGAGGGGGAGCGGAGGAAGGGAGTCTGCATGGGGGAAGGAGGCGGGCAGCGAGCGCCTGCCCCTCCCCGCTCTCCACCCGGGGCGGTCTGGGCAGCTCAGTCTGGGCACTCCGGGTGACCTTGGCGAGACCCCTCTGGGCGACCTCTCTGGGGCGCTGCACGTCTCTGCCCATCCACGGCGCTCGGGGGCGCTCCTCCCGGCCTGAATCGATGAGCGGGAGTCGCCCAGAGGGGAGCGCTCCCGGCGCGGGGGACCCAGCAGCCCGCGCACGGGGCCCTGGGAGAGGCCGGGCGCGCCCCTCCCGGGGAACTACCAAGCGCCGGGTCTCCCCGGGCTGACTGGTGCTGTCAGCTCGATCCTGAGGCGGGGCGGGTCTGCAGGCGGAGGCGCCTGCTTTGGGGACCTTTCCTGCCCAGGCAGGAGCGCTCTCTGTGCCCTGCCGCTGCCCGCGGGGACCAAGCCCCGCCACGCGAGGGGGCGGCACCTCCATGCCCGGCCGGGAGAGTGGGCGCGAGGGGGTTGTTTGTTGTCCGCTGTGGCTCCCGCCGCCCGGCATTGCACCCCCAGCAGACGGCGGCCCACGAGCCTAGAACCGACGGAGGACCCCACCTCCCCGCCCTAAGATTGGGCCACGACGGCCGCAGCCAACAACCTGCCAATGCGCCCCCTCCCCTGGTCTCGTCAAGGAATTGCGAGGCCGGGGAGAACGCCCCCACTCCAGCCCGACTCCCGGATCCAGCGCCCTCGGTACCTGCCTTTCCAGAGTCCCCACACTCCCATTTATATCTTAAGCTACCGTCCCTTGGCCAAAGCGCCCTGGCCCCCAGCTAGGTGATCGGAGGCTGGGACCACCTCCCCGCCCCATCCTCATCCCCCGCCCCGCGAAGCCGCAGAGGGCAAGGAGGGAGGCGGCGCCGCCGGGGAACTCACCAGCTCTCCCGAGCCCTGCCCCGGGCGGCTCCCGACCCCGGCTGTGTCTGTGGGTCCCCGAGCCGCAGCTGCTCCAGCGGCGACAGAGCCGGCTCTGCTCCGCCGCGAGCCTCCGCGCCGCCTCTCGGCTCCTCCCCCAAGGCGGGGCCTGAGCTCCCGGGACTGGGGTGGGCGCGCTCAACCCCATCCGGCTTGGGAGGCAGCGCGGGACAGGGTCCCGGCGCTCTCGGGTGGGGACCCCTCTTCTGAGCTGCAGGAAGTTGAAACTGGTTGGGACGCGGCCAGGCTTCGGAATAGTTTTCCTAATGCTGCCTCCTCCTCCAAAATAGTTTTCCTAACCCCCACCCCGACCATGGAAAGAGGGAAGCCAAGGACGGTATCCCTGCTCCCATTTGACAGACGGGAATCCTGAATCCCAGAGAGGAGTAGTAACCTGCTCAAGGTCACACAGAATGAATTCCAGGAACTCAGGGTTCCTAGCTTGAAGTACCGCGCGGCCTGAGTCTGAAGGCTTCCCAGGAGGTCCAGGGGCCGGCCCTGGCCTTGCGCTGGGGACAGAACTGTGGGGCCAGGTCGCCCAGCTGGCGGGGGCGAGACATGGGGGCTGTGGCCTGCGGCGTGGACTCGCATCATTTCCTCTTTCTGGAAAGAAGGGAGGTGAAGCGCTGGAGGAAGGAAGTGGTCGTACCTCTGCTGACGTCTGCCACCCTTTGAGGTGTGCAGGATGAAGATAGGGGCTGCTTCCCTGAGATTTCACGCTAAAAATAAAAAGCAAAACA
The DNA here is from genome assembly GCF_043159975.1 of Macaca nemestrina. Lineage (NCBI taxonomy): Eukaryota > Metazoa > Chordata > Mammalia > Primates > Cercopithecidae > Macaca > Macaca nemestrina. Next base: position 25,999,140 of record NC_092139.1, read on the forward strand.
TACCCGGTGACTTCTGTCACCTTATTCAAGCCTCTTTCTGGGGCTGAAGGCCTCTGCGCTCTGTGCACCAGCCTTTCTTTACATCACAATAGGTTTAACTATTTAAGTTGCTGAGAGTCAACACCCCCCCACCCCCCACATCCCCCCACCGCCACCGTCACCGTCACCACCCCAGGAAGAGAAGAGAAAGTTCATAAACAAAGCGGAGAAAACATCCCCAAACATTCTCTGGAATCCACATTTGCTGAACCCTGGCCTTAGAACAATAGGTTTCTCTTCTCCACAAAGGCTTTGTTTCCTGAGCTTTCCCGGCCTACAGATGAGAGCCCTAGGCACCCTAGGGCCAGCCAGCTGGGGAAATTCAGAGTTTAAGTTTGGGGAGTTTGGGGATGGTACCCAGTTAATTTAATTCTCAGCTGTCATGTTTGAGGAACTCTCCCAAATCCCTTTTTTTTCACTACCAATGTTCTTTTGAGACCACCAGCATCACCTGAGTTTAGTGATTTTGTGTGTACTCAGTCAACTTTCTTGGGGGAGAGAAAATCTGTGGGTTGAACTTGTTCCAGGCCCCCAGGCCCTCCCCAGGAACTGTGCGAGCCCCCTTGGTTGGCTCCCTGGCTCCCTCTCAGTTCATTAATAATCCAGTTGTGAATGACACTGTTTCAGGAAAAGCAGTTAGACAGCAGAGCAGGTGGGGAAGACTTAAAGTGGTGTTTAAAATAACCCAAGGGGATAATTGTTCTCCGCAGAATGTTTCCATTGATTGACAATGAAGAGCCATGGGCTGAGAGGGTGGGAACCCATCTCTCCAAGGCTTTTGTGGCGCTTGGGGCCTGTGTTCCTAAAATGAGGCCCTTGGAGGGGCTCCCAGCTCCAATGACATGCTGTTCATTCACCTCTCACACAGTGTTTGGTATCAGAAGTTAAAGTAAATTCAGAATAAGTTGGAGGACTTACATGTTCTGATTTCAAAACTTACTAGGAAACTTCAGTCATCAAGGCAGGGTGGTATGGGTATAAGGATGGGCATACAGACCAATGGAATAAAACTGAGAGTCCAGACAGAAGTCCTTACATTTACTGCCAATTGATTTTCAACAAGAGTGCCAAGACAATTTAATGGGGAAAGAATAGTGTTTTCAAAAAATGATGCTGGGACAACTGGATATCCACATGCAAAAGAATGAATTTGGATCCCAGCTTCGTACTATATGCAACATGTAGATCTAAACGTAAGAACTAAAACTGTAAAACTCTCTGAAGAAAACATAAGCCTAAATCTTCATGACTTTGGATTAAGCAGTGGTTGCTTAGATATGACACCTATAGCACAAGCAACAAAAGAAAAAATAGATAAATTAAAAACTTTTCTTTTGTGCTTTTAGGAGTATCATCAAGAAAGTGAAAAGATAGGACTGGGCCTGGTGGCTCACACCTACAATTCCAGCATTTTGGGAGGCTGAGATAGGTGGATCACTTGAGGCCAGGAGCTAAAGACCAGCCAGGGCAACAGAGTGAGACTCTGTCTCTACAAATTCTTTCAAAATTAGGCAGATGTAGTGGTTCATGACTGTAGTCCTAGCTATTTAAGAGGATTGCTTAAGCGTAGGAGTTCAAGGCTGCAGTGAGCTATGATGGTGCTACTCTACTCCAGCCTGGGTGACAGAGCAAGACCCTGTCTCTTAAAAAAAAAAAAAAAAAAAAAAAAAATTAAACATAAAAAGAACAAAAAGAAAGTGAAAAAATAACTGTTATAAGCTGAATTGTGTGCCCCCCAACTCATATGCTGAACTGTACTGGTTACAGTCCCAGAACCTCAGAACGTAACTGTGGATGGAGATAAGGTCTTTAAAGAGGTGATCAACTTAAACTGAGGTCCTTAGGATGGGGTCCTCATCTAGTGACTGGTGTCCTCATAGGAAGAGACACTAGAGATGCGCCACAGAGAGGAAAGACCAGTGGAAGGCACAGGGAGAAGAAGGTCAACTACAAGCCAAGAAGAGAGGACTCGGGACTGGGGGACCAGACCTGCCAATACCTTGATCTCAGAATCATAGCCTTCAGAATTGTGAGAAATAAATTTCTGGGGGTTTGTTTGTTTGTTTCTTTTTTGAGATGGAGTTTCACTCTGCTGCCCAAGCTGGAGTGCAGTGGCACGATCTCGGCTTACTGCAACCTCCACCTCCCAGGTTCAAGCTATTCTCCTGCCCCAGCCTCCCAAGTAGTTGGGACTACAGGCGCGTGCCCCCACGCTTGGCTAATTGTTGTATTTTTAGTAGAGTAGGGGTTTCACCATGTTGACCAGGCTGGTCTCGAACTCCTGACCTTAAGTGATCCACCCACCTTGGCCTTCCAAAGTGCTGGGATTACAGATGTGAGCCACCGTGCCCAGCCAATTTCTGTTGTTTAAGCCACCCAGTCTATAGTATTATGTTATAACAGCCTTGGCAAATTAATACAACATCCCACAGAATAGAAGGAAATATTTGCAAATAATATTCCTGGTAAGGGACTTATACCTAGAATATATAAGGAACTCTTACAACTCTATAATAAAAAGACAGATAACTCAATAAAAAATGGGCAAGGAGCCTGGGCAACATGGCAAAACCCTGTCTCCACTAAAAATACAAAAAGTTAGCTGGGCGTGATGACATGGGCCTGTAGTCCCAGCTACTGGGGAGGCTGAAGTGGGAGGATTGTTTGAGCCTGGGGGGTGGAGGTTGCAGTTAGCCAAGATCATGCCACTGCACTCCAGCCTGGGCGACCAGAGTCAGACCCAGTCTCAAAAAAATAAAAATAAAAATAAAAAAATAAATGGGCGAGGGATCTGGATAGACATTTCTTCAAAAAAGATAAATATACACGTGGCCAAGATGCTCAACATCATTAGCTATCAAGGAAATGCAAATCAAAGCCACAATTAGATACCACTTCATACCCACTAAGATGGTTATGATAAAAAAGACAGGCGATAACCAGCATTGGTAAGGATATGGAGAAATTGGATCCTTCATGCATTGCTGATGGAAACGTAAAATGGTGCCGCTGCTTTGAAAACCAGTATGACATTTTCTCAAAATTTAAAACACAGAGTTACCAGATGGCCCAGCAATTCTACTCCTAGGTATATACTCAGGAGAAATAAAAACATACATACACAAAAACTTACACACAAATGTTCATAGTAGCATTATTAATAACAGCTAAAAAGTAGAAACAACCCAAATATCCATCAAATGATAATGGATAAATAAAGCATGGTACAATCCACTGTTACTTGGCAATCAAAATGAATGAAGCATTGATATATGCCTCGTGAATGACGCTTGAAAACCTTGTGCTGAGTGAAAGAAGCCAGTTCCAAGGCCATACACATATTGTATGACTGTATTCGTATGAAATGTCCAGAATAGGCCGATCTATAGAGACAGAAATCAGATTGGTGATTGTCTAGAGCTGGGAGGGGGTTGTTGGAGGCAAATGGGGGTGTCTCAAAAACAGTACCAGTTTTTCTTATGGGGGTGATAAAAACATTTTAAAATTGATTGTGGTGATGATCACACAACCATGGATATATTGAATTATATACTTTAAGCCAGTGAATTGTATGGCATGTGAATTATATCTCAATAAAGTTCTTCCAAAAAAAAAAGTTAAACTATGCTCTCATCCTCCACACCTCTGTCTCCTGTCCACAGGCAGGAAAGTCTCTTCCTTTATTTTGGAGGTCATCTGTGGTAAGACACTAAGGGACAATCCAAGGCCACTGAATATTCTATGAGGCTATAGGAAAATGTTTGAGGGCCTGCAAATAAATAAATGGGCTCCAACATACAAAATCTAAAACAGTGATGTTAAAAAATACAGAGTTAAATGTCAACATAACTTTAGGTCAACTGGTCAACTGCAACTCAGTCAATTCATAGTTACATATAAATTATACAGAACGTAGAATTTGGGTGAATTATATGGTTGCTGTGCGGCAAGGTCTAGAGACTCCTGAGTCTGTGAAAAATGAACTAATTCCAGCGTTTAAAGGGATTCATTCTAGAGATTATCTGAACCAAGATTTTTTGTTTGTTTGTTTGTTTTTTGAGACAGAGTCTCACTCTCTTACCCAGGCTGAAATGCAGTAGTGCGATCTTGGTTCACTGCAACCTCTGCCTCCTGGGTTCAAGTGATTCTCCTGCCTCAGCCTCCTGAGTAGCTTGTATTACAGGTACCCACCATCATGCCTGGCTAGTTTTTGTATTTTTAATACAGAAGGGGTTTCCCAGTGTTGGCCAGGCTGGTCTCCAACTCCTGGCCTCAAGCGGTCCGCCCAAAGTGCTGGGATTATAGTGGTGAGCCACTGCACCCGGCCTGAACGAAGGTTTTTGTTTTTGTTTTTTTCCAAGACAGAGTCTCACTCTGTCACCCAGGCTGGAGTGCAATGGCATGAGCATAGCTCACTGTAGCCTCCTGGGCTCAAGCAATCCTCCCACCTCAGCCTCCGGGTAGCTGGGACTACAGTCACATGCCACCACACCCAGCAAATTTTTTTTTTTTTACTTTTAGTACAGATATGCTCTTGCTATGTTGCCCAGGCTGGTATTAAACTCCTGAGCTCAAACAATCTTGCTGGAATTATAGGCATGAGCCACTGCACCCAGCCTGAGCCCGTGGTTCTTTTTTTTTTTTTTTTTTTTTTAAGATTTATTTATTTATTCATTTATTTTGTTATTTTTTTATATATACTTTAAGTTCTAGGGTACATGTGCACAACGTGCAGGTTTGTTAATGACGAGATCCTGTGGTTCTTAATATCAGCCTGTGGGCAGGTGCTAGGCTGGCTACATTCATTCATTCATTCATTCAACAGATACTTAGTCTAATGCTAGACCCAGAGTAAGCTTTGATAGTGGCCCTTGTCCCCATGCTGTTACTGCTGATGATGAAGATGATGGCTCCGGGCCAGGCCCAACCAACAGAGAAGCAGAAAGTGCAGAGGGTTCAACTTGGGTTCAACTTGGGTTCAAGTAAAAATGAGCCAAGCAGGAGAAAGGCATCCCAGGTAAGAGTTCTGGCTCTGGCATGACCTTGCTGGGCGGTCATTTCCTCTTCTGAATGTCGGTTTCCTGGTCTGTACAATTCTGATTGTACAATACTTGCAAGTGCTTGTATGTGTGGTTTTTTCCCACGTCCTCATGCTTTTGTGGGAAGTGACTTTTGTTTTACCTCTTTTGTAAGCTCCCCAAGAGCTGTTTGCATGCAGTAGGAGCCCCGTAAGTAGGTGGAAGGAGCCCCAGGCATTTAGGGCTAGTGGTGAGCTCAGCCTGTGATGATGCTGTGAGAATAGGGGTAACTGAGAGTGGGACAGACTGGCTTTCATTTTTTTTTTTTTTTTTTTTTGAGATGGAGTCTCACTCTGTCACCCAGACTAGAGTGCAGTGACGTGATCTCTGCTCACTGCAACCTCCACCTCCCGGTTCAAGCAATTCTCCTGCCTCAGTCTCCCGAGTAGCTGGGACTACAGGTGCCCGCCACCACGCCCAGCTGATTTTTTGTATTTTTAGTAGACACGGAGTTTCACAGTGTTAGCCAGGATGGTCTTGATCTCCTGACCTCGTGATCTGCCCGCCTCGGCCTTCCAAAGTGCTGGGATTTCAGGTGTGAGCCACCATGCCCCGCCGGCTTTCATTTTTATGTTCAATTTATGGAGAATCTTGTGCAGTGGCTCTCAGTCTTAGTGGTACTTTGGAATCATTAAGAGGTTTTAAATTTTTCTGATGGCTGGGTTCTACCCCAGACCCTTTGAATCAAAATCTCTGGCGGCTTATTTTTAGGCATACATACAGATCAAAACAACTCCCGAGGCATGCCGAAAATGCAACTTCCCTTAGCCGGGATTAAGAATCACCACCTAAGTCAGTGTTTCATAAGTTTTGGTGACCACAAAGTGGGTAGGGAATGGGAGAGGGGGTTTAGTCCGTTTTCTGTGGCTATAAGAGAGTACCTGAGACTGGGTAATTTATTTAAAAAGAGGTTTATTTAGCTGACGGTTCTGCAGGCTGAGAAGTTCAAGGGCATGGCCCAGGCTTCTGGCAAGGATTTTCCTCATCACAACATGGTAGAGAAGGGAGAAGGTCAAAAGGGAAGCAGACATGTGCAAAGAGGGGAAACCCGAGGACTGTGCTGGCTCTATGACAACCCACTCTTGTGGGAAATAATCCATTCCTGCAACAACCAATCCAGTCACCCCAGAGCCAGAACTCACTCACTACCGCAAGAACAGCACCAAGTTATTCCTGAGAGATCTGCCTCCATTACCCGAACACCTCCCACTAGGTGCCACCTCCCCAAACCCTCATTCTGGAGGTCAAATTTTAACATGAATTTTGGTGGCAACAAACCATATCCACGGTTGGCAGGAGAGAGAGTGTTAAAATGCTCCTTCCTGGGCCTGTCCTTTGCATCCCTTTCTCATTCTTTGGTGTAGGATGGGGCCTTGGAATACGCATTTTAACAGATTCTAATGAACAATATGCCTTAGCTAATGCCTTTAGCTGCCTTGGTAGCAATGCCCCATTCTCCTCATTCTGCTTTATTCCTTATGTTGACTTAAACGGGGTTTCCAAAATTCCAGGCAAAGAAAAGTCACCTGAGGCACTTATTAAAAATGCAGATTCCAGCGGGGCACGGTGGCTTGAGCCTGTAATCCCAGCACTTTGGGAAGTCGAGACGGGTGGATCACCTTAGGTAACGAGTTTGAGACCAGCCTGGCCAACATGACAAAACTCCATCTCTACTAAAAATACAAAAAGTAGCCAGGCATAGTGGCACACACCTGTAATCCCAGCTACTTGGGAGGCTGAGGCAGGAGAATTGCTTGAACCTGGGAGGTGGAAGTTACAGAGAGCTGAGGTCGCACCATTGCACTCCAGCCTGGGCAACAGAGCGAGACTCTATCTCAAAATAAATAAATAAATAATAAATAAGCAGATTGCATTTTGCAATCACGAATATAATAATTGATTGAGGGAGCAACAGCCATGAACAGCTGCTACAGCCATTGAGAGAAAAGATATTGGGTAACAGAATAGCCACACTCTTCAAAACATCATGCCACAGATCATCTACTAGTTAAAAGGGGAAAATGTACCTTTACAATAGAGAGCTCCAGTGGTCTCCGCCTTAAACGTGAGATCACACAGCATCACCCCTAGTGGGACAACCTGACATTGTTCACCCCCACTGTGATGCAATAAGATGTACTCAACGTCTTCTATGTCATATTCTTGCCAAAAATAATTAACCTGATTTTAATCATGAGGAGAATTTAGACAAATCTAGAATGTGGGGCATTCTACAAGCCTAGACTTTCTTTTTAAAAGTTAATATCATTTTTTATAGTGGCGGGGACTTATTCCAGATTGAAAGAGATTAAAAGGACACAATAAAAAGTGCATAATGTGGGCACCTTGATTGGCTCTTGGTCTGAACAAGTAAATAGCTATAAAAGAAATGTTGTAAACCACAGGGAATTTAAATATTATCTGTACATTAGAGGACATTAGTGGGTTGACATTACTCTTCTTAAATATGACAGTGGTGTTGTGGTCGTGGTTATGGAGAAAAAGGTCCTTTTTTGTTTGTTTTTTTAGACAGGGTCTCACTGTGTCACCCAGACTGGAGGACAGTGGTGCTATCACAACTCCCTGCAGCCTCAACCTCTAGGACTCAAGCAATCCTCCCACCTCAGCCTCCTGAGCACCTGGTAGCTAATTTTTTTTTTTTTTTTTTGAGACAGAATCTCACCCTGTCGCCCAGGCTGGAGTGCAATGGTGCGATCTCAGCTCACTACAACCTCTGCCTCCCGGATTCAAGCGATTCTCCTGCCTCAGCCTCTTGAGTAGCTGGGACTACAGGCGCGCGTCACCATACCCAGCTCATTTTTTGTATTTTTAGTAGAGACGGGGTTTCACTGTGATAGCCAGAATGGTCTTGATCTCCTGACCTTGTGATCCATCCGCCTTGACCTCCCAGAGTGCTGGGATTACAAGCATGAGCCACCGTGCCCAGCCCACAACTGGCTAATTTTTAAAAATTTTTTGTACAGACAGGGTCTCCCTATGTTGCCCAGGCTGGTCTTGAACTCCTAGGCTCCAGCGATCCTCCTGCATCGGTCTCCCCAAGTGCTGCGATGATAGGTGTAAGCCACCACACCTGGCCTAGGTGCCTACTTTTAGGAGACGCATGGTAAGGAGAAGGTGAGGGAGGGAGAGAGAGAAGCCAAAATGAGCCAAAACGTTAACAACTGGAGAGTCTAGGTGAAGGGGGTTCAAGTGTTCCTTGTACTTTTCTTTCCAATTTTCTGGACTTGATATTTTTCAAAATAAGGAAAATTGGGAGGGAATGCAGGTTCTTGGGCCCTTCCCCTTGGAGATTGTGATTCAGCAGACCTGGATGACGCCTGAGATCTGTATTTTTTAAAGAGTGCTCAGATGATTTTTACCTGGGGCAAGGTGCCACTATCTCCAACACTGTGCCCAGAAGTACCCCCGCCCTCCCCCAGCAACCTGTGCCTCTAACTGCCTTTGGTCTTCATGTGCCTACTGGGGTATTGCCAGCCCTGCAGCACATCCTGTCCCTCCACCTGGCCTGCTGTTCCCTCCCTCTGCTTAGCCCCCAACCTCTTTCAGGTCTCAGCTCAACCATCACTTTCTCAGGGAAGGTTTCCTAGAGCCCACTCAGCCAACCCCCCTGGTAGTAGCTCTCATAACCCCAGGGACCACGGTTGTCATTTTGCACATCGTTGTGGCATTGAATATTAATTCTACTTCTCCCATTAGACAGTGTTATGCACTGAATTGGGTCCCACCACTCCCAAATTCCTATGTTGAAGTCCTAACCCCCGGTATCTCAGCATGAGACTGCATACAGAGCAGGGTCTTTCAACAGGTGACTAAGGAGCTGGGTGTGGTGGCTCACACCTGTATTCCCAGCACTTTGGGAGGCTGAGGCAGGCGGATCACTTGAGGTCAGGAGTCCAAGATCAACCTGGCCAACACGGCGAAACCCCATCTCTACTAAAAAATGCAAAAATTAGCCGGGCATGGTGGCAGGTTCCAGTAATCCCAGCTATTTGGGAGCCTGAGGCAGGAGAATCACTTGAACCTGGGAGGTGGAGTTTGCAGTGAGCTGAGATCGTACCACCATACTTCAGCCTGGGAGACAGAGTGAGTTTCCGTCTCAAAAAAAAAAAAAAAAAAAAAAAAAAGAATAAAAGGTGACTAAGGTCAAATGAGTTCATATGGGTAGACCCTAATCCAGTAGGATGAGTGTCTTTATTAGAGGAGATTTGGAGGCAGATAAAAGACACTGTGAAAACACAGGAGGAGGACAGCACCTACAAGCCAAGGAGAGAGAAAAAGAAGCCAGCCCTGCTGACACCTTGACCTCAGACTCCTAACCCCCAGAATTGTGAGGAAATTGTTGTCTGATCCTCCAAGTCTGCAGTATTTTGTTATGACAGCCCAGAACATTGATCCAGTGAGTGTCACCCTGCGATCTGATCAGACACCAGGCCTTTTTGCTTAACCCGGATTCTTAGTGCCTAACATAACCTGGCACATAGGAAGACCAAGGACATTTTTATTTATTTTATTTTACTTTTTAGAGATAGAGTCTCACTCTGTCATCTGGGCTGGAGTGCAGTGGTGCCATCATAGTTCACTGTAGCCTTGAACTCCTGGGCTCCAGTGACCTTCCTGACTCAGCCTCCCAAGTAGCTGGGACTACAGGTGCCATCACCACACCCGACAATTTTTTTTTTTTTTTTTTTAGGCAGAGTCTTGCTCTGTCGCCCAGGCTGGGATGCAACGGCATGTTCTCAGCTCACTGCAATCTCCACCTCCCAGGTTCAAGCAATTCTCATGCCTCAGCCTCCCAAGTAGCTGGGACTATAGGCACGCACCACCATGCCTGGTCAATTTTTGTATTTTTTGTAAAGACGGGGTTTTGTCATGTTGGCCAAGGTGGTCTCGAACTCCTGGCCTCAAGTGATCTTCCAGCCTCGGCCTCCCAAAGTGCTGGGATTACAGGCATGAGCCACCACGCCCAGCCACCTGGCTAATTAAAACAAAATTTTTTTTGTAGAGATAGGGTCTCACTATATTGCCCAGGCTGACTTCTAACTCAGCCTCAAGCCCTCCTGCTTGGGCCTCCCAAAGGGCTGGGATTACAGGTACGTGCCACTGTGCCTGGCAGCAAGGATTTGTTGTAGGGATGAAGTGACCCTGCTTTAGGAGGCTGGTGGAAGTGTTTGGAGGGTAGAGAAATATACTCCTGGCATACTTCAGGGCTTTAATAAACAGAGAATGCAGCAAGATAATATTTTGGAAATTACAAATGGGGTTAGGTTTCCTTCCCTTCCACATCTGTTTTGTTGCGCTGCTACTGCGGTTGCCCTCAGCTCTCACCCATCTAGCGATTGTCACTCTTTGCCTCTGGGGAAGGACAGATGCCAGCAACAGCAAATAAAATTGTTCCTCAGGCCTGAGTGGCAAAATTGAGCCTGGAACACCCACAGTCCAGGGGGCAGCCTGAAAGCTGAAGCGCTTTTCATGTGTTACTGCCTGGAATAAGAGAGGGAAGGTCTTTTGAAATTCTAGAAATCTAGGTTTTGGAATTCTGGAAATCTAGGCATGGAAGATACCGTCATCCCTCCGTATCTGCAGAGGACTCTGGTTCCCAAAACCAGTGTGTAAAATTTCGGGAGTCCTGCAGGATTCTGGCGAATATGGTATTTTCCACCCGCATTGGGTTGCAGATGCAGAACCCATTCATATGGGCGGCCTACTGTATTTATTGGGGAAAAAAAAAAAAAAAACTCAAAACTATGTTTAAGTGAACCTGCGCAGCTCAAACCTGTGTTGCCTAAGGGACAACCGTATACAGGCAAAGCCTGAAGTAGAAAGGCAAAATGTGTATCCCCATACAACAGATGGATTGAAGAGATGCTCCATTTCTGAATTATCAGGGAAATGTAAATAAAACAGCCAGGAGATAAAGGTCACATCCATCAGAAAGGCAAAATAAATATAAATTAAAACGTCTCTCAATACTGCGGTGGGCTAAGACTGTGTAAGTGGAACCCCATGGGGTGGGAGGAACCAAACCCTGGTGCAATCATTTTGGAGGGGAATTTGGCATTCCTTGGGAAAGTTGGGTACTCACATCCAGTAACACAGCAGCTCCACATTTAGGAATATCTGGCTAGGAGAAAACCCCCCATCTGTGTAGAAGACTTGTCTAAAGATATTCATTAGACCTTTATCTGCAAAAGGCTAACAACATCCTAAATGCCTACCAGTGGGGGAATGGATGAATGGATTCAGGAAGGCTTTAATACCACAGAATTCTAAACAATAGAGAAAATGAACAGAAATAAAGCCGCCTGTATCAACATAAAATTGAAAAACAAAATGAGTTGGGAAAAAACGCAAGCTGCAAATGAAGACTTACAGTGTGATACTTTTATTTTTATTTATTTATTTATTTACTTTTGAGATGGAGTTTCACTCTTGTTGCCCAGGCTGGAGTGCAAGGGCATGATATCGGCTCACTGCAACCTTCGTCTCCCAGGTTCAAGAGATTCTCCTGCCTCAGCCTCCTGAGTAGCTGGGATTACAGGCACCTGCCACCGTGCCCAGCTAATTTTTTTTTTTTTGTATTTTTAGTAAATACGGGGTTTCACCATGTTGCCCAGGCTAGTCTCGAACTCCTGACCTCAGGTGATCCACCCGTCTCGGCCTCCCAAAGTGTTGGGATTACAGGCGTGAGCCATTGGGCCCGGCCAATACTTTTATATTTTAAAACCACAATAGCATCCATTTGTGATACCCAGATATGCACTAGAGGCATAATAAATGATAGGCTGGCTGTCTTCACCAGCTCTACAGCCCTAAGACTGTGTAAGTGGAACCCCATGGGGTGGGAGGAACCAAACACTGGCGCAGCCATTTTGAAGAGAAATTTGGAGGCCTGAGTAGCATCCTTCATCTTGCTCTGCACTACTGTGGATGGCACCATAGGAATTCCCTTGTCTTCTGGCTTCTTGTAGGAGATAAGAGGGCAGAAGTGAGGCCATGTGAGTTGGCTGTGTCCCTCTACTGAAGGCCACAGCTTCTACTGCTGACCCTCTTCAGGCTTTGGTAGGTCCTTACACCACTTGCCTCAGTTTCCCCATTCATAAAATGGGTATGATAAAAGTAACTGTCTCCTACGTGCATTATGTGGACTAGATAAGTGTAGGCACTTGGCGCACTGCCTGGTGGGTTATAAATAACTCAGCAAAAGTTAGCTTTTATTGTTATTAATCACACCCTTTCTCCATAACAACAAGGAACTCCTTCCCCACCCCCACCCCTCCCTTTTTTCTTTGAGACAGAATTTTGCTCTTGTTGCCCAGGCCGGAGTGCAATGGCACAAACTCGGCTCACTGCAATCTCCTCCTCCCAGGTTCAAGCGATTCTCCTGCCTCAGCCTCCTGAGTAGCTGGGATTAAAGGCATGCACCACCATGGCTGGCTAATTTTGGTATTTTTAGTAGAGACGTGGTTTCTCCATGTTGGTCAGGCTGGTCTCGAACTCCCGACCTCAGGTGATCCACCTGCCTCGGCCTCCCAAAGTGCTGGAATTACAGGCGTGAGCCACCGCACCCGGCTCCTTCCTCACTTTTTAGACATGAAAATCTCATGGCTTCCCTTAATATTACTTGACATTCCAAAATACAGGTCTGAAAGCAATTCTTTTTCATAAAACATGGGACCACATGTGCTTTGTAATTTGAGAATTTTTTGAATTTTATAAATGCAATGTGGTGGGTGCATAGAGTCTATATCAGTGGTTCTCACACATGAGCATGAGTCAGAATCTCCAAGAGGGCTTGTTAAAGCACAGAGGGCTGGACCACACTCATTCTGTAGGTCTGAAGTGGGGCCTGAGAATTTCCATTTCCATTTACCAGCTGATACTGATGCAGCTGGTCTCAGAACCACACTTTGAGAACTACTGCTATTTTACTACATCCTTAGAGGGGTCTAGAGCAGCAGCCCCAAATCAAACATTATTATTTCTACTGTGGGCTCAGCGTGGTGGCTCACACCTGTAATTCCAGCACTTTGGGAGGCCAAGGCGGGCAGATCACCTGAGGTCAGGAGTTCGAGACCAGCCTGGCCAACATGGTGAAACCCAGTCTCTACTAAAAATACAAAAATTAGCTGGGCATGGTGGCGGGTGCCTGTAGTTCCAGCTACTGGGGAGGCTGAGGCAGGAGAATCACTTGAACCCGAGAGGTGGAGGTTGCAGTGAACCAAGATTGTGCCACTGCACTCTAGCCTGAGCGACAGAGCGAGACTCTGTCAAAAAAAAAAAAAAAAAAAAAAAGAAATAAAATTCTACCGTGAAATGTTAATGAAAGACTATAAATAGCCTTAAGCCAGTCCGGATTAGATTTAGCTACTGAGTAAGCTTTTATAAACTGATGCAAACACTTTCAGTTTGCAGAGAATTTTGGATTTTGGAAGAGTGTAAGGGATTGTAGACTTATAAATGAAATTTCATGACCAAAGATGAAAAAAAAACAGTAATGTTAAAACATACGTTTTAAAACTATACTTGATCCGCCACCATCAGGGATGGTGAATGTGGAATGAACGAATGAATGTAAATAAACTCGTAAGGAAGAAGAAAGGGAGAAACAGTGGGTCTTGCATAGCTTCTATTGGCCACCTGGTGGCAGTATCAGCTCTCTGTCAAAGTTGGGGAGTGCTAGGGAGAGAGGCGATCTATGCTGTTATGTCAAAGACAGAACCAGGCTGTGGGTAGCTGCTGTATCTATAAGAGCCCTTGGGAGTTGCTATTGCTTTGTATCCAACTACTCCAAAACTTAGAGGGGTAAAACAACCATTTAATTACACTCATGAATTCTGTGGGTCTGAAATTTGGAAAAGGTGAAGCAGGGATAGCTTGTCTGTTCCACATGTCCGGGGACCCAGGTGGATATACTTGTTGGCTGGGGGTGACTCACGAGCTGGGGATGGGGGCGTGGGGGGGAGGTGACTCAATAGCTGGGAGCTGGAATCATCCAGAGGTGTCTTCATTCTCCTGTCTGGGTATTGATGATGGCTGTCAGCTGCAATCCCTACCAAGGGGTTTCTCTGTGTAGGCTAGCTTAGGCTTCCTCACAGCATGGGCTAGCCTGGGCTTCCTCACAGCATGGCAGCTGGGCCAGCTTGGGCTTCCTAGTATGGTTGCTAGGCTAGCTCAGGAACAACATGGCAGCTGGGCTAGCTCAGGCACAGCATGGCTGTTGGGCTAGCTTGGGCTTCCTCATAGCATGGCGGCTGGGCTCAAGTGTGAGTTTCAAGGAGAGGAGAAACAGGACACCCTTTGATGGGAGGGATGTCAAAGTCAATGTATTCATTTGCTAAGGCTGCCATAGCAAAGTATCACAGTCAGGGTGACTTAAGCAACAGAAATTTATTCCTCAGAGTTGTAGAGGCAAGAAATACAAGATCAGGTGTGGGCAGAGTTGGTTTCTCCTAAGGACCCCCTCCCAGGCTTGCAGATGGCTATTTTCTCATTGTCCTCACACGGTTCTTCCTCTTCGTGGCACATCCCTGGTGCACCGTTCTCTCTGCCTGGGATGCCCTCCCCTGCCCTCCTCTAACTGGTCACTCCTAGTCACCTATCCAGAGCTCTCTGCTCATCCAGAACAGCCATGACCCTGCCTCCTCTCACCATTCTCATGGACCATGATGTTTACCACCACTCTTGTCACACTGATCACTAGCACTGCCATTTATAGACTGCTGCTTTATGTCGGACTAAGCTCTTCTGAGCCCCTTTAATTCTCACAGCAACCCTGTGGGGTCCATTTCACGGAGGAAGAAACTGACAGTCAGAGTAGGGGAGTTACCAGCCCAGGACCACAGAACAAGGAAATGGCAGAGTGAAGACTCGAACCCAGGTCTGCCTGGCTTGAGAGTCTGTGTTTATCACCTCTAGCCACTGGGCCTCTGAAAGCCCTGGCATTGGTTAGGCCTCCTACTCTGTGCTATGCTAGCCCCCGGTTTAATCCTATCAAAGCACTAATCCCCTCATTAACGCAGGTGGCACCAGCTCTAGTCCCACCTGCCAGGCTTACTTGCTTATGCTTGGGCTGTCCCAGGGAAGGTCTCACCTGAGCTTAGAAATAGGCTGAGGGCCAAGCATGCATTGTATATTACATGGCAACGTCATGACAGTAATAAGTCCAGTGGACCACACCTCCTGGCATCCACGCCTATGCATAGCCCTCTCTCACCCTGACTTGGGGCTTGTCCATGTGACTTGCACTGGCCAGTGGGACATCAGCAAACATGATGCAGGCAGGAGCTTGGAACGCAGGTATACATAGAGCCTGGTTCTCTAGGAACACTGTCACCTTGTGAATAAAGTCAGAGTAGACTCCTTAAGGATGAGAGGCTATGTGCACAGAATGACTCAGCCACTCACCCTGTTCCAGGAATCCCAACTGATGCCCCAGACATATGAGTGAGGCCACCTTGGACCACCTACCCCAGTCAAGTTCCGTATGACTATAGACATGTGAGTGACTCTTGCATGACCAGCAGGAGAACTGCCCAGCTGAGCTCAGCACGAATTGCTGAGCTACAGAATCCTGAGCAAATGCAATGGTTATTGCTTTAAGCAGCTAAGTTTTGGGGTGGGTGTTACGCAGCAAGAGATAACCGATCCCCTGCTGTGTGTCCCCTTCTGCCCCAGCACCCTTCTTAGGCTTCTAGAAGGGCCCCTCTGCTGCTGCTGGCATCCACCGCTCGAGCACTCCTGCAGTTCCCAAAGTGGTCAGAATTTGAGGCACCAAGCCCCTCTCACCAGTTCTGGTGTCCCCTTGGGTCTGCTACAGCCATGCTCACTTGTAGCTTGTGCCTTAGAGAACTCTGCTCTGAAACACCGTCAGGTGAGGCTGGATCCAGGGTCTCACATAGTGTCCTTGGGGCTCTGTGTTACTCAGCTCTTGGCTCTGCTTGATTCCACTGGGATTCACTGTGCAGACAGGGTTTCCCCACACAGTAGCTGTGGTCCACTCCCAGGTGTTAACTCAGTTAGCAGCTGGAGGGCTCGGGCAGCTTCCATTCCCTTGCTTGGCTTTGGGCCTGTAGTGGAGGCTTTCCAGGTGTCCGCCTCAGTGAAAAAAAGCCCTGAAGCAGAACCTCAACAGAGTTCATGGTGGCAGCTTTGCCATTTCTGACCTCCAGCCTGGGGACAGACAGGAAATGATTTTGCAGTCAAGACCAGTGTAATAGTAATAGTACTGTAATAATCATTTTACTTTCCTGCTGTGATCCTCTACTTAATACAAGGATATTATACATTTTACCTTTATTTGGTATATTTTGTTTATCCTCATATTCCTTTTATTTTTTACATGATAGCACATCATATATATATATATACACATACACACACATATGTGAGGTAAGATCCCGCCACTGCAGTCCAGCCTGGGCAACAGAGCAAGACTCTAAAAAATATATATATATATATACACACACACACATATACATACATACATACATATATATATATATATTTTTTTAATTTTTATTTTTTTAGACAGAGTCTTGCTGTGTTGCCCAGGCTGGAGTGCAGTGGCGCGATCTTACCTCACTGCAATCTCCACCTCTTGGGTTCAAGCGATTATCGTGCCTCAGCCTCCCGAGTAGCTGAGATTACAGGCGTGTGCCACCATGCCTGGCTAATTTTTTGTTTTTAGTACAGACAGGGTTTTGCCATGTTGGCCAGGCTGGTCTCAAACTCCTGGCCTCCAGTGATCCACCTGCCTCAGCCTCCCAAAGTGCTGAGATTACAGGTGTGAGCCACCACACTCGACCAATAGCACACTGTTCTTTAATTTCTTGTTTATTTTTATATTAGCATGACCTTTATTATCTTATTATTTTATATTTTTAAAATCCTTTGGTCCATCAACTTCATTTATAGTAACATCATTTCCAAATACATATTTTTGCAGGGATACTCCTTGCAGTGCTATTTGTAATAGGATACATTTGGAAACAGATTCAAATGCCTTTCAAAGATAGAATGATTAAATAAACCATGGAATGAAACATAATAGAATACTATTCAAATGTTTAAATGAATGAGTTACTTCACAAGGAATGTGCAGGAACTACATGACTAAAACTTGCAAAGGCTATTGTGTGCCACGAGACTTGAATAAAGGAAAAAGTCATATCCACTTTTGGCTAGAAGAGTCAATAAAGAAAAGATACCATCTTTCTATCTTTTCATCTATAATTTTAATGGAATGCAAACAAACATACCAACAGGATTATTTTGGAACTTGACATACTGATTGCAAAGATCATGCAGGGGAATCAAGAAAAGTTCTGAAAAAAAAGAGAAACAAGGGAGACAAACTCTGCCAGATCTTAAAGTATATTATAAAGTGACAATAATAAACAGTTCATTGCAAATTCAGAAATAGAAAGATGAATGAAGCAGATGAGCAAGTCTGGAAGTAGACCACAATATTTAAGGTCATTTAATAAATAATAAAAGTGGCATTTACATTAGTGGAGAAAGGATGGATTACTCACTAAATATTGTTGGTGCAACTGGCTAGTCATCTGAAAAGAAATTCAGCTGGAGATTTACTGCAAACCTATGCCAGGATAAATTCCATCTCGATAAATAAATTATGGTACATGCATGCAATAAAATACTACACAGCAATGAAAATGAACCACAGCTACACACAACATGAATGGATCTTAAAAACAATGTTGGCCGGGCACAGTAACTTACACCTCTAATCCCAGCACTTTGGGAGGCCGAGGCGGGTGGATCACCTGAGGTCAGGAGTTTGAGACCAGCCTGGCCAACATGGAGAAACCCTATCTGCACAAAAAAACACAAAAATTAGCCACACGTGGTGGCATGCACATGTAGTCCCAGCTAGTCGGGAGACTGAGACAGGAGAATCGCTTGAACCCGACAGGCGGAGCTTGCAGAGATCGCATCACTGCACTCCAGTCTGGGCAACAGGGTGAGACTCTGTCTCAAAACAAAACAAAACAAACAAAGAAAAACACAATGTTTAGGGGCGAGGTTCAGTGGCTCATGCCTATAATCCCAGAGCTTTGGGAGGCCAAGACAGGAGGGTTGCTTGAGTCCAAGAGTTCGAGACCAACCTGGGTAACAAAAGGAGGCCCCTGTCTCTATAAAAAATGAAATAATTAGCTGGGCATGATGGCACATGCCTGCAGCCCTGGCTACTCAGGAGGCTAAGGTAGGAGGATCATTTGAGTCCAGGAGTTTGAGGCTGCAGTGAGCCATGATTGTGCCACTGCACTCCAGCCTGGGTGACAGAGTTAGACTCTGTCTCAAAACAAAACAACAGAATAATGTTTAGGGATGCATGATGAGGTAGTAACATGATAAGGAACATGAAATAGAATACCGTTGACATCAGTACAATGGTCTCTTCTAAGGAGGAAGGAGCAGATTTTGATGAGAAAAGAGGGATCACACTGGAGGCTTCTAGGGTGGCAGCAGTATTCTATTTCTTGACCATAGCGGGTGGCGGTCATACAGGTGTTCATTTAGCCACAGTTGTTTGGGTGTACATTTATGACATTTGTGTTTTATATCATTATATGTGTGTATGTATTACCAAAAAAGATTTTTTTTTTTTTTTTGAGATGGAATCTCGCTCTGTTGCCTAGGCTGGAGTGCAGTGGCACAGTCTTGGCTCACTGCAACCTCCACCTCCCAGGTTCAAGCAATTCTTCTGCCCCAGCCTCCCAAATAACTGGGACTACAGGCCCGTGCCAGCACACCTGGCTAATTTTTGTATTTTTAATAGAGATGAGGTTTCACCGTATTGACAAGGCTGGTCTCGAACTCCTCACCTCAAGGGATCCGCCTGCCGTGGCCTCCCAAAGTGCTGGGATTACAGGCGTGAGCCACCATGCCCAGCCCAAAAAGGATTTTTAAAAAACCACATATATGAAAAGAAAACGTAGGATGTTTTTTCATTATCTCAAAATGAGTGAGGCCTTTTAAACTATGACATAAAACCCAAAAGCAATTTTAAAAGATTGCTTCGAGTCCACAAAAAGAATCTGAGTGGAAAAACACCCCAACAAAGTTAAAAGACAAATGACATCATGGGAAAATGTTTGCAATTCTTATCAGTCTCTTAAGAGAAAAGAGCCAAGGAAGCCGGGCTCAGTGGCTCACGTCTGAAATCCCAGCTCTTTGGGAGGCTGAGGCAGGTGGATCACTTGAGCTCAAGAGTTAGAGACCAGCCTGGCCAACATGGTGAAGCCCCATCTCTACTTAAAAAAAAAAAATACAAAAATTAGCTGGGCATGGTAGTGGGCACCTATAATCCCAGCTACTCAGAAGGCTGAGACAGGAGAATCACTTGAACCTGGGAGGTGAAGGTTGCAGTGAGCCAAGATTGTGCCACTGCACTCACTGCACTCCAGCCTGGGTCTCCAAACAAAAAGAACCAAAGGTTGGGGATAGATTTTCAGAATCTCATGAATGCATTATCCATGAAAAATAATATTAAGATAAGGGAATAAAGCAGAAGCTTGGTTTGTATTGGCATGGAGTGATCTTCAAGATATATTGTTAAACCGCAGTATGCTACCATCGGGGTAAAATTTATAAGTATATGTCATGGATATGCTGAGTGCATGTCCATGGTGCTGTTTATCATGTTTGTGATATAATTTATGCAGATATATATAATTTATACAGACATACATTATAAAGAAACAAGAAAGGAGCATCCCCACTTGTAATCCCAGCTACTCAGGAGGCTGAGGTGAGAGGATCGCTTGAGCCCAAGAGTTTGAGACCAGCCAGTGCAACAATAGTGAAATCATCCTTCACTGGTTTTTTTTTTTTTTAAAAGCAGCAGCTCACTATGTACTGCTATGCACTGAGTGATATCCAAGAAATATTGCTATATGATAAACAAAACAAGGCTAGACAAGAGTGTTGTTACTTTTTATCTTATTTTTTGAGACAGTCTCACTGTAGCCCAGGCCGAAGTGCAGTGGCACAATCACTGCTCACTGCAGCCTGGATCTCCTAGGCTCAAGTGATCCTCCCACCTCAGCATCCCGAGTAGCTGGGGTCACCATGCCTTATTCATTTTCTTTTGCTTTTGTAGAGACAGGGGTCTTGCTATATTGCCCAGGCTAGTCTCAAACTCCTGGGTTCAAGGGATCCTCCCACCTCAGCCTCTCAAAGTGCTGGGATTACATGCATGAGTCACTGTGCCTGGCCCAACTTTTTAATTTTTTTAATGGAAAATTTTAAACACACACAAAAACAGAGAAGTATAACCAGCCCCTGTGTACCTATTCCCCCTTATTCAGTGACAATCAACACATGGTCACTCACTCTTGTTTTTTTTGTTTTGTTTTGTTTTGTTTTGTTTTTTGAGACAGAGTCGTGCTCTGTCGCCCAGGCTGGAGTACAGTGGCAGATCTTGGCCCACTGCAAGCTCCGCCTCCTGGGTTCACGCCATTCTCCTGCTTCAGCCTCCCAAGTAGCTGGGACTACAGACGCCCACCACAACACCCAGCTAATTTTTTGTATTTTTAGTAGAGACGGGGTTTCACTGTGTTAGCCAGGATGGTCCTGATCTCCTGACCTCGTGATCCGCCCACCTCGGCCTCCCAAAGTGCTTGGATTACAGGCGTGAGCCACCGCGCCCGGCCCACTCTTGTTTTATCTACAGGCCCTGGCCTATTTTGGAGCAAATCCCAAATATGACTTCACCTGCAAACATTTCAGTATGCATCTCTATAAGATAAGCTCACTCATTCTCTCTCTCCCTCCATAAAACTACAAAAATCACAACCACATCTTTAAAAATTATCAATAATTCTTTCATATTATTAAATATCCACATTTCCCAGATTTTCACAGAAGTTTCTTTTATCAGACATGGCTTATTAGAATTAGGAACCAAACAAGGTCCACACTTTATATTTGTGTTACGCTTTTAAATTTTATTTTTCTTTTCTTTCTTTCTTTTCTTTTTTTTTTTTTTTTTTTCCCTAAGGGCAAGTTTTGCTGTGTCACCCCGGCTGGAGTGCAGTGGCATAATCTCAGCTCACTGCAACCTCTGCCTTCCGTGTTCAAGTGATCCTCCCATCTGAGCCTCCTGAGTAGCTGGAACTACAGGTGTGCATCATTACACTTGGCTAATTTTTTTTTTTTTTTTATGTTTTGGTAGAGACCAGGGTTTCACCATGTTGGCCAGGTTGGTCTCAAACTTCTGACCTCAAGCCATCTGCCCACCTTGGCATCCCAAAATGTTGGGATTACAGGTGTGAACCACTGCACCGGCCTAAATTTTCTTTTAATTTATATGTTCTCCCTCTCTTCTTCCCCCTTTGCACTTTGGTGCGGGGAAAATGCTATTTCTCCTGGAGAGTTTTCTGCATTCTGGATTTTGCTGTTTGCAGCCCTGTGGTGTTAGTTATCATGTCTGTGACAGACTGTACTCGTTTGTCCCATTTAGCAACTACCGTTCTCTACTCTGACCTTTGAATTTGCCCTTGGAGGTTGCCATGTGTGAATTACATCAGCTGGGCTATCTTGCCCTCTGGCTTCAGATAGGTTTGGCCAATAGGGAGCCCTGGCAGGTATGGGGGGGAGGGAGAACAATGCAGTCGGGGCGTGTATTTCCCTGTCTCCCTCCTGGCAAGGCCACCTTGGTTTGGCTGTGCTTCTTTACTGAAGCTGTGTCCCTCTCAATACAACTGTTCAATACAACTCTTTCTCCTTCCAAATTTGGGTAACCTCTTCTTTCCGATTGTAAAGGCTTCTCCGCAGACCTTCCCAGCACGCTGCACCATCTTTTACACCCTGCCTTTATATCTTATTCTCCTTACCTGAGTATCCTGTCTGCTTCCTGTTGGGATGCTAATTCATAATATGTTTCTCTGTCCCCAGAATTTCTAGTAAAATGGCCATTAAATTTAATGGCTTGATCACATTCAAGTTCAAATTTTTTCCTAAGAATTCTTCATGGATGATGTTTAGTATGTCTTATTGTATCATACCAGGAGGCACATAATATTCATCCTTTATAAAGACGTCCATCAAGTCTTTTTCTTTTTCTTTTCTTTTCTTTTTTTTTTTTTTTTTTTTGAGGCCAAGTCTCTCCGTCACCCAGGCTGGAGTGCAGTGATGCAATCTCGGCTCACTGCAACCTCCACCTCCCACGTTCAAGTGATTCTCCTGCCTCAGCCTCCCAAGTAGCTGGGACTACAGGGGTGCACCACCACACCTAGGTAGTTTTTGTATTTTCAGTAGACGGGGTTTCCCCATGTTGGCAGGTTGGTCCCAAACTCCTGGCCTCAGGTAATTCACTTGCCTCAGCCTCCTAAAGTTCTGGGATTATAGGCATGAGCCACTGTGCCCAGCCTTCCATCAACTTTTCACCGAGTGGTTTTTAGCTGTCATTGATGAAGATTTGTCTCTTGCCATTATTTCATTAGGAGCTAGAAAATGGTGGTATTCAGGAGAAGAGGTTGCAGTAAGCCAAGATCATGCCACTGCACTCCAGCCTGGATGACAGAGCCAGACCGCATCTCAAAAAAAAAAAAAAAAAAAAAAAGAAAGAGAGAGAGAGAGAAAGGAGAAAGAGAAAGAGAAAGAAGCGAAAGAGAGAAAGGAAAAAGAAAGAAAGAAAAAGAAAATTGTGGTATTTCATCATTCTGTCTTCATTTGCCCTTTATTTCCTAGTTTCAGAATTATGAGCTGGTTCCCTAGCATTCTCCAAAGGTGACCATGATGAATTCATAGATTTTAATATGTTTCAACCTTTCATTGTTATTTTTTCAGATGCTCAAATTGTCCCATTCCTGGGTCAGCAGGAGCCCCTTCAAGTGGACTCCTGAATTTTGAGAGTTTTGTTGTTATTGTTGTTGTTGTTGTTTTGTTGTTGTTGTTTTTGAGATGGAGTCTCACTCTGTCACCTAGACTGGAGTATAGTGGCGCAATCTCGGCTCACTGCAACCTCTGCCTCCCAGGTTCAAGCGATTCTCCTGTCTCAGTCTCCCTAGTAGCTGGGATTACAGGTGCCTGCCACCACGCCTGGCTAATTTTTTGTATTTTTAGTAGAGACAGGGTTTCACTGTGTTGGTCAGACTGGTTTCAAACTCCTGACCTCAGGTGATTTGCCCGCCTTGGCCTCCCAAAGTGCTGGGATTACAGGTGTAAGCCACTGCGCCCAGACGTTTGTTTTTTTTAAGAAACAGGGCTCAGTCTTTGGCCAAGCTTGAGTGCAGTGGTGCAATCATGGCTCACTGCATCCTTGACCTCCCAGGCTCGAGCAATCCTCCCACCTCAGCCTCTTGAGTAGCCAGAACCACAGGTGCCAGCCACCACACCTGGCTAATTAAAATTTTTTTTTTTTTTTTTTTTAAGAGATGGGGCCACCTCATCACGTTGCCTAGGCTGGTCTCTAACTCCTTCCCACAAGAGATCTTCCTGCCTCAGCCTCCCAGTGTTTTGGGGTTACAGGCATGAGCCACTGCACCCTGACCTTGAGTTCTTTTGATGTGATCCCAAAAGTCTTAAGGAGTCTTGGATAGTTTCCTTACTTTCTGGTGCAACAAGATATTCCAGGCTCAGCAGGGACTGGTGGTACGCACCTGTAGTCCCAGCTACTTAGGAGGCTGAGGCAAGGGAATCACGTGAACCCAGAAAGTCGAGGCTGCAGTGAGTCATGATTGTGCCACTGCACTCCAGCATTCCAGCCTGGGCGACAGAGGGCGACCCTGCCTCAAAAAAAAAAAAAAAAAAAAAAAAAAAAGATATTCCAGGCCTATTTTATATCTATATTTCCTGCCCCAGAACTAGAAACAGCCATTTCTCCAAAGAGCACTGGTTCCTTTGAATGGGGCATGGCATTGAGAAGCCACAATGTAGTCACTAGGGGTATATTCCTTGTTATGGCTGTTTGTTGTTCTAGACTAATTAATTAATATTTATAAAGAGAAAATACATCATGTGTTCATACAGATATGTGCAATTCAAATTTAGGATTATACGATTTTTTAGTTTTTATTTTATATTTTTATATCTTGTTATACTGAAAATCTTGGTTGCTAACAACGTTAACATTATTTGAATATATACACACATATTTATATCTTCAGAATAATCCTACCAATGCCATTACTAACAACATAATTATTGAAAACAGTGAGATTTCTGTGCAGTTATTTTTTGTTCTTAGAATTTATCCCACTAAAGATATACATTCAACTACTGTGGTTTCTTTTTTTCCAACTACCATGGAAAATCACTTAAAATAAAGTCACCTAATTAAAGTCACTTAAAATAAGTCCTCTCCGTGTGAATAAAACCACCAACTTGATATATAATGAGGTTCACTTGTTTCACTTTGCTTTGATTTTGAGGATTGTGCTTTTATTTTTATTGAAATTGGTTTATTTTATAATAGTGTATAACATACACACAATTCTCGAGTCAAATATGCAAAGTATGTATTGTTAATTTAAAATGAAGCAAGGCCTCTCAAAGTCTTTGTGCGAAGAAAATCATAGTCATAGGAGAGAGATGAACAAAGAAACTTGCGAAGCTCTTCTGGCCAATACAGACAATGTATTCCTTCATTTTTTAAAAGAGATGTCAATTGCAAGGTTATTACCAGGGCAACATGTAATTAAGCAAGGTTACCAATTTAAAAGCAGATTAAAAAAAAAAAAAAGTACACAGTTACATTTCTTTGAAACCTTAAAAGATTCCTTTGTTTCATATACCATTTGCAGCAGGTATCAGAACTGGATGAGTCACACATTCTCACCTAAGTGCCTATCCTGGGAGCAGGGGGCGGGAGGAATGATCTCCTGGGTGCTTTATCAGAACAGGCTTTCACTAGCTTTGTGAGGCTCTCGGGAGAGTGTCTGCTTCACCACCCTTGTAGAGGAAGAAGGAACATCTCCTTTGTCTCTTTCTGAGATTCCCTTCACTAGAAATTGTCGATCGGGAGAATCTGCATTCTCAAGGTCAAGCTCTGGAATTCCATTAGACAGCAGGGAGCCAGAAGAGCAGGCTGAGAACTCAAATCGAGAAATGGACAGAAATGGGCCAGGAGAAGTCTTACGATTCTGCTTCTACAGCCTGCAAAGAGCCAAAGCTGCAGTGCTGCAGGGTCCTGAGCTACACCTCTGCTCTCATGTTCATCACCCTACCAGGCTCCTCGGGCAGCTTCCCCCCTGCCCCTGCTCCCCAAGACGGAGTTTCACTCTTATGCCCAGGCTGGAGTGAAGTAACCCAGCTCGCTGCAACCTCCAAGTAATTCTCCTGCCTCAGCCTATGGTTCAAGTAATTCTCCTGCCTCAGCCTGTGGAGTAGCTGGAATTACAGGCACCCACCACCATGCCTGGCTAATTTTTGTATTTTTTAGTAGAGACGGGGTTTCACCATGTTGGCCAGGCTGGTCTCGAACTCCTGACCTTGGGCAATCCACCCACCTCAGCCTCCCAAAGTGCTAGGATTACAGGCGTGAGTCACCTGGCTGCTTCTTTAAGCTTGGCCCTTCTGCAGAGTCAGCCCGGAATTCAGAAAAGAGGCTTCAGAGATTTTGCATTCCTGTCATTTTGGTGCTCCCCAGAAAGCTGTGGAGTGGCATCAAAGGGTCTACCCACTCACCCTGTTCCCATAGCCCCTAGCTTGGCACACACCAAGGAGTGCCAGGACGGGCTGGATGTGATCGGTATACCCTGGATTTCCCAGTGTGTCTCAGCAGTTTTGTAAGAGCTTCCTTATTGCACAGGCCCAGATGTGAGAAAAGACGTCAAGAAAATGAGGGCAGGTCATCCTCTCCTTTGGGGCCCTTTGAAAATATCCTGGTTCATTTTATTCATATCTTAGAGTACACTGTAGCATTTGAGCGTATCTTCTCTGAATGGCTGAAGGAATGCCTGTAGCAAAGGCTGGCAGAATCACCATCAACACAAGGACCTAGTTCACACTACTGGAATGCCCTTTTCTACTGATGACCAGGGCATGGTTATTAATGGTCCAATTGTAAAGCCTTGGAGACTTAACACCACCTGTGATGAAACCCAGTCCAGATTATTGCTGAAGCGTTGCAAGCTGGGGAGTATCAGTGGGTAAAGCCCTGCTCCCACGACTAAAGCAAAAGGGTTTCCAGAAATTTGTCCAGGCTGGGGCATACGATCAACCTCAATCCCAGGCAATCCACAGGAGGTTGCCCGGGCAGGGGATCAGCTAGACAGCACTACCCTTCTCCTGGCCACGTGCTCATCAAAGCCTGATACAAGCCAGGCATGGTGGCTCAGGCCTGTAATCCCAGCACTTTGGGGAGGCTGAGGCAGGTGGATCACAAGGTCAGGAGATCAAGACTTGGCTAACACGGTGAAACCCCGACTCTACTAAAAATACAATTAGCCAGACATGGTGGCACGCGCCTGTAGTCCCAGCTACTCAGGAGGCTGAGGCAGGAGAATCGCTTGAATCCAGGAGGCGGAGGTTGCAGTGAGCCAAGATTGCGCCACTGCACTCCAGCCTGGGTGACAGAGCGAGACTCCATCTCTAAATAAATAAATAAATAAACAAACAAACAAATAAATAAATAAAAACCTGATGCAGGCTGGGAAGTGCAGGCAGCTGAATTCATCTCCCAATTCTTGTGGAACCAGAGGGTTGTCTAGGCTGAGGAATGGCTGTTTGCAGAACCCCATCCTACTCCATGTCTGCTGGAACTTTTCCAAAAGGCTACTTAAGCTGGGCACTGGCCAAAGGCGAAGCCCCCTCCTTCATCCTGTTAAGCATTCCTGAGAGGAATGTCCAAGCTGAGAGACTAGTGTCAAGGAAATGACCCTCCATCCCCACTCTCCTGTACTGGAAAGGGCCAACTTGCAGGTTAGTGCTAAGGACCATCTTTTTTTTTTTTTTTTGAGACAGGGTCTTGCTCTTCTGTTACCCAGGCTGGAGTGCAGTGGCGCAATCATGGCTCACTGCAGCCTTGACCTCCCAGGTTCAAGTAATCCTCCTGCTTCAGCCTCCCTAGCAGCTGGGACTACAGGCATGTACCACCAAGGCCAGCTAAGATTTTTTTTTTTTTTTTTAAGATGGAGTCTTACTCCGTCACCAGGCTGGAGTCCAGTGACACTGTCTTGGCTCACTACAACCTCTGCCTCCTGGGTTCAAGCGATTCTCCTGCCTCAGCCTCCCGAGTAGCTGGAACTACAGGCGTGTGCCACCACACTCAGCTAATTTTTGTATTTTCAGTAGAGATGGGGTTTCACCATGTTGGCCAGGATGGTCTTGATCTCTTGACCTCATGACCCACCCGCCTCGGCCTCCCAAAGTGCTGGGATTACAGGCATGAGCCACCGCACCCGGCATTTGTTTGTTTTTTAATAGAGACAGGGTCTTGCTATGTTGCCCAGGCTGGTCTTGAACTCCTGAGCTCAAGCAGTCCTCTCACCTTGGCCTCCCAAAGTGTTGGGATCATAGGGGTGAGCCACCGCACCCAGCCAAGACCATCTTTTTACATTTCTCCAGAAGACTACTACATAAAAAAAATTCATACTGTTATGGGATTCACAACATAATAGTAAAATACATGACAATACCACAAAAGACCAACCGGGGGGAAACCGAGTTATACTGTGGTACACCGCAGTATATATGGTAGCATTCTGACATTGTATATGAAGTATTGTAGAATTAATTAATGGCAGACTGTAATTTTTTTGCCTGCGACCCCCCCAGAGTGTAATATTTTAAAGATGCATATTGTAATTCCAAGAACCACCAACACACACACACAAGGGCATACAGTCATAAATAAATAGGGTAAAATGAAATACTAAGAAATTAAACATGGCTAAATGACTTGCTTTGGCCAGTGCAATTTGAGTATTTGTGGTGGATATGTTCTGGGTGGCACATTTGGGAGCCAGGACTTAACCCTTGATGTTCTCTTCCCTTGCTTTGCATTGAGATGGAAGGATCATAAGATGGTATGGAGTAATTAATAATCCACAGCAATGCATCACCCGCTTCCCGCACTCCACCATACTGGTATTTACTGAACATGCAGCATAAGAAATATACCTGGTGTTAAGCCACCGAGATTTTGGCGTTTGACAGATATATCTGGATTTCCTGGAATAAAACCCAGTTGGTCACGATGTTTTTTGTTTGTTTGTTTTTGAGACGGAGTCTGGCTCTGTCGCCAGGCTGGAGTACAGGGGTGCAATCTCAGCTCACTACAACCTCGACCTCCTGGGTTCAAGTGATTCTCCTGCCTCAGCCTCCCGAGTAACTGGGACTACAGGCGCATCACCACGCCCAGCTAATTTTTGTATTTTTAGTAGAGACGAGGTTTCACCATGCTGGCCAGGATGGTCTCGATCTCTTGACCTCGTGACTCGGACGCCTCGGCCTCCCAAAGTGCTGGGATTACAGGCATGAGCCACTGCACTCAGCCATGATGTTATTTATTTATTTATTTTTGAGACGGAGTCTCGCTCTGTCGCCCAGGCTGGAGTGCAGTGGCCAGATCTCAGCTCACTGCAAGCTCCGCCTCCCAGGTTCACGCCATTCTCCTGCCTCAGCCTCCCAAGTAGCTGGGACTACAGGCGCCCGCCACCTCGCCGGGCTAGTTTTTTGTATTTTTAGTAGAGACGGGGTTTCACCGTGTTAGCCAGGATGGTCTCGATCTCCTGACCTCGTGATCCACCCGTCTCGGCCTCCCAAAGTGCTGGGATTACAGGCTTGACCCACCGTGCCCGGCCTAATGTTATTTCTTAATGTGTTGGTGGATTTCAATTGCAAATAATTTGTTTTCTCCATTGATATCTTTAAGCAAGATTGTTTTGTGTGTGTGTGTACAACCTACTGGATTTTGATAGCAACATTATACTCAATACATAAATATAATTTAGGTGATTTTTTTTTCCTATGCTCTGGTAAAGTTTAAGGAACACTGTAAGTATCTAGTCTTTAAGACTAATAGCTATTAAACTCAACTGGTCCTGGAGTTTTTTGGAGGGAGGGAGGCAGCTCTGTGGCAATTTTCTTGAGTTTGTCTATGGGGAAAAAAAAGTCTGTTTGGACTTTATATACTTCTGTTAAGGTCAGTTTTGGTGAATTATTTTCCTAGAAAATTCACTTTTTAAATATATATATTAAAGGCTTGAATGCAGAAAATTGACAATTGCATCTAGATTTTCTCATGTATTTACAGAGTGTGTGCAAAACAGATGCTTGAGACAGGGTCTCACTTTGTTGGCCAGGCTGGAGTGCAGTGACACAATCATGGCTCACTGCAGCAATCCTCCCACCTCAGCCTCCCGAGCAGCTGGAACCACAGACATGCAATGTCACACCCAGCTGATTTTTTAATTTTTTTGTACAGGTGGAGTCTCCCTATGTTGCCCAGGCTAGTCTCAAACTCCCAGGCTCAAATGATCTTCCTGCCTCGGCCTCCCAAAGCGCTAGGATTACAGGTGTGCGTCACTAAACCCAACCTATTTTTTCTTTTGATGACTATTACCTTATTTATCACAAGCATTTGTGCTTTCTACATTAATTAGGCCTTCTAGTAGTTTAAAAATTTTGCCATCCTTCTTCAAATTTATCATTTTTATTTTCTAATTATACAACTTATTTAACTTCCAGTATTAGTGCTGTTAAAAAGTCTGACACCATCTTAATTTTCCTATCTTATGTAAGCCATTTGTCTTTTTGCATGGAGGCTGAGAAGACTTTTTTTTTTTTTTTTTTTTGGGCGGGGGTTACAGTCTTGCCTTGCTCTGTTGTCCACGCTGGAGTGCAGTGGTGCAGTCTTGGCTCACTGCAACCTTGGCCTCTTGGGTTAAAGCGATTCTCATGCCTCAGCCTCCCAGGTAGCTAGGATTACAAGTGTGCCCCACCAAGCCCAGCTAAGTTTTGTATTTTTAGCAGAGATGGGGTTTCACCATGTTAGCCAGGCTGGTCTCGAACTCCCAGCCTCAAGTGATCCGCCCACCTCGGCCTCCCAAAGTGCTGGGATTACAGGCATAAGCCACCACCCCTGGCCCGAGAGGACTTCTTTTATCTTTAAAATCTAATCGTTTCACTAGGATCTGACACTTCTGAGTCAATTTTCCCAAGCACAGAGTGTCCTTACAGTATTTATATTCAGGGTGGTTTGTTTTGTGGGGGGAAACAATTTTATTACCAATTTAAACATTAATTCTGTTCCATTGTTTTTTCTTCAATAAATTTAATGTAGTTGATAAAACCTAAATATAAGACCTGAAACTGTAACACTCCTAGAAGAAAACTTAGGGAAAAAGCGTCACGACATTGAATTTGGCAATGATTTCTTGGATATGACACCAAAAGCAGACAATGAAACAAAAAGCAGGCAAATGAGACCATATTAAACTTAACTTCTGCATAGTAAACAGTAAGAGTGAAAAGGTAACCTACAGAATGGGAGAAAATATTTGCAAACCATGTATCTAATAAGAGGTTAACATCCAGAGTATATAAAGAACTCCTACACTCAACAAAAAATGAAATAACCCAATTAAGAAAGGGGCTAATGACATGAATAGAGACTTCTCTAAAGAAGACACGCAAATGGCCAACAAGCAAACAGAGAGATGCTCCACATCACTAATCATCACGGAAATGCAAATCAAAACCAAAATGAAGCATCACCTCACCTCAGTTAGAATGGTTATCAAAAAGATGAAAGATAGTAAATGTGGAAACTATAAAAAACAAAAACAAACAAACAAACAAAATAATGAGTTGGTGAGGATGGGGAGGAACTGGAACTCTCGTGCCCTGATGGTGGGAATGAAAATGGTGCAGCTGCTATGGAAAACAGTACGAGTGTTCCACAAAAAATTAAAAATAGAACTACCATACGATCCAGCAGTCCCACTTCTAGGTATATATCCAACGGGATTGAAATCAGGATCCTGAAGAGATATCTGCACTCCCATGTTCACTGCAGCATTATCTGCAATAGCCAAGAAATGGAAGCAGCCTAAATGTCCATCAAAGGTAAAGAAAGAAAATGTAGTATTATCCCTATGATGAAATATTATTCAGCTTTAAAAGGGAAGGAAATTCTGACACATGCCACAACATGGAGGAAGCCTGAGGACATTATGCTAAGTGAAATAGGCCAGTTACAAAAAACCAAATACTGTATGGCTTCCCTTATGTGAGGTATCTAAAGAAAAACTCTTACAAAGTAGAATGGTGGTTGCCAAGGGTTGGGGAGGGACAGAGGCGGAGGGAGGGAGTTGTTTGATGGGTATTGAGTGTGGTTTGACAAGATGAAAAAGTTCTGGAGATCTTTTGACCAACAATGTGCACTGAGTTAACACTCCTGTTCTGGACGCTTAAAAATGGTTAAGATGGGCCAGGCGCGGTGGCTCATGCCTGTAATTCCAGCACTTTGGGAAGCCGATCACGAGGTCAGGAGATCTAGACCATTCTGGCTAACACAGTGAAACCTCATCTCTACTAAAAATACAAAAAATTAGTCAGACTTGGAGGCACAGACCTGTAGTCCCAGCTACTTGGGAGGCTGAGGCAGGAGAACTGCTTGAACCTGGGAGGTGGAGGCTATAGTGAGCCAAGATTGCGCCACTGCACTCTAGCCTGGGCGAAAGAGTGTCTCTGTCTCAAAACAAAAACAAAACAAAAAAAATGGTTAAGATGGTAAAGTTTATGTCACGTTGTTTTTACCACCAGCACCACAAAACCTCAATATAGTCAAATTTTCAACTACAGTTTAATTTCCTTTGCCTCTTTTCCGTATCTATTACTATCTTATTTCGTTTATTTCTTTTCAATGGAGTATCTTCCCCCTGTGCATGTTCTGTTTAGGTTTGTGATAACCTTTCCTTTTTCCTTTGTCTAGGGTCAGCTGTGGTCTTCCATTCTCTCCATCACCACTGCTCCTTCCCTCCCAGTCTGCAGTTTCTAAGCCCTCCAGA
This sequence comes from Macaca nemestrina, assembly GCF_043159975.1. Classification (NCBI taxonomy): domain Eukaryota; kingdom Metazoa; phylum Chordata; class Mammalia; order Primates; family Cercopithecidae; genus Macaca; species Macaca nemestrina. The sequence continues at coordinate 26,031,259 of NC_092139.1, forward strand.
GCTGGAGATCCAGGCGATATGACCCTTGGTAAACCGTATGAGCAAACAGGTTCTGTGGTGGCCTCATCAGAGGGGTGGGCTAGAGGCTCCATGAGATTTAAAGGTACAAATTCGGTGACAATGATACTAGCTCAGGGGCCTTCTGGGATCAATAATTGGTTGTCTTTGAGTTAAAATTCTCACCAAGCAATCTCTGTAAAAGGGAGGGGTTATCTGTCCACTTAAGACAGAGCTGGGAAGGTACAGGGAATGTGAGGTTATGGCAAAACTGAATAGGACACAGGATAAACCTCCTCCAGTCTCTTTCTTTCTTCCGAAAAGTCTAAAAAAGTTAAGGTGCCAAAAACGCAGAGGGACAGAAATAAAACATTTGTAGGCCTTGTATGGTGGAAAAGTTTCCAGCAGAGAAAGTATGAACAATGCTGGCCACTGGCTCTGGCACCAAGCAGGTCCCTGGCTTGCAGAGTGACCTCACATGTTGGTAACTTTCTGGGCCTTTTCTCCTTATCTGTAAGGGGAAAAAATAGGAGGAGGGAAATATTTCTGGTTCCTGAGGCAACTGCTTTTATTGCACAAACATTACCTTTTATGAAAAATGTATCTTTTTAGAGACAAGGTCTTCCTATGTTGCCCAGGCTGGAGTGCAGTGGCTATTCACAGATGCGATCACAGCACACGATAGCCTCCAACTCCTGAGCTCAAGCGATCCTCCTGCCTTAGCCTCCCACATAGGTGGGCCTTAACAGGCATGTGCCACTGTGCCTGGCAATAAACATTACCTTTTCATATGCATGAAAGACCTCCCCTCACTGGGCATTCATGCAATTTCTGAATACATCCAGAAGAATAAAGTATCTACACAGACAAGATAAATTTTAAATAATTTTTTTAAAACAAAAAAGACTAAAACGTGGTAAGAAATCAGTCTTGTGCATTTTGTACATTTGTGTCCTCCACTCTGTCTTCATTTACTGCTACAGGAAGCTGACTGCACAGCCGGTCACAGTTGAACAAAGACATCAGAAGGCCAGTTAGTCTCTTCACCACAGAAGCCCCCAAGTGAACCTAATTCTGAAGGACAGGTCTCAGTGTCCCTTAACTTTGTTCTCCCCAGGAGAAATCCATTTTGCTGCCAAATGTGACCAGCAGACTTGGGTGGATACATCTAGCACAATCACGGTCTTGTCATGCTGCCAACATGGCCCAAGGCATGGTGTGCAGGGCAGCCTCTCTGAAGGGCCTCTGCTACGCCTGCTCGCCAGCACCACCTCCGCCAGCAGCAGAACCCTTGCTGGATGCCTGGGCATCTGAGGAGCGGGAGGCCTGCTTCGGCAGGCGGATGGGGACATAGATGTTGGAAGCACGGTGCTCCTTGAGGTACTCTCCTCCCTTTTCTTCATATTCTTTCCTGGTGATCCAAACTTCATTATCATCTAGGTGGTCCAAGGCCCAGTCACGAGCACCGTACCAGGCGTCCAGCACAGGGTTTGATGCAAGTTGAACCTGAAACACAAAGAAGATTCACCAGGACACCTCCACCAGGGCTCCAGGCGTGAATGTCACCTGGCTCAGCTACAGCCCCCGATATTTTATCCCCAGAAATATACACATAGGTGGGCCCAGTGCACTCCAAGACAGTTCGGGGCTAGCTCCACACCCTGTAAACAAAGCTGAGCTGGAATGCCCAGATTCTTCAGAACACATGGCTGTCAGACATTTTACTAACACAAGACCTGACACTCGGGGTCAGAGAGGGGCCAGTGGCTCAGCCTCCTGCTGTGCGATGCTGTCAACCACAAGCTGTCAGGGAGAGGTGAAGCGGAGGCTGGCCTGTGACCTGGGGAAAAGGCCTTCCTGGCCCTGCTCCCCACTCTGAGCAGAGGGAAACAGGGGCTGCTGCAAGGCAGCTCTAGCCAGGGTAGCAAAAGAGCCTCAGGAGAAATGGCAGCAGAGAGGGGTGACCTGGGCGTTCCCTGTGAGGCTGCTGGCACTTAGTTTCCCCTTCTTCTCATCGGAGTTGGGCTGGGGTTCAGCAGCTCTGAGAAGGCCCTCGGCTAGGCTGACCTGATCATTACGGCAACGCTGCAGCTCCCATCGGGCCTCCTGTGTCCTGGAGTCACCCGCCTCACTTCCTACCTCCCTCTCACCTCCCCACTCCACCAATCCCATGAGTTCTAGGTTGGAATGGTGGTTTCAGAACTTTCGGGAGTGAAGGGCAGAGGCCGTAATGGTGGAATCAGCATGCGCAAATGGAGGTGGGAAAGTGCAGGCTCGGGAGTCCAGCTGCTGGGCTTGCCACGTGGGCAAGGGGCCTGTGAACCAGGACCTCGCCACTAGGATAACCAGAGGCCCCACCCCCTGGCTTCAGGGGACTTAAGTGCATGAGTGTAAGGCACGTGGTAGATGCTGCCTGCTACAGAGTATTCAATAAAGCGTAGCTCTCATCATTACTAATAAAAAATGCAGCAAGATATATGATTAATAGACTATATAGCCATAAAAAGGATGCTCTGGAAATGTACCTATTCATATAAAAACAGTGTCACAATAATTCGAAAGTGAAAAAATTACAGGTTACAAAATAAGCTGTCAACAATCTCTTTTTGGTGAAAACCATACATGAGATGAAAACGACCGGAGAGTACACAAACAACATTGCTCGCAGACACTGAAACTACAGTTTTCTTGGTTTTCATTTTGGTTTAAATTGTCTGATATTTTTGTAATATTTAAAAATGTTTTGCTGTTTAAGAAAAAACAGGAACTTAAAGTTGTAAATTTGCACATCTTGGGGTTCTCTTCCTTCTAATGATCACGGAGGGCCTTAGGTGGCCGGTGTGTTTGAGCCACTGCTGAATATATAATCTAAAATTGGAACATCAGGGCTTAGTGACGGTGTGACACACTCATGACATTACAATGTGAAAGGGGGCAGAAACAGGAGTCGGGGGGAGCTGAGGCAAGGTCAGGTGAGACCAAAACAGCAAAAGCAGGGCTGGGAAAAGATCTGGCTGGTAGCAGCATTCCTACAACCAATGCTCACAAAGTGATTCATGGGAGACTTTGGAAATTATCAAGAAACACATCTTGAAAATCCTCTACGATTTTTTTCTCTACTACTTCATCCTAAGTCGCTACTGCCAGCGTGACTCGGCCCCATGCTCACGCCCCTTCCTGTCACCCCTTGGCTTCAGCACTGCTGCTCTCTCCTGCTCCCCCCTCCTCTTCCTCCACCTCCTTCTTAGACTCATGGGTGTCCTACAGCCCTTAAATGCTAGTGTTCTTTAGGAATTCATCCTTAACATCACCTACCCTCCCAAAGAGTGCCCAGAACACATCTATGCTTGTGGCAGGTGGAAGGGTGTAAAACTACCCTCTCGCCTTCCCCCTTCCCCACCGAGCGCTCATCCAGCTAGCTGTGGCCACCTCTCCGTGTGTCCATTGGAAACTCAACCCACCCTGGAAATGGAACACACTATCCTCTCCCTTAAGTCTGTCCTTCCTCCCACAGCTCCTTGTCCAGTGAATCTCTTATTCAGCAAACTAGTTGCTCCACCTAGAACTTAGGAATTACCTTAGGTCTCACTTCCCTCCCCAGATCCAACTTACTAACAAGTTCTGACAATTTGACTGCCTTAGCCTCTTTCACATCAACTCCCTCTCTTCCTCTCCCTCTGCCACTGCTTTCCTATTTCCTGCAGAGCTACCAAGTGACACTGTGCCAAGGGCTTGGGACACATTTCACAAGACAGTGGTTGTCTCTTCCCTAACAGAGGTGGATCTCGTAAGGAACATAGGAAAGGACAGGGAAGGCTTCCTGGAGGAAGTGATTTCCAGGAAACCAGCCACTGAGAGAGCTGGATGAGCTAGAAAGAGTACTCTATGCAAAGGGAGCCAGCATGTGCAAAGGCCCTAAGGCAGGAAAACTCTGGAAAACTAATAGCAGTGAGCTGTGGCTGAAGTGCAGGGTGGAAGGGGGAATGATGAGAGAACCCTGGACAGTTCTTCAAGGTCAGAACACAAGGGACCCTGTAAAGCCTGACGAGTGGAGTGAGGGCTTCCTCCTAGAGGCTGGGAAGCTGCCTCCTAATTGGTCTGCTTCCAACATTTAATACCCTATTTTGCACATCAATGTCAAATAAATCTTACTAAATGTAAATCAGATCACATTCCCTGCTTAGGCTCCTTCATGGTTCATCACTATGGCTAAAGATAACAGCTGTACAGAAAAGAGTTAACAGAACGGCCCTACTGTTACCTTAGAAAGGCTACTTCCAAGGGTGGGGCCTTGGCAGGCATCTGGGAACTTGGATTTTGGGAGGTCCCCACCACCACCTGGTAAGAGTGGCTCAATAAGCCCATTCATACAAATAATGTGGTTTATGCCAAACACGTGTTTCCCTTCTGTGAGCCTGGAATTTGGGTATGCTCCAAGCAGGGGGCGCCTATGTGATCGGTCCCCAAATAAAACCCCAGGCACTGCATCTCCTACCAACTTCCCTGGTTGGTGACACTTAATGCGCTCTTACAAGGCTCTGCTGGGGAAATTATGTCCTGTGTGACTCCACAGGGAAAGGCCTCAGACACTTACACCTGGTTGCTCCCGGGTTTCACCCCAGGCACCTTGTCTCTCTGCTGAGTTGCCGTACTAAGTCATAGCTGTAAGTATGATTACATGCTGAGTCCTGTGAATCCTCCTAGAGAAACATCCTGCCTGGAATGGTCTCAGGGACCCTCAAAACAACAGCTCATGTCTGAGAGTTTATTACATGCAGGCCCACTGTTGGGCGCTTGATGTGCACCAGTACACCGATTACCCCTTCCTACCCCTGAGAAAGCCAAAGCTTAGCACAATTCAGTAATGGTGACAATGGAGTCAGGACCAAAGCCCCGAGACGCCACCCTGAATGTACACTACATCATGCAGCAGAGCAGACCATGGCCAAGCTTCTTAGCAGGATGCACAGGCTCTGCACAGTGTGGGCTTTGCTGACCTCTCTACCTCACCCACCTCCTCTCCTCTTTGTCAGACACGTGCTCCAGCAACACTCAGCCACTTCTCACTCCCTCAACAAGCTTCTGGCCTGTGTGCCCTTGCTCATGCTAATCCTTCTGTCTGGGATGCTCTCTCCAATGTGTCCCATGCCCCACACTGTCTACATGGCAAACACCTATTCATCCTGAGAAGATCCAGATCCATGGAGCCTTTTCTGAACGCCAATGGAGACTGCCAGGTGCCCATGCCTGTATATCCCTTACACTCTGATTTACCTGGCTGCTGCCTGCTCAGATAGTGAGGTCCTTGCAGCCAGGTGCTGTGTTCAGGACATCTCAGCATCCCCACAGTGCCTGGTCCATGATGGGAGCTCACACCATGTTTCTTGGTAATCAGGGATTTGGTAGGTAAATTGTGGGGCATTCACACCAGTCATAAAGATAGTATTTTAACAGAACAATGACATGGGAAAATGTTCATGACAAGTTCAGTTCAGCTTACAAAGCAGTACACACTCACATGTGTAGAAAATGTATGGCAGACAAGCCCTGCCTGCAGGGCTGGGACTGGGTAGGGAGAATGACTTACTTTTCAGGTACACTTTTTCACACTATTAGAATTCTATGCATGTCTTCATCTTCCAATTTAAAGAAACCACAAAATAGTATATAAAACACGATTCCCATTTTGCTTTAAAAATTAAACATGGACTTAAGATCAGAAGAAAAGCCACAAAAATGTTAACAGTGGATATTTCTGCATGATTATTACTTTTGCAATCAGAAAACAGGTAATGCTATTTTCAGAATAACTGACTACTCAAACAATCAGTACCTGAAAAGAAGACTGGAAGGGTCTCATCTCCAACAGTTCCTTCTCCATTCTGGCTTTCATCCCAGGATACATCGTGTTCCCGCCAGTGAGGAAAACGTTCTGAACCAGCGTTTCCTGAACGTCCTTTGGGTACCTAGGAAAGAAACAACTAACTCCTAATATAGTCCCTTAACTCAAATATCAGAACAAAATGTGGATGCAGAAATGTAAGCTCTCAGTACAAAACAGAAAAACATCTACACAAAAAGCTAAAAAAAAAAAAAAAAAAAACCAAAACTTTCAATTTTCATTTGTGTCTCTACAGAATGCCAGCCCAATGTGTCCACATAGCCAGACAAAACCATAATGTGAATGGCCAACTTATCTCCTTAACATGATTAGAATTTTTATACTTTTATAATACATTTAAAAAAAAATAAACTTGAGAATAAATTTACATACGTTTTGATAAAGTCTAACAAATTTATACACTCCAGTAACGATCACTACAATCAAGGGACAAACATTTCCATTATCCCCAAAAGCCATGCCTCCCTTTTGAGGGCCCATCTATCGACCTGTGCTTTCTTTTTATCTTTTTTAATAACAGCTTTATCTAAGACATATTTGATCACTTTCCAACCGCTGTTAAGACAAGGCTCAAAGGCACTCAAAGTAGCAGCAGCAGCTTTTTCTTCCTTGCTAGGTACACGTTTCCCTGTCGTTATAACCAACAGCAGCCAGAGTCCTACAAAATTCGATTCCCTACTTGACCAACTTGAATGATCAAACTCACACTTCAGGTAAATGCCCGCGTAAATGGGTAAAACACCTGGATTCTTATGGAAATATAAACTCTTAAGTTTACATTTAAGAGGAATGGAAAGGAGGGGAAAAAATTTTATTAGCTCTGCAATATTTTAGGGTGATTTAAGATCACTAATCTTTAATAATGTGAAGGTTTACATGGAAACCAGTGTACATGTTATTGGGTTGTTCAAACTTAAAAGACACTCTTAAAGCTACTCGAGTCAACCCAGCATTTATAGGTTCAGAAAACAACTAACTACAGAGCTCCAGTTAGGTGCCAGTTAGGTGCCAGGCCTGGTGATAAGAGATTAAGGGAATACTGTCTGAGCACAGCAAGTCAATGAAGAGAAGAGAGTGAGACGCATTTTCAAGTGCCTGACCATCACATCTACCATTCAATGCAAAATCCAAGGAAATGTTTCAGGAAAATAGAAGGAAAAGCAGATTCGCTGTCTCACCTGTCCAGAATGTACTGAAGAGTCTCTGCAATCCCAGCCTGCTCTTCTCCTATGAGAGATGGCTGGAAAATAATCTCTGGAGCTCGAATTCTTTCTGTCCCAACAAACAGCTGATGATATGCTGCCAAGTTAAACACGGGCTTTAAAAACCCAAGGTTTAAAAGATATTTTTAGGCCAAATGACAAACATTCCAGTGGCTAGTTTCCTCAAACTGCATTTCTTATCCCAACAGTTTCTGTCCCTTGTTAATGCCAGTATAGCCTCTCCCAACTCTCTTGACCTGCTAATTCAATTTCCTACCTTCTTCCAACCTGTATATTATAAACATGTACATGTTTCCATCATGAAATGGTCCCCGGGTTGCAGGGAGAGGCTTTGTGGAGAGCAGCAGTAAAAGGCCCAGCCTAAAGGACAAGTCTCCTGCTCAGTGCCTTGCTTAGTGCCCCATCCCTGCATGGCAAGGAAGCTCTCTCCCAGGGGGGTCTCAGCCTCAGGACAGTTTATCTGGTTGGTATTGTAATGACAGAAACATAGACTCCAAAGAGGATTATGTGTACTGGCACTGGCTTAAATGTAAATGAAACCATTAGGAGCCAGTCTTCAGATCTCAAGTTCCCAATCACTTTCCCAAATGTTTCTGCTGGGTGGACTGTTGCTCACAGATTCACAGATCTTGGTGCTGGAACCAATCCATCAATCACTGGGGAAAAAAAATCCCTGATTTCAGATGTTTTAAGTATTGGTACCCAATTTTCTAATATAACAGTTTTGTTTTAAGTCCTAAAGAAACAGACTAGCCCAGCCATTTAAGTCAACACCTTCAAAGAATAAGCATGTTCTGGGCTGTAGGAGTCAAACCTGGACAGTGGTGACCGGCTTCTCCACTCCAGGTGTTTCCTCTGAAAACAAGGGATCAAAATCATTCATGCTTTCCACATCCTCCAAAGACGGCTCCAGCTGCTCCAGGTCAGGTGTCTAAGAGGAGAAGCAGCAAAATGAAATGGAACCTGTACCTTCAGCAGGCCTCAGTTCTATCACTTTAGTGCCACAAAAAAGAACTGGGATCTTGCTCAATGTTCTAAAACCTTACATAAAAACTATGAAAATGTTTCTAAGCTATTTTTAAAAAAGCACACATGAACACGAAGACTAAAAAGCCAGGAACAGGCTTTGCTTTGATCTCCTACCTTTCCTACTTTATACAAGCCTTACCAACCCCCGCCTTCTCTAAAGCCTTCTGATGGTGCCAGCTCATGGCTGGGCCCCGTGGAAGACTTGCTGCTTGCATGAGTCACACCACCACACACGCAACTCTGAGGGAAGGGTGTGACAGCTGCTATCCTACAAGGCAGCTAGACTACCAGCAAAGTTAAAGCAATCTCTTAATAATTAATAAATACATCTGCTGGCCAGGGAGCGGTGGCTCATGCCTGTAATCCCAGCACTTTGGGAGGCAAAGGCAAGCGGGCTGCTTGAGCCCAGGAGTTCGAGACCAGCAGGGACAACACAGTGAAACCCCATCTCTACAAAAAGTACAAACATTAGCTGGGTGTGGTGGTAAGCACCTGTAGTCCCAGCTACTTGGGAAGCTGAGGTGGGAGGATCACTTGAGCCTGGCAGGTTGAGGCTACAGTGAGCCATGATCACGCCACTGTAATCCAGCCTGCGTGAAAGAGCAAGACTCTGCCTCAGAGATATAAATAAATTATTAAATAAATGTATGTGCCAACACTAATGAGCTTAACAATCGGTCCCTTAACAGCAGGTCCTGCTGGGCTGGGAATGGGACTAGAGGCCCCAAGGTAGCGGAGTGCTTCCTATCCGTGGAGTCCTGCAGAACAAGCTCTCCTCCATGACCACAATGAACCTGGGCAGGGTCTAGACATGCCGGCACCATTTCCAAAAGAGAAGTTAGGGCGCTTTTAATTCTAATCTGTACAAAGTAAGCTGGGGATGGTGGTGGTTCTGAAAGACATCTTTAGCCATCTGTCACTGGACATCTGTCATTGGAGAGAAGTTCCGGGTGGAAATATTTAGTTGCATCCCAGGAAAGAATGCTGCAACAATGAGAGCTGCTGCAGAATGGACTGTCTTATGAGGCAGCGTCTCGGGAGGGTTCAAGCGGAGCGTACCCAATAGCCAAGTATGCTTGAGAGGAGACTGCGCCAGTGAGTATGCATTCTGAGTCTCGCCTTACTCTCGGAATTTATGAAGTATGTAAATTACCAACATAATTCAGAGGACTTAAATATACTTCTCTCGAACCTACTCATATATACTGCAAATGTAAACTGGCATTAAAATAAGGCAATACCCCTCAATACCCCACACACATTCACACACCAAAAGTCATGTGGCAAATATGGCATGCAAAATGGGTGACAATGTACTCTAAATTCTGTTCAGTATAGATGACTCTACAATATTTGAGGGGGATTTTCCAGGCTTGAGGATCAACCCTGGAAAGGAAAGCGAATGTTTCTTCATGTGAGACTTGTGTACAGGATGAGGGGGCTGGTTTATAGGGGTAATTTGAGGAGGAAAGAAGATGGGTTGGGTGATACGAATCTAAAGAACCCTGCTCTCAGGGAAGGAAGGAAAAGCTGTCCCTGCCAATACTGAATCAGACACAGAGGGGAGGGACACCTGCTATCTGCACAATCCTCACTGCAGATATTGCTGTATTTGATGGGTGAGGAAACTGTCGCTCAGAGAGGTGAAGTAACTTGCCCAAGGTCACATAGCACTAGCAGGCAGTGGACACGTGGGAAGAGACAGAACTACTCGGTTCCGAAGTCTCTGTTCTGCCTTAAGCTGGAGTTCTACAAATCATGAGGCCGAGGATAAGACAAGTGGGGCTTTAGGAATATGGAAACGATCTAGCCTAAGGTCAGAGTAGGTAATACAAGAGATCAATGAAAGATTTTACACGCAGCAGCAAGACCAGCTGCGGCAATGACAGGCTCCTCTGTCCAAGCAGGGACAGCAGAGAGGGAGTAAAGGAACATTCCCCTTGCCATCTGCAGTTTGTGATCTGGAAGACTCTCAGCTCCCCTCACAAGAAAGGAGCCCTCCCACAGGAGTGTCTGTGCCTATTCTGGCTTGGCACCAAACCCAGTTCTTCAGGAATGACCCCAAAGGGTTCCAGGAGAGGAGTGGAAATTGATCATCAAAGTTGTTTTTCATTTGGTGGTTTGTCATCTGGGGGAAGCAGGAACCAAGAGGCAGTGTGACATAACAGAAGGCCGCCAGGCTCTGCAGTCACTGATCCAGCTTGGAAGGCAACCAAAGGTATATGAAAGGTCCACAGAGGCAGAGCTGGAAAAGCACACTCTGAGCCGCTTCTCCATCTATGTATAAGTGGGACATGAACTTGGGGCAGCGTTGGGTGAGAAATGAACAACTCTTCCCTCTTCCCTTTTAAACACACACTTAATTTGGTCCCTTAAATAATTCTGTCGTATTACTGGGTTGAAGACAAAAATATCATCTGTGTATTTAAGATAACTACAGACAAAACATGTAACCTGTGATTCCCCAAGTAACAGGTGAAAGCAAGCACTGGGGTCCACTGGAGTCGCTCCCCTCTACACCCCACATTTTTACCCTATTTTTCATCTTCATCCTAACCTCCACCCTGGCCTCCCTCAATCCATGTGATGACCTTTCCTGTGGATTCACACACCCTTCTCTATCCAGCCTGGAATCCAATCACTTTTGCCACCATCCCTCCATGAACTCTATCTGCTTCTGTTACATCCAAGCAATAAGCCTGCAGTCTAAAGGATGCCTCCCAGTACTCTTTCCACTTGGGCTCTGGAGCAAATTATATTTTTAAAAGAAGGTCACAACAGTAACCTCTATCCCACACGCTTTTTTGTAATGTGACCCTGACACTCCTCATAAAGAGGTGGAGGGGCTTTGTTTCCTCCCCTTGAGTCTCAGTGGGGGACTGTGAGGACTACAACCAACAAAGTATGGTGCAAATGATGTCATGTGACTTCTGAGGTAAGGTCCTAAAAGGTCATGCAGCTTTCTTATGCTTTCATCTCTTGAAACATTCACTCTCTGGCTGCTCTCTTGGGAAGCTCCCTCTTGGAAACCAGTGGCCATGCTGGGAGGAGCCCAAGGCACATGAAGAAGCCATGTGTAGGTGCCTGGGTCAAGAGTCCCCCATGAACCGAGCCCTTAAGTCCTCCCAGCCCAGATACCAGACAAGTGAAAAACCTTCCAGCTGATTCCAGTCCCCAACTATTTAATTCTTCCCAGCAGTGGCTCCCGGCACCTTGAAGCAGAGATCCCTGCTGTATCCTCTCTAAATTCCTCACCCACCAAACCCATGAACACAATAAAATTGTTGTCGTTTTATGCTGCCAAGTTTGGAGTGGTTTTTGTAGCAATAGAAAAGTTAAATACGCTCCAGCAGGGCAAGAGTGCAGAAAGTCCCACGTGCTATTTAGGCAATCCTGTGGTTATTCTCAGCTTCCTTCTGCCTGCCCTTTCCCAAAACCCTTCTCCACAGTCTCCTTTCTAATCTCAACCCTGGGAATCTTAAAAGATCACCTTAGTTGCTTCAAAAAATGAACTTCCCTCTTTATTCTTCATTCTACTTCCTTATCTATTTTCATGTCCTTGAGAGCTTGTTTGGAGGTTCTAGGGGGGGAGCACAGCTACTTGTATACCCTTGATGGAAGACCAGTCCTCCTCTATTGGGGATGGTCGTCTTCTTCGACCAAGCATGCAGCTTTGGGAGGGACACACACGAAGTGGTGAGGACAGGAGACACCCGCCTAGCCAGCCAGATCAGCCAGATCAACCCTGGCAATCAATGGGGTGACAGATATCGCAGCCAGATCACTCTCATGTCCTATTTTCTTATCCTTCCAAGCCTTCCTTATTTCAAAAAATAATTATCATCCTAGCTAAGATGACCATTCAAGCTCTTAACTCTCCCATCAATCCTTTTGGCTTCCTTTATCTCTGACTGCTCTTGCTCAATCTTCGTCCTGGCTTTTCTTCTGTCACCTAACTCTCAAGCGGTGGCATTCTCCAGGAATTTTTCTTTTCTCCCTTCCCATTTGATTCTGTCCTCCCCTAGCTCCACCTGATGTCCCACAGAGTCCTGAAAAACTCCACCTGATGTCCTACAGTGATTTTAAAGATAAGGAGCTCAGGGCCAGGTGCGGTGACTCATGCCTGTAACCCCTGCACTCTGAAAGGCAAGGTGGGAGGCCTGCTTGAGACCAGGAGTTCAAGAACAGCCTGGGCAACACAGCAAGACCCATCTCTACAAAAAATTAAAAAGCAAAAAGTTAGCTGGGCGTGATGGTGCACACCTATAGTCCTAGCTACTAGGGAGGCTGAGGTGGGAGGATCAATTGAGCCCAGGAGTTTGAAGTTACAGTGAGCCATCATCACACCATGTACTCCAGCCTGCGCAACAGAGTAAGATCCAATCTCTTAAAAAAAAGGTGCTCAAAACTAAGCCAATTATCTTCCCAAACTTGGTCAAAGGCACTACCATCTACCCACCGCCTTTCAATACAGCCTAAGGGTTACAAGAGTGGAATCTGGAATTGAACTGCTCGTGTCTGAATTTGACCAGTACTACTTCTAGCTATGTGACCTCACTCCAATCTTTCCTTGTCTGTAAAAGAGGGATAATGATAGTACCTAGCCGTTGAGTTGTGAACATGAACCAGGAGGACACCTGTGTAGGTGCTCAGCAAGGGGTCGGCACATGCCACATGCTCTATTCCTAATCAACACTGCTACTCTCGTCACCTTGGCTTGTAAATGGCAGTGAGATCTTGGGATCCTACATCTGATCCTACATCTGTTCTGTTTTCCCCCCTGTAGCCTCACCCCTCCCTTCAACCATCATCCTAACTGCCACCAGTTAGTTTCCCAAAACAAAATCTCATTGTCTCATTCACTTGCTCAACATCCCTGGAAAGCTACGAATGTCTGAAGGATAATATGCAGGCTCGTAAGCCTAATGGGTAAAGACCTTAATCTCCACTTCATCACCCACCACAGCCTTTCTTGTTCACACTCTATATACCTGCATGTGTGGTTCTTTCCACCTAAAATGTCCTTCCCTCCTGCTCTGCTACCTACTGAAATCAAATAATCTTCCTTTTTTTTTTAGAGAGGGTCTCGTTCTGTTGCCCAGGCTGGAATGCAGTGGCACAACCATGGCTCACTGCAGCTTCGAACTCCCAAGCTCAAGTGATCCTCCGACCTCAGCCTCTCAAGTAGCTGAGACTACAGATGCATGCCCAGCTAATTTAAAATTTATTTATTTATTTATTTTGAGATGAAGTCTCGCTCTGTTGCCCAGGCTGGAGTGCAGTGGTGCGATCTCCACTCACTGCAAGCTCCGTCTCCCAGGTTCACGCCATTCTCCTGCCTCAGCCTCTCAAGTAGCTGGGACTACAGGCGCCTGCCACCACGTCCAGCTAATTTTTGTACTTTTAGTAGAGACGAGTTTCACCACATTGGCCAGGCTGGTCTCAAACTCCTGACCTCAGGTGATCCACCCGCCTCTGCCTCCCAAAGTGCTGGGATTACAGGCGTGAGCCACCACGCCCGGCCAAAAAAAATTTTTTTTAGAGACAGGATCTATGTGGTTCAGGGATTGGTCGCAAATTCCTGGGTGCAAGCGATCCTCCCTCCTCAGTCTCTCAGTGTTGGGATTAAATGTGTGAGCCACTGTGCCCAGCCCAAATAATCTTTCAAGGACCAGCTGAAACATCCAATCCTTTCTCAAAAAACCAAATGTGTATTCCCACACACATTTACCAGCATACCTGCTATGCTTCATTACAGTCAGCTAAGCATGGTGCTATAGCCCTCGTTTTTTGTTTTTGAAGTACCCAGGAAGGCAGGTATTGCATCTTAATCACCTCTGCATTCCTGGTATACTGCGCCTGGCACTGAGTGGTGGGCCGCTGGGATACACCCTCAAATTCCCCTGGAATAGAGATGATTGTAAAGCTTTGGGTTTCAAGAGGTTTCTTCAGCTGCCCAAAAAAAAAAAAAAAAAAAAAATCAACATTCACCTTCACCTAGCTTCATTCCAAAGCATACCATCTTAAGATAACTTCTTAGCTTCACAAAAATTATAAAAAGGATATTTACTTATCCCAATTCATATGATTCACAGAGAGGAACAAAGCTGGTAATTTCAACACAGAGAACAGGCATCCAACAGAGAACAGTTTTCTCTGCCACGGTTGGCTTCTCTCCTGCTAGAGTTTGCCAGGGTCTCCACATGTCTTACGTGGTGTTCAGAAACACTAATATGACTGTTCTTTTGGAACTGCATGGAATGACAGTTTGCCAAGGCATACCACAGACGATGCAGCATGGTTCCCTAAAACAGCCTTGAGCGGCGTAAGAAGCAGCAGAGGCCAACCTTGATCTTGGCTAGTAAAGCGGGAGAACTTTCTATATCTGGCCCATTGTGTTTTCCAACAAATGATAATGCTCAAAAACTGTGTTCTCCCCCCTCCTACCCTCTTATGTTGTGCTTGTAGCTATGAAAATCAAGCATCTTCTGGTTTAAATACTTCATTACAATTCATGCTAACAAAGCCTGCTCCTCCACAACATCCTCACAGAAATAACTGCAGAATAACAAGGGCCAGAATAGATTGGTCTATAAGAAAACAGATTTTTGAGATCACTATTAGTTAAATTCCAGCTGTATTAATTCAGTTCAGCCATTACTGCTTAAGTGGAATTTCAATATGAATTTTGGTTCACATATATCAATTCAATTCATTCTAAATGAATTATATTATTGGAAAATAATACAAATACTTTTTGAAAGGTAGAACTGGCTAGCCAGTGTCATGGTAACTTTATCCCACAAATGTGACTGTAATTGACTCTGATCATTAAGAATTACCCTAAAATGCTGAATGCTGATTAACCATTAAAGGTTTAGTGACCGATCATCGCTTTTTTTTTCTCTGAGACAGAATCTTGCTCTGTTGCCCAGGCCGGAGTACAATGGTGCAATCTTGGCTCACTATAACCTCCGCCTCCTGGGTTCAAGCGATTCTCCTGCCTCAGCTTCCGGAGTAGCTGGGATTACAGGCGCCTGCCACCACGCCCAGCTAATTTTTCTATTTTCAGTAGAGATGGGATTTCACCATGTTGGCCAGGCTGGTCTCAAATTCCTGACCTCAGGTGATCCGCCCGCCTCGGCCTCCCAAACTGCTGGGATTACAGGCGTGAGCCACTGCCCCCAGCCCAACTGATCATCAAATTTGTTGCACATAGAAAAATCTTTTGCAGTCCAACATTTCAAAATCCCCTAAACCCAAGGAGATTTAAATGTGTGTGCCAGAGCATAAAATGAAGTAGGTACCTACTGAGTATCTGCTGAAAGAATGGGGGAATGGGTGGTGAATCACAGCATGTAACAAATGCAAACAAATGAACAAAGAAAAGGAAAAACTAGATTCTCAACTGCTGAAGAATCACATCTTCACAGCTGTTTGGTTTTTTTTCCCCTTTTGAAATCTGAAATCCTTCATCTGCATGTAGCTGAGTGGCACTGCTCTGGTATAAAGAAGAATATGTCCTGCTAACATGTCGAGCATGATAAAAACTAAATATGGATGAATATATAACAAAGACAACATGCTTCCAGATTTCAGTAAACAACAACTCAAACCTCAAACAAAGACCTGAAAACCGAGAGAAGCAAAATGGAAAAGGCACACTGATTCAGCTGAGGCTGATCTGGGATGCTGCGTTGGAAGAAGATGGCAAAGGCCCCTTCTACACAAGATCTTAGTGATCCAGTAAGGTGCTCTATAAAGCATACACTCATGTACTGTCCTCACATAATCGACAGCCTGTCGAGATGCAAAGAATGCAACAGTGAGAGCAGAAACTATGAGCGAGCCTCCAGCTGGGAGCCAGTCACTGCAAAAGTAAGCTTCCTGTTGAGCCAAAGGCAACTCTGACATCACTGAGAAGCACCATGCTACACCCAAGCATCAAATGGCACTGACTTGCATTTTTCCAAAGTATCTTTTTTTCTAGAAGGATAGGTAATCAACAGCTTAATGAAAGTTGATTTAAAAAGAAAAACAAAAAAAACAAGAGGCTAGTCTGGTTTATCCTGCCTAAAACATGTCTCAAGGCAATAAGTTACTTTGTTTTGGAATTCTAGGGATGACAGACCCAGGAATAGTATGTACAATTACTAACTCTTTGTTCCAGTTCTAAAGGCAGGGGACTCCACCTGTGACTTCTGGACTGAATACTGACCTGCAGGCTGCCCCTTTGCCATACAGGAACTAAGATGCTGGGGTCTAAGCTCTTTTGGCTACTTTGACACTTATTAACAACCAAGCACGGTGGCTCAAGCCTGTGATCCTAGTGCTTTGGGAGGCTGAGGAGGGAGGTTCACTTGAGGCCAGGAGTTCGAGACCAGCCTGGACAACTTGATGAGACCCCATCTCTACAAAAAAATCGTAAAAATGACTTGGGCATGGTGGTGCTCACCTGTAGTCCTAGCTTCTTAGGAGGCTGAGGTGGGAGGATCCACTTAAGCCCAGGAGTCTGAGGTTACATTGAGCTATGATCATGTAACTGCATTCCAACTGGGCAACAAAGTAAGGATCTGTCTCAAACAAACAGAAACACACTTTGTTTTTTGTTTGTTTTTGAGATGTAGTTTTGCTCTTGTTGCCCAGGCTGGAGTGCAATGGAGCAATCTCAGCTGACTGCAACCTCCACCTCCCAGGTTCAAGTGATTCTCCTGCCTCAGCCTCCCAAGTAGCTGAGATTACAGGCATGTGCCACCACACTCGGCTAATTTTGTATTTTTAGTAGAGACAGGGTTTTGCTGTGTGGGCCAGGCTGGTCTCAAACTCCTGACCTCAGGTGATCTGGCCTTCCAAAGTGCTGGGATTACAAGCGTGAGCCAGCATGCCCGGCCTCAAAAACACTTATTAACAGTGCACGGGTGAGGAAAACAGAAGAGGAAGAAGAAAAAGAGAAAATCAAAGAGCTTATTCAGAGGGTCTTTAGCAACCAATAAAAGGCTGATCTTAAGGCAACCTATACCCGTATTATTGAGCATAACTAGCAACTGCTGTAAAAAATTCATAAATCATGGATGAAGCATGATCCCTGTCCTTAGAGAATATCAAGATGGAAAGGAGGTAAATGAATAATCAACCACAATATATTTAATAAAATACTAGAATAAAATTAAAGGAAGTATATGACTGCCAATGACTATCAGTAGAGCTGGTTTAGGTTCAAGACAGCACCACAGGTTTGCTGTGTGAATGTTCTTCCTATGTTAAATGCACTTTCCGTGCTCAGGTGTCCAGGGATCTACAGGGTGAAATCCCTTCTAACAGAATTTCAGTTGGTACAAGGTCAGTGCTATCTCTGCCACCACCCACGTCCCTTCAGCTCTCTTTTCCTCCCGACTCTGGGCAAAACCCCTTTGATGTCAGCCCTCTGAGGATACTCCTCCTCTCAATAAGGGCTGCTCCTTCCAAGGCCCTCAGTTACCTCTGGCTTGCTGTCTACCACATCCACCTCGAGGTTGACTTCCGCTTGGAGGATTTTCTGCTTAGCCTGCTCCACTGCTGAACTGAGCTTCTGGATGTAGGACTGCAGCTCTTCTGGGGAGTCCATATTCAGCTCTATCAGAGCTTTGTGAAACTGATCCATCTGGCCATCCTCTAGAAGTTCCTGAAAACAGAGCATTCACAAACAGGAAGGAAAGTAGCTTCAGAGCCAAATGGAGAAAATGACAGCTGGAGAGGGCTTCCAGAGCTCCCCTGGCCTACCCTGCCCAGAGCCACACCTCCAGCTCCCTCCAGTTTCACACAGCTGCCCACCTCTCTAGCTGTCTCTAGGCTAGCATTGCATCACAGTTCTAGCAACAACTGATTAGGTAAAACTAATGATGGTGACAGATATCTAAAAGGTTGTTACCCCTTTTTTTTTGGGCGGGGGGGGAGAAAGGTTGTGGAGGAAGGTGGGAAAGTTACTAAGAGGAGACATGAAAGGAGCCTTCTGGGGGGGATGCTGACAATGCTGTTTCTTGACCTGACAGCAGATACATGGGTGAGTTTCACTTTGAAAATCCATCAAGATGAAACAAAGATTTGTGCACTTTGCATGATGTATGCTACACTTACAAAGTTTAAAAACATAAAGGAGTTTATAAGGTGAAAATAAATAATGCTGGAGTCCACAGCTCTTTCAGAAGCAGCTGCTTCTACACTGTATTCTATGCTGATGATCCCCCTGCACTCCTTCCTGACCCCAAAGGTGACAAACAGTCAAACCATCTTAAGGCCAATGGAAAAATATACAAGAAAATCTGAGATCATCTTGTTAACACAGAAGGGCGCCCGTCCCTGTGTCTGCTATTACTTGCACGTATAGCAGTCGGTCCAGACGCTCCTGATCCAGCTGCAGTTTCTCCTCCCGCCGCCGGGCATTGAGCTCCTGCAGCCGCCGCAATTGCTGCTGCCGCCTTTCTTGTTTCTCCTCAGAGGTCAGGGTGCTGCCCAGGAGCTTGCTGGAAAATGGGAGCTGCATCTTGTGGACATTATTCTCATAATAATCAGGACACCGCCATTTGTGTAATTCTTCAAAGAAACAGTTTTGACAGTTATGAAATGGAAACACTATTAACACAACAATTAAAGTCAATTACCAGCCAGGCGCGGTGGCTCACGCCTATAATCCCAGCACTTTGGGAGGCCGAGACGGGCGGATCACAAGGTCAGGAGATTGAGAGCATCCTGGCTAACACGGTGAAACCCCGTCTCTACTAAAAATACAAAAAATTAGCCGGGTGTGGTGGCGGGCGCCTGTAGTGCCAGCTACTCAGGAGGCTGCGGCAGGAGAATGGCGTGAACCCGGGAGGCGGAGGTTGCAGTGAGCCGAGATCGCACCACTGCACTCCAGCCTAGGCAACAGAAAGAGACTCTGTTTTTTTTTTTGTTTTTTTTTTTTTTAATCAATACCAGCATTTCAGACATAGGTCAGATGGAGAAAATACACTCCACCCAATCCCTGAATCCACTCAATCAACTAAAAGCAGCTACCAAACCTGGACATAATGCCAGCAGGCCTGTTCTAAAAGAACTGCTAAGTAAAGTTCTTCAGCGAGAAACACCACCAGAAGGAAGCCTGGAGCACCAAGAATGAAGAAAAAGCAATATAAATGATAAAAATCTGCTTAAACATAACAGACTCATCTCCTTATGAGTTCTTTAAAACCTATTTGACAATTGAAAGTAAAAATCACAACACTGTCTGATGGCTTTCCAATGTATACAGATGAAATAAATAAGACAACTTTAAGATAAACTGGGCAAAATAAAGGAGTCAATATAGTGCTGACATTTCCACATTCCCCTTGAAGTGGTAAACACAGAATCTAAGTAGACTATGAAAAGTTGTGTTTACTGTAATCTCTAGAGCAACCACTAAAAACTACAATAAAAAGGTACAGTAAAAAACACAACAGATAAAATACTTAAAAAAGAAAAACTCAAATAACCTAAAAGGAGGCAGGAGAGAGAAACAGAGGAACAATAAACGGAAGAAACAAAACAAATAATAAAATGGTGAACATAAATCCAAGCATATGAATAATTAAACTAATTATAAATGGTTTAGCCTAACAATTAAATAGAGGTTGACTTTGAATAGATATTTTTAAAAAAATGATCCAACGACCAAGAAACTCACTTTGAATATAATGACATAGGTAGATTAAAGGTAGAAGGACGGAAAGACATACCATGCAAGCACATGACCCAGCAATCTATTTACTCTGGAGAAATGAAAATGAGTTCACCCAAAAGCTTGTCTCTATCCCAAGTCCAGGCAATCTTTCCCTCACTTCTTCTGTATCACTATGGTTTTATCTTTGCAAAATGTCACGTAAATGGAGTCAAATAGTATGTACTTTTTGAAACTTTTTTTTTTTTTTTTACTCAACATCATGCCTTTGAGATTCATTCAAGTTGTTCAGTGTATCAGTAGTCTGTTCCTGTTTATTGTGGATAAAGACAGGATCTGATTATAAAGAGAGAGCATATGTAACCAGCACCACAATCAGGATACAGAACAGATCCATCATCCTAAAAAATTCCCTCATGCTCTCTCTTTATAATCATATCATAGAACTGTAAAAGAAAAAGTTGACTAAGAAAAAAAAGAGTCGATACTGGAGCACCTGGAGAACAGAGAAGTGGGAGCACGGAGAGTTGTGTCCTTCAGCCGTGTCTTCCGGCAAGCCGCTAACTCTCCAGACTGAGTATTCTCATCAATTATTTATTTCCCTATCTGTCTCCCCAACTTCTTTGTATCCCAGGAATAACAGATGCTGAATAAATGCTTTCTAAAGTTAATTAAAACACAGCCCTTAATACATGAAACATATACTTAAAAATGGTTAAAATGGCAAATTTATGTTACATGATTTTCACAATTAAAAATTAAAAAAAAAAAAAAAGATGCAGTTTTTGCCCTTCAGGAGCTCATTATTGGTCAGCTGAGGTCAGCACCCTCAACGAGAACAAGCAAATCCACTATTGGAATAGAGCTGTATTCACAGTGGCATTGTCCATAGTCCTTTGGTTTTATATGAACTATTTAAATTCAGGAGGAAGATATTTTCATCACATTCAAGTGACAATAGTAACTAAAACTCACACTTTAATTTGAAGTGTAAAATACAACCAAAAGTCCAAGACAAGCTTGAAAAGAATAAGAAGTGTTTATGCAGCATAGATTTTATGCTAATGGTATAATAAAACAATTTCAATTGTTTTCTAACTTAAGATATTTTTAGTCTGATATGTTCTGCTCACTCTTAAAAATGTTTAGTATCTGGAAAAAGTTGAAAGTTGTACAATTCCAAGATCTGTATTACAGGCAAGTTATAAAAGCTACCATTTGTGAAGGGAAACCATACAACGTAAATTATCAGGTTACTGAATAGTTTAAGAAAGGGAATACAGGGCCGGGTGCGGTGGCTCACGCCTGTAATCCCAGCACTTTGGGAGGCCGAGGCGGGCGGATCACAAGGTCAGGAGATCGAGACCACCGTGAAACCCCGTTTCTACTAAAAATACAAAAAATTAGCCGGGCGCGGTGGCGGGCGCCTGTAGTCCCAGCTACTCAGGAGGCTGAGGCAGGAGAATGGCGTGAACCCGGGAGGCGGAGCTTGCAGTGAGCCGAGATTGCGCCACTGCACTCCAGCCTGGGCGACAGAGCGAGACTCTATCTCAAAAAAAAAAAAAGAAAGGGAATACAAAAAGGGGAAGGGGGTGCTTAAAAAGTGAGCAAACAAAGAATTACGCTGGCAATAATTTAAGGAATACAAGGTAGACAACACCCAAAAGCTGCAGGCAAACATCCTCTTGGATACCTTCCACATAATCCTCAGCGATGTAGCTGTGCTCATGCAGAATCTCCTCCATGCGGCTGAGGGTGATGGCTGCCAGGTGCCCAGGGTACTTCAGCTGGAGGAGACGCTGGAGGTAACCAGCTGCTTGGCTTCCTCCAAGATTGATGCGCTTGCAGTTTTTAGCATCTAATCTATAACCAAGCAGTAGAAAACAGCACTGACATTTCTGGAGGACAGAAATATGAAGCATCTTGGGAGAAACAAGACAATTTAAGGCAGATAAAGAAGAAACAGACCAGCAGGAGAAACACAAAACCTGACAGCTGGAAGGGACGTTAAAGTTCTCCTGGTATAGCCTCTTCTCTAGGCAGGCATTCCTAGTTCACCTATACAGTCACATGGCCACCTAACAGGAATGCACTCCAAAGTCAGATCTTAATGAGTCTCATCATGTATTTCTCAAACTGTAGTCCTGGGACCAAGTATCCCAGAATTAGCTGGAGGAAATGTTGAACGTGCCAATTCCCAGTATACAGCTGCTCTGGGGTAGGGCCTGGGAATCTGCATTTCAATGGGCTCCCTAGGCGACTGGTGAAGGCCAGAGTTTAAGAAGCCCTTCCCTGAACACTCCACATCTACTGATTAAGTAAACACATTAAGTAACCACACACATCCTGGTTTACTGTAAAAGAACCAGAGTAATTTTATTTTCCTAATGTGTGAAACTAAGTGGCAGAGCACTAGGAACTTGCTGTAGAAAACTAAAATGTCACTGCTGTATCGTACCTCACCAGCAGATGCCAGCATAGAACAGGATATGATTCACTCTGATAATTTCCCAGCCTTCAGGTAATTTTCTCTCAATATAACATTAACATGTTACTTTTATTTCTGCATATTCTCTTTACATAGAGAACTTCATACATCAGGAGTGTTTGGTAACACCTAAGAATTACTTTTTTCTTCATAGATTTTCACAGAAACTTCACAAGAAATTCAATGGTATTTGTCTTATATGTTCAGTCTGCTTTACAGTTTACAAAGTGCCATTACCTACCTTATCTCATTTCATTCTCAGAGTAACCCTGGGAAATCAGTTGTTCCCAATTTTACATGTCAGGAAATGAAGTGAGGAAGTTAAGTAGCAGAGCTGCAAACCCAGACATTCAGCTCTAAAGTGTGAGTCTCTTTATGCCATGTGAGAAACCTTCTCAGGAGAACACAGTGCTGGCCTAGGCTCTTACCAGACAGTGAAAGCTCAACAATCAAGTGGGAACAGACTTTTAAATATGACATAAACTACCCTTGCCTTTTATTCAACTTGAAAATATTTAGTATGGGTCCATTATGTGCCAGGCACTGTATCTGAAAAGTCTAAACAATAATGATTAAAGAACTTTAAATTTGCTGGGCACGGTGGCTAACCCCTGTAATCCCAGCAAGTTGGGAGGCCAAGGAGGGTGGATCACTTGAGGTCAGGAGTTTGAGACTAGCCTGACCAACATGGTGAAACCCTGTCTCTAATAAAAATACAAAAAAAATTAGCCGGGCATGGTGGCAGGTGCCTGTGGTCCCAGCTACTTGGGAGGCTGAGGCAGGAGAATCAATTGAACCTGGGAGGCGGAGGTTGCGCTGAGCCGAGATCGTGCCACTGCACTCCAGCCTGGATGACATAGCAAGACTCTGTCAAAAAAAAAACAAAAAAAAACCCACTCCAGAACACAAAGATGGTCTCAATTAAATTTATTCAAAACATTTCTATTGAATGCCTATTACCTGTAGATACTATGTTAGCTATCTCCCCATAAGTCAGAATTATAAAACTGCAGAATTATGGATGTGGAACTAAGAGATCATCCACCCCAACTCCCTCCAGAAGGTCACAAAGGACAGAACTATGGGCAAAGGGACTTACCCATAGTCACACAGTGAGGTAGTTCAAAGCTAAGCCCAAGGGCTCAGTTCATAGGCTAGTACTTGCTCTTTCCACTCTGCCTTTAAAGCACGCACTAAATGTTTCCTGAATGCTTCTCAAAATAGCACTCAAATGCCACAAGTGCAACTCACCTCCCTTCTAAGATGGGTAAAACATGTGTACACTGGTATCCAGATGAAATGATGAGTCCACTGCACATCGAGTTCTTTGGCTTATTGTGGTAGAAGCTGAAGAGGCTATCTATTCCATAGGCAACCTTAGGAATCCCATAGCACTCAAAAAGAAGTTCGGACATCATTTGCCGTGAATATAGTGGGTTGCACACAGCTTCTGTCAAAACTATGGGATGATCAACGCAGCCCTACTTTGAAAAGAAAGGGAAAATAGATGAGTGGTAACAGAATACTCTTCTTGAAGCATAGAAGAACCCAAAATCCTTATTGCAGGGCTGAATTTGCTTTTGGCCTCTTAATCAAAAACCTGATCACAGGCGATTGTAAGACTCTCATCTCATCTTTACTGGAAAATACGAAAGTAGAGTCAATTTAAGTCAAGGTCCCATCCAAACTGTCAGCAAATCGTGTTGGCTGTATCTTCAAAGTATCTCCAAAATCCAACTGCTTCTAATCACATTCCCTGCTACCTGCCTCATCTAAGCCACCATCATCTCTCACCTGGGTTATTCCAACAGCCTCCTAACTCGTCCCTGTTTCCACCCTATGACCCATGACAATTCATGCTCCATACAGGAGTCACAGTGATCCTTTTGAACATAAGTCAGGTCCTTCCTCAGCTCAACGCCCTGCCATGGCTCCCCATTTCACGCAGTAAAAGCCTATAAGGTGTGTGATCTGCCTCTCCACTACCTCTCTGACATCCTCTTCCAGGTACTACTCTCCCCCTCACATAGGCAGCCTTGCAATTAGGATTAGGGCACACTCCTGCCTCGGGGCCTTTTCACTGGCTGTTTCCTCCGCCTGGACTGTTTTTCTTTCAGATATTCACACGACTTGCTATCTGAATCACCTCCTTCAAGTCATTGTTCAAACATCACCTTCAGGAGTCCTACCCTGACCATCTTATTGAAAAAAATGTAACTCCCTCCTCTCCTATCATGGCGTAGAATCTACTATATTTAATTCTATGTTTACTGCCTTTTCATACTAGAATATCTTTCCATAGTATTAATAGCTCCATAAACACAGGAGGTTTTGTGTGTTCACAGATGTACTCCAAATGCCTAAAAAGTGCCTGACACAGAGTAAGTGCTCAATACATATTTGTTAATAAATGGACTTCTTAACAAACGAGCATATATGCCCAAATGCATGCTCCAAGATACAGGAAGCAGCATTTTATTCGCTGCTATACCCCCAGCGCCTAGCATCGGATCGACTAAAAGACAATCGGAGCTACTGAAGTGACTGTTACCTCTCCGAAAGCAGAGTGAGCGGGGACGAGACCGCACCCCTCCCCTCAAGCCCAGCCCAGCCCAGCCCACTCCGCCCTTCACCTGTGAGGAGACACCCAGGTGCTGGAAGCTGTAATCCAGCAGCAACTCCTGAAGCTCCAGGTTGACCGGCACGTTGCGGTCGAAGGGCGAGCGCAGCATCCAGCGCAGTGGCTCCAGGCTGCCCAGGGCGTTTCCCACCTGCGGGCCCGACCCGCCCCGTGCCCCGCCACGACCGCGGGCGCACACCGCGCGGAACTGCAGGCGCGGCTCGGGACCTGGGTCCTGCCCGGGACACGCCCAGCCAGCGCGGACTTGGAACGACCCGTTGTCCAGCACCAGCGGTACCGGCAGTAGCCCGTGTGCCACCGGGCCAGCCTCCAGCACCGGGTCGGGTGCGGAACGGGCGTCGCGGAACGGGAACACGTTCGCCGCCATCTTGGAGCGCGCGCCCAGCCCCGCCCCTCAGCGCAGCGTCCGCCCAGACGCCGCGAAACCGCGCCTCCGACGTCACGCAGGGCGATTCAGGCCTTAAAGTAGCTCGATGCCTCCTCCGTTCTCGAAACCCGGCCAACCTTTCCACCTGACTCGCCTCTGGTCGTCCAGGCTGCTTTCAGGATCGCTGAGACCTATCCATTCTGGCTGCGAAATTCTACGTTGCTTAATCTCACCCCCAATAGACTATGAGTGACCACGCCCCTTCGCTCTAGCTGGGATGCCCAGTTTGGAAGCTCCGCCCCAATGCGTATCGCCGCCAGGCCCCGCCCCTTTCTGGCCGTCAGCTTCAGCGCCGGGCTCGGTGGAGCCCCGCCTCTCTGCCTGGCCACGCCCCATCGCCGGGCGTGCACCATCGGTAGGGTGCGCACCTTCGACCGCCCGCTGCCCCGCCTCTGAGTGGCTGTCTCGTCCTCAGCCTTGCGTCCTGGCTAGAACGGTCCTTTACCTTTTGATGCTTCCTTTGCGTTAAGAAATCCCAAGCTCTGTGGTGCCGACTGTTCAATTTCTTGACTAGGCAGATGACTACGTAGGTCTGTTCACTTTACTAACTCCCACAGACTGTTTTCTCAGTAAGACCTCAAACACTGAGAAAAGACTGCTGATTGTCCCCAAGCATTCCCTCTTTTAGTGGTATCACCTCCCACTCCCATGTGGCCATCCGTCTGGCTGCGATCTAGATGCGCTCATGTGACTAAATTGTGGCCAGGAGCGGGTGGGAGAGGAGGTGATGTGTGTGACCCACTCCCAGTTTTAGCCCTAAAAGCACTGGTCACGCTCTATTCTGTCCCATTTCCATCTTTTCACTAGCTAAGGGGGTAAAAATAAGAGCAGTTATTTTACTGCAACCGTTTTTTGTGCAGTGGAGCGATCTCGGCTCACTGCAGCCTCGACCTCCAGGACTCAAGTGATTTTCCTGCCTCAGCCTCCTGAGTAACTGGGATTACAGGCGTATACCACCACGCCCAGCTAATTTTTATATTTTTAGTAGAAAAGGGATTTCGCCATGTTGCCCACGCTGGCTACAACCATTTTGAAAGAAGAAAAATAATAGAGCAGCTGCCTTGAATCTACTGTACCAGGTCTATAAGACTTCAGTTTGAGAGATAAAATCAAATTAGTTACAAAAGACATTGTAAGCGAGAAATGAAACTCCTAACTTATCTCAAGAACCTCTATTAACAGTTTTTGTTGTTGTTGTTTGTTTCTTTGTTTTTTAAAGACAGAGTCTGGCTGTCACCCATGCTGGAGTACAGTGGCATGATCTTGGCTCACTGCAACCTCCACCTTCCCACTTCAAGCAATTCATCTGCCTCCGCCTCCCAAGTAGCTGGGATTATAGGCATGCTCCACAACACCCAGCTAATTTTTTTATTTTTAATACAGACGGGATTTCACCACGTTGGCCAGGCTGGTCTCAAGCTCCTAGTCTCAAGTGATCCATCTGCCTCGGCCTCCCAAAGTGCTGGGATTACAGGCAATGGGCCCAGCATATTAACACTCCTAGAACAGATTGGGAGCCAGCCCAGTGCCAAAAATCAGGTTGTGTTGTCTTTCAACACAAGTCCATTGTTCAGCTATTCGAAGTACCCATCGTTAAGTTAATTAAGAGGGGGACCAGCAGAACACAGAAACCAGTATATGTAAGTTAGTGAATGTTAGTTTAAGAATTATGTCTATGTATATTAATATGAAAAAGCACTGACTGGGTGCAGTGGCTCATGCCTCTGATCCCAGCACTTTGGGAGGCCAAGGCTGGCAGATCGCCTGAGGTCAGGAGTTCGAGACCAGCCTGGCCAACATGGTGAAACCCCGTCTCTAGTAAAAATACAAAAATTAGCCGGATGTGGTAGCAGGTGTCTGTAATCCCAGCTACTCGGGAGGCTGAGGCAGGAGAATCGCTTGAACCTGGGAGGTGGAGGTTGCAGTGAGCCGAGATTGTGCCAGTGCACTCCAGCCTGAGCAACAAGAGCGAGACTTCATCTCACAAAAAAGAAAAAAGAAAAGCACCAAGGTAAATATATATATTATATATATAAATATATAATATATGAATATATATTATATAATATATAATATATGAATATATATTATATATATAAATATATACATATATTTGAGGCAATTCCAATGGGGATGGTCGGTGTGGTGGATCATGCCTGTAATCCCAGCACTTTGGGAGGCTGAGGTGGGAGGACTGCTTGAGCCCAGAAGTTCAAGGCCAGCCTCAGCCTCCCTAGTAGTTGGGACTACAAGTGCACACCACCACATAGAGACAGAGTTTTGCCATGTTGCCCAGGCTGGTCTTGATAAGGGTTTGGCACAACATGAGGTAGATTGGATTATTATTCCCAGTTCTTCTGTCCTTTACCTTTTTTTTTTTTTTTTTTTTGAGATGGAGTCTCGCTCTATCGCCCAGGCTGTAGTGCAGTGGCCAGATCTCAGCTCACTGCAAGCTCCGCCTCACGGGTTTATGCCATTCTCCTGCCTCAGCCTCCCGAGTAGCTGGGACTACAGGCGCCCGCCACCTCGCCCAGCTAGTTTTTTGTATTTTTTAGTAGAGATGGGGTTTCACCGTGTTTGCCAGGATGGTCTCGATCTCCTGACCTCGTGATCCGCCCGTCTGGGCCTCCCAATCCTTTACTTTTTTTTTTTCCTTCACTCCTTTATAGTAGGATGATACATCCATACCATTTGCCATGTAACTTTGTAGAGCCTTTCCTTGCAGACACTGAGATTAGGCTTGGTCATGTGACTTGCTTTAGCCAATGGACTGTTAACTGAATATGATTGGTTTAGACTGCCTTCTTGCACTCCTGCTTTTAGTCATGAGAGGAACATACCTGAGTCCAAAGAGGATAAGAGATACGTGGAGCAGATCTGAACCTAAACTGCCGTCCGAAGCCAAGTCCAGCCAACCTGCAACCTGAAGTTGAGCTGCCCCATGGACCTCTGAACAAGAAAAATGTTTATTCTTATAAACCACTGAAATTCTGGAGTTGCTATGCAGTGTTATTGCAGGAGAAAACCGACTAATACACTAGACCAATGCTGTCCAACAGAACTTTGTACTTTGGAAATGTACACATTGATGGAGATGATCTAATATCTGTTGTGTCTAACACAGTGGCCAGTAACCATATGTGGCCGTTGAGCAGTTGAAATATGAGTAGTGTAACTGAATAACTGAATTTTTTTAACGTTCTTAATTTTAATTTTGATTTTTTTTTTTTGAGATGGAGTTTCGCTCTTGTCGTCCAGGCTGGAGTGAAGTGGCACAATCTCGGCTCACTGCAACCTCTGCCTCCCAGGTTCAAGCGATTCTCCTGCCTCAGCCTCCCGAGTAGCTGGGATTACAGGCATGCATCACTACACCCTGGTAATTTCTGTATTTTCATTAGAGACAGGGTTGCACCATGTTGGCCAGGCTGGTTTTGAACTCCTGACCTCAAGTGATCTGCCCACCTCAGCCTCCTAAAGTGCTGGGATTAAAGGTTTGAACCACGGCACCCAGCCTTAATTTTAGTTTAAATTTTAATAGTCATGTAGCTAGTGCCTACTCTATTGCACACTGTAGCACTAGACAAAATCTAGGGCTGTAATGATTTACCCATGGAAAGGACTAGAAAAAAATACATTAGGCTAGGTGCAGCAGTTCATGCCTGTAATCCCAGCACTTTAGGAGGTTGAGAGACAGATCACTTGAGGTCAGGAGTTTGAGACCAGCCTGGCCAACATGGCGAAAGCCTGTCTTTACTAAAAATACAAAAAATTAGCTGGGTGTGGTGGTGCACACCTTTAATCCCTGCTACTCAGGAGGCTGAGGCACAAGAATCACTTGAACCTGGGACGTGGAGGTTGCAGTGAGCTGAGATTGTGCCACTGCACTCCAGCCTGGGCAACAGAGCAAGACTCTGTCTCAAAAAAAAAAAAAAATGCTTTAGAAGCCTACTATTTTCCTAGCTGCTGTAACAAAGTACCATAAACTAGGATGACTTGAAACAACAGAATTTTATTTTCTTACACTTCTGGAGGCTAGAAGGCTAAAATTAGGGTGTTGGCATGGCCATGCTCTTCTTGAAGGCTCCAGGGGAGTATTTGTTCCACGGCTTTCTCTGGTGCTGTTAGCTATGATGGTTGGTTTTATGTCAACCTTTCTGGCTGCGCACATATTTGGTCAAACATTTTTCTGGGTGTTTTCTATGGAGTGCTTTAGGATAAGATGAACATTTCAATCAGTAAACTGAGTAAAGCAGACTTCCCTTCCTAATGTGGGTGGGCCTCATCCAATCAGTTCAATAGAACAAAGAGGCTGACTCTTTCTAGAGTCAGGGAGAGGTCTTCCTGCCTGCATGGCTTTGGACTGTGACATCAGCTTTTTTCCTGCTTTTTTTTTTTTTTTTTTTGAGACAGAGTTTCACTCTTGTTGCCCAGGCTGAAGTGCAATGACACTTGGCTCACCAAAACCTCTACCTCCCCGGTTCAAGCAATTCTCCTGCCTCAGCCTCCCGAGTAGCTGGGGTTACAGGCATGTGCCACCATGCCCTGTATTTTTAGTAGAGATGGGGTTTCTCCATGTTGGTCAGACTGCTCTTGAACTCCCGACCTCAGGTGATCCACCCGCCTTGGCCTCCCAAAGTACTGGAATTACAGGCATGAGCCTGGCCTTTCCTGCCTTTATACTTGAACTGAAACATAGGCTCTTCCTTGGTCTCAAACCTGCTGACCTTCAGACTGGAACTACACTACCAAGGCTAGTTCTTAGGCCTTCAGACTTGGACTCTGATATGGTTTGGTTCTGTGTCCCCACCCAGATCTCATGTTGAATTATAATTCCCAGTGGTGGAGGTGGGGCCTGGTGGGAGGTGACTGGATCACGGGGTGGTTTCTAATGGTTTAGCACCATGGCCCTGGCTGGTCTTGTGCTAGAGTTCTCACGAGATCTGGTTGTTTCCCCCTTCGCTTGCTCTCTCCTGCTCCACCACGTGAGGATGATGCTTGCTTCCCCTTCGCCTTCCACCACGATTGTAAGTTTCTTGAGGCTTCCCCAGAAATGAAGTTTGTACAGCCCACAGAACCATGAGCCAATTAAATCTCTTTTCTTTGTAAGTTACCCAGTCTCAGGAAGTTCTTTATAGCAGTGCAAGAACGGACTAATACAGACTCAGACTAGAACTAAACCATTGGTTCTCCTGGGCCTCCAGCTTTCCAACTCACCCTGCAGATCTTAGAACTTGCTTACCTCCGTAACTGAGTAACCCAATTCCATGTAATGTGTGTAAGTGTGTATACATATATAATATTAGTTCTCTTTCTCTGGAGAATCCTGACCAACACACCTGCAATCCTCAGTGACGAACACACCTGCAATTGTGTTGCCCTCTCCAGTCTCTGCTGCCGTCATCATGCAGTGCTCCCCTTGTGTGTACCTATCTCTTTTCCTCTTCTTTTTTTTTTTTTTTTTTGAGATGGAGTCTCGCTCTGCTGCCCAGGCTGGAGTGCAGTGTCGCCATCTTGGCTCACTGCAACCTCTACCTCCCAAGTAGCTGGGATTACAAGCATGCACCACCATGCCCAGCTAATTTTTTGTATTTTTAGTACAGACGGGGTTTCACTATATTGGCCAGATTGGTCTCAAACTCCTGAACTCGTGATCTGCCTGCCTCAGCCTCCCACAGTTTTGAGATTACAGGAGTGAGCCACCTCACCAAGCCCACTTTTCCTCTTCTTCTAAGAGCACCAGTTGTATTGGATTAAGGCCCCACCCTGCTTCAGTATGATCTTCACTGATTACATCTGTACTGTGTATCCACAACAACTATATTTGTAAATGAGGGCACATTCACAGGTACCAGGGGTTAGGACTTCAACATACCTTTTTGAGAGACACAATTCAACCCACAACATCTACTAAGGTTTGAGGGAATTGTATTGCCAAGAAACCACAAGCCTGGACTGCAAAAGCCTATAAGTATTTGATCCCTAGCATAACCCTAGGATCCCAAACCTGCACCAGCAGGAAGCTGTGTGTGAAAGCTGTTCAGCCCCAAGGAAGGGTAACCCTCTAAGATGCTCAGGAGGATAATGGATAAGGAACACCTTCTCGGATGGCAAAGCCAAAGTTACTGAAAACAACAGACAAGGGAGGTTTTCCCAGAGAGGAGAAGCAGAGAGAGGTCTAACCAAGAACCCACTCCACTGCCAGGGCAGGGCAGAGAATCCATAAATTCCTGCCCAGTGGGATTTGAACATTGTTAGAAACCAGTGATTGCTTTGTAGGAAGCTTTTAAAGTACTGCTGCTGGGTCTCACCCCTCGAGATTCTGATTTAATTGGTAAGGGACAGGGTCTGGGCATTGGGAGTTTTATCATCTCCCCAGATTATTCTATTGATCTATTGATCTAATAGAAAGCAGAGTTTCAGAATCAGTACTCTAGGGCTGTGCAGCTCCAAATGTGGTTCTTATGCCAGCAGTCTCAGTAACAGTCGGAAGCTTCTTAGAAATGCACGTTCTCCAGCCCCATCCCAGATGTAGTGAATCAGAACCCACGTTAAACACACCTTCTATTTTGCTTAAGTTATGGCCATGTTGTCTCCTGTCCTAAGTAACACACACACACAGGCAATCATATAATGTATCTAGTCTTGTTCCTTAGAGAGCCTTCATGACAGGACCCAGACTGTAAAACCATCAGAAAACTGTTCCAAGGAAACCATGTGCCATGCATTCTGCCTGCAGCTTGGTGGGGAGGATGCGATGAGAACAGGTATCAAATTAGGCTAATGAAACTTAATTCATCATGGCTGACCAAGGCCTTGAGCTAGGCTTGATTCAGAGCTTGTTGGGCCAACTGCCTGGGAAAGAGAAAGGATATCCATGTAACTGAGGAGACAGGTGGCAGACTAGGACAGGGGGCAGGTGATTTAATACAGGGTCTCCAACTTCATCCCAGATCCTACTAACCCACTGGTTGGAATCGTCAGACATAGGGCATGCTATGGCCTTTTAGCAGCCTGTACCTTTGCACGTATGTATTGTTGATGCAGACTGAGATGCTATGCCCTACATCACTTGCCTCTAGAATCCTCATTAAGGGCCAGCTTGGATGTCACTTTGGTCTTCCTTCCCTAGGGAATAGAGCAGAGTGTCCCATAAGGTGCTTACCATGGGGCGGGTTCCCTTTATCACAGGTGATGAGAGCCTTGGTTGGTGAGAATGTGTTAGGTAAGTTAGTGCTGTGTCCTCCTCTAAGCCCTCAGGATAAGTAGAAGGAGCTGGGTGCAGGGGACTGACAGTTCACACCTCAATAAGGGGATTTTCTAAAAGGCAAAACCCTATAAGAATAGGAGAATGGGAGTGAGAGATTCCAAGAATGGAAAGTATACATGCAAGTGGTATCTAGTTTAGCAAACCTAGAAAACCTGATTTCCCAGCTGCTCTGGGGAAAGCTGAACACTAATCTGTTTCACATTGTACAATGTTCAAAAGTCTCAGAAATTAGTGGCACAAGGTTCTTCTGGAAGAGAGACTGAAAATGGAATAGCCAAAATAAGGAGAACATGTTAAAACTGTTTTACGAAGGAGCCTGCCTAGTCTATAGGTGGCTCTTCTTTTTAACTGCCTCCAGAATTCCCCAAAAAGACTGGAGGTTTGACTCTTTGCAAATAGTAAAACAAATAGTCTCTAAACAAGGATATCAACTGAGAACAAAATGATGAAGTCAATATACGTAATGAATGCTAAGATCCCAGTCTCTTCTCCCACTTGGTTCCTGATACTATGTACCAAAGCCTTTACCCTTCAGCAAAAGAATGGAAGAATCTTCCCTGAGATTCTTATCCAACCTGAGAGGAAAACTCTGAGTGAATTGGTCTTGGATGTTCTCCCTTCAAACAGCCCATCCAGATCATTTTATGATGAAATTCACAGTCAGTAGGACTCTCCCATGGACTCTGCACCTCCGGTCAGCCTTTACTAGCCCAATCAGTCTGTACTACCCCAGTCTTTAAAATGAGGAATGCTTCTAACATGAAAGCCAGAGATTAAGGCATACAAAGAGGGAAGAAAATCAACCAGGAGCTAATAGAGACTATATGAAAAAAGAGAAACCTTAAAATATTTATTATTACTACAATATCTTCAAAGAGATAGGAGAAGATATTGTATCCAGGAAACGAGAAAAGTTTGCTATAGAACAGGGAGGTTAAGAGAACCAAAAAAAGGTTTCTGACAAGACAACAGAAATGAAAAACTTCGTAGATGGAAGATAAAGTTGAGAAAATCTTCAATAAAGTATGTGTGCGTAGAGAAAGAGGGAAAAAGGAGCAGTTCGAATCTACAAATAATAGAAGTTCTGAAAGACAGAACAGAAAACAGAGGGTCATCAGCAATTCAAGGCAACTTCCTAGAATTGAAGCACTTGAATTGCCGTATTGGGAAGGAGCCACAGTGAAAGGAAACGATCTACATGAACACACATCATGAAATTTCAGTTCCCTGGAAACAAAGAGAACATCCAGTAGTTTCCAAAGAGAAAGAAAATGTTTGCATACAAAAGAACAAAGATCAATTTCAAACTTCTCCTAGGCAACATTGAAAACTAGAAAACAAAATGGGAAGTGCTTTCAAGTCTAAAGAAAATTGGTTTCCAAACTAGAATTCAGCCAAACCCTCAATCAAGAACTGGGGTAGAATAAAGACATTTAAAGACATTTAAAGACATTCAAGGCCTCAAAAATGTACCTTCCATAACCTCCCTTTTATTCCAGAAGCTATTGTAGAATCTGCTTCAAAACAAGGGAGAAAACTGGCGGGGTGCAGTGACTCGCGCCTGTAATCCCAGCACTTTGGGAGGCCGAGGCAGGCGGATCACGAGGTCAGGAGATCGAGACCATTCTGGCTAACACGGTGAAACCCTGTCTCTACTAAAAATACAAAAAGTTAGCCGGGCTTGGTGGTGGGTGCCTGTAGTCCCAGTTACTCGGGAGGCTGAGGTGGGAGAATGGCGTGAACCTGGGAGGCGGAGTTTGCAGTGAGTGGAGTTCGCACCACTGCACTCCAGCCGGGGCGACAGAGCGAGACACCATCTCAAAAAAAAAAAAGCAAGGTAGTAAACCAAGAAAGAGAAATCACATGAGACAGGAGACAGGAGCTGCAACATACAAGTGAAGTAAGAGAGCCCTGAGGTGATTGAAAAGCCGGATCCCAGGAGGATGGCTGTGCTACCAGGCACGTGGGGTGCTGGCCAGGTTGGAGTGGGTCTGCTCTGGGAGAGACTTCTTCAGGAAAGGGAAACTGATACTATGTTTTGTGTGAATGAAACAATTGAGGGGTGTTTAGACAATTGGAGGAGAGTTTGGGGTTCAGTTATTAAAAAGTATTTGAGGCTGGGAGCAGTGGTTCACGCCTGGAGGCCAAGGATCACTTGAGCCCAGGAGTTTGACACCAGCCAGGGCAACATGGCAAGACCCCGTCTCTACAAGAAATCAAAACAATTGGCCGGGTGGTGCAGTGGTTCATGCCTGTAATCCCAGCACTTTGAGAGGCCAAGGCAGGAGGATTGCTTGAGCCCAGGAGTTTGAGACTAAGCTAGGCAACATAGTGACACCTTGTCTATGCAAAAAAAAAAAAAAAAATCATCCAAGCATGGTGGTGTGTGCCTGTGGTCCCACCTACTCAAGAGACTGAGCTGGGAGGGTCACTTGAGCCTGGGAGGTCAAGGCTATAGTGAGCTGTGATCTCACCACTACACTCCAGCCTGGGCAACAGCTTGTCTCAAAAAAAAAAAAAAAAAAAAAAAATCAAAAAATTAGCTGGGCATGGCGGTGCATGCATGCCTATGGTCCCAGCTACACAGGAAGCTGAGGTGGGAGGATCACTTGAGCCCAGGAGGTCAAGGCTATAGTGAACTGTGATCACGCCACCGCACTCCAACGCTGGGAGACAAAGTGAGACCCTGTCTCCAAAAAAAAAAAAAAAAAAAAAAAAAAAAAAAAAAAAAAAAATGGAATTTGAAACAAAAAGGCAACTTCTTATACAATAAAAAGTTGTAAAGGAAAGGAAGTGTAATCATAGTTTATTACATGCCCCAGCTCTAATTAGTACACGTATCATACAATGTAAATCTTGAGTACTAAGCTAACTAAAATGATCATGTAACTATACTGGGAAACTGAAGGGGTGGGGATGTAGACTGGAGAAGAATTAGGAAAAGGACTAAAACCTCACCTTCCTGAGTGGGAGTCAATAATTAAAGTCCAAAATGAAAAATAAAGAAATTGCAATAAAAACATTTTTTTTTTGGCAGGGGGTGGGGGAGGACAGAGTCTTGCTCTGTTGCTAAGGTTGGAGTACAGTGGTGAGATCTCAGCTCACTGCAACCACCATCTCCCAGGTTCAAGCAGTTCTTATGCTTCAGCCTCCTGAGTAGCTGGGACTACAGGTGCCCGCCACCATGCCAAGCTAATGTTTTGTACTGTTAGTAAAGATGGGGTTTCACCATGTTGGCCAGGCTGGTCTTGAACTCCTGACCTCAAGTGATCTGCTTGCCTCAGCCTCACAAAGTGCTGGGATTACAGGTGTGAGCCATCACACCTGGCCCAATATAAGCATGTTATTTGGAGACGTGAAGATAAATATTAAAAGGATCAAGTGCCGGGCGCGGTGGCTCACGTGTGTAATCCCAGCACTTTGGGAGGCTGAGGTGGGTGGATCACCTGAGGCCAGGAGTTCAAGACCAGCCTGACCAACATGGAGAATCCCGTCTCTATTAACAATACAAAATTAGCTGGGTGTGGTGGCACACGCCTATAATCCCAGCTACTCAGGAGGCTGAGGCAGAAGAATCGCTTGAACCCTAGAGGTGGAGGTTGCGATGAATCGAGATCTTACCATTGGACTCTAGCCTGGGCAACAAGAGTAAAACTCAGTCTCAAAGGAAAAAAAGGATCAAGTGTAAGAATTGAAAGTAGTTGCCTCTGGGGAAGGAGAAATTAGAGGAAGGGGCTACAGAGTGCTATTTGTGTTAACTTGTAGAATTCATTGATTCTTTAAATTATGCATATATGTAATGCAAAAAATAAAACTTAAAAAATTGAAGTATGGCCAGGTGTAGCGGCTCATGACTGTAATCCCAGCACTTTGGGAATCCAAATTAGGAGGATCATCTGAGGTCAGGAGTTCAAGACCAGCCTGGCCAGCATAGTGAAACCCCGTCTCTATTAAAGTACAAAAATTAGCTGGGTGTGGTGGCACATGCCTGTAATCCCAGCTACTTGGGAGGCTGAGGCAGGAGAATAGCTTGAATCTGGGATGTGGAGGTTGCAGTGAGCTGAGATTGTACCACTGCACTCCAGCTTGGGTGACAGGGTGAGACTACATCTCAAAAATAAAAAATAAATAAATAAAAATAAAAAATAAAAAATTGAAGCAAAGACATATTAAACAAAAGCAAACAAAAGAGAAAAAAGCGAGTTAATTTCAATATCAGAGAAAGTATATTAAACTCTCCTTGGTTGGGCATGGTGGCTTACGCCTGTAATCCCATACTTTGGGAAGTTGAGGTACAAGGATCGCCTGACGCCGGGAATTTAAGACCAGCCTGGGCAACATAGTGAGACCCCATTTCCACAAAAATAAAAATAAAAAAAATTAGCTAAGCATGGCAGTGCACACCTGCAGTCCTAGCCACTCAGGAGAGTGAGGCAGGAGGATCACTTGTGTCCAGGAATTTGAGGCTACAATGAGCTGTGATCGCACCGCTGCATTCCAGCCTGGGCAACAGAGTGAGACACTATCTCAAAAAAATTGTTTTTAATAAAAAATAAGTAAACTCTCCTACTATGTTTGTAAATTAGTCCATTTCTCTTTACATTCTATATTTGGAATCTGTGTTATTAGAAACACCAAGTTTAGAATAATCTCCCTGGCATATTTTGTCGTTTTTGTTTGTTTGTTTGTTTGTTTTTTGAGTTTCTTTCTTGGAGTTTCTTTCTTGTTGCCCAGGCTGGAGTGCAATGGCACGATCTTGGCTCACTGCAACCATGATCTTGGCTCACTGCAACCTCCGCCTCCCGGATTCAAGTGATTATTTTGCCTCAGCCTCCTGAATAGCTGGGATTACAGGCGCGCGCCACCACGCCTGGCTAATTTTGTATTTTTAGTAGAGACGGGGTTTCTCCATGTTGGTCAGCCTGGTCTGGAATTCCCGAGCTTAGCTGATCCGCCTGCCTCGGCCTCCCAATGTGCTGGAATTGCAGGCGTGAGCCACTGTGCCCGGCCAGCAGTTTTCTTTTGGTTAGTATTAGCCTGGCAAATGTTTCCATCTTTTTATTTTAATCTTTCTCAATCTTTTTGTTTTAGATGTATACCTTGCAAATAGTGTATAGATGGACTTTCAAATTTCAATCAGAGAATCATTGTCCTCTGACTGGCTAGTTTAGTCCACTTATCTGTATCACTGAATCATTTATTTTTACTACCCTGTATTGACTGGAAGGCTTTTATTTTGCTCCTTTTCTTTCTTTTCCTTTTCTTTCATTTCCTTCTTTTTTCCTGACTTCTACATTGATCACATTTTCTTTTCCTTTCTTTCTTAGTGCAGTGGCACGATCTTGGCTCACTGCAGCCTCTGCCTCCCGGGTTCAAGCGATTCTTCTGCCTCAGCCTCCCGAGCAGCTGGAACAACCAACGAGTGCCAACACACCTGGCTAATTGTTTTGAGATGGAGTCTCACTCTGTCGCCCAGGCTGGAGTGCAGTGGCACGATGCAAGCTCCGCCTCCTGGGTTCTCGCCATTCTCCTGTCTCAGCCTCCCGAGTAGCTGGGACTACAGGCGCCCGCCACCACGCCCGGCTAATTTTTTGTATTTTTAGTAGAGACAGGTTTCACCATGTTAGCCAGGATAGTCTTGACCTCCTGACCTCATTATCTGCCCGCCTTGGCCTCCCAAAGTGCTAGGATTACAGACGTGAGCCGCCACGCCCCACACCCGGCTAATTTTTATATTTTTAGTAGAGACAGGGTTTCACCATGTTGGCCAGGCTGGTCTTGAACTCCTGACCTCATGATCCGCCCGCCTCGGCCTCCCAAAGTGCTGGGATTATAGGCATGAGCCACCGCACCCAGCCTCGAGGAAGTTTTCTTTATTTGCTCTTTTCCTTCTACTAGATTGGAAGTTACACATTCTCCGTCCATTTGTTGTCGTTCTTGTCGCTGATGGTTGTGATGGTGGTGGTGTATAAGTAACAATCTTGCTCATCATTAAGCCTAAAGTTAATCAGTATTTCTCCCTATATCTGAATTAGAAAGCCATAGAAGATAAGACTTCAATCATTCCCTCCTGTCTTAGAGGTTATTTACCAAAATTTTAGTTCCACCTTAGATCCCAAGAATTGATTGTTGTCAATATTGTTTTCTATGGGCAGTTTTTGCTCAGGCACAGATCTGCTTCCTACATAGTCCTTCCTTCTTTGTGGGTTGAGTTTCTTGCTGAAGTCTATCCTTTGATAGCTATTTCAGTGAGAGGCTGTTGGTGGCAAACTCTCAACTCCCAGACATCTCAGAAGGATTAAGCTCCCATTATTGACAGGTGCTTCCCTGCCCATGAAGTTTTCTGAATTGACATTCTTCCTTTCCTTCCCCATCTCACTTCTCCACTGTGCTACTGGTGCTTGCTGGCATCAGTTCCCATGTGAACTACTTCAGTCAAATATGTCTCTAGTGTCAAGGTCTGTTGCTGGGGGAATCCAACCTGAAGCAGCCTCCTTTCAGTCCTCATCTTTGTTTGTGAGCCTCCTGCCTCTTCAGCTTCTCTTGGTCTGCCTTACTTACTTGTATTCTTCAACTCTCCCGCTTTGAACACCTCTTCAGAGTAAAGATTTCATGAGAATTATTTCCAAGTCTGATCTCACTCTTCTTTGAGAAGCTTCTAGGTGTGTTTCTTCTACTCCAAAATTTAGAAACAAAGAGTACCCCCATGTATTAGTCCATTTGTGTTACTGTAAAAGAATACCTGAGGCTGGGTAATTTATAAAGAAAAGAGATTTAATTGGCTTACAGTTCTTCAGGCTGTACAGGAAGCACAGTGCCAGCATCCACTTCTGATGGGGCCTCAGGAAGCTTTCAATCACGGCAGAGGGCGAAGCAGGACCGAGTACATCACATGGTAAGAGCAAGAGCGAGGAATGGGGGTGGGGTGCCATGCTCTTTTAAACAAAAACAGTCAGATCTCACGTGAACTCAAAGTGAGAACTCACTTATCGCCAAGGGGATGGTGCTAAGCCATGCATGATCCAATCACCTCTCACAAGGCACCACCTCCAACCCTGGGAATCACATTTCAACATGAGATTTAGAGGGAACAAACATCCAAACTATATCATCACATCTCCATGCCTGCCCCAAATCAAGATGATATTTGCCCAGAGAAATAAAATAAATTCTTATCATTTTCTACATCTTGTAACCTGTCCTTCCTCAATTCCAGGATATCGTTCTCTTTAGATTCTTCTCCTCCCTGTCAGACTATATTTTATCAATCTCGACTCCTCATTCTTTTCTTCCTCCTCATTTGCTTGACCTTTTTTTTTTTTTTTTTTTTTTTTTTTTTTAGACATAGTCTTGCTCTGTCGCCCAGGCTGGAGTGCTGTCGTGTGATGATCTCGGCTCGCTGCAACCTCCGCCTCCTGGGTTCAAGCTATTCTCCTGCCTCAGCCTCCCAAGTAGCTGCACGTCACCACGCTCGGCTAATTTTTGTAGTTTTAGTAGAGATGGGGTGTCACCATATTGGGCAGGCTGGTCTCAAACTCATGACCTCAGGTGATCCGCTCTCCTTGGCCTCCCAAAGTGCTGGGATTACAGGTGTGAGCCTCCACACCCGGCCTGCCTGACCTTTAAATATTGCTGTTACCCAAGGTCATTGACCCAGTGCTTTTTAAATGTTCATCCACTCTCCTGGGTGACCTCATACTTTCTGTAACTTTAGTACTATTAATGTATTGATAAGTTTTGTGAAAATACATTAATCCATTCATTTATTTATTGAACACAATTTATTAAGAACATTCTGTATATCAGGTCTGTGTTACATAGTGGAGATGCAGTAGGGTGCCAAACAGAGAATATCTCTGCCCTTGTGGAGTTTACTATCTTTAAAGATTGTTGCTATGAACCTGTTTATGTTTCCTTCTTTTCTTCCTTTCATCCATGGACCATTTATTGATCCACCATTCATCTATCATCCATTCTTTCTTTCACTCACTGATTCATCTATTCATTGGCTCATCCATCCAACCCTTGACCTCAAAGCATTTACTAATCCATCCATCTATTCACCCATCCATCCACCCACCCTCCAATTGACCAAACCTCAATATTAGTGATCCCAAGCCAGTGGCACATCGTGGACTTGAAAGAAGGAGGAAGAAGAGGAGGAGGGGGTTGAGGAGGAGGAAGAGGAGGAGGAGAAAGGTCTTTCTGAATCTGAATCTAGGGGTTTGTGGGGAGCAGCAATCTCTAGAAAGCTCCCCATTTGATTCTGATTCACCCAGCCTGGCACCTGCCTATGGAAAGGTATTTGGGGACCACTATATTAGATTAGAAGCACTGTGAATACAGGAGCTTAGTTTAGCTTTCCCTGAAAGTAGACCCTAAGACAAAGATTCAGATGCAGTCAACTTATGTGGGAGGTGAACCTTGAAAGTAGGGAAAGGAAGAAAAGGAGGGGGGAAAGGCCAAGTAAAGATTGCTTTGATGAGCTTGTGGACATCTGAGGTTCAATCCTGTTGGGGATCCTCCAAGACACCTTGTGGAATAGACCTAAAATGATCCCATCAGAGGACAGGAGACAGCCATTTATTGCCAATTGATTGAGCACTGGGGGCTGTTAGCTCCCCAACAATTCCAAG
This sequence comes from Macaca nemestrina, assembly GCF_043159975.1. NCBI lineage: Eukaryota > Metazoa > Chordata > Mammalia > Primates > Cercopithecidae > Macaca > Macaca nemestrina. The sequence goes on from NC_092139.1 coordinate 26,072,543, forward strand.
TCATGCTCCCAAGGTAGCCTAGAAAGCCCTCAGGGAGATGAGGAGAGATGGAGGCACTGGCAGTGGCTCATGTTTCACAGCTTCAGGTAAACTTAGGTGCATCTAGGGAACATAGGGTGGGCAGTGACAACTACCAGAGAGGCCATGTCTGTCTTGTTTACTGTTGCATTCCTACACATTAGACCTTAGCCTAGTGTGTGGCCTAGAGTGGGTGCTTAACAAATATTTGATAAATAAATCTCGTTTGACTACCAGACCTTGAAACAGGAAATGAATCACACTAACGATTCCTTTAATTGTGCTCTCCCTTCTAGCTGCAACCTCCTTCCCTTCTAGACACCACCAACCCCTCTATAGCATCCTCAGTCTTTTCACTCTATTTCCATCCCACCCCCAAAAGGGTTGCCGGAAGCTTCTGGAATCATAAAGCTTCCTCTACCTCACCTCCATGTGACCCTGCTGGACCATGCTGCTGGGTGTCCCTGGCCAGAGGCCCTGCCCTCACCGTGCCTTCCTGGGCTTCACAACTGGCAGAGATGGTGCCCAAAGCATCGCTGTGGAACCAGCTACAGTCAGACTCTTGAAAAAACTCAGTCCAAATCTCCCGGGGGGCAGAGCTCACCTCCCAGGCCTGGCGTTACATCCAGGACCAGGATTAGCATGAGGCAAGTGAGGCATTTCCTTTGATAGCAAAATTTAAGATGGTACAAAAAATCCAGAAAGCAATGTAAATAATATTTTGATGCAACATTTTTTAAAAATCAAAACTAATGCAAAAGTGAACCATAATGTTCAAAATAATGTGAATGAAATAACAATATCTGAGGTAAAGAAAGGAAGGCTATTGCTTTTTTTGCCTTGGTCTCCAGTGTGGCTCAGATTAGTGCTGTACTGATGCTGTGCTATCTGAACGTCACTGTTACTTGTCCTGAACGCTTAAAAATTTTGGAGGGGTGGCTGGGCACAAGGGCTCATGCTTATAATCCCAGCACTTTGGGAGGCTAAGGCAGGGGGATTGCTTCAGCCCAGGAGTTTGAGACCAGCCTGGGGAACATGATAAGACTTTGCCTCTACAAAAAATTTAAAAATTAGCTGAGAATGGTGGCACATGCCTTGCCTGTGGTGCCAGTTACTCGGGGGGCTGAGGTGGTAGGATCACTTGAGCCCAGGAAGTCAAGGCTGCAGTGAGCTGTATTCTCACCACTGCACTCCAGCCTGGGTGACAGACGGAGACCCTGTCTCAAAAATGATAATAATTATTTGGGAGGGAAATATACTGATGTCTATGAATTTTTTTTTTGAGGCAGATTGTTGGATGGATAGATGGATAGGTATGGTGTAGATACAGTGTTGTATACTGTTAATCATCCAGTGTAGGTGGTGGTGGGTGTGGGTGTATGTATGTTCAGTGTTGAATTCTTTCACCTTTTCTATACGTTAGAAATTCTTCATAATCTTGAAAAGGAAAAAACGAAAGAGCTATGAGAAGGACACCCAAGCCTGGCTCTGTGAGGTCAAACAAGTGCAACGCATGAATCCTTGGCTGTCCAGGACTGAGTTCCCCACCATACCCTCACTCATGGTGAGGATGGAGCCCACCTAGGGGCCTGCCCCCTCCTTGACCAAAGCCTCTCTCTGGCTCTTGTCCCTGAAGTCCCCTCTAGAATAGCAAGGCCTGGATCCTCTCCACTTCCCGGATGGCCCCCATGGAGCCTGTTTGGCTCCCTCCCTATGAGATCTTTAAGTGAGGAATACTCAGTTCCTGGGATAAGACCCTGTCATATAAAAAAACATGTTCAATAATAAGCATCCATCCATGTTTGGGGAAAAACGACTAAAAACTTTTATAATGTTGAGGACCTGAAATAAAGCACTAGAAAGAAGCAATACTTATCAACTAAGTGGGAGGTGGGGTAGGAGGAGACAAGCAGCATTTAGGACTAGGGTGGAGAACCCTCTTTGCGGGTCGGCAGTTTGCTTTCTCACCGCTGGGGGGCGAGGCAGGGAGGTCTTGGGACCCTGCGATCGCGATCCTGGGTTCCTCCTGCGCACGTGGGTCTTAGTGGTTCCAGGTCCTGGCCCCAAGGCAAGGGGCCAGGTACACCTACACACTTATGCTGCGGACCCGGGTCGGGACAGCTTACAGGGTGTGCAGCACGTCCAGCTAGGGTACCCCATAAGAACTGATGGGAGCCCTGTGGGGCTGACATGAATTCCTCCTCACCTTCTCAATCCGATCCCGGAATGAGCCTTGCCAGAACTATCTGCTCCCTTGGACTTGCACAGCGAGCCCACTGCGAGGAGAGCTGGGACTTCTTCCTTTCAACTTTTACCTTTACGCTTTAGTGACGGTGGAGGTGGGGGTAGACGGGTGGGGGAGATGAGAGGTGCAGAGACGGGTCCCATCCACTCCTCCTCCCCATTTCTCTCAGTAGCCTGAATGCGAGTCCGGGTATCGGTGTCCTGCCGACCAGGGTTTCGGGTTTCCCTTGGGAGTACAGGGTGCTAGTTCTCCCGTCCCAGCCACCCTCAGGATTCAAGAGACGCTGCAAGCTGAGCACAAAACCTGGAACCGGGATCAGTGGAGCGGATCCAGGCGAGCCGGCAGAGTTGGCACCGCTGTCCGGAGCCTGCCTAGTGTCTCCTTCGACCTTTAAAAGACTAGAAGGACAGAGCTGGTGCAGCGTGACGCTCCCACCTTTCCTTCCACTATAGAAGTCCGGGATTTTTCTGAAGGAGACACACGGACTCGGGGCGCACCCCAGGGTCCGTGGACCCGCTGAGAAACCTTGGGAGTTGGGGCGGGGGATGAACAATCAGCATCAGCTCCCCACCCCACCCCTCCGCCCCAGGCCTGGGAGACGTCAGTGGTCATGGGAAGATGGGAAACTGAGGACCCTTCAGCCAGTCCCGTATCCTGAACGCGCGACAATAGTGACACCAGGGAATTAGGCCGAAGGTAGCAGACCTCTCAGATGGCCCTTTAAAGCCACTGTGATAACTGAGGGCACCTGGTCCTATCCCTCCTCCCTTCCCACTCCAGTTCTGTGGCCGCAGAACCAGGATGATGCGAGGTCACCGCTGTTGCAGGCGCTTTAGGGAGCACGCCCACACGGATGCTCTGCACACACGCACACATACTTACCAAGGTTCTCACAACACACGATGCAGCCTCCCCAACTCCACACGCATATCTTCACCTAGCCTCTCACACGCCCCTTGCAGGCGGGCGAGGAGGAACACACACCCTACAAAGGCATTCTCCCCGGCTTCTTTCTCCTGCACCATTCGCACCTGGAGAGGTCGTTGCTAACGAAGCCTCTGCCTCCGTGGTGAGAGAGGACACCAGAATCCACCCAACCGACTTGCACTCCTAGTTGCCCCCAGAAAGTCTGACTCTGACCTTTCCCAACAGTTCCTGGACTGGCCCTCCTGGAGACAGTGCAAGTGCTGCCGCTGGAGTGGGATCAGCACAAAAAATGACTAGATCTTTTGGGTAATTCAGGCAAACACTTTATCAGACAGGCTACCCAAGATAAGGGGAGACTGGGGCCCTACAGCTTGAGGCTGTCGATTCTAGAGTCAGATCCCTTTGCTGTGGCTGTGCAAACCCCACCTTGGCTTGCAGGGAGGGGTTCTCCGCGGTGGGAGATGCCTCCTGCCAGGCCAGATTGGCTCCTGGCTCTGGGGGCCTGGCAAAAGGCACAGCCCACTTCTGATTTCCCTTATAGCCCTCTTCACAATCTGAAGTCAGGCTGTGGATTCCTGCCTGCCCTTGTTTATTGCCTGTCTCCACCTCACTAGACTGTAAGCTCCAGGAGGGCAAGGCTGAGTTTCTTTCTCTAGGTTTCCAACACTGCCCCAGCCCTGACGGGCTGCTTATAAATATTTGTTGAACAAATTTATAAGGTTCGGGTCCATAAAAGCTCCTCCTGTCCCACTCTGTTTTGAGATTGGAAGTTGAGAACCTCCACCAAATTCTCAGACGGACCCGCCCCGGGGGAGAGATTAGAACAAACCTCGTCCTGGCAGCTGAGGGGGCCGATACAGCACTCTCCATCTTCTGCTTCTTCCTCATACCTGAAGCCTCCTCGACACCAACTAATCTTTGTGCTCCCTAGAGCCCTGCCCCGACCCTTTAACCACAGCTGCTCCCCATGTCCGGTTTCAGCCGGCGGGAGCCAGTTCCCACTCCTCCCAGTGCCAGGGGATCCCGGCTGGTACGAACTTACAAACCCGACACCAGGCCGCGCAAGCCTTTGTCTCTTCTTTATTTGCGGATATAATTATGCACCGCAGTCTAAATTAGAGATAGATTTTTTTCTGATATACATTTCATCTTATTCACCACGAGCACACCACACGCACAGTAGAACAGTTCCACACCTGATAAATTGCACAAGATGAGAGTTTAGATTCCTGAAAACCGGCAGGCAAGCTGGCCCCGCCGCGGCTTCTCGCCTCCCGGCTTCGTTGAAGGAAATCTCCCGCCCAAAATGGATTTCCCAGTCAGCCTTTCCCGCTGCAGGGTTGAAACGTCTCCGGAATGGGAAGCGCTCTTGCTGGAAATGGCTGGACGCTGTAGATTCCGAGCACTGGATGGATGTGAAATGTCCCCCCAAGGTCAAGTTTCCACGCCTGCGAGCTGCGCCCCCTCTCCCTCACTTCCCAACCCCCTCGGTGACTGGAACCAAAGTGTCAGGGCCCCACTTGGAAGGACAGAGAACCCTGCCCGCAAATGCGCCCTGCCTTCCCCCAAAACCAGGGTGTTGTGGAAAAGAAAAGACAACAGAATAGCAGACGCGATGGATCGTGAATCCCTATCCCCTCCCACCCCCCATCCCCGAATAATCAGAAACTAGGAACCAGAGATGTTTAAAGCTTGGCTTCCCAAGCGCGGCGGGAGGGCGCACTGGGCTGGTGGGGGAGGGGGGAGGAGAGAAGGGGGAGAGCGCGGAAGCGCGGCAGGGGCTCGCCCTTGAGCCCTAGTCCTCCGCGTTGGTTCGGTAGGCCTCGATGAGGCCCTCGAGGGAGTGCACGAAGCCGGACACGCTGCAGATGCCGCCGATGACGAAGATGGCGACGTCGAAGAAGACTTGGTGCCACAGCAGCTTGCGCCAGAGCAGGCGCAGGTGAAAGAGGCTGGGCAGCAAGAAACAGAGGCCGGCGCCCGTGAGGCTGCCGGTGAGGCCCATGAGCAGCGCGAAATGCGGCACATAGATGGCCATGAGCAGCGTGAAGACGACAAGCGCGCAGCGCAGCGTCAGCCCCCAGGACTTCAGGCGCCCGTCGCCGCCGTAGCAGGCCGGGAAAAAGGCGCGGCTGCCTTCCTGGAAGAGCGACTTCTCCAGAACCTCGACAGCGGCGAAGAATGGCAGAGGATAGGACAACAGCGCCTTGGCCACCAGAAAGATGTTGACCACGGCGCGGATGGAGCCAGGCAGGTTATCCGTGATGACCTCCTTGGTCTCGTCGGCCCAGGTGAGGTAGGCGACGAGTGCGAAGAGGCCCTTGAGCACGCAGGCGGCGATGTGCGTCCAGTTCATCATGCAGTGGAACTCGCTGGGCTGCTGCATATTGCCCTCCAGCGAAGGCAGGAAGATCTGCGACGTGTAGCTGAACACAATAATGCCAATGGAGATGGGGAACTTCTTGACGTCGATGTAGAACTTGACCTTCTCCCAGGCCCAGTCGCGTGCCCGCGATAGACAGTAGGCTATGACTAGGATATTGATGACGAAGTGGGCCAGAGTGCACAGCAGACTGAACTTGGACACGGCCTTGAGGTTCTTAAGGAAGGCGCAAGGCAGGAGCACGGCCGTGGCGATAATGGACCAGGACTTCTGCGACACGGGCAGCCCCGGGAAGCTGTTGTACATGAGGTTGCCACTCACCACCACGTACAGGATGCACGTCATCACTAGCTCGATGATCTGCGCCACATTCACCACGCGGCCGCCCAGGGTGGGGAAGCGCGGGGCGCAGCAGGCGTTGGCTATGGCCACGTAAGAGTCCCGCACGCGCACCACCTCGCCGTCTTCATTCTCCTCGTACAGGCACGCGATGAGGATCTTGCCAGTGTAGCAGCACACCACGGCGGCGAAGATGATGAGGAACAACCCCAGGTAGCCGCCGTGCAGGATGGCGTAGGGTAGGCCCAGCACGAACATGCCCTGCGGGGCGGAGAGGCAACCAGACGCGGACGCTCAGCGAACTTAGCAACCGAAGAGGGGCCCAGGGGGCGTGGCTTAACGCTGTGGCCCGAAGGGGGCGCTAAGGACACTGAGAATTGGGTCTGAGCCGCCGGGGAGGAGAGGTTAAGGGCAGGCTGCGGGGTGGATGTAGGGGAGCTAATAGTGAGCCCCGGTGTCGAGCCAGAGATGGAGAGGGAGGGATGTATGGATGGATCTGAGAAGGAAAGGTGAGCTAATGGCTGGAGGTAGCGAGAGGGCTAGAGTGAGAGAGGGCTGAGAATAGGCAGAAGCCACAGGAGGCAAAGGAGATACTTCGGGATGGTTTCTGGGGACACGACCAGAATGAGGAGTTGGGGGAAGAGATGAGAAGGGGCAGGAGGGAGGGTAGTCGGAAAGGGGCGCTAAGAAAGGTAGCGAGCTGGGCCAGAGCCACTGGAAAGAGAGGGCACGGGATTTGTGGTGGGGCTGGAATGGGGCACGGGAGCTAAAGAAGGAAACTCGGGAGTCTCAGGCTCAAACCAGAGGAGGAAACGTTGAAGGCGGCAGTTGTGGCGGGGAAAGGAGATAGGGTAGAGAGGGAGAGGGGCTGAAGGTGGGGCAAAGCCCCTGGGAGGCAAGAACAGAGACAATGTGGAGATGCTTGGGGGAGCATGGCGCGGGGAGGAGGAAGCAGGGTTGGAAACTGAGAGTCTTAGGACAAGGGTGGAGTTACAGTGTGGCGAGGGCGAGTCCTAAGGAAGGGGACTAAGTGGAGGCTGCGGAGGCAATTGGGAGGAGGAGCTTGGCAAGAAGGCGCCAGCGCGGCGGGCCGGAAAGCCGAACCGAGCAGGAGTCTAGAACCAGAAGCTTCAGGGTCGGGCGGACAGGGCTGTATGGTTTAGAATCCACATGGGGACTAAGAGCTAACGAAATCCAGGGTCCTGGAGGCCTACGAGCCTCCAGCCTCCTGCCCTGGCCTCCCTTGGGGCCTATCAAACGGAGCTTTGAAAGAGGCTCCAGGAAGGCGCGGGAGACAGCGAAGACGGGAGCAGCCCCGGGTCCGTGATCCAGCAAGGCCGTCTCGCTGGGCCCCGGAATGGAAAGCGCCTTGGGTCGGGCCATCTTGTGTTCAGGGCCCGGTGGAGTCCTGCTGACTCCGAGATATCGAGCAACCCCTGGAAGGCCTCTGCTCCCAGGAAACCTGCCTTCCGTGGCCCCAGTGATAGTGCACTCTAGGGACGCCGCGGAGCCAAGCTGTAAGGGTCCAGGGGTGCCTAGAGCTGAAGTCTCCTTCCGCCCAGAAAGCCGCAGCCTGCCAGCCACTGCTAGCTCGGAGGTCGTTGCCAAGACTCCAAACCTGCTCCCGGTGGAAGAGTCCTGCGCCGCCTGGTGGGGAGTGGGGGGTGGGAACAAGGGGAGAGGGCCTAGAGAGCAGGGGTCATTCTTAGCCTCTGGAGAGGGCTTCGCCAGGGTCACATGCGGAGAAGCTGGCCGCCTCTTTGCGGTGCAGCCGGGATTTCGGGCGAGAGGGGCGAGTCTGTGCACAGGTAATGCCGGATTATTGCGGACTAAATGTGCTTGTGTGGGAGCATGTGTGTGCGTTCGTGTGTGTACACCTGTATGTCTCCAACAGGCAGCACCTGAGGGAGCAGGCTGGTTCCTCTCTGCATGCCTCTGTGCATGTGTGTATGCCTATGTTCAAACGAGTATTCGTGTTTGGTATGTGCAGGTACATGCTTTTGTGTATGGAGATGTAGGGGTGTATGCAGGTGCATTTGGGGATAGTACTGTGGTCTATATATAGATGCATGTCGTGTGCGCCTGTGCCTGCGCGTTTGTTCGTGGGAAGGGGGGCTGTGGGTATGTGGTGTGCCTGCCTGTGTACGTGTGCGTGTCAATGCGTGTGTGCGGGGGGAGGAGACTCCGAGCTCAGCGATTTCCCCTTCTTCTTTCCTCCCAAAAATGCAGCTGTGAATCCGTTCCAGAGTCAAAGACCAAATCGTGCCCTCCAATCCTGATTTTCTTTCTTTCTCATCCCTCCCCGCTCCCCCCGCCCCAATTTCCTTCACTTTTGCAGTGTCTCCGGACAGGTGTCTCAGACCGAACCTCAGCCTAGCGGTCTTGCAGCTGGTGCCATGGAAGGGAGTGTGGGTTAGGGCGGGAGACACCGCCTGGGGGCGTAGGTCCCCGCGCAGGGCTTGGAGGGATGGATAAAGGGAGATTCCTGGGTTCAGGAGGGGGTCTCGAGGCCGAGATCACCGGGTGACTCTGTCGGGGGCAGAGCCTGGCAGGCTGAGCTGGGAGGGGGGAGGGCAGGCAGAACTGGGAATCCCGCGCTCACCTGGATGGCGTTGGTCACGTTCCAGCCTGCCTCCCACGCCGTGATCTTGGGCTTGTCGTGGCCCCCGAACTCACCACCAGCTCCCACCTGGTCCTTGGAACCCGAGGGCGGCAGAGGAGCGCCGCTGCCGCGCTGATAATGGATGTCTCCCTCGACGGGCGGTTCAGCGCCCTCGTCCCCGCAGGGCTCGCCCTCGGCTTTCAGGATGTCCATCTGCAGGCCCTGGCGGTGCTCAAAGTCGAGGTCGTCGCAGTGCGCGAAGCCCACCGCCTCCTCATCCGTGGCCGCCTGAAAACCCATCCTGGCGAACATGCCGCTCACCTTGGCCTGGGACTTGTTGGACACGGACGTGGCCACGTTGGACAGCTTGCTGCGGAGCAAGGTGGCCATGGCGGCGGTGGGGACAGCGGAAAGGACAGAAGGACCCGAGGATGCGGGGAACGCGATGTAAGACGGCGAGGGCCGGGGGGGCGCAAAGTAGCTATCTCCGCTTGCTCTCCGCGCGGCGCCCCGGGGCTCTCTGGCTCATGACCCTCGCAGCCGGCGTTCGAGGCTCGCTCAGGGCTGGACCGGGCAAGCTGGCAGCAGGTCTGGCAGAGCGGCGGCGGCGGCGGCGGCGGCAGTGGCTAGTGCACTGCGGAGCTGCCGCGGGGCGCGGGCTGGGCTGCGGAGGGCGGCGGCGGCGGCGGCGGCGGTGGCGGCAACGGCGTCAGAGCAGCTACGCGAAGCTGGCACTGCGCCCCCACCGGTGCGCGGCCCAATGCGCTCCCGCCCCTCGGAATCAGGCGGTGCGGGGGTGGGGGCCTGGAGAAAGGAAATACCCGGAGGCAGGGGACGTGAGGAAGGGGCTAGGATAAGAGAAAGGGGGCGCCGAGGGATTCAGACGTGAGCTGGGGGCAGGAGAAGGGCGCCCTTGGGAAGGAGGCGGGAGGGAGCGCGTGAAAGAGGGAGCGCCCAGGGCAGGGGATGTGGTGGGGGGGGGCCGAAGTGCTGCATTTCTAGGGGAGGTGCTAAGCTCGCATCCTGGCCCTTCCCACCTCGCCGCCGCAGGGAGGGAGGGGGCCGGCGTGGGCTGATGCTCGTAGTCTCCCGCCCCCGGACCACCCCCTCCAGAGTCCGGGAGCTGTGCAGCCCCAGATCCTCTGGCTAAGGACTGGCCTGGGCGCCCCGAAAGCCCGCAGGACTGAGTTGTCAGTCTCTGGAGGAGCGGGTCGTCTAGAAGTCAGTCTGTTTCCCTGGCACCCATCCTTCGCACTTAAACCTGGCCGCGAGTCCCCCTTGAAGGTAGAAGTGTCTGGCATGGATCGCTCCCGAGGAAGCTCAGCCTCAGGCTCAGTCACCTGGGCTCTCTCCGACCGTCCAGGGACGCCGCGAGGAAAGCGATCGTGCGGATCGCTCGCCACCAGCCGCTCTCCAAATGTGTGCAGAATGGAGGCGAAAGGTTGGCTTTTCGCTTTCTTTCCGTTTGGGGGGTCTGAAAGAAGGCAGGACTCTATGAGGACACCTCTTGGCAGCCTCCCAGCGGGTCTGCGAATGCCTAAGCCGAGAGGGGCGCAGACGGGGCCGGGTGCGGAGGAAAGAAGGGCTCTCGGCGCTGCAGGACCGAGGAAGCGGAGGCTCGCGGTGCGCTGGGGCCCTGCTCCGACGGCCGCTTCCAGGCGGTGAGAGACGGTTGGTTGGGGAACCGGTGTGTGAGCGCGAGTAAGGGAGAGACCCAGAGACAAAGACCAATGCTGCTTCAGACACTGCTTGAGGCTGGATCAGTGTGGCCTCCGCGAGTGAGGTTTGGTAATCGCGTGTATTCTGTGTCTGTGTGGTTTTGTGCGCATTCGAGTGTGTGTGCCGGAGCTGGTGTGTTGGATTTCGTATGTGTTCCCGAATGGCGTTGCCTACGTTCGTGCCTGTGTGAGTCCCTTTGTAGTAGTCTCCGTGAGGGTCCGCTGTTCTGAATGGGTCCCTGTGTAAGTCCCCAGTTGAGGTCCTGGCCGGACTCCTCCTGAGCAGTAAACCGCAGGGCTTCACCTGGCAGTCCCAGCCTGAATGGAGAAGTAGCGGCTGCGACTGGAAATGGGGGCGGGGGCGGACAGAAAAACCGAAAGAAACAAAAAAGGAAGCGGCTGCCTATCTCCCCTCTCCCGAGGCCCTTTCTCCCTGGGAACCCCAGTCCACTCCTTTTCTGCAGTATTTCTAGATTAGCTCACGTCAGCGCACAAGTAGGGCGGCCCGAGGGCTTTGGCCAGAGTTGGAGCTGCCAGGACAAGACAGGCTTCCCTCTCTACAGCCTCCCGCCTCCTGCCACCTCTTCCCAGCCCAAGCACCTCCCAGTCTCCCGGAGGAGGCTTCTCTCCAGATAGGGAACCTCCACCACATTGGACAGAGATGCTCCTAACCTCTCCCCAGGTACCCCTTTACATTCCCCAGAAGCTCTGGAAAGCCCCTAACTCCTGCCTGGTGGAAACCAAGACAGAAATCCTCTTCTTAGCCTCCAGCTACTAAGACCAAAAAACAGAACAAAAAAAGACCTCTCCATAGAACCCTCCTCCAAATACAGACACTCCAAGTCATGATAGAACCCAGAACAAAGACAGGAAAGAGATTCTTCCTCCAAACACAGAGATCCTCTCCTCCAAGGAAGCTTCGAAATAGAAGCGATCCCCCTTCCGAAATTTGCCCTGTACAGAGACCCTCGGCCCACCCCAATTCTCAGATGTAGGAAAGAGAGAGAGAGAGAATTTTCCCTACAGATTCCTGTAGACAAAGACCTCCACATCCTAATCACCATCCTCTCCCCTTCTGTTTCTGGTGAAATTCTTTGGCCCACATGAGATGATCTGGGCAGAGGCTGGGTCTTTGTAGGGTTCCCCAGTGCCTCCTCCACCCCATTACACCCAGACCTTAGGACGGCCACTGATGCCTTCTCTGACAAGTGAATCTAAAGTGGGCCGTGATGTTTTTTCATCGGTGAGAGATAGGGTCATTTATTCCTTCATTCAGTGAACCTTTTCACAGCTCTTCCTGTGCATGTGATTCTGTTCTGGCTATTCTGGGAATTGTCAAGATGACATAAGCATAGTCTCTTCCTACACTCCCCACTCCAATTCTTGGGTCTAGGAGGGACCTTAGAAAGCCCTCAGTCCAATTTTCCTTTCTGCAATGTTTAAACCTCCCCCAAACATCCCAACAGAACCTCACCATTTATCCTAGTTTTACAGACAAGCAAACTCAGGCCTGAGCAAGGAAGTGTCCTGCCCAAGGTCACACAGAATCCAGGTTATAGCCCGGCTAGAACCCCCAGGAATCCTAAGGCTCTCCCCAGCATGCCTTGCCCTGCACTACCTCATCTTGTCCTTACATCCTTTCTCCCTGGTTGTTGTTTGGTATTTGGCCACCTCATTGTCCAAAGAGATGAAATTCAAAATCAGATTCTAGTCCCCCTGGCTATAATTAGATGCCAGCAGTTGGGAAAGGAACTCCCATATTTCCCTCCTTTCCTGCTGTTTGTAATAAATGCCTCTTCCCAGGCTGAAGGCAGGTGTGGCAAGCTCTCAAACAACCCACACTTTATTGAATAATTCTACTCCATCACATACTAACTCTATGACATTGACTACTTCCTTGACTTCTCCTAGCTTCCATTTCCTCATCTCTAAAATGTGAAAATAAGAATAACAGCCTCATAGAATTATTGAGAAAATTCAATGAACTCTTGTATATGAAATGCTTAACAGGTGCTGCATGCCCAATACGTGACAGCAATTATTTTATGATTGTTGTAGTTACTATACTCAACGGCCAGTTCTCAGTGTGGGGTGGGGGGCGGAAATGGGAGTGCACAAGAAAAAGCCTGCGATTGGATCTTGGGGTTGAGTGAATTGGAATGTACGTCTTCCATCTTTGCAGCTCTCTGTCCCTATTCCTCACAGTCCCAAGCTGACCTGGAGAGAAGAGACTGGAAGTCAGGAGCAGGGAGAGGGCAGAGCCCAGGAGACTAATGACTTCCCTTGCTGGTACTGAGCTGGGTTCTGCTCTGGTGAAGCCATTAACCTCCAAATTCTCCCAAATAACTCCTCTAGAGGGGTCCCCTAGGAGAGGATTTTGCAGTAGGCTGGTCCCCTGAGTTGAAGCACAACACACATATACATTCACACAGAGCACGACAAGCCAATGGATAGGTATACAAAAACATGAGGACAACATAGAGATTCTAGCAGATTGAGCAGAGCATTCTAGTACATTGACAGAGCAACACACAGGTCATGAACAGGCCAGCACACAGATAGACACATGCAAGATTTGTACCAAGACTACCTGCCATACAAAGAAATCAGGACAGACACTGGTGGGTCCCTCTGCATGGGCAGAGGCACCTGGATAACAGGTTCAGACACACAGCAGTGCAAGGACAGGTAAACACACACACACACACACTGACAAGCTCCCATACACAAGAAATCACACACACACAGTCACACTGAGACCAGTAGTCAGGACTACTCTTGTGTGATCACTGAAGGGGAAAAGAGGAGAGAACAAAGGGCAGAAAGAGGCAGGGAAGACATAAAAAGAACCAAGCAGGGAGACAGAGATGGAAGCAGGGCTTGCTGGACACAGCTGCCAGCCAGTGGGACACAAAAGAGGCAGAAATGCCACAGCCTTCCTCTTTTGCTGATGCCAGAACCCAGATCTTGTGACTAAGAAACTAGGAACTGGGAGGGTATGTGGGAAGAGAACAGGAGCTGTTGCTATCCAACCTGGGGGTGTCAGAGGGTCTCTCCTGCCAGGGCCACACAGGTTCCTACCTTCTCTTAGGACTTCCGCCAAGCCTTGTGAAGCAAGGACTTCTGGATGAGGAGTTTGGATTAGGAAGGACCTGGATCAGATCCCCCGAGGCCAGGGCCCAGGTGAAATGCACACACCCCCTCCTGACACATAAACTCAATCTCTCTGTCTTTGATGCCTTCAGTACCCAGGGGGTTAAATGCCTGGCTAACAGAGATGGGAGTCACTTTGGGGGAATAAATAGGGTTAAATAGAACTGGGCTTATCTCCCAGAGCAGACAGCACCATGGGGGAAGGGGAGGCATGGAGCCCTTGAATTAATGGCCTGGAAAGCCAACATCATAAGCATCATTTCGGGGCTGAATGATCACAGAGAGCCCCCTCCCCCTCCCCTGTAGCTCAGAGCCCTGCTTTTCCAGAGCAAAGTCTGTCTGGCAAGTCTTTTCCTGCTGAGGGGACAGGCACTGGCTTCATAAACCACTCCCACCCCCAAGTATCCTGGGGTTGGGACATCGATGAGGTTTTCCTACAGCTGGAGGGAGCCATGTTCACCTTTCCCCAAATCAAAACCCAATTTCCTCATGCTGTGTCCCTGGGCACAAGGGAGGAGAGGGGCAGCAAGGCTGAAGAGCCAGGTGGGGGCCCATGCATGGAACAAAGTCCCTGATTCTTCTCCCTTCAGTGGGACAAATCAGGTGGGGCCATTGACCATGTGGTGCTGTGAGCTCAGGGTAAGACATACGAAAATACATTCATGACTGTGTATGTACTAGCAGTTTTCCTTGCACACATAGTGAGCATCCCATCTCCAGAGGTGTCCAGGCAGAAGCTGGATGTCCTATCAGAGACAATGTCTAGAGAAGTCCTGCCTCAGGGTAAGGGAGGCTGCATTTCATGACTTCTGGGGTTCAAGGTTCATGCTTTCTGGACTGACAGCTCTGAGAAGGGGTCAGAGAACAGGAGACATGAGGACCCAGGTCTTGCCCTCAGCAGCCTTTAAAACAAGAAGCTGCCCTGGACCTGACTTGGTGGGTTAGACCAATGGTTCCTGCGCTTTCCTGAGAACACAGCTTCAGTTATGCTGGGAAGCAGGGAGCATGTCAGCCGTATTCCCCACCGTGTCGCCAGCACACAGTAGATGCTCATTCATGGGGACGAATTAAGTCAATGTCACAAAGCTATTTCCTCCTTCCCAAGAATCACACAACACCCAAAATCCAGCTCTGAATTATGAAAACAGTAGCTCTTCTGAATGGATTTGTCTTTTATGCTCACATCATCTTTTATGTAGTTGAAAGTCAGTCCTACATAGGTGTGTGAGATGTGATTTTTGTTAATCTAAGGCTTGGGGTGCACACCCAGATTCAGGGACTCCTTGTGAGAACACTCAGCACCTACCAGCAGATTCTAGGTCTCTAGGAATCTGTGGGTCACTGGTTATAACTGAGAGAGACAGCTGTATTGGGGGCTCTGGTTCCAGCAAACCCTGGGACAGGGATCCTGGGCTCCAGCAGTGTAAAGGGGCTGTGTATCTGACCTCCTACACTCTCCAGGTGCAGAGCTCGCCTTTACTAAGTGCTCTGTGTGCCAGGCACTGCTGAAAGTACATTCTCAGGATTGTTTCCTTAAATTCTCACAATCCTGAGACTAGCCCACTGTCATCTTAGGAGGCTGCAGGCAGGGCCTGCGGGAATGGACTTGGGGAAATGGATAACTGGATAGGCACAAGCAGGGAAGACGACGGTTGGGAGGAATGATGATCACTGGGGTCAGGGGAGCTGCAGGTGGTCCTTGCTTTAGTTAGAAGCCTCAAGGGTCAGCCTTTGCTGGTCAAAACCTGCCTTCACCCAGATCTAGAATAATCTATCTCATTGAGTGCTATGGACTGAATTATGACCCCCAAATCCATATGTTGAAGCCCCCTCAATGTGACTGTATTTGGGGATGCCTCTATAGAAGTGATTAAAGTCAAATTAGGTAAAAATGGTGGGATGCCAATCTGATAGGATCAGTGTCCTTATAAGAAGAGACACTAGAGCGTCCTCTCTCTTCTCTTCTCTCTCCTCTCTCTCTCTCTCTCTCTCTCTGCCACGTGAGGACACAGGGAGAAGGCAGCTGTCTGCAAGCCAGGAAGCGAGCCCTCCCCAGAAACCAATCCTGCTGGACTGTGATCTGGGACTTCCAGCCTCCAGAACTGTTAGAAAATGTGTTTCTGTTGCTTAAGCCAGTCAGGCTTTGTCACTTTATCATGGCAGCCTAAGCTAAGACTGAGTGCTTCTGCCAACCCTGACCTAGCTCAGCGACCAAAGATTTTTCTAGGTCACGGCCCCCATGGACATCTGGTGAGAATGCAGATCCTTCTTTTAGAAAAACACACACAATATTGCACAAGGTTTCATATCCCTAAGCCTACCCGTGGTGAGTCCATAGCCTCCAGCCTAAAAGCCCAATCTAGATATTTTTGTTCTCTTCAAATTCTGTTGTGAGCTGGAATCCGGGAAAGATACCATCACGAACATTTACCAAATGCTTCTTCTCTGCTAGGTTCTAAGCTAAGTGCCTTCTTTCCCTGTGTCACCACATCGTGGACAAGCCTCACACTATCCCCGTGAGCATGGGTTGGTTTTATGTTTGGTTTATAGGTGAGGACCCTGAAATGCAAAGAGGTTAAGTGACTTGCCCATGGTCTCACAGTTAGGTAGTGGCGGATTCAGGAGTCGAACGCAGGATCAGAGCTGTCCTTATAACCTCAGCACTCTAGGTGAGTCTGCAGGGCAGGGCTTGGGTCTCTGGGCTCCAGGGAAGGACTGCAATCCAGATCTGGCTCCCCCTGGCCAAATGTCTCTTTGTGTCGGTTCCCAGGCATTCTCCCTGCACTGACTGGTATATATATCTATTCTGGGGCACCCCTGTCTCCCTCCTGACTACGGAGGCAACTCCTGGGACAGGGAGGTGGGAGGCATAAGGCCAGGTACACAGTAGGTGCTCTCAGAAGACCCTGTGGATTTCACTAAAGTCTGGGTGAGATCTGGCCTCAGTGGTCTGGGCCCTGTGTCCTGGCTTTCCAGCCCTAAGAACACATGGCTGTTCCCCATAGGATGGCTTAGACATGCACAGCTGATAAAGGCTTGGTCTGGTGCAGTGGGTCACACCTATAATTCCAGCACTTTGGGAGGCCAAGGCAGACGGATCACCTGAGGTTAGGAGCTTGAGACCAGCCTGGCTAACATAGCGAAACCCCATCTCTACTAAAAATACAAAAATTGGTGGCGTGTGCCTGCAGTCCCAGCTACTCAGGAGGCTGAGGCATAAGAATCGCTTGAACCCGGGAGGTGGACGTTGCAGTGAGCTGAGATTGTGCCACTGCACTCCAGCCTGGGTGACAGAGCAAGACTACATCTCAAAAAAGAGGCTCCCGGGACACATTTATTGTTTCTCAACCTAGACTGTGTGAGCTCTCTCTCAGAATTGGTTTTTATATTTTATATATATATATATATATATATATATTTTTTTTTTTTTTTTTTTTTTTTTTTTTTTTTGAGACGGAGTCACTCTGTTGCCCAGGCTGGAGTACAGTGACGTGATCTCGGCTCACCATAACCTCCCACTTCCTGGGTTCAAGCAATTCTCCTGCCTCAGCCTCCTGAGTAGCTGGGATTGCAGGCACCCACCGCCGCACTCAGCTAATTTTTGTATTTTTAGTACAGATGGGGTTTCACCATATTGGCCAGGGTGGTCTCAAACTCCTGACCTGCAGTGATCCACCCACCCCAGCCTCCCAAAGTGCTGGGATTACAGGCATGAGCCACCGCGCCTGGCCAATTTTATATTATATTATTTTATATCTAAAAAACCTACCAGCAGATTCTAGGTCTCCTGGATGACCAAATACCGCTTTAATTGTCATGGGCCTTATGACAAAAGAACAGACGGGGGCTAAATGCTGAACCATATTCACTGTGCAAGTGTGATTTCATTTCAGCCACACACTAGCCCTCACGTTAAATTACTCGTGTTCTTTTGAAATGTCTGATATTGAGGCTTTGTTTTTGTTGCACTGGTATATTGTCTCTGCTTTTCCAATTGTGTAGAGCTAAAAGGATAAGGAGTTGATACCTAGCTTTCTGTCTGAACATATTTTCATAAAATTGTAATAAAGATAATTTGTCAATTGTTGATGGGGGGCTGTGACTTTTTTCACCTTTAAACGTGGTTCCTGTATTACTCAAGCGTGAGAAGCACGCATTTAATTCATTCTGACCAAGTAGAAAATAAGCTTCACACATTGGTGCCCCACACACAGCCCCTGCCACCCGGATGGGTCCCCGTCCTCAGTTTGGCTCCCCCACTGCTGCCTTCGAGGGGAAATATGACAGCGTAATGAACAGCTGTATGACGTGCTATAAAAAGGCAATTAAGGGAACTATTGGACTGGGACAAGCCAGCGTGACCTGGTTAATAGCTCTGAGCAGAGCTGGGCCGTGGGGAGGGTGAGATGCAGGAGGGGGAGGGGCTTGCTGTTTCTCAGTGAGGGGCTGAGGTTGTTCTATCCACTGCCTGCCAAGTACCGAGGGGTTCCCAGGCTAGACTCATGACCACTGGGTCCAGGACCAGCCTGAGGGGAACATTGCTTCAGGGTTCAGCTCTGGAGTCAACTCTGCCACTACTGGTTGAGTGACCCTGGGCAGGTGACTCATGACCTCTCTGCTTCAGTTTACTCATCTATTAAACCGGGATAACAATGATGAGCCTAGAACTGTGACCCAGGAGGGGGAAGAAGGGGTGGATCATTCACTGTTAAACTGGTCAGAGCTGGGAGCTGCACACAGCATTCAAAGGAAGGTGTAGAGGAGGCTTTTACTCGTGTTAGTAGGATCTCTCAACACAGTTCAATCTGTGGCTGTACCTAATCAGTTCCCTGGGCTTCCCCCCCTCTGCAGGGTGAGTTCTTTGATCCGATCCCCTGTAGTCACCATGTGGTCACCACCTTGAGGCCACCCCTCCTCTTTGGACCCTTTCTCTCATCCCCTCAGCTCTTCAGTTCCTGTCTCCTTCAAATGCCACTATTTGTGAGTCACCTTTGGCATATGCCAACCTTTGGGATGGAGACAGAGAGAAACCCTTCCCGCCCCATCTGCATGCCTGCATCACTCCACTTCACAGTGCTGGTGGGAGGATTGAGGAGACATCACATGGAATGTAGGTAGTGAAGCACCTGGCACTTAGTAAGTGCTCAATAAACTCTGGCTATTGTTATTGTTGTCATGATGGGGAAAGGTCTGGGTTTGTATTGAACACCTAGCAGAGTGCCTGACACATAGCAGGTGCCCAATACATATTTGGCGAGTGAATGAATGAATGAAATGTCCCTTGGCTCCATTGTCTGCACTCTGTGATTGAATACACTAACCCCTCTCTGAGCCTGTTATTCATTCATCAAATAGGGATATGATCTGGCCCCAAGGACCGGAGAAGTGGCTCACCAGCTATAAACTCCTGCTCACCGTGGGGACTGGTTCTGTTCACCCCTACATTCATCTGTGCCTGCCTTTTGGATATCTGAGTGCTTAGGGGGTATCCAGCCCCCTACCACACATGTTTATTCTAGAATAGGAAACCAGCAGTGCTCATGGGTCTGAAGGGCCCCTCCCCACAGTCTCAGATGGAAGTGGCTCTGAGAGCCAGCCCAACAAAGGAGCAATCAGGGGTGATTATGGCTCATTTAGGGATAGCTTGGTGATTGGCTGAGAATCCCCAGCTCACTCCTTGCTCCAGATGAAGAGGGCCTGAGTCCTTCCTTGGGCTCCTTCTCTCCAGCGCCTGGCCAAGGGGGGTGCTGCAACAGGCAGGTGAGACACAGGAGGCAGCCTGTCACCCAGGGCGCATGGGCCACAGGCTCGTGCATTGGCACTTCAGCCTGCATCTGTGGGCAGGATGCTTACCTTGTAGAGTTATAGAGCCAGCCCTGGCCTTTTCCATCATCCAGCTGCCCCCAGGATGAAGCACAAACTCCCCTTACCCGCAACCTGCAAGGCCTGGTGTGTCCCAGCCCCTGCCTGCTTCAGTAGCCTCCTATCCAGCAACTCAACTAGATCTCCTTAGTTCCAGCTGCAGGGGTTGATCTGCTTCCCACCCTGACTCTCATTTACTCTCATTTCTGTGGTTCAGAACACACTTTAAAGCAGACAGCGCTGAACTCAAATCCAAGTTCCACTGCTTTGTAGCTGTGTGACCAGGAAACACTTCACCTAGCAGAGCCTCAGTTATGTAATCTGCTCAGTGGGGCATGACCAGTGGCCTCCCTCCTGAGGTGGCGGAGAGGATTACATTCAAGGTGATAGCACATCTGAAACACCTCACATGCAATTTATCCTTCATGGATATTAGCTAGTATCATCATTCATTCCTAGGTCACTGCTTCGATGTCATTCCCTCCAGAAAGCCCTCTTTGGGTACGCCCCTCTTAAGTCTTCCCGCCACCGTCTGTGCTTTGCCCTGGCATGTTGCCCATCCTTGCGGGTGTGGCTGACGTCTTTCTCATCCTTGTATCCTGTGCTCAGCAAGAGGCTGTAAAGGAGGCTGTCCACGGGCCTGTGGACAAACCACTGTGCTGATGGCGAGGAACAGATAGAGATGCCTCTAAGGGCCTGGACCAGGGGAGGTGGGGCTGAGTCCTCAAACTGTCCAGCTCTTTGCTTCAGCAAGACCTATCTCCTCCTTCCAGCCCCTGCCAAGATGTCTTCCACCCTCCTCTCAAGCTCCTCCCAAGGAGGCTTCCTGGACTCCCCACAGCTCACAGTGGTGTCTCTAGAAAACAGAATGTAACCTTCTCTCCTTCCATTGACTGCCTCTAAAGGTGTGAATTTGAACTGAGTCTGTGCTCTTCTGTTCTTTTGAGACAGGGTCTCCCTCTGTCACCTAGGCTGGAGGGCAGTGGCGCAATCACAGCTCACTGCAGCTTCAACCTCCTGGGCTCAAGTGATCCTCTCACCTCAACCTCTCAAGTAGCTGAGGCCACAGGTGTCCACCACATCTGGCTAATTTTTAAAACATTTTTTGTAGAGGTGGGTGTCTCGCCATGTTGCCCAGGCTTGTGCTTTCTTAATAATAGTCATAATAGGCCAGGCATGGTGGCTCATGCCTGTAATCCCAGCACTTTGGGAGGCCGAGGTGGGTGGATCACCTGAGGTCAGGAGCTTGAGACCAGCCTGGCCAATATGGCGAAACTCCGTCTCTACTAAAAATACAAAATTAGCCGGGCATGGTGGCAGGCATCTGTAGTCCCAGCTACATGGGAGGCTGAGACAGGAGAATCGCTTGAACCCGGGAGGTACAGGCTGCAGTGAGCCGAGATGGCACCACTGCACTCTAGCCTGGGCAACAGAGCGAGACTCTGCCTCAGAAAAAAAAAAAGAAAAGAAAAGTCATAATAGTTACCACTTATTGAGGACTTACTTTTTCCATCTAATGTGCTAAGTGCCCCTCATGTATTCTCAACCTCAGTCACCGGCTTAGGTCCAACAGGGCATTACTGAAAGAATGCTGTGGTCTCAGATAATTATGGGAGGGGCAGCCTCAGGAGCACGGCCTCAGGAGAGCCAGGACCAGAGACCCCTCTTTTCTCACTTCCGTGCTCTCAGCATGTCATCTTTTCTTCTGCTGTGAACTTCTTCCATATTGAAGTAAACATGACGCTAACCACTCCCAAGCCTCCCATCTCATAGTTATTACCGCTGGAGTGGAACCAGCTATTTGTCATAAGCTTGGCTTGAAAAGTCCTGGGGAAGGACTTTAGTCAGCTCAAATCAAGCACCGTGCCCCCACCCACCCCCCACCAACTCCAATAAATATGGAATCATTGGCTGGGCGTGGTGTCTCACACCTGTAATCCCAGCACTTTGGGAGGCTGAGGTGGGCGGATCACCTGAGGTCAGGGGTTCGAGACCAGCCTGGTCAATATGGCAAGACCCCATCTCTACTAAAAACACAAAAAATTAGCCGGGTATGCTGGCACATGCCTGCAATCCCAGCTACTCGGGAGGCTGAGGCAGGAGAATTGCTTGAACCTAGGAGATGGAGGTTGCAGTGAGCTGAGATCACACCACTGCACTCCAGCATAGGCAACAGAGTGAGACTCCAGCTCAAAAACAAAAACAAAAAACCATGTAATCACTGGGTTGCCACAGTCTTACAGTCAGAGTCAATGTCAGCGTCAATGTCATATAAGACTGTGACAACCCAATGATGGCCCTGTGGATGGGGATGGGAAGAGACAGTTCTCAGAGTAAGGACAGGCACTGGACAGGCAATGACAGAAGCCCACCAGATACTGCCACATTATTTCACATACCTGGAGACCAAGAAACAGAGAGCAGGATCACCTTCCCCAAGGCCACACAGCAACAAGAGCCAGAGTCAAGACTCAAACCCATATCTGTCTGTCACCAAAGCCAAAATATCTATCAGAGGTGATTCTGAGGTTCCACAGCCAATGACAGGGATGCCAGAGAAGCCACAGCTGACACAGAGAGTTTGGGAGGAAAGGCTGGCTGGGGAAGAAAGTCAACAAGAGCTTGGTGTCACATCGCTGTTAATGGAACCCATCCTAGGGTCAGACTGCTTTGATTTGAATCCCAACACTACCTCTGCTGGCTGTGAGACCCAAGAGAAGTTATTTTACTTCTCTGTGCCGTTTTCTGAATCTCTAAAATGGGTCAATAATAGTACATTCCTCATAGGGTTGTTGTGAGGATTAAATGAGATAATGTGGGTAAAGTCCTATGCATTTTAGTAAACACAGTAAATGGCAGCTTTGATAATATTGTTATTGCTGTTGGTATACTTATTATTATCAACATTGACCATATTCAGCCTAAAAGGATGGTGGTACTCGCAGGTGGGTACACGAGGCAGGAGCCCCTGAGAGAGGTCAGGCCAAAGAAAAGTGTCTGTTCCCAGCATGAGCAAACCTTGTTAAGAAAAGGGCGTTTGATGGCACAGGAGGCCATGGCCTGGACCAGTCTGTCACCAGGCTCCAGGGAAGTGCCCAAAGTTATTTGAGCTTTGTACAGCCTGCTGGAGACCTCCCTCTGCCCTTGATCCTTGCAGCTGCAGACCAAGGCTGGAGTTTTTTTCTTGGGGACTCACAGCCTGGTCTGCTTTGTCTATCAACATGAAGGTCATCAAAGGGTTAGGAGGCCTCTTAGGTGTAAAAACCAAATGAATGTGCTCATCAAAGGCTTCCTACAAAGGATGTCCCTCTATAGGACACGGGCCTCCTACTGTGGGATCTCTGAGTCTAGATCCCAAAGACAAGGAGAGATTCTTGTGCCTGGACAGCACCTAAGGCCCTCAGTGTTGGGTCAGCCATATCCAGCGACTGGTTCCTTCCTTTGGCTCCAGAATCAACTCTGACCCTAGGTGCAGTGCTGTAGACTTCCCCCTACCCCAGTCCTTCCAGTCCACTGTGCTGGGGCTCTCAGTGTCCAGTGCTCCCTGAGAGCATCTGTGCTATTTCCACATTTGTCTTTATTTATTTATGAGATGGAGTCTCACTCTGTCACCCAGGCTGGAGTGCAGTGCCGTTATCTGGGCTCACTGCAACCGCTACTTCCCGGGTTCAAGTGATTCTCCTGCCTCAGCCTCCCAAGTAGCTGGGATTATAGGCATGCACCACTACGCCCAGCTAATCTTTTTTAATTAATTAATTAATTTATTTATTTAAAAAGTTTTTGGTAGATTTTTAGTTTCACCATGTTGGCCAGGCTGGTCTCGAACTCCTGACCTCAAGTGATCTGCCAGCCTTGGCCTCCCAAAGTGCTGGGATTAACAAGCATGAGCCACCATGCCCAGCCCACATTTATCAATTACAAATGTAATCTTGATGTCAGAGGGATTACGCCTACCCCAGTGTCATGGCATATAGAAGTCTCTCTACAAGATATTGAATATTGTGATGTTTCTCAGGAGGTGGGTCTTGGGGAGAGGTGACAAGGAGAAAGCAGGGACAATATTGCTTTTTCTTTTCTTCTTCTTCTTCTTCTTTTTTTTTTTTTTGTTGTTGTTGTTGTTGCCTCCTTTGCCTTTTGTATCCAGGCCTTTGGGCTTCTCTTCCCCTTCCACCCGAGGGTGATCTCCAGCCCCTCTATGAGGTCTTTTTTAACATCTCTAGCCCCACTAGCCCACACCAACTGTACCCCTCAGCCATCGTGGGAGCGTGTAGAGGCTACCGGCTATCAACAAGAGAGATGTGAAATTTAGAGAAACAACTTCGGAAAGCTTGAGGCCCCTGGGAATTCATCTAATGTTTTCTGGTCCAAGATCAATAGGTTGGAGAACTCCAAGCCCTTAATTATACTGACTCCTTGAGAAGATGGGCTGTAACTAGGTATTCACTGCACACTCCCTTCCCTCCCCAGCCATTAAGCCAGGTGGATCTTACTCAACATTTTCTTGGAGCAGAAATTTTCTATTTCTTTGTTTTCCTTTACTTAATTTATTTTTTAACTTCACATGATTTAGAAATTTACAAAATATATAATGTGCATATAGGGTAAAGTCTCCCTGTAACTCCTCTTTCCCATCTACCCATGTTCTGATTGTCCCTAACCACAGTAACTGGTTTTTGTTGTTGTTGTTTTTGAGACGGAGTCTTGCTCTGTCACCTGGGCTGGAGTGCAGTGCATGATCTTAGCTCACTGCAACCTCCGTCTCCTGGGTTCAGGCTATTCTCCTGCCTCAGCCTCCCGAGTAGCTGAGATGACAGCTGCATGCCACCATGCCTGGCTAATTTTTTGTATTTTTAGTAGAGATGGGGTTTCATCATGTTGGCCAGGCTGGTCTTGAACTCCTGACCTCAGGTGGTCCACGCACCTCTGCCTCCCAAAGTGTTGGGATTACAGGCCAGTGACTGGTTTCTTAAGTAGCCTCTCATTTGCCTATACCACAAGTACAACTATTAATATATAAGCGAATACACGTGTATATTCTTACTGTTCTCTTCTCTCTTTTTTTTAACACATAGATAAAGGATTCTACACCCCATTGTGTACTTGGCTCTTTTTTTCACTTAGCAATATGTCTTTCTAGATCTTTCACAAAAGAATATAGAGATTATTCAGTACTTGTAAGGAGCTGAGAATGGACAGCACTGTATTTCTCCTTTCTTCTTTTCTCTATAGCTTTACACTCTATATCTTTCCCCAAATAGCTATGCCATTCATTCATTCATTTGCTGGTTCCTTTATTCAGCATTCACCAATCTCCTGCTTTGTGCTGGGCCCCTTACCGGGTGCTGGGGCTACAGAAATAAATTAGCCCAGCTCCCCCTTCCCCAGGGCTCAGAGGCTGGGGGGAGACGGGGGGCATGAATGAGTGACGGGGCAGTTCCTGACTCATTTTAGTGTCTGTACCTTGCCTTTTTGATGCCATTAGTCTCAGTTGGATTTTCTCTTCCCTTTGGCCACACACTGGCCAGCCTGCCCATCTGGATGTCTAGGGGGGATCAATTTCCCCCAGTCTGGGGCAATGCTTTTTGTTTTATTTATTTACTTATTTATTTATTTTGAGACAGAGTCTTACTCATCCAGGCTGGAGTGCAGTGGTGCAATCTCAGCTCACTGCAACCTCCACCTCCCAGGTTCAAGCAATTCTCTTGCTTCAGCCTCCTGAGTAGCTGGGATTACAGGTGCCTACCACCACACCTGGCTAATTTTTGTATTTTTAGTAGAGGCAGGATTTCACCATATTGGCCAGGCTGGTCTCAAATTCCTGGTTTCTCACCCACCTCAGCCTCCCAAAGTGCTGGGATTACATGGGTGAGCCACCGCACCCTGTCCTAGGGGCAGTGATTTTGGAACTAGGTTGGGGAACACCTAAGGATCTCTTGCAGGGAAGTATGTCTAAATTTTATAAAAGAATATTCATCATCAGAATGTCCATGGCTCTTCCGGGAACAAACAAAAATTCCCGTTATGTTCTTAATACAAAGAACAGAAGATGATGCCCAGCTGAGCTTGCTACCTGGCGAGGCATGCAGAATCCAGAGCGAGAGAATTCAGAATGGGTCTGAAATTTTGTGGATGAAAAGTTTCTTACTCACTTTTGATGTCTGTCATACGCATAGGGTGTACTTTATGCACTGAATCATTTACTATTTCAATGTGAAATAGTAGGACAAGGATAACAGCATCTACCCTCTGAAGCCACAGAGCTACCATGGATAGGGCTTCACATCAAACACTGTCCTAGTGACCTTACAAGGTAGATACAATCATCAGCACCACTTTGCAGAGGAGGAAACTGAGGCACAGGGAAGTTAAGTAACTTGCCTAGGCCAAATGACTAGTAAGTGACCTAAATGGGTCTGTCTGGTTCCAGAGCATGCGCTCTGACCACTACATTATACCATCCCGTTAGGGCCCATTCCACCTCTCTGTGTCTCCGGCTTTCTCATTGGTAACATAGGCAAAAAAAGTACGTCAAAGGCTGATTTGAGGATTTGAAGAGATAATGCCGGCCAGGCATGGTGGCTCATGCCTGCAATCCCAGCGCTTTGAAAGGCTGAGGCAGGCAGATCACGAGGTCAAGAGTTCAAGACCAGCTTGGCCAATATGGTGAAACCCCGTCTGTACCAAAAATACAAAAATTAGTCAGGCATGGTGGTGCGTGCCTGTAATCCCAGCTACTCAGGAGGCTGAGGCAGGAAAATCGCTTGAACCTGAGAGGCGGAGGTTGCAATAAGCCGAGATTGTGCCACTGCACTCCAGCCTGGGCAACAGAGCAAGACTCTGTTAAAAAAAAAAAAGAGGTAATGCCTGTACAGTATGTAGGACACTGCCTACTTCACTGTTATTAATATTATAAGATTAATACCAATAATACCACTATACTCAGGCTGCCAGGGAGGGATCACTTGGGATCACAGTCCTGTCAAGACTGCTTTTGCAGTCAAAAGGCAGGGAAAGGTGAGGGAGAAGGGGTCAGGGAAGCTCATTGTGTTAATAAACTCACCTCTGTGTCTCAGGCCCCTTCCCTGCTTCCCTGGAGCTCATCCTCTGTTGGGCATGCCAGGGTCCCTCTGGGCAGGGGAGTCTGTTTTGGTTCCATTTCCATTACACACTCGGCTGAGCAGGGGAGGTAGAGAGCCGGCAGCAGCCAGGCAGTAATTAATTGCCTGTTTGGACTCCTGCTGTCGCCTCGCTGGGAGGACGCAGGACAGCTTGCGCCTGGGCCTGGGCTGGCTGATGACTGGGAGAGGAGAGTCCCTGCTTGTCCTGCCCCCACTGGCCCCTCTGAATCTGTACCCAGGCCAGTTTGGGCTGGAACTGGCAGCAGTAGAAGCCCCATCTGTCCATATTGAGGTCCTCACCAGCATTACTAAAGACCCCCTCAGAATGCTTTGCCGCGGGGGCTGTCTTGGAGGTAGCGAGGGTCACTTTGCTTTAGCCTCTGAGAAGCAGTGCTAGGGATGAGCAAAGCATCCTGAACCCAAAGCTTGAGAATCCTGGGTGTTAGTCCTGGCTTCTCCACTCACTGGCTGTGTGACTTTGGGCAGGGCACCTGGCATCTCTGAGCAACCACTATTCTCTTCTATAAAATGGTGAGGTGGGGGCAATTATACGCTTGTGGATTTGTGCTTTTTGTACCCCTAGAATTCACTGTCTTGGAGAATCATCTGCCCCCTCCCTCAACCCACCCTGAGAGGTGACCCAGGTGTAGACATCATCATTCTCTGTGGAGCTTTTTTCCAGCATGATTGAGAAAAAAAAAAAAAAAATACCTTGTTACTTAAAACCTAAAGAAGCCTGAATACTGAATAATATAATTACCTATCTTTGACAGTTGTAGGAATGGGTTGTGGAGGCATATAGCTGACTGGACTTTGCAAGCCTCAAACCACAAAGTTCATCTGCAAAGAGGACCATCATCACTGTCACCATCATTACTGTCACCACCATTACCATCATCATTGCTATAATCTGGGCCCAAAAACATTTGCTCAAATGCAAATAGGGTTCCCAATCATTTGGCAGTGGCTTGCAGGAGCCCTGGATTCTGATGATGAGTGTAGCCTTAGTGGGAGGGAATATCATGATTACTTAGTGACGTCTTCCCTGGACACAGGAGGACAGAGCGCCATGGGCTGGTCATACCGTCTTCACTCCTTCTGGGTTGGAGATGAATGCTCAGGGTTAATTGACACCTCTGCTATTGGAAGCAAATATAGAATCTCAAAATAGAGACTTACAAGGACCCATAGGATACAGGTATAAATTTACCCAATCGAAACCAGAACTTACAGAGTCCTTCCTGCACCAAAAGTTGGAAGCTTGGCCTAGACTTGAGAGGGGAATTAAAGGACCTCAAGAAGCTGCTACGTACTTAAGACCTAGAGTGGTCCTGAGCAGAACTGGCAGGGAGCTCAAAGGGGACAACGGGATGTATCTGGCTCCAGAGGCCTGCAGTTGAGCCCCCTTGCCTGCATGGCACCCCCATCTGCTCTGCCATTGCTGGTTGAGGGATGTCTGGACTCACATCCTCCGTCACCTTGGAACTTGCATTTTGGCCAAGGCTGATGTCCTGAAAATTCTGCCACTGAGAATTTCTCTGATGAGGACACCTGAGAGAAAGGCTGAAGTTGGAGGCTCTTCCTCTGCAAGCCTAAGGCCAGGGTCTCCCATGGCCCTGTCTTGGGCCACAGAGAACAACAGTCTCATCAGCTCTGGAGTTCTATGACCCAGGTCCTCAACACAAAATTGTCAAACTGCAACTGACTAGTCATGAGCCACCCAGAGCTGGGTCTTGGAGGATCCTGAATTATCCTGACAAGCCAGGCACTGTCAGGTCTAAGCAAAAAGTCCATTCCCCTGTCACTGCTATGGCTAGTAAAATGGCAGAAGTTTTATGATTGACCTGTTTCATGACAATGATTATGGCAATTTGGTGATGCTTTCATGAAATGTCAGTCACGTGCTAACCGTTTTGTGTTAATTATTTCCCTGGGCTCTCATGACACCCCTGCCATGCAGGTATTCATATTCCATTTTACAAAGAAGAAAACCCACCGGGTGTGGTGGCTCACTCCTGTAATCCCAGCACTTTGGGAGGCTGAAGTGGGTGGATCATTTGAGGTCAGGAGTTCGAGACCAGCCTGACCAACATGGTAAAACCCCATCTCTACTAAAAATACAGAAATTAGCTGGGTATGGTGGTGTATGCCTATAAAACCAGCTACTAGGGAGGCTGAGGCAGGAAAATTGCTTGAACCCAGGAGGCGGAGGTTGCAGTGAGCTGAGATCATGCCACTGCACTCCAGCCTGGGTGACAGTGAGATTCTGCCTCAAAACAAAAACAAAACAAAACAGCAACAACAAAATAAAGGAGAAAACCAAGGCTCAGAGAGTTGAAACAGCTTGCCCAAGGTCACATAGCTGAGTTTCAACCCCAGGCCTGTCTGACTAGGAGCTCGAGGGCACTGCAGCCTCATCTCACTCCCAGGCATGTGCCTTAGTTCTCATTCCCCAGGCATCTGAAAGTCCATCCCGTCCCTCTGCATAGGGCACATGCTAATGTGTCACTGGGAACATCCTGGGCCACTTCTCATCCACTGAAAGGGGAAAACTCATGGCGAAGGAATCGGGGATGTCAAGTGTGGTGGGAGGTGGAGAATGCAGAAAGCATGTGTGGAAGATAGAGCTGGAAGGTAAGATAAAGTCGCACTGTGTTCTAAACATCAGGCATAGGGAGCCATTGACTGTTCGGAGCAAGTTCATCAAGGTGAGTTCACTTTAGGTAGCTGAGGTGTACAGTTATGTGAGGTAGATGTAGTCCCCCAGAGAAAGTGTTGTGGCCAAGAGAATAGGGGAAAGGGATGTCCCAATCTGAAGGGGCCTCAGAAGAGTTCTTGGACGGGATGATACTTGGGTTGAGTCTTAAGGAAATATGAGGAGTTGTTTAGATAAAAAGGATGAAGGAGGGGCATTCTAGCAAGGTCCAGAGATGGGAAAGACCTGCTGCATTTGGGCAACTGAAACCTTTTGATGTGGCCGGAGCCTGGGGCAGGCCTGGAGAGGGGAGCAGGGCCTCTTGTCCATAAGAGGGGGTCAGGCAGCTAGGTCTGAAGAAGAGGAGGGGTGAGAATTGGGGAGCTGGGTTGCTGCAGGGCCAGACACTTCAGATCTGGAAGGGCCTGATGAGCAGGAGCTCAGTGTCCCAGAAGTCTCCTCCAGGGCCTGCAGCAGAGTGGTGGAGCGAGGACAGGAGCAGGGCTTGCAGGAGTGACAGTACCATGAACCCACCATATAGGGTAGGCCAGGGCATCGGGCCAAAGGGAGACTGCCCCCAGGAAAAGAGGGTCCTGGAGGACAAATTGGAAAAGTCAGCCTTTTATACTCCGTGAATCTGTGATCTAGAGTTTGGTCAGTTCATGCCACTATCACCCCCACCATGTTACTAACACCAGCATCTCTCAGCTGAATTCTGGCCAACCTCTCCCGTCTGGGCTCCCTGCTTTTGCCTCGGCCCCTCCTGCAATCTCCACACAACACAGAATCTAGAACGAGGCTGTTATGACATAGGTCAGATCCTGGCCTCCCCTGATCAAAGACTTTCAGTGGTTCCCATCTCATTCAGAACAATGGCCAAAGACCTTCAGGGTGGCCCACCAGTCTTTGTGGGATCTGCCTCCCCCACTCTGACCCCATCTCTTATCTTTCTCTCCATACCCAGCTTGCTGTTACTTGTCACTCTGGTTCTCTTCCTGCTTCAGGAATTAGCACTGACTATCCCCCTGCCTAAAACCCTCTCCTCCAGCATCCACATGGCTCTCTCCCTCACCCCTTCAGTTTTTACTCAAATAACGCCTTCTTGGTGCAGCCAAGGAGCCATATAACACAGCTTCCTGGAGGAGAAGAAATCCAAGGAGAAGGAAACTCAAAAGGAGGCAGCTCTGACTCAGCTTCCCAACTTGTACACTGGGACACCACTGGGGCAAGGCTGTGGCTCAGTGGGTGATGAAGGTGTCAGGACTTATCAGGGGGACTGGGAACAATTCAGGAAGTTGAAATAATCCCAGTTCTTACGTTCTGGTCCCATGAGTGGAAGCGGAGTTCTCCAGCCTTTTGATCTGGGTCAGAATTGATCCCTCTGCACAGAGGAGGGGGACTGACCATAGCACTAGGGGTTGGGAAACCAGAGCTGACACAGCAGTCCCTTCAGGGTGGCTTTTAGGGGCAGGGAGACCAGTGAGGAGACTAGTACAATTATCCAAAAGACAGGCAATGAAGTTGGGGTAGAGCAATGGCAGAGGGGACACAGGAAGGAGGTGCACTTGGTGCTGGGAACTGACAGGTCAACAAAACCAGGGCTACTCCCTGCCCACGTGAAGCTTGTAATCTAGTCAGGGAGCTAGATATTTGGTCAAATAATCCAACAAATAGCCCCTTGGCCATGGGGTGCCACAAAGCAGAGGTTCAGGTGCTGTACCAGCCAATGCAAGGGGAAAGCCACCCAGCCCAGGAAGCAGGAGGTGATGACAGCCCTCCTGGAAGAAGAGCTGACACTTCATGGACACAAAGGGCAAGGCCTGATTCCCATCCGAAGTAAGTCTCAGCCCACGTGATCCCCTCCAGAAAGCCTCCGCTGGCCTCGCCATATGGAGGCACGTGCATCCTTCTCCACGGCCCCCTGCTCTGTACTACTCAGCACGTTCCTGATGCTACCAACGTGGGTGTCCACCAGCCCCAGCAGATGGGCCTTTCAAAGGCTATGGCCCTGTCCCAGCGTGGTGGCTCACGACTATAATCCCAGCACTTCAGGAGGCCAAGGTGGGCGGATCACTTGAAGTCAAAAACTTGAGACCAGCCTGACCAACATGATGAAACCCCATCTCTACTAAAAATACAAAGATTAGCCGGGCGTGGTGGCAGGTGCCTGTAATTCCAGCTACTCGGGAGGCTGAGGCAGGAGAATCACTTAAACTCAAGAGGCAGAGGTTTCAGTGAGCCGAGATCCCGCCACTGTACTCCAGCCTGGGCGACAGAGCAAGACTCCATCTCAAACAAACAAACAAATAAGCAACAACAACAGAAAAACAAAGGCTATGGTCCTGACCCATTGGCCTCATTTCCCCATTTCCCAACCTCAGTTCCTAGTGCTGGCAAAAGGTCAACGCTACCCAATACTGTCACTGCCCACTATGATGTGGGAGGTGGACACGTTCACCATCACTCTTGCTCTAGTTTGGGTTCCCCCCAAAGCCAGGACTTGAGTGGAGGTGGTTCGTTTGTGAAGTGACCCCAGAAAGAATGGTGAGGGGGTAGAAAAGGAGATGGTGCAGGGGATAGGGGGATATAGCCAGTCAAGGTGCATTAATGAGCAAGTCACTGCCATGGGCAACTGGGGCTCAATCCCATTGGAGACTCTGAGCAATCGTGTAGAATGTGCCTCAGAATTGGCCCAGCAAGGGGCAGAGAACCTGGATCCTTTATCCACTGACCCACCATCCCTCATAGCTTGAGGTTGCCCTCACCCTGGGGGAGAGGGGTTGTTAAATATCTGGCACTTCCAGGTTGCCCTGTGAGTGGACTGCACTAGCTCTCCTGGCACCAGAGGAAGACCTCAGGCTGAGAAGGGTGAAGTGAGGATCCAAGATGAGCAGCTGCCAGCAGGCCCTGGGACTGTCCACCCAGGCCTGAGAAGAACTTGGAGGTGGCTAAGGGCATCAGCTGTTTGCTGCCGTTCCCCACTCCAGGTTCCAGGACATTGTGTCAAGTCACTTGACAATCTTTTCTTCTGAGTCCAGACAGCTTCAGAATCCTCACTGTGGGGCCCTGGGGAGCCAGCCATCATCAGGGTGCCATTCGAAATGAAATTCATTTGCTATTCTAGTGAAGACCCATGGACCCATGGGTCAGACCCAAAATCCCCTCTTTCCAGCACTGGGGGAAAGGCTGGAATGCTGCTTTATACACTGGGAAGTGCTGGGCACTTGTCAGAGGCTGTCATCAAACTGACCCCCGAACAAAGCCCAGGCTCTCTATTCACAGGGGCTGATTTTCGGGCAGCTGGGTCCCACCACAGAGGGGTCTTTTTTCATGCAGTACTTTCCTGCAGGAAATAGCCAAAGCAGATGGTGGGGCTGCCCAAGGGAGACAGGCTGGGTTTATCAAAGAGCAGCAACATCTGACCATGCAGACATTGCTCCAAACACAGTCTGAGCAGAGGAATTCCATCCAGATGGTGCTGGAAGGAGGCCTCCAGAACTGGAGTTGCTGGGGTGGAGGGGGGGGGTGGGCAGATTCTGCCCAGGCCAGCTGTTACCTCCCCCAGTCAGGGCTAAGGGGCCTTTGAGTGGAACTGCTGGCTGCCAGGCATGGGGGCAACAGCCTGTGGCCTCAAGAACAATGCTTTGGAAGTGGAGCCTTCTGACAATCAATTAAAATGATCAGACATCCAAAAGACCAGAGAGGGAGCAGATCTATTGAGAGAGCATCACCTGAGTAGGCAGCTGCAACCTCCCAAAGTGGGGGAGAAGCTCAAACAGCCAATGGGAGGAGCAGCCTGGCAGCCCCACCCCACACCCTTGTTCCTCCTGCTGGTCAGCTGGATGCTTCAGGCTGAGGAGTTTTTGGGATTTCTTCCCCTCACCTGTCTTAAGATTCCCGAAAAAGCAACACTTAGACAAGAATGTGAGTGCTAATAGCTGATTTTGCAGATGATTCCAGTGGGGGAATGGGGAGAGAGAGGGAGAGAGAGAGAGAGAATCCAAGAGTCCTCAGGTGAAGAGCCCATAGGACTCAGGGTACAAACTAGAGTGACCAGTGCTCAGGAGGTACGGGCAGGGCACCAATGATGTCTGCAACATCACTTTCTCCATCTCCTCTTCCCTTTCTCCTTTTTCTCCTCTCTTGTTTTCTTCCTTTTCCCCTCTAGATTCTTACTGTGCCTCATGTTTCTCACCTTTTCCTTGTGGATCCTGGATTCCAGTGTTTCTTAAAGTGAGGTTCCCTGACTAGCCAGGAGTCTTGGTATAAACGTAGACCCCAGGACCCTGCTCCAGCCCTAGTAAATCAGAATCTTTGCTTATAGTCCATTTAGATAAAATTCCCCAGTGCTTCTGATGCATGTGGATGTTGCTAGTCTAACCCCCCTGCATCATCGCCGCAGCAGGGATTTGCAGATTCTGGAATCCCCAGGTTCTGCCCTTGCCTTCTCCTGTCCACCTGCCTCCCTTGGGCTTGGATGCCACTGGCTGACCACCTCGCTTCCCTGAAAGGCTCCTTCTTCTTCTTCTGCTTCTACTTCTGCTTTTTTTTTTTTTTTTTTTTTTTGAGACAGAGAGCCTCTCACTGTCACCCGAGCTGGAGTGCAGTGGCACCATCTCGGCTCACTGCAACCTCCGCCTCCCAGGTTCAAGTGATTCTCCTGCCTCAGCCTCCCAAGTAAGTGGGATTACAGGCACCCACCACCACGCCCAGCTAATTTTTTGTATTTTTAGTAGAGATGGGGTTTCACTACGTTGGCCAGGCTGATCTCGAACACCTGACCTCGTGATCTACCTACCTTGGCCTCCCAAAGTGCTAGGATTACAGGCATGAGCTACTGCACCCAGCCTAGACTCCTTCTTTTGCCCAGCTACTGGACTGGCTGCCTCTTGGGTGTCGCCTCTGCCCTGACTGATCCTTTCTGAGATTTAAGGCTTAGACCTTTATTCAACAGTTGAGAAGTGGTGCCATCCCAGCTACCATCATTCACATTCGCCACATCTGTCCAGGTGCTCCTCAGAGTGGTCCTGGTCCACTGGGAGGGGAAGTCAGAGATTCAGGTCCTTCTGTGCACACAAGCAGTCATAACAAAGTGTCCCACTAAAACACAGTGTC
Source organism: Macaca nemestrina (assembly GCF_043159975.1). Lineage (NCBI taxonomy): Eukaryota > Metazoa > Chordata > Mammalia > Primates > Cercopithecidae > Macaca > Macaca nemestrina. The sequence continues at coordinate 26,106,718 of NC_092139.1, forward strand.
CCATGACTTCACTGTGTGTAGCGCAATACCCAATTCACAGAGTAACACACAGGCACATCATTTACGTGTACCTTTGTACACAAGACAGTGTCATATAGCCATGTGCAAAGTCACTGATAAATTTACAGTGTGTGTGTGAGAGACAGGACTAGTTGGATTTCCTAGGCCGACTAAGAATTCCTAAGCCTAGCTGGGGGAGGTGCCGGTGAAGTGCAGCGGACAGAAGTGCAGCAGACACCCTGCCGGATCGGAAAGGTGGAAGTCAGCGGCGGGTCTGCCATGGCAGCAAACAGCAGTGGTGGACAGCAAGCGAAAGCTCGGCTCCAGCCGTAGCAAACACGGGCCAGAAAGAGTGTACAGTTGCAAGATTTAATAGAGTGAAAACAGAGCTCCTGATCGGGCTAGAGGCTCGCCATTGTTCCTGCACAGCTAAGTGCCTGGGTTCGTCCTAATCGAGCTGAACACTAGTCGCTGGTTTCCACGGTTCTCTTCCATGACCCACGGCTTCTAATAGAGCTACAACACTCACCGCATGGCCCGAGATTCCATTCCTTGGAATCCCTGAGGCAAAGAACCCCAGGTCAGAGAACAAGAGGCTTGCTGCCATCTTGGAAGCCGCCCACCACCATCTTGGGAGCTCTAAGAACAAGGATCCCCGGGTAACATGTGCACATGAACACACACACACACACAGAGGAGGCCTTACACCAAATTACACACAGTATTGTGCTATATCACGATAACACACAGGCACAACTTGTCACAGCATGGAAAGAAACTCTTAGAGCAACACACGGTCCCAGACATGTAACCTTAGGGTAACACAGTCACAAACCACATAATACAGCTGTACAGCGAGACAGTGTCACAAACACATATGTGTACACACACACAAACACAGAGTAATTCAGTCCATGGGTGGACTCCTACACACTGGCAGAAAGAAACCCACACAGAGGATAGCTCCAGAGTAACACACGGCCATGGCAAAACCACACACCCTCACACAATAACACACGGTCTTGTAGCCGGGGTGCAGAGAGGCTGTATCATGCAACCCCTGATTCAGCCACAGTCAGACAGAGCAGGATGGGCACCAGGGAGTGGGATGAAGTCTGATCTCGAGGAGAAAGGTTGGCTTTATTTGAACAGATGTCTCATAAAGCAGCCGGGGTATTATTTAACTGCTTTCATGAACTAATGGATTCCAGTAGCTCAGGAGCCTGGGGAATTCGTTAGTGGACCCCAGAGCACTTGCTCCTCCTTCACACTCTCCCACCCTCACTGACTTCTCACTTCTTCGCTGCAGCAGCCAACCTCCATCCCCAAAGAGAATGCCCTATTTGAACAAGAAGGGCAGAAGCCGAACAAATATTTGTGTCTTCAGGCCTCATTTGGCACTTACTGTGATGGGAGCTTTCTTCTGGGAAGAACAAGCCTCTGCCCGGCAGATTCTGCTTGGCTTGGCCTGGGTGAGAGGCCTGGGCTCAGGCTGGGATCTGTCCTGGATCCCCATCTCCTGCTGGCGGGGGGGCCCTTTCTCTTTCCCTCCACTCGCCCCATGCCTCTCCCATCGTTCACAGCTGCTCTGTCCCAAGAGTGGTCCACCTGCTGCCTCACTTCCCATCCACTTCTAGCTGACTTTAACCTGGCTGCCACACATCACTCCACCAAACTGCTTCATCCAGTACTTCTGATGTCATCCTTATTCTGCTCACCAACTCTATGACCTGGGCCGCTCACTCTTGCCCACGTTCGCTCTTCTCACATCTGACTTCCAGCACACACCCATCTCCTGATTTTTTTCCTACCTCTTAGTTTGCCTCTTTTCATCTTCCCATGCTCTGCCCTGGATGTTGATGCTCTCCGGCTCTCAGTCACTGACTCTCTCTAAATGCCCCCAGGAGAAGTTGGGTACATCTACATTCCACACCATCTACCACCCCTTCTGCTGGTGGTCAAGCGTGGTGATTAAGAGCACAGACTCTCTAGACTGCTAAGGTTCAATCCCTCCTTTGGCACTTGCTAGCCGTGGGGAATTGCAGAAGTTACTTTGCTTTTGTGTGCCTCCATTTTCTCATCTGTAAAATGGGGGCAAGAATAACTTCTACCTCATAAGGTTTTTTAATAGCTAAATGAATTAATATATATAAAGTGCTTATGAGAGTGCCTGGCACTTAATAACTGCTACATAAAGGATGGCTGTTTTCATTAGTCCCAATGTAGTGATAACTTACACACTTGCACTTGTAACAGAAGAAAAATGTGCTTTGCTAGCTAACCCCATGGTGTTGGAATACAAAGTAAAGTGAACAATTGAAGACTAATAGATGCCCTCAAAAGCATAGGCAGAGATGACTGAGAAAGTCTCAACTTACGAACAACTTATGCGCAAACATCATGGTTTCCCCACTGGGAACATCTCCCATAGTTGTAGCTGGCATCCAAGATGGCCCCAGTGACTCTCCTCTCCTAGTATCTATCCCTTTGGGTAGTCCCCTTTCACATTGACCAGGACTTTGACTACCTGTGTAAGCAACAGGATTGTTGCTTACAACAACAATCACTTACACAGGTAGTCACATTGACTACCTGTGTAAGCAACAGGATATGGCTGAGTGCTCATGCCTGTAATCACCACACTTTGGGAAGCTGAGGCAGGAGGATTGCTTGAGGCCAGGAGTTCAAGACCCACCTGTGCAGCACAGCAAGACCCCCATCTCTACCAACAATAGAAAACAAAAAAAAGAAAGAAAAAAATTATCCAGGCACGGTGGTGTGCACCTGTAGTCCCAGCTACTCAGGAGGCTGAGGCAGGAGGATCACTTGAGGGCAGGAGCTTGAGGTTACAGTGAGCTATAATGGAGCCACTGCTGTCCAGTAGGGGCAACAGAGCAATGTCCTGCCTCTTAAGAAAAAAAAAAAAAAGCATATGAGACATTGTAGAAATAATGAGATGTGACTCCCAAAGCTATCTCATAAATGATACTGCAGTTTCTACCTTGCTGTCTCTTGGATCGCTTGCTCTGGGGAAAGCCAGTCACCATGTTGTGAGGACACTCAGGTGCCCTAGAGTGAAATCCACATGAGGAGGAATTGAGGCCTTTTGACAACATCCAGAACCAATTTGTTATCCAGGTGAGTAAACCACCTTCAAAGCAGACCCTTAGTCCCAGGCAGGCCTTCAGAAGACAGCTGACATCTTGACTGCAAACTTATGAGAGACCCAAAGCAGAACCATCTAGCTAAGCCACTCCTGAACTCTCAACTTACAGAAACTGTGAGAGGTAAATAAACATTTATTGTTGTTTTAAGCCACTAGGTTTTGAGATTTTTTTTTTTTTTTTTTGCCCAGCAGAAGATAAAACACCCACATTTTCCAATTCAGCACTCTTGGGAAGTGACTAAGGAAGAAAGATTTTTTTAATGCTATTATGCACCTTGGAGAGAACGAACAAGACCTGCCTCATCTTCATTTGTATCTCTGTTTCTACAACTGAGCTCCTGAACTCTGCCCCTTACCCTCTGTGCCCCTGATGTGAAAAATGGTGGTGTATGGGTTGAAGGCAAGATAAGATTAGTAATTCTTAGGCCAAAAGTTGAATATGTTTGCAGAATTTGTCTAATTTACAGGCTCTTGACTGGGTTTCTGGAGTCCATGGACTTCTAAAATTGTCGATGCAATGTATATGCAAGGGCACTCTTCTGGGGAGAGGTGTATAACTTCAATAAGATTTGTAGGCCGGGTACAGTAGCTCATGTCTGTAATCCCAGCACTTTGGGAGACCCCGAGGTGAGAGGATCACAACAAAGCAAGACCCTGCCTCCAAAAAAAGGGGGGCATTTGTAAATGTGTCAGGATACTAAAATGTCTAGAACTACTGACCCAATGTAGCACCCATTTAAAAGACTGGACAGCAAAAAACAAAAACAAATAAAAAAATAAAAGATTGGACAGTAACAATGAGGGTCCAGAGAATGTTAGAAACCAGAAATTCATAGGGAACCCTCAGCACCCCAAATATAATAGCCAAGAGTGAATTCAATTGGATTGAATTATAGAGCTCATGGGGAGAACTATTATCTATTTTGCTTACCATAGTCTCTCTAGATCCTAGCACTGTGCCTGACACATAGTAGATGCACAATAGAATTGTGCTGGGGCTGGGCACAATGGCTCATGCCTGTTGTCCCAGCACTTTGGGATGCCGAGGTGGGAGGATCACTTGAGGCCAGGAGTTCGAGATCAGCCTGCTTAACATGGTGAGACCCTGTCTCTACCAAAAGAATTTTTTTTAATTAGCTGGACATGGTGGTGCATGCCTGTAATCCCAGCTACTCAGGAGGCTGAGGTGGGAGGATAGCTTGAGCCCAGGAGGTCAAGGCTGCAGTGATGACCCAGGAGGTCATCACTGCACTCTAGCCTAGGTGGTAGAGCAACACTCTGTCTCAAAAAAAAAAAAAAAAGAAAATTGCATAAATACCACTGATTCCCTTGACCAGCCCTAAAAATATATTGGATGAATGAATGAATGAGTGAATGGAGTAAATAAATGAGGGCAGCAGAGGGACAAAGGACGCATGGGCAGGGACATATTTGACATGATGAGTCAGGGGATCTTGGCCAGTTAGAAAAGAAATAGACCAAGCAAAGGGCAAGCATTTTGGTAGGAAATGGAGAGAGAAAGAACTAGAGATCTTAATGATGCTAAAGAGAAGGCAGAGTGGAATTAGAGAATGAAGAACACAGGAGCTATCACCAGAAAGTTTAATATTTTCAAGATGGGTAAGTTGTGAATGATGACAAAGTCGAGAATGTGTCCGCAGGCACGAACTGAAGGGGTAAGTGGGTGGAGGTCATTGGAGTTGAGAGGATCAAAAAAACTATGAAGCCAGGGTGTTGGATGGGTTGTCCAAAGCAACATCAAAGTCATCCATAATGGTGCCAAAATATGAGCTAAATAAATAATCGTTTGCATTCTTTCTGCATCAGCAACAAATGAGGAAGCAGAATGAGGTTTACAGATGTACATAAAAGATCAGAAAAAAGGCAAGAACAAGAATCAGTTGAGAGACAGATATGAAAGAAAGAAAACAGGAGGGTATGAGAGGTGAGCCCATGAGAAATCACAGCCTAGGCATAGAAGAGGAGGGGAACGGGGGGATGATCTTGCCACCTGGGGAGTCAGGCAGAGCCAACTTCCAAGCTGAGACCCAGCAGTGCTCCATGCTGTACTCAGTAGGCCTGGTTAGTGGGGGGTAAATCTCAGATCTCCCACCGCCCACTCCTCACATATATTTGTCTCACTGGAACTTTGTACCACCTGGCAGATCTGATAGTTACAGATGAGTAGCCCCAACTTACAGTTGAAGAAACTGAGGCCAGAGAGAGAAGTGACTTGCCTATGATCCCTAAATCATTCATCAAGCTGGGGCCAGGGAAAGAACTAGGACCTAGGTGTGCTGAGTCCCCATTTCATGGCTACTGGGGCTATGGTAGGGAAAGGGTGTGCAGAAGTGGTGGGGGAAGGGATATAGCCAAGTCAGGGTAGTGGAACCCATCCCAAAATAAGTCCCCAAGTGTAGGGTTAACAGCTTTGCTCCAGTGGGGTGGAATAGGAAGACATTAGAAAATGTGGGAGCCCCTCCACACCCACCCTTTTTATTTCTCAAGAGTCCAGTGCTGGAGAGAGGCTGTTAGTGCTGAGTCCATGGCCTGCATAAGCCACCTGGAGAAAGCTCTGCTCTCCCACTCCACTCCCTTAGCAGTGTCTGTGGCGAAGGGAGCTGGGGAGGGAACTGCTTCTCTGTTATCATCCACTAACACCTGTGCTCTAGAGATAACATGATTAACTCCAGAGAACAGGGGTCATAATAGTGGGTGCACAATGGAGGCCGGGGTCCCTGGGTGACAGGAAGGAGCTCTGGGGGCCTGCTGGGAGGAGGGGATGCTGGTGAGGTGCCAGAGGTCAGAGGCACACTTTAGATCTTGCTGCTTTGCCCTGGGGGCTCCAAGCCGGCCTTCCCCTAGGCGGAGGGGTCGTCCATTGTTTCCTTATCTTTGGGAGCCAGTGACAGCCTGTCCTCCAATGACGCTGATCACATGGCATTGTTATCACCTTGTGCCTGTCACCGGCGTGGGGCTGTCGATTTCTGACGAACAGCACTTGAGCGCTAAAGGGAATCTGTTCTTGGCCTTATCTCCGGCCTGTGTATCCTACTTTAGCTTCACATTTGGTCCCTGTGGGGCCATCACTTTGCCAATAGCAGTCCCTGGGGCACCCAGATAAATTGCTAGCTGCCTGTGCCCTGGGGCTCTAGTCAACTGCTGTGGGAACTGGCAGTGCCCAGGCTGGCACCTCTGGTCCAGGTCAGCATCAGCATCTCTGGGGCACTGTGGCCAGCGATAATGGCCAGAGCCCTGGCCACACCGCAGGCACAGAGAATAGCTTGGGGAATGTCCCCAGCTTCAACATTCAACAGCTGTATGGTCTTTGATTTGAATACAGTTTGATCAAGAGAGAAAAACAAGTCAGCACCACGGACAGCATCCTGTGAGGCCTTTCATTAAGTGAAAGAAAGCAGGGAAGGAAAAAAAGAAAGGAGGAAAGGAGAGGGTGAGGGAGGGAGGAGAAAGGGAGAAAATGGGGGAAGAGGCAAAAGGAAAAGGAGAGGAAATGGTGAGGGGAGGGGAGGGAGAGTTTCTTTGCATGCCAAATAATGGTGTGATATTTTTTAGTCTACTTTCAGCTTGGCCAGTGGTTGAAGAAAAGACTATTTGACCAAGGAAGGTTAAGTGATATTAAAGGTTCTTCTGACCTTAGATAAAGAAGGATATGTGGCCAGGCATGATGGCTCACAACTGTAATCCCAGCATTTTGAGAGGCTGAGGCAGAAGGAGCGCTTGAGCTCAGGCAGTTGAGACCAGCCTGGGCAGCATGAAAAAACACCATCCCTACAAAAAGTACAAAAATCAGTGGGGCATGGTAGTGCATGCCTATAGTCTCAGCTACTGGGGAGCTGAGGCAGGAAGATCACTTGAGCCTGGAAGATTGAGGCTGCAGTGAGCTGAGATCCTGCCACTGCACTCCAGCCTGGGGTGACAGGGCAAGACCCTGTCTAAACAACAAACAGAATAACATAAAAAATGAATGAAAAAAATTTAAACTTAGTTGGGCATAGTGGTGCATACCTGTGGTCTTATATACTTGGCAGGCTGAGGAAGGAGGATCTCTTGAGCCCAGAAATTCAAGGCTGCAGTGAGTTTGATTGAGCCACTGCACTCCAGCCTGAGTGACAGAATGAAAATCTGTGGGAAAAACAAAGCAATGAGATACTCCACACCAATAGAGGCCAAAGAAGGAACTTGGAAGAAATGACAACAAACATAAAGTAATCATTTGTTGTGCTCCATGCTAAGTTACTTATATGGCAGAACTTAACTCCTTTAGCCCACCCACCACCCTTATGACACAGTTGCTATCAGATCCCCTATATTACAAATGAAGAAACAGAGTATGAACAAGGTTTAACAACTAGCCTGAAGTTGCACTGCCAGCTGATGGCAATGCCTGTAACCTTGGCAGGAAGTAGATCCCAGCTTAACTTTCCTTCCATTTCACTCCTTTCTGATCCTCTCCATTCACCTTGAGTATCCAGTATCTTTCTGAATTTTTGGTACAGAGTTGGCGTCTTAAACTTACTGGTTTACATGCTCCTATGTTTGCAAAAGGAGAGTCTTGGGTTTCATTTTTTAGCTTAAAACCCTTGTTTGGATTTTCCAGCTAGGGTATGGTTTGCTTCCATGAGGCAGAAAAGGGGCTATTTGGGGAAGACCTGAGGTCTGACTTGCTGCCCATAGTCACACTCTGGCTGATTCCTGAGGGGGCAAGACTTGAATGCTTGAAAGTGGATCTCTGAGATTGTCAAATGCAAGATTATCTCAGGAAAGCTCCTTGTGTGTTTGACTGATCTGAGGTAAAAAGAATAATCAGAAAGCCCCTACAGTCAAGCTCCAGCTTTGCTGTCAACTTTTAATGACCTCGAGAAAATCCCCTTTTCTCTCTAGACCGTAGTGGGAACTCATGGAGGCCCCACGTGTTCACACAGGGCAGATACTTGCCACATGTTATTAGTTAAGGATGAGTTTTCTCCATCTATTTTTCTTTGGAAGTAAGAAGGGCTTCATTACTTTGTAGCATAGCCTGATCTGAGTGCCTGAGCCTGTGTTCCACACTGAAGATAACACTCAGCGTAGAAGGAGATGACAGAGCATGTGCTACTAGAGAGATTAACACTGGATGGGAAGAAGGTAGATGATTGGCAGATGGAGGAAGGCTTACACAACCCTGATAAATGAGAGTTGTCATACACTGTAACTCTTTGGGGGAAGCTCAGAGATCCTCCCTAAAGCACCCTTGCCCCTTCCCCCAGCACACACACACATTTAAATCCTCAAGGACATAATTCCTGGGCTATAGAACAGCGGCTTTTTTTGTTGTTGTTTTTGAAATGGAGTCTCACTCTGTCACCCAGGCTGGAGTCCAGTGGCGCTATCTCAGCTCACTGCAACCTCTGTCTCCCGGGTTCAAGCGATTCTCCTGCCTCATCCTTCCAAGCAGCTGGGATGACAGGCACGTGCCACCACACCTGGCTACTTTTTTTGTATTTTTAGTAGAGACAGGGTTTCACTGTGTTAACTGGGTTTTACCATGTTAGCCAGGATGGTCTTGATCTCCTGACGTCGTGATCTGCCTGCCTCAGCCTCCTAAAGTGCTGGGATTACAGGTGTGAGCCACCGCACCCAGCCAGAACAGGGGCTTTTGATGGAAGGAAATAAGATGGCTTCACAGCTCTTCTTACCCATGACTTTCTCTGATGAGCCCTCTTTGGGGCTTCGCTCTGTCCCTATGAATAGCTTCTTTCTCGGCACATCCTGAGGCTGGTGCTCAGGGCCTCCTTAGCTTGGGGGAGAGAGCAGTTGGCATGGTTTAGTGAGTATCACAGCAGTCTGGTAGATATGACTTAGGGTACGAGCCAAAGAATGGAAAGGGGTCTTCTTTTATTTATTTATTTTTAAATTTATTTTTATTTCTAAAATAAAAATAAAGATAGCATCTTGCTGTGTTGCTCAGGCTAGAGTTCAATGGCTATTCACGGGCACAATCATAGCTTGCTGCAGCCTTGAATTCCTGGGCCCAAGTGATTCTCCTGCTTCAGCCCCTTGAATAACTGGGAATACAGGCATGTACCAGTATGTCTAACTGACAGGGATATTTTGAAGAGAGCACCAACTTACAGAGAGACAGAGTGTGCTCAGGAGTGTAACCTTTGCAGATAAAGAGAGACACAGGTTCAAATTCTGGCTTGATGACTCTAGTTATTTGGCCTTGAGCAAGTTGCTTCAGTGTCTTCATCTGCTTGGGAGAAATAGGTTTGAGAGAGATCTGTTAAACCTCCAAGTTGAGAAGTCAAGTAGGCTGGGCCTCAGAAGAGAGAATAGGACTGGAAAAATAAGCATAGGAGCTGTTGTCTATGGATGATCTTGCAAGTCATGGGAATAGATGAGTTTCCTGCAGGAAGGTTGGGAGAGAGATGTGTTATCTTGAGCAAGTTATTTAACCTGTGTTTCAGCTTCCTCATCCACAAAATGGGGATGATAATAGCATTTATCACATTGTTCTGAGAATTGGATTTAGATAGCCTGTGTTCAAGTACTTAGAGTCTGGTAAATGCTTAATAAAGAAGGATAATATTATTAATCCTTACCCAGCACTTCAAAGTTCATGTAATCATCCCCATTTCACAGAAAAAGAGACTGAAGCTCAGAGAGTCTAAGGTTTCATGACTTGTAAGCAGCACATCGCTATCTCTAAGCCCAGGCCATACTGCTCCTGTTCTTGTAGGAGAATACCATATGGACACATTTCTTAAAATGCAAGAGGTGAGCTATATGAATCTGGCTAGAAAGGACAATGCTGATCTTCCAAATGGCAGTGGTAGGAGACTCTGGGTTCAGAAGAAGGCATGATAGGGTAGAAACTACCATGATCCTTTTAGGATAAGTTCCAAGGACAAGCTCCATATTATGTGCACATATCTCCCACGTTTAACCCCCAAGTTGATAAATGTTTTCTGTGATTCAGCTCCTCCCAGTTCCAGAAGCCAATGAAGCAAGGTTCGTGCAAGGAGTGAGTCCCATTTGCAGCCTCAGATGAGCCAGTGAGGCAGAAAATGTAGATAATAAAGAGAGTTAATGACAGGCCTCTCCAGCTGCCTGAGCTGGCCCTTGGGGAGAAGGAGTCAATGAGCTTCTGTCGCTGCTGTGCTGGATTCCCGATTTCTTCATCTTCTGTCTCCTGCACAGTCCCCTTCCCTGCCTGGCTTGCAGCCTTGGCCACTGATTGCAGCAGTTCACACTGGAAAACAAGACCACAAGAGATCTGGGGTATCTCTAGGGCAATGGTGAGATGTGGGTGGCAGGAGGCAACTTGGTTTTCTTAGCAAAGATTGCACAACTTCTCCAGCTCCCCAGAAAACAAACTTCCTTAGGAATTCCATGGAGATGACATACAAGGAAAGTCCCACCCTGGAACTCATTGTTAATACCATGCGTAAAAACTGTCACTGAAGTGGGAAAGTTAGAATGTGCCAAGTGCTACACCAAGAGTTTTACATATAGTACCTCATTTAGTCCTTATAACAGCCCTTCAGTGATTATATTGTTATTATCCCCATTTTACAGATGAGGAGACTGAACCCATAGAAATGACATTATTTTCTTAAGGTCGCACAACATGTAGTTGGCAGATCTGGAATTGAAATCCAGGCCAATATTATTCCAAAGTCTAGGCTGGATTGCCTCTGTCCTTACATATTGTCTTGAAAGACAGTCAGTTTCATTAATTTATTCAAAAATCATCCAGTCTGTCAGAGAAATGGTCCTAAGCTGGGTGTCTCTTACTTCCTTTGTTGGGAGCACTATGCCTTTACCAATAAAACCTTGGGTTGTGTGCTCTCTTGATACTAATTGAGTTGCATGATTGACTTTCTAGAGTTTGTGGTCAACTAGAATCTTCAAATCTTTTTCATGTGGTGGACTAGGGTTAAATCAGTGGACTGTATTCACACAACGCACAATGGTTTCAAGAGGTTTTACTGCCCTGGGAACCTGATATCCTTCCCCTCGGTAGTTCAAAACAGAGATATTGCATTTAGAATGGTTTTCACTTTGTTTTCTGTTTTCACTTTTTAATCAAGGTATAAGTACACAGTAAAGTGTGCTTATTTCAAATATATATCTAGTTCAACTAATTTTCACCCAGATGGAAATAGAGAACATTTTTCTCTGTAAGATTCCTATTCAATTCCTCCACCCCAGAAGTAACTACTATGGATTTCACTGTTTTAATTCAAAATGTTTGTTTTTATGAAATATCAACTTTTACAAAAGGAGATTTAAGTCTAATAGAATCCTTTCATCCCAGCAATTAACATTGTTCATTCTTCCTTTTTTTTCAGTTGTTGCTAAGCTTTGAAAAGCCCTTTTACCTTATGAGATCTGATGACTACCCAAATTTATGTTTTCTGAGTTTATCTATGTTTAAAAAATATTTTATTGCAGCCCTAAAATGGAATGAGATCATATCCTTTGCAGGGATGTGGATGAAGCTGGAAGCCATCATCGTCAGCAAACTAGCACAGGAACAAAACCAAACACTGCATGTTCTCACTCATAAGTGGAAGGTGAATGTTGAGAACACATGAACACAGAGAGGGGAACAACAAACACTAGGGCCTGTTGGGTGGTGGGGGGTGAGGGGAGGGAACACAGAGGACAGGTCAGTAGGTGCAGCAAACCACCATGGCACACGTATACCTATGTAACCAATCTGCACGTTCTGCACATGTATCCCATTTTTTTAGAAGAAACAAAGAAAAAAAAAGGAGCACAAAAATGTTATATGTTTATATTATTTACACTTAGGCATTTAATTCAGTTGGAATGTGTTTAATGGCTGCTCTGGTGTGAAGGTCAAAACAATTTTTTCTCATCAATTATCTTTATACCATTATTCACAAATTGTTCCCTTCTGAGTTGATGTTTGAAAGTTCTTTTATTATAAATTAAATTCTTATGTGTAACAACTTTCCCATTCTTAAATTGGGGTATTAATGATGCCCATCTGACAAATGAGGATAAAAAGCAGATTATGCGTGATTAAGTAAGCATAGCATCTTAAGACAGTTTAAGTTTTTGCACACAGTGGGTTCTCAACAAGTGTCAATTTTATTCCTTCCACCTACGCCCCCCCCCACACACTCTCCCACACATATTTAAGGCACTGTAACTATGGAAAGAGCTTTCTAATAAGACTGTACAACAGGCTAACCTTGGAGATCAGATGTACAGCCAGAAGTCAAATGGCCTCTGATTAACATGTTTTTGAGAGATTCTATTTCTTTCCTGAGGACCCAGATCAATGACTCCCAAATGCCAGTTTTGAAGCTAATGACAATGTGTGGTGACGTTTCCTGTGTTTCTCAATGAAATTAGAGAAAAGGGCAAACAGTGAAGTCTTTATAAAACCATTCTAAATAACTGTTCCTTATTCTGAGATTATGGCTTTCCTACTTATTAAGTTTTAAAATGCCCTTTGTTTTTATCAAGCATTGGAGAGAACAGGTGATAGTTGTTATTCTTAAATGTCTTCACTTGGCATTGTCCTTGGTGGCTTACAATTTTTCTGGTTCACAAAATCCTGAAATCTCACAACAAGATCAATTGTGAGGTTTACTGCAACATCACAAGAAAAGGATCCAATAATTATGGTTGACATTTTTCCCATTTTTCAGAGCACCATATACTATACATAATAGGTGGTCAGTAATCATTAATTCCTTCAGTCCACAAAAGTTACTCATCACCTGCCTGGAAGTGTGTTTGTCATTGGCCAAAAAGAAACCCATAAAGCAGGCCAAACTTGATTGGGCTGAGAACTGTGGACCAGGCATTTATCTCTGGGCGTTGTGCATACATTCAATCGCTCCTTTTGCCCAACCGTCAGCACCTCGGACAGCTCAGCCGCAATTACCCGGGTCTCTGAGGAAACCTAACTAAACATAGACAAAGGCATTTTTACATTATCTTTTCTCCGCTTCATTATTTAAACAAGCGCCTCCTGTTCATACACAAGCCTTCTTCTTTGCGTTCTTAAACCTCACTCTCAGATTGTTTGCCTCGCAGTTTGCAATTCCCCAGCAAAACGGCCAGCTCCAATCTGAGCTGCGGAAATGCCAATTTTAATTAAAAGTGCAATTTTCAAATCCACCCAAAGCTCAGATAGGATATGGCACACTTGGTGCCCTGTGATCTTTCTGGCTGCTTTGTTGATTAAAATGGGTGTCGCTCTAAGTGCTTTGTCAAATCTTCACAAAAAGGAGGAGAAATTGACATTTACACCTTTATACCGACAAGAAAGTGATATATTAGATTCACCCCTATTGCCACAAAGGCTTGATTGTGGCTTAAGGGCAGAATTAGGCCAAAAGGTCCCCAGTGATAGCTCCGTTTTGATGCTTCAACCTTGAGGGCTCTTTCTTTAGCTGGTGGTGATGGTGGTGGTGGTGGTGGGAGTCGCTACACAATGTTCCCATTAACTTTCCTACCCCTCTCTTCCTACTCAGTGCCTCTGCAAGGACTTTGAGCTTCTTGGGTAATTGTTCTCTAATTTTGGTGGCTACAAGAACAAACTAAAAAGCTCTCTTAAAATCTAGATTCCTTGGCCCCACTTCTAGAGATTCTGAATCAATAAATAGGTTTGGGATGTGGTCCCAGAATCTGAATTTTAATGAAGCACCAGATAATTCTGATGAAGGAAGTCTTTAGCTCATACTCTGAGAAACTGTGTTCTGGTAATTCCCAGAAAGTTGTCCACAAGGGTCTAAGCTGTGGATTGGGCCAGGGATTAAACCCTGGGCAGGGAATCTAGAGGCATGACCCTGTCTAGCACTGACACTTGCATTCTGGTATCCTTGGACAACTCACTTCCCCTCTGTTATCATTTATCATTTTCTTTTTTTTTTTTTTTTTATATAGGAGTAGATTTATTACAGCTACTCCACATTTTCCAGAGTGATACAATTACCAGAGAGTTAAAAACTATCACTGTTATCGCTGTTTATTTTACAATAATTGGTTTAGTCTAAATCATTTATCATTTTCTATCTTTATAAATGAAGGATCATGCAAGAGACCACGGTTAACCACTTATATGCAAAGATCTTCAGCAAATCAGTAATAAAAAGAGAAACCACATGATATAAAGATGGATAAGTGATATGAATAAGCATTTCTTGGAGAAGAAAATACAAACAATGAACAAACATTTGAGAAGATAACCAACCTTAATAGTAATCAGATAAGTGCAAATTAGAATAAAATAAGCTTTTTTGGTGTTGTTTTTATTTCTGCTGTTTTTCTGCTTTGCTCATTTGCTCATCCTATTGAGGGAAGAGAACCTTGTGAGTTGATAGCAGCCAGTGTAGGGTGTAGAGAAATGAGAATGTCCTATATTATTGGTGGAAGTGTGAAAGACTACAACATCTTGAGAAAGTAATCTGTCAAGACTTATTAAAATAGAAAAGTGCATTCTTTCACTCACAGTTTAGCTTTGGGGATTTATCCTACACAAACAAATGCATTAGGACATGTAGATATAAGCAATGGATGTTTACTGAACGTTATTTGTAGTGGCAAAAAATGGAAATTACTTAAAAGTCTATCAACAGGGGACTGGTTGAGTAAATTCTGCTACATCCAACCTGGGGAATATTATATAGCTAGTGAAATAAAAAACTATTAGATCTGGGAGGGCTGATCTTGAATGATATCCATGATATATTGTAATGTGAAATGTCAAATCACAGAGTAATGAGCATAGTATGATCCCATTGTTTGAAACAAAAAAGAAGAAAGCTCCAGACTGTGTTCATATATATGTGTATGAGCTTGTAATAATGTGTGGAAGAAAATATACCAGACTATTGATATTGATTTCTTTTCTTTTTTGTATTTATTTTTTGTGTGTGATGGCTTACCACAGCCTCAACCTCCTGGGCTCAAGTGATCCTCCCACCTCAGCCTCCTAGTCTCTGGGACTGCAGGTGCATGCCACCACACCTGGCTAATTTTTCTATTTTTCTTAGAAACCAGGTCTCTCTATGTTGCCCAGGCTGGCCTCAACCTCCTGGGCTCAAAAAATCCTCCCACCTCAGCCTCCCAAAGTACTGGGATTACAGGAATGAGCCACCAAGCTCGGCCTTAATATTGTTTTTTGTTTGTTTGTTTGTTTGTTTTGTTATGTTTTGTTTGTTCATTTGCAACATGAGATTATAAGGGAAACCAAAATACTTTCTATATTCATTTCCACATTATATAATAATATATAGTTGTTCTGAAAGAATATATTACTCTTATAAATGAACAGTTATAAAGTTGACTTGAGAGCTAATCAAAAGTCAAAAAGTCCTAAGGGCTGGATATAAGGGACCACTGAGATCCCTCCCAGCTGCTACAACCTGGGGACACCCATCTCCTTCCCCAGATTGGCATCAAGGTCCATTTATGTTAAAGATTCAGTCACCTGGAACCAGGCAAGATCCTCCTGGCAATGTTCATTCTAGTGTGCCCACTGCAGAGTCCATCTAGGAGAGACCCTGACCCCTGAAGTTGGATTTTGGGGCCAGATAGCACCTCACAATCCTAACCCATCCTGGGGACTTGCAAGTGGAAAGACAAAGCAATACCCTCTCTCTCCTCAGGTTCTCCCAGAGCATCACCTGACTCCACTTTACCCTGTGAAACTCACACCCAGGCCCATATGGGGTTCTCTGGGGACTAAGGAGAGATCTGAGAGGCCAAAACAGATGCCCCTTTATCAACTAAGATGAACCCAAAGGTTAATGAAACAAAGCTACCCGTCTGTTGAGGGTTCAGGGCCTGACTGGCCTGGCATATTTCTAAATTCTATAGCTCTAAGCTCCCTAAGAATAGGAGCTATCAGACCCCTCCTAGCTCTGATTTACAACCCAGACCACTACAGCTCTGACTGGACAGAGGAATGGCCTTGCATTCTTTTCTCATAAGCAATTGCAGACCTTAAGCCATTTTCAGCTAGCTTATAGAGTCTGTGTGCAAACTGTCTTTCTGTCCTATAGTTCACCTTTCGATGTGAAGAGCCAAATTCTACCTCATTTTAATGCTAAAACCCCACCCCAAAGTGAAGATGGGATGTATGTTACATATGTATTTACCTAGTGTGTGCGTATGTGCCCAGCTCCCCTCATGAATGTATGTATCTTTTCTCATAAACCTGCTGACTACGTATGACTCTATTGTGTAACATGGACGCTGTGAGGCAGAAAATCCAACCTGTCCTTTCTCTCTTCAAAAAGAGAGCACCTTTAATCCATGCAGGAGACTTTTTCTTCCCAGCTCACAAACTGATATTACCCATAAAGCTCTTTTTTACTATTTAGCCATCTGGTGGTCTTCTGGATGACAAAGCCATGCCATATCTCATGGAGATGATCTAAGAAGCATCCAAAGAGACTTCAGGACCTACGTGGCCTTTGGTACAGCCATTGTGGGAGTACCACACACAAACACAGCCAAGAAGGATGCTGGCACCAGAGGGTCCCCTGAGAGCCACCCTCAGCCCTCCCATTGGTGTGCCAGGCTTCTCAGAGTTATGCTCAGAGAAGGACCCAGTTACTCAGGCTACGATGATGTTTTTTCACCTCCTTTAACAAAAATATTGAAATATGTCACAAGCTTAGAAAAACATAAAAGATATAAATGTGCACAATTTATTTAAAAATTCTAAACACCTGTGTGACTACCACTCGCATGAAGACATAATATGTTGCCTGAAACTCCTCATGTGATCCGCCTTAATCATGCCCCTTCCCTGAAATAAAACACTATGGTCAACCACTTCGTTGCTTTCTTTTATATCTCTACCACCTTAGTAAATATCCCAGGACAATATTTCAGCTTTGTCGGCTTTGAATTTAAAATAAATTAAGTCATATTATATGTATTTGTGTCAATATAAAAATTATCCATGTTATGAAGTGTACTGTGGCTCATTCATTTTCACTACTGTATAGTATTCTGTTGTATGATTATACCACAGTTACTCATTCTGCCTTTGATAGGTTTTTGGTTGTTTCCAGTCATTGCCTATTGCAGACCATGCTGTTCTGATTATTATGTATATATCTCCTAATGTTGTATACAAAGAGAAGTATGTCTAGACATAAATGGAATTGCTGGGTTACAGGGCTTGCATATCTCCAAATTTACTAGATAGTGTCCAACTGTTTACCCAAATGGCTATACAAATTTACACTCCCACCAGCAGTGACAAAATTCTCAGTACTACACTATTTCACCATAATTTTATGGATGCTCTTTCTCTTCTAAGAGTCTTTGAAGATGCTGGTCCTTCTTCCCACAGTATTTCCTTTCCCTACTTTTTATTTATCTTGTTAGCTGTAGGTCATCATTAAGGACTCTTCCTCTTGTAGCTTTCCCTGACTCCTTCAATCTTGGTTATGTGCCGCCCCGGCTCCCACAGCCCCCTACATTGTCCCCTCTATCATAGGTATTAGACTGCATTGTTATTGCCTGCTCCCTTCCCTACATTGCCCCCCACCAGACTGGGGACTCTCTGAAGGCAGGGGTGTATCTTGTTCCAGTGCTGTGCCTGGCACACACAGGTGCTCAATTCATGATTGCTGAATAAACAGGTAAAACTAATTTCTCTTCTCAACCCATAGCTCTCCTCAACCATCAGGAAGCCAGGTAAGTATTAAGGCTTTTCAGAGAAATGTTGCCAAAACAATAAATAATAACTCTGGGGAAATTAATTGTTAGATCTGGCTCTTTCATTAGTAGCTCATCAAAGGACTGTGAGCCCCCAGTGGGACTCTTAAAAATAAGTAACCGATCAGCATGGAAGGAAGGGCATCCTCTTCCCAGCACCCCCTGCCACCACCACCACCACCAACACACAAACAGACACACCTCCACGAATTGCAGGGCCTGGCCATTTAACACAGTTATTACCAACTCCCACTTAGTGAATTATGAGCAAGAGCCTCGAGAGAGCTTTCAAAGATCTTCAAATGGATATTTAAAAGCATGCGATTGCTCAGTCAGGCTCAGCTAATGGCATTTATTACTTGGAGGACAGGGTATTTACATAAAGCTGGATTTTTATTGTCATGGTCAAATAGTTCCTGAGAGGGAGGGTGGAAAGAAGGAAGGGTGAAGGTGTAAGAATCGACTTCAATTCCGTTTGAGCAGATGTCAAACCCTTTGTTCCCATTACAAGGCTGGTTCTCTCAGATGTCAGCATAATAATCACTAGGGCGGGTCTTGAGTAGGGTGACCCTGGCACAGGAGTGGGCAGATCATAGCATGGCACTGTGTTCCCCAGAACAGAACAGTCAGGACCCTGGACAGCTCACAGTGTCCGCCGAGGATCTGTTGGTAGGTTCTGACAGTTCATTCTTCCCAGGGTCCTTCCACTGATGTTTTAGTGGAGGTCCCTCATTTATCCCCACTCTAGTCTGGAATGGAGATAACCAAGGGCATTCACTCTCTCCTGGCTTCATCAATCGTCCTAGGGGTCCCCACGTACTCTTCTGAATGACAAGGGGCGAGATGAAGATGAGTTGAAGTTAGTTATTATTGGCCTCGAGGAGCTTGCATTAGTTGTCTATTGCTGCATACCAAACCACCTCCAAAACTTAAAGGCTTAAAACAATAACGACATATTATTTTCTCACGAGTCTGTAGATGAACTGGGTGATTCCTCTACTGGTCTTGCCTGGATAACTCATGCAAATACAATTGGCTGGTGGATCAGCTGGGGCTGAAGGATCAGGCAGTGAGTATGTGTTTAATGGAGGAGGTGATTAAGGGATAAGTCTGGGAGATGAATGTGTGTTCTCCAGGTAGGAAAGACTGAGCAGAAAATTTTAAGAAGAGGAAGCAATATGAGAGCAAAGGTATGAAACAACAGGCGGCTGTTTGAGACCCACGGGAACTGGCAAGTGGTTCTGAATGACCAGCTCATAAGAGAGAGTTGGAGGAGAAAAATTTCAGATAACTCTGGGGAGGCAGTTAGGGCATTGAGTATCATGTAGGACAATTGGCTTTATCTCACAGGTGTTGGGGAGACCTGGAGTGATAGGTGTTATTTAAATGAATTAGACTACATACCAGGCACAATGCTGAACATTGGAGATGCAACATTATCTCACTTAATCCTAGCCATTATCACCATTTTACACATGAAGAAACTGAGGCTTACCCAGGATCACACACAGGTGTCTGGCTCCAGAGTAATTGTTTTAGTTATTGTATTCCATAGCCCTTCTGAAGGGGCTTTGAGTTGGGAGTGTAACAGGTAATGAGGAATGGAATAAGATTAAATTTGCATATTAGCAAAAAAAAAAAAAAAGGTTGAAAGGGGTGTGGGGAATTCCATAATTAAATAAACATAGAGACTATTGGGTTAAACAAAGTTTATCAGAAACCTAGTGCTGCTGGACTTCTCAGAGCCTTTAATACGCTAATGTGAACTAGAAGTAAGCCCTTTTATTGACATCTCTATTCCCAATACCCCAAATAGTGTCAAACATATAGTAGATGCTCAATAAAAGTATACTGAATTAATAAATGAGTGAATGAATTTATGTTGGGAAGCTGCAAGGGCTTCCATATTTCAAAATTGTTTATAGAAATGTGAGGTGAGAGCTTGCCAAACACCAGATCCTGGACGAAGCACGAGGACACGAAGATAAGTTGACATGCCCATGCCCTCGGGAAGTGCCTAGTCGAAAGTATTTTCTCATTTTACACAGGATTTAATTTTTATGTAATTCTCAACAATCTTGTGAGGTTTTCTATCTCATGAGAAAAGTAAGGCTCAGAGAGGTGACATGACTTTCCTAAGGACTTAGAACCAGGATGAAAACTGCCAGCACCTTGCCTGATGGATG
The DNA here is from genome assembly GCF_043159975.1 of Macaca nemestrina. Classification (NCBI taxonomy): domain Eukaryota; kingdom Metazoa; phylum Chordata; class Mammalia; order Primates; family Cercopithecidae; genus Macaca; species Macaca nemestrina. The sequence goes on from NC_092139.1 coordinate 26,126,794, forward strand.
TTACCCCTGCATTGGCGGAGGAGAAAAACGTGGTGGGTGGCTTGGAAATTACCACCCCGTCTACACACTAGAATTCTGAACAAGCCAGGATTCTGGCCAGGACCACACTGTCCCTTCAGACAGGGTACCTGAGATTGTTACTGTTTCTTCCTGCTATGGGAGCAACTTGCTTCTCTGTGGCTTGACCACCCAGGAGAATTCTGAAGCAGGGAAGCAGCTAATGCGAGGCTGTGACTCGGGCTGCCTAGGCCCCTCAGTGGGTGGACCTTTCCTACCCACTGAGTCCAGCCCATTGGCAACATAAAAGCCTTCTTGCTCTGGGTGCAGGGGAAGTGGTGGGGGAGTTCCCTCCATCATTAAAGGGCCCTGTGTCCTGTGGTCACAGTCACACATATAGTGTGACTATATGTGATAGTCCATACATGCACAGAGACACATGCACACACGTACACAGAACCTAGATTCTATATGCACACACACACAAGCACATCCGTAACAGAGAATGCAAGTGCACGTACACACATATTCTCATATACAGAGTGCATACATACAAATGCACAGAGCATGTCCACATAGGTGGGTTTGGACACACAGGCATAATCACATGCCTGATAGCCATCACTCACCCCATGCTGCAATTCCTCTCTGGAGGGAAAGGGTAGGAGGTAACTGGAGAGGAAAAGGGTGCTGAGGCAGAGGGACCTGGGGGAACTAGTGACATGCTATCCTTAGACATGACAGCCCTGGCCTAGGTTGGCTGTTTTAGAAGGTCTCTCCCTTCAGCCACAGGTTGTCTGTTGTACCATCAGTTGGGAGGCCCTAGTGGACCTGGCCTCTTGGAGATTGTAGCTCTTGTAACAAAATAGTCATCTTGGCCGGGCGCGGTGGCTCAAGCCTGTAATCCCAGCACTTTGGGAGGCCGAGGCAGGTGGATCACGAGGTCAGGAGATCGAGACTATCCTGGCTAACATGGTGAAACCCCGTCTCTACTAAAAATACAAAAAACTAGCCGGGCGTGGTGGCGGGCGCCTGTAGTCTCAGCTACTTGGGAGGCTGAGGCCGGAGAATGGTGTGAACCCGGGAGGCGGAGCTTGCAGTGAGCCGAGATCATGCCACTGCACTCCAGCCTGGGAGACACAGCGAGACTCCGTCTCAAAAAAAAAAAAAAAAAAAAAGTCATCTTGACAGGTAGAGGAACTTAAAAGAGGTTCTCCTAGGACCAGGGGCACTTGTACAACCCCATTTAATACTCCTGAAATAAGCTGAATTAACCCCATAATTTTAGGAGCCAGAATCATCCCATCACTTATTTCTTTGAATCAAATGTGATCAGTTTTAAATCCTCATCCACTTGGCCAAGAAGGAAATTAACTGGTCCTAATGAAGCTTCTTCACCACACCCCTACCCTTGCCAGTGGAAGAAAGGTCACAAGGGTTTATCCAGAGCAGGTCATGTGGGGAGAATTCTCTTTTCTTCCATTTCCACTGGTCACTGCTGAAAAGCTCATTGTCCAAACTCACATAGTCCCTTGAAGACAGTTGCTACTGAGGCCTGAATGTCAAGCATGAGCACAGGGGCCCCTGCTGGGTCTGGAAACCCTGATGCCCTGGACCTTTGCTGGGTCTACCCTTCCTAGGGGCAACTTCTCTATTGGCCCAGGTAGAGAGCTGGTGTTGATGGCCAGCTCTCCTCACTCTCTCCATCCTTTCATTCACCAAATGTTTGAGGGCCTCCAAAGAGTCAGGCACTGGGCGGACAGTGATGAACAGGACTATCCTCAAAGAGCTCCCAGGAAAGGCAGACAGTAACCACATAATAACTCTCAGATTGGCAATGTCTGCCTACCCTCTCCTCCCAGATGGGAGGCTGGAGGCATTCAAATCAGTCCGTTTTTCTTTGCCATTGCACTCTTTTGGGCATGAGCTGACTGTCTACAGCTGCACCCAAGTCTTTTAGGGTCCTCTTACATGAGAGTGAATTATCTGCCCCATTCCCCAGAGGTTGGGCAGCCACCGCCTGATGCAAATAATAGCAGAGTTCCCTTCATCATTTCTCTAAAGGAGGCCCCGACCCTTCCTATAGAGAGGCTTCTAGGTGGCCTTCCTGAGCACCCCAGGGTTCTAGAAGTGGGTGTGCAATTCTCTCTCTCTCACACACACACCCCACACCCCAAATGAGATTATTATAATAAGTTCCTAGAGCATAATCAGTTAAAAGAACCACTGAAATATGCCTTCTTTTATAACCCCGATTCTCAACACAAACTGATCTACTCCAGCAGACTTAATTCAAATGAATTGCACGTTCTCAGCACTATAAAAATGACTTTATCACAGTCAAGAGAGAAAGATTAGACGAAATGAATATGTGGGTGATTGAATACAGGATGTCCAGTGACAGGGGATGGAGGATGCGGGTTTGCTATCTCGGTTCAGTCTCGCTTTATGATATTCCCAGGGCTGCTCTTTCAATGGGCAGAGGCAGGATGGCCACAGGGTAAACACTGCTCCAGCCATGTCTGGCAGCCACCACCTGGCACAGAGAATGGCCAGCCTGAGATGGCCTGGCCACATCCAGCCTCCTGCTGTGGTCAGCTTAAAGGAAGCACAGAGGTAGGAACTGGAAACAGCCTGCCTGTGTTTGGACACCATCAGTCCCACACAATAGCTGTGTGGCCCTAGGTAAGCTGGTTTACTATGGTCTCACTTTCTCCATCTGGAAAATGGGAATGATTACAGCAAGGGCCTCACCAAGTTTGCTGTGAAGATCGAATGTTGTAACACACACATGAAGTGGAGTGCTGGTCCCACAGTCAAGGACTGACCAGGCGGACTTAGTATCAGCATCTCTCTCCTCAGCCAGATCTCTGCTGCTGTTCTGGGCCTGGCTGGGGCAACATGGAGCCTCTGCCCTTTGAGAAGAAATCATCTAAGTTAGGAGGAGCCTTGGGCTGGGTGTGAGGATGCTTCTGACCCTTTCCACCAAGCCATAGCATCCATGTACTGTGCTGTGACTTGGTAATAGTGCAACCAACTTAGGTTCAGATCCTGGCCCTGCCGTTTACTAGCTGTGTGAATTTGGGCATATTACTCAACCTCTCTGGGCCTCATTTTCCTCATATGTGTAAATGGAGCTACCAAGAGTTCTTACTTCATAGGGTTGACATGAGGACTGAGAAAACCCATCTGCAGCAGGCAACACAGCCCTGGTGTGAAGGAGGCACTCAATAAGCATGGGCTATTATTCATCCATTATCCTGATGGTATCTCATGGTACTGCTCCTCACATTCTGACTCTAGATTTTATCTACTAGGCTGTTTTGTTTTGAGACGGAGTCTCACACTGTCACCCAGGCTGGAGTGCAGTGGTGTGATCTCAGTTCACTGCAACCTCTGCCTCCCAAGTTCAAGTGATTCTCCTGCCTCAGCCTCCCAAGTAGCTGGGACTAAAGGTGCACGCCACCACACCTGGATAATTTTTGTATTTTTAGTAGAGATGCGGTTTCACCATGTTGGCCAGGCTGAACTCCTGGCCTCAAGTGATCCACCCACCTCGGCCTCCCAAAGTGCTAGGATTATAGGCATGAGCCACTACACCCGGTCTAGATTTTATCTACTAGGTTGTGAAGCAACTATTCATTCATGTATTTATTGAGCAAATTGCTATTTAGTGCTGAGCTCAGAATGCAGTGATGAACCAGCAAGGCCGGGACCCTGCACTGCCTCATTCATTCATTGATGCATTCTTTCCGCAGAGACTAGGCAACGGTGCCCCAGGTCCTGGAAATACTGTAAAGAACCGAGTAAAGCCCCTGTCCTCAAGGAGCTCACAGTTTTGTGGGGGAGGCAGAAAAGAAACCAACAGACAAATCCAAATACAACTTTAGGTGGTCAGTTCTGTGAAGAAACTGTGAAGTGGGTAGGGTATGAGGATGGGGAGGGTCTTACAAAAGGTGGTCAGGGAAGGCCTCTCAGAGGAGGGGACGCTGAACAGAGGCCTGTGTGAAATGAGAGCCTACTTACGCAGGTGTGGAAAGTACAAGGTTAGGAAGGGGGTGAGAGAACGAGGTCTCCCTCATCTGCTCAGCCCAGCAACCCTCATTCCTTCCCCCTTTCTCAGAGAGACGTCCCCCCGCCCATATGGTCACGGAAGTCAGAATCTTCGGGGTGTCCTCATTTTCCCCCTCACCCCTAAACTTAACTAGCCACTGGTTCTGTAGATTTTACTCCCTAAATAGTCTTCTTTTGCGTCTGTCCCCCAAGACCTCACCGACATTTTCTCCTACCCGGACCACGGCAGAAACCTCGTCTTCCCTGGTCCTCTGGACTCCAGTCTCAGTCTCCGCCTCCCAAAAGCCAAAGGGGACTTTGTAGAACACAAATGTGACCAAGACCCCTGCCCACCTCCACCCCTAGTCTCCCTGCAAATCCCTGCTGTCCTCAAGAACCATCCCAGACCCTTTGCTGGAAATTCGAAGCCCTCCAAGACCTAACCGTAACCCCATCCTCGGCTCCGGGCCTCGTGGACTCTCCTCCAGGAGGCCTTCCTGGATCCCAAGGGCTGGGTTTGAGGGTGCCCCTGAAATCCTGCCCGAACCTTAGATATGGGTGTCCGCAGTGGATGAAGGAACTGATGGCGCCGGGAAGACTGTGCTGGGAGTCGGACTGAGCACAATTCAATTTAAAACTCCCCTCCCACCCCCACCCAGGGAAACAGGAAAGGGGGGCTGGCGGCGCCTACAGTTTGCATTCCTAGCTGGGGCGAGCGGGCGACGGAGAACAAAAGGGCGGTAATGATCCGCAGCTGGGCGAGCAGCGAGCTCGGCCGGTGGAGACACCCGACCACCGGCGGGCGCCGTGTGCACTGCGCCTGTGCGGCCAGTGGGCGGGGCGCAGCGGGGCTCTGGGGGCGGGGTGGGGACGGCCTGGTGTGTGAGTACGGGCGTGGGGCGGGGCTTAGTGCGAATGGGCGGGGCTTGACGCACGGGGGCGGGGCCTGGTGTGGGTGGGCGGCCGCGGACGCCTGGGACCCGGCAGGCGCCTGGCGCTTCCTTCCCGACCAGCTGCTGGGCGCCGTTCCGCTGTCATCAGGCTGGCAAGGAAAAGCCCCGCGTTCGCCGGTCGGCGCGGAGCCGAGCAGATAGTTGTTGATTGCAGAGAAAATAGTCTAAACAATGACTAAACAATGGCGGAAAGCGGCGACGACGCTGACAGGGCGCCCTAGCATCCCCTCCGTCCCGCTCGCGGGGACACGGGGAGCGAAGAGGGAGCTGAGCTGAGGGCCCGCGCAGAGAGGGGGGCGAGCGCTGCCCGCTCTGGGCTGGAGGCTGGGGGTACGGGCCCCAGGGCTGCACCCTGCAGCCCTGTACTTAACGTCCCTCTCGGCCCCCAGAGGACCCGGATCCCGCTACCCTAGGTCCAGCTTTCAGTATTTCCGGACTTAGGGCACTGGGGTTGGGCCATCCTTTCTGACTCCAGAAGCGCATGAAACCCTGACTCCTCACCGTGGTCGATAAGACCCCGAGTGATCGGGCTCCAGACTCATCCCGCACCACGGCGCCCCTTAGTGTGACTCACACGTTCGTTGTCCTTTCTGTTCCTCAGACAAGCCCATCGCTTTCCTGATTCCCTCTGCCTTGGAAAGCTGTCGACCCACCTTTTGCATGACTGGCTCCTTCAGGTGTCGACTTAACTATCACCGCCTGCAAGAGGTCCTCCCTGACCCTCTGACCAGAAGTGGAGCCCCCACCCCTCCGTCATTCTGTATGATAGCGTCCGGTTCATTCCGTTCTTTTTCAAGGCGTGAAGTAATTTTGTAATTAGGTAGTTTCCCATAAACTTCATAAGATCAGGGACCTCCTCTTTACAGCTTTCCCAAGTCCCCATCTGAGCGCCTGGCAAGTCTTAGGTTCTGATCCCACCCCTTCTCCTTCCGAGGATGTGTTTCTCACAGCAGCATTTACATATTTAAAGCCAGGACACAGCCCTAAATTGTGTAGGGAACCTAAAATCCAAGCCTGGAAGTAGTGTATCCAGTGAGGTCATTAGGGTTGATTTTTGGAGCTAAATAATAATAGGCCAGGTACGGTGACTCACATCTGTAATCCCAACATTTTGGGAAGCTGAGGCAGGAGGATCGCTTGAGCCCAGGAGCTTGAGAGCAGCCTGGGCAGTATAGTGAGACCTCTTCTCTACAAAATAAATAAATGTGGTGGCACGCGCCTGTAGTCTAAGTTACCCAGGAGGCTGAGGAGGGAGGATCGCCTGAGCCCAGAAGGTGGAGGCTGCAGTGAGCCTTCACTGCACCACTGCACTCTAGCTTGGGCAACAGAGTGAGACTCTGTCTCAAAATAATAATAGTAATAGTCATCATCATCATAAATATTACTAACTTAGCACTTATCATGTGCCACGCCCTGTACTGGTGGTATAAATGTTAGTTCAATTCATCCTCATATCAATCTCAGCTTATTTGTGCTGTTAAGCACTGCCAGATATCATGCCTCCACCTGGAGGGAAGAATATGGTGTTTGCATTAAACAGGGATTGCTGACAGGGGTTATGGGGAGGATCGAGAAGATGCAGGGCCAACTGAGGGGTCTGCTACTTGGTGCCCAGCATTGGAGACTTGCTGAATTCAAGGCCAGGCTCTTCTTTTTTATAATCTATGTATCTTGGGAAAGTCACTTAACTTTCTCAAGACTCTCAAAAACTTTCTCAAGTTTTTGCATCTTAAATGAGGTCAGCGTTGGGCTCTCCCCTCCTGGCCTGACTGGGATTCAAGTGGAAACCAAGTGGAAACTAAGAAAGCACTTTGCAGTTCATGTGACGGTGACTGGCCTAAAAACAATTTGCTGTTGATGATTGCAGAACCCCCTCCCCAAACTGCAGTTTAGAAGCCACACAAGCAAGTAAATAAAGATGCCTAATGAGTAATAAGAGCAAACACCTGGTTCTCACTGTGTCTTACTGCTGTGCCAGGTGCTTCACGTACATTGACTGATTCACACCTCAGAACACACTTACCAGAAAGGCATTGTTATTATCATCATTTTGCAGAATAGGAAGCTGAAGCACAGAGAGGTTAAGTAACTGGCCTAAGGTCACCCTGGGGGGAGTGGCAGAACTGTACTGGAACCAGGCAGCTGGGCTTCATCATCAGTCCCTTCAACCTTTTGCTGCATCTCAAAAGTTAGTGTTCCCATTTTTAAGAGGCAAACTAGATGACCCAGTGGTTGCAACTCCTTTGGGGTAAGTCCCCTCTCTTCACTGAGGCCTGATTATTTTATAGTAAAAATCTTCTGATTATGATGACAAAGCTGAATGTTTTTAGGCAAGGTCTTGTTTACTGTCATCTTATATGATTATGTTTTTTTGTTTGTTTGTTTTGAGACAGGATCTCACTCTGTTGTCCAGTCTAGGGTACAGAGGTGCGACCTTGACTCACTGCAACCTCTACTTCCAGGGCTCAAGTGATCCTCCCACCTTAGCCTTCTGAGTAGCTGGGACTTCAGGAGCATGTCACTATGCCCATCTAATTTTTAAAATTTTTTGGAGAGATGGGATCTCGATATATTGCCCAGGCTGGCCTCCGACTCCTGGCCTCAAGTGATTCTTCCCCTTTGGCCTCCCAAAATGCTGGGATTACAAGCGTGATTGCCCAGCCTACACACAAGCCATTGTTGGCAGGGAAAGGCGCATTTTAAGGATTGACATGGTGGGACAGGAAGAGCCCTAAGCTCAGAGTCAAGAGGACCTGAGCAGCAACCCTGGCTATGGCATGGACTTGCATACATATCCTTGCACTCCTGGGTCTCCAAACACAACAACTGGCATCATTGCTCACAGTGTGCTAGGTACTATGACAAGCATTTTATATGCACCACAATAAGCCTTTGAAGCTTGGATTATCACCCTCACTTGGAGGACGAAGAAACTGAGGCTCAGGAGTGTGAAGTACCCTTTTTGGGAGTGTGGACAGGGGGTGGTCCTTAGACCCAGGAAGGGAAGCCAATGTTGCTCTCTAGGCAGGGAGGGAGAGGCAGGGCAGCCTGGTCTCTTTCACAGCTAAGAATAGTTAAAAGGCAATTACGATGCTAATTTCAGCGCTAATGGCTACCGCAGCTGAGACTTGGGAGCTGAAAGGTGCTGTTAGCGGAGAGTTGCTAGCCAGGGCCCGCAAACAGTCCCCTCTCCCTGGAGACCCCTGGGCTGTGGCTGAGTCACGGCAGAGACATTGGCTCATTGTGCCCTAAATAAAGCAGCCACTGGTCCTGGACAAGGCTCAGCTATTCCAGGTCCTTCCGCAGTGTCCCTCAGAGTAAAGGAAGAATAGCCAGGAGTCTGGGAGGGCACTGTGGACCTCATGGGTGATAAAGATGCTCAGGAAATCCCACTTTTCCCTCCCCCTTTCCCTCCCTTCCTGCAACAGGCACAAAAACAACAATAACAACAAAATGTGTTTGTCTATTGGAGGTAGGCTGCCTGTAGCTCATCAGCCATGTGGCTTTGAGCAATTGTATTTTATTTCCTGTGCCTCGGTCTCCTCATCTGTAAAATGGGGTTGACAACAATAGTACCCATTTCACAGGGCAGTTCTCAGTTTTAAATGACACTGCTCTGGTAAAGCCTGTGGCATGATGCTCATACACAGTAAGTGCTCAATCAGAGTGAGCTGCTGGAATGGGGGTAACGTTGGGCGGTGTGCTGGGATGTCATGCCAAGATGTACAAGGTCCTTGCCTTGTGCTGGAGGGACAGCTAAGCGATTAGAGAACAGCTTGAGAGGTAATGGGGAGCGCTGAGGAGGCTGTGGGGTCACAGCGATGGAGAGTGGCTGGTGGGGAGAGGGCTTCACGGAGGAAGTGGCATCTCAGCCAAGGTCACTAGTGAGTATGAGTTCAAGGTGGAGGATGCTTTCAGGAGATTTCTTCTCCATAACTGTCCCATCAGCAAATGCATCGGTGCTCAACAGAGCCCAGTGGTCAGTCACGCACATGCCATCATCTTCTCTCAGAAATCAGGACTCAGTTGAGGTCAGGAGCTCGAGACCATCCTGGTCAACATGATGTCTCTACTAAAAATACAAAAATTAGCCAGACATGGTGGTGCACGTCTGTAATCCCAGCTACTCAGGAGGCTGAGGCAGGAGGATCACTTGAACCTGTACTCTGTTGCCCACATGGGTACGCTGCCACAATCGTTGATCGTTGTAGCCTCAAACTCCTGGGCTCAAGGGATCCTCCCACCTTAGCCTCCTGAGTAGCTGGGACTACAGGCACTCACCACCGTGCCCAGCTAATATTTTATTTTATTTTATTTTATTTTATTTTATTTTATTTTAGATACAGGTGTCTCAGTATGTTGTTGCCCCGGCTGGTCTTCAACTCTTGGCCTCATGTGATCCTCCCATGTTGGCCTCCCAGAGTGCTGGAATTACAGACATGAGCCACCACGCCTGGCCCCAGAAAAGGTTTTTACAGATCCATTTATTGGAGCCAAGTTTCTCAAACTTGAATGTGCTCATGAATCGCCGGGAGATCCGGTTAAAGCGCAAATGCTGATTCAGTTGGTTTGGGGTGAACCTGAGCTTCTGCCTGTCTCACCAACGCCCATGTGGTACCAAGGCTGCTGGTCTGATGCTGATCCAGTGCAAAGTAACTAGAGCCCTTCTCACCCAGCATTGTCAGGAGCTGTGGATGTGCCTGCCTCTGGTGATGTGGTGTGCCCATTGTGCCTCTCATCCCAACCCAGCATTCAGTTACATCATGTTGGTGGCCTGAAATCGGCCATAGTGAAAGTATCTATATCACAGAAGTCAGCAAATGCTAAAAATCAGGCCTCTTTTCCCTGGAACACAGAAACATTTATCAGCACACAACTGCCTCCTACTTACCTCCGACTCCCCACCCTAAACCTAGACTGTTTCTTGAGAACCAAAATTTTCTTTTTCTCAGCTGTGTGTCTCCAAGGGTTAAGCGGCTCTGGCTGCATGTTCGAATCACCTGAGGAGTTGTAAAACAGTGACTCCCAAGCACGAAGGGGGTAGGTCGGTAGAGCTCAGACATCAGTATTAAAAAGAGGCCAGGCGCAGTGGCTCACGCCTGTAGTCCCAGCACTTTGGGAGGCTGAGGCAGGCGGATCACCTGAGGTCAGGGGTTCGAGACCAGCCTGGCCAATATGGTGAAACCCCGTCTCTACTAAAAATGCAAAAATTAGCCAGGCGTGGTGGCAAGTGCCTGTAATCCCAGCTACTTGGTAGGCTGAGGCAGGAGAATTACTTGAACCTAGAAGGCAGAGGTTGCAGTGAGCTGAGACCATGCCATTGCACTCCAGCCTGAGCGACAAGAACAAAACTCCGTCTCAAAAAAAAAAAAAAAAAAAAAAAAAAAAAAAAAAAAAGCCAGGTGAAAGTCTGACCCAAGAATACAGAACAAGATGATGGACTTTTGAACTAAATTGACTAGAAGACACTTTTAAAATAAAACTAAGCTAAACTAAAAACAAACCCTCTGAAGCTGCCTTGCTGGTTTATAAGGAGGTCTGTAACTCCAGTTTGAAAAGTATGAATGCATGCCTGGGGTCCTCTCTGCTCCAGCCCCCACGAGGCCTGCCTGAACAACCTGTTTTCCAGCCTCTCTCCTTGCCTAAGTAGGTGCAGAAGAGTTAGTCACAGAGGCCAGCAGACATCATGGGCTGAAGAAGCACAGGCATGAGACAGGTACCTGCATTCTCCTCTCCCCACCCACCGTAGACACCATGACTTTATCACCCCGAAACTCAGACTTCACCTCAGAATCCCTCCCGTGTGGCCCAGGCACCCATTTCCAAATATGCAGAGTTGATACCTGAATTCAACACTGTGTGGTCTGAGCAGCAACAAAAATTGCCTTCCCCACCTTTTTTTTTTGTGTGTGACTCCTTTAATTGTAGGTTGTTTCTATTTAATTGTCTGCTCTTATCTCTGGGTTCTTGATTCTGCTCTCTGCCTCTGTGCCATCTCCCGATGCCTCCAGCTCCCCAGCATGAGTGGCATTTTGCTTTGGAGCTGGGCACAGGGCCTAGCATAGATCAGGTATTTAAACCATGTGTGTTGATATTTGAGAATCTATGAATGAAAAACTAAGCTCTCCTGGTGTTTTGGTTATCTATTATTTCATAACAAGCTACTTCAAAGCTTACTAGCTTAAAGGGAGAATAGTTTTATTTGCTCATGATTCTGTGGGTCAAGGACCTGGTCACGGTTCAGCTGGAGGATTCTTCTGCTTCACATGGTATTATATGGCTTTACTCATGCAACTGGTAAATTATACAGATTTAAAGAGGGCCACTCCACGTGGCTGCTTGGGCTTCCTCACATCATGGTGTTTGGGTTCAAAGAAGGAGCATTTCAAGCTGCAAAGGTAGAATCTGCTAATTTCTTAGGGCTCAGTCTCAGAGTTATACAGTGTCACTACTGTCACATTCCACTGGCCAGACCAGCCACAGAGCCAGTCCCAATTTAAGAGGAAGGGAAATAGATTCCACTTCTTCATGGAAGGGGTGGCAAAGAATTGGCAGCCATCTTTAACCCACCAAATCTGGGGAGTTTACAGGTATGGGACCCAGTAGGTACCCAATAAATATTTCTTAATGAATGAAGAAGTAAACTGCATTGCCAGAACTGGCTGGGCTCCCCCAGTTCATGCCCTGTCACCCAGATCCCAGGCCTGTCCAGCATCCCCTTGGACAAACTGAGACTTCACTCCTGACTCAGCTCCACATTGCAGCAGTAGGGTGATGGGTGAATTCCTACCCCCAGCCTGGCATGGGTGAGACAAGAGGAGGATGAAGGCCTTAAGAGTGGGGATCCCACAGCAGGGCATGGGTTGGGGCTTCCTACAAATGAGCCACACTTGGGGTCAGGGAGCCTGGGCTGCCCCGGGCCCATTTCCATTTCACGGAGTTGGAGAAAATGCTTTTTTTTTTTTTTTTTGAGCACTAGAGGCAGAGAGCAATCTGGGTTGCTATGCAACCAGAGCCTGTGCCCAGCTGATAACACCAGAGGAATTAACTGTCCTTGTCCTGCTCAGGCTCTGGAGGAGGGGCTGACGGCTTCCCAGTGCCTCTGCCTCAGCCCTGCCAGCTGAACCTCTGGCCCTGTTATAAATGGGGGAGCCTGGAGCCAGGTCCCAGCCCCCTCTCCTTGCTTCACAAAGAGCAGCCAGGGGGATCCCCTTGTCTCCTGCCAAGGGGGCACCTTTGTTACAGTGTGAGAAGGGGGCTGCCTGCGGGTCCCTTAGACTCAGGGTGTCTCTGTCCTCTTTGATCTACTAATGAGCTGTGAATTAAAGACAAACCTGAACTCAGAGGGAGTCTTTAAGAAGGGGCGGGCTTGGAGTGAGGACAAGATGGGCAGAATGAGGCCAACTCCTGGGGCAACGGAGACACACAAGTACAGCTTCACCGGGGACCAGCCAGCACTGACCACACAACCCCCGAGGTCCGGGGAGAAGCAGGCCTGGAGAAGGCAAGATGTCCTGGTGGGCAGGGGAGCCGTTTGCAGGGCAGCAGGACTTTGGTATCATTGGAAGACCAAGGACACTCATGTCCAGTGTCTGTAAAGTTGAGGGCAGCCTGTTGGGGGGATTCAGGGGGTGAATGGGCGAGACCCAGGGGGCCATATTTAATGTGTTCATTTCTACACTAGACTGGTACTCCTAAAGGGCAAGGAACATGTAACATATGGGATTCAGAGTCAGACCTGTGTGCAAATCCAGGCACTCACAGCTGTGTGACCTTGGGCCAGGCACTTCACCTCTGTGAACTTCCATCTTCTCAGCCACAAAATGGGAATAATCATATCTACTCTACAGATTTGTCATAACGATGAAAGAGATCATATATCAGGTTGAACCACAGTAAACTGGCATTCTGTGGGTGAAAACTGGTGGAATCTTGGCTCTTTCATTTTGTTCAGCCTAAAATGACAAACACTGAGCACATAAGATCATTCAGTAAACAGAAGCAGCTATTGATGTCTTTTGTTGTGCTAGGTGGTGGTCCAATGTGCATGTTCAGTGAATGAATGAATGAAAAAAAAACAAGATCAGGGCTGAACAGGGGCTAAGTTGCAGTTGGCTGCCCCCAGGGCCCAAAAGATGCTGACAAGCATTATAGGAATCCTTGCCTGGGCGGGGAGAGTGACCAGATGACTCTAGGAGTCTGAGATCACAGCTCTTGCCTGTCTGCTCTGGGCATGGGAGAAGCATTGCTCCCCACCCCTTGCCTTCTGTGTTTATTTCTCTTTCTTGCCCCACTTACTGGGGAAAAGTCTTGTTTTCAGGTTACCATGGTTACCATTTACTTGCACACTTACATCATGCCAGGCTCCAAGCTAAGCACTTTGCAGGCATTAACTCATTTACTCCTAACAACCACCTAACTTGAGTCTTATTTTTTAACCCTTTGAGGTAGGGTTTTAAATTTTATTTTGGCAAGGTATACTTTACATGCATACAATTTACACACTCATTTTCAGCATCCAGTTCAATGAGTTTTGACAAATGTATATTTCCATGCAACTATCACCACAATCAAGAGGCAACATTTTCATCAACTCCAGAAATCCCCCTTGGACCTCTTTGGAGTCAGTTCTCCCACGGATTGTCCCAAGAATCCCCCCCTCCCCCAGCCCCAGGCAACGACAGCTGTGCTTTCTGTCACTGTAGATTTGTTCTGACTTTTCCAGCATTTCATATAAATGGAATCATACAGTGTCTATGTTTCGTGTCTGGCTTCTCTTGCTCATGATTGGCTTGTTCCTTTTAATTGCTGAGTAGTTATGGACTGAATTGTGTCTTCCTGTACCCCTCAGAATTTGTAGTTTGAAGCCCTAACCCCCAAGGTGAGTGCAATTGGAGACAGGACCTTTAAGGAAGTAATTAGGTAAAAAGAACATCATAAGGGCTGGGCCCTGGTTCATAGGATGGGTGTCCTTATAAAAAGAGTGGGGGATGCCAGGAATGCACGCACACAGAGAAAAAGCCATGTGAAGTCACATCTGCAAGCCCAGGTGAGAGATCTCAGGAGAAACCAGCCCTGCCGGCACCTTGACCTTGGACTTCCAGCCTCCACAACTGGGAGGAAATGCATTTCTGTTGCATAAGCCACTCAGGCTATGGTGTTTTGTTATGGCAGCCTGAGTTGGTGAATGCAGTAGTGTTCCACCAGGTGAGCAAGTCTCCTTATCCACCAGAGGGAGTGGTTTCATAGGCGAGGACAATGAGACTTAGAGACCCCCAGCTAAGGTCCCACAGATCAGCTAAGAACTAACCCCAGGTCTGTGGGACTATGGGACCTGTGTTCCAACTGGACAGAGCACAACATCAACAGGGAACTCATTTGAAGGCTGGGGAAGTGGAGTGCCCCGAGGGTCCTGCCTGCCCCTGCTGGAGCCCAGGGAGCACTGCTTGGTGCGAGGACATGGGTAAAAAGGAGGTGCCCTGGGAGGATCCTGCCAGACCTCTAGTCTTTGCCCTCAGACACCAGGACACATTGACTGGCACTTGGCAGGAGCCCAGCTGGAGGGGTGGTAGTGCCCCCAGGCTGGGGAGAGCAGATCCAGTGACTTAGTGAGGGACGGAGACCATCCTGGAAAAGATTCTGGTGAAGACTCTGCCCTGCCTTCCTGATCCTCAGTCTACTCATCTGCAAAATGGGGATGAGAATTTGCCTTTGCTGATCTCACAGAGGAGGGAGGAAAGAAGAGGGTGAGAGGAACAGAGAACCTCATCCTACGACACCAAGAGGTTGGGTGGGGAGAGTGATCATTCTCATTTCACAGATGAGAAAACCGAGGCCCAGAAAAGTGAAGGGACACTGGGATCTGGGCCAGCCCGCCAAGAAGCATCCCCACTGCTGATTGAAATGCTGCCTCCCAGCATGGGCTGCTGGACCTTTAGTACCACAGGACAGAGATGCCATGATCAATGCCTGCCTTCCATGTGGGCAGGAAGGGCATGGAGGCTGGGGTTCTGTCCAATTTTGTTCATCTTCATATCATCTAGTAGAGTTCCTGGCACATGGCAGCTACCCAACCAGTACTTGTGGAATGAATGAATGATAGCCATACTAAAAATAGAAAAAATAGCCAGGCGTGGTGGCACACGATTGTAATTCCAGCTACTGGGGTGGCTGAGGCAGGAGAATTGCTTGAACCTGGGAAGCAGAGGTTGCAGTGAGCCGAGATTGCACCACTGCACTCCAGCTTGGGCAACAGAGTGATACTCCATCTCAAAAAAATAAAAAATAATAAAAAATAAACATAAAGAAACAGAAAGTACGAAGATGGCTCCCAGGGTGGGGGTAGGGAGGGATGCAGAATTCGTGTTTAATGGGTACAGAGTTTCTGTTTGGGACGATGAAAAAGTTTTGAAGGTGGTGACGGTGGCACAACAATGTGAATGGACTTAATGCCACCGAATTGTGCACTCGAAAATGGTTAAAATAGTAAGATTTTTGTTATGTATATTTTACCACAATAAAATTATACATACCAGCCAGGCACGGTGGCTCACACCTGTAACCCAGCACTTTGGGAGGCCAAGGCAGGCAGATCACCTGAGGTCGGGAGTTCGAGACCAGCCTGACCAACATGGAGAAATCCTGTCTACTAAAAATACAAAATTAACCAGGCATGGTGGCGCATGCCTGTAATCCCAGCTACTCGGAGGCTGAGGCAGGAGAATCGCTTGAACCCAGGAGGCGGAGGTTGCGGTGAGCTGAGATCACACCACTGGACTCCAGCCTGGGCAACAAGAGCGAAATTCTGTCTAAAAAAAAAAATATGTGTGTATATATATATATATATATATATATATATATATTTGCTGTTTTAGCCCTTTCGACTATGCAATCCAGCAGTGGCATTAAGTCCATTCATATTGTTGTGAAAACATCATTTTAAAATTACAAAAACAAGCCCGGCTACATTATGAAATAAAATGTAAAATTCATATGAATATTTGAGAGGAAATCATAAAATTTCACAAAAGAGCAACTTGTGTGGCTGCCTTGCAAGCTCTGAAGGGCAGCTAGTTCTGTCTGGTTCATGGCAATATCCCCAGGTCCCATCACAAAGCTGTAGACAGAGGACACCATGAGAACATTTGATTTTAAATGTCAACTTGTATTTTATTTAATTAATTTATTTATTTTTGAGACAAGGTCTTGCTCTATAGCCCAGGCTGGAGTGCAGTAGCACGATCACAGCTCACTGCAGCCTCAACCTCCTGGGCTCAAGTGATCCTCCCACATCGGCTTCCCAAGCAGCTGGGACTACTGGCACATGCTGCCATGCCTGGCTAATTTATTTTTTATTTTTTATTTTTAGTAGAGACAGGGTCTCGTCCTGTTGCCCAGGCTGGTCTCAAACTCCTGGGTTCAAGCGATCCTCTCACCTCGGCCTCCCAAAGTGCTGGGATTACAGGCATGAGCCACTGCACCCAGCCTTCAACATTTATTTCAGATACATTCAGCGAGTGCATGTGCAGGTTTGTTATACGGGAGTATTATGTGATGCTGAGGTTTGGAGTATGGATCCTGTCACCCTGGTAGTGAGCACAGTACCCAATAGGTAGTTTTTAACCCACCCTCCCTCTCCCCCATAGTAGGCCACAGTGTCTACTGTTCCCATATTTATGTCCATGTGTGCTCAATGCTTAGCTCCCACTTATAAGTGAGAACATGCGGTATTTGGTCTTCCGTTCCTGTGTTAATTTGTTTAGGATTATGGCAAGAATAGTGTTTTGAATGGATGAATGAATACTTGAATGAGCCAATGGGTAGAGTTCATGTTTGCTCCAAGCTCACCTGCACTTTCCTCTTCTCTTAGGGCCCTTTGTTGGGAAAATGTCAGGGAATATTGTCCCACAGTGTTTCTGACTCAGAGGCATTCCCTGAGCCCAAGCCTTCTAGAGGCATTGGCTCAGCCTCTGAGGATTGGCGCCGGCCTGGGTGATGGTCCAGGGCTCCCCTCCCCTTCTCTAAGCTCCACTGTACTTCAGCTTGGGCAGTAGAGCAAGACCCTGTCTCAAAAAACAAAAAACAAAAAACCAGCATGACAATAAGCGTTCTATTGTAATCTCCCAGATTTCAAAGGAATCTTTTTACTCATTATTTTAAAGGCCAGCACAAAACTTCATCTATTCAGCCAGTCTCCCTATGTTTCTTTTCTTTTCTTTCTTTTTTAAGGTAGGGTTTCACTCTGTCACCCAGGCACAAAATATAATCATGCAGTGGCACAGTTATAACTCACTGTATCCTCAAACTCATGGATTCAAGTGATCCTCCTTCCACTTCCTGAGTAGCTGGGACTGCAGGTGCACACCACCATACCAGACTAACTTTTTGATTTTTGGTAGAGACGAGGTCTCGCTACGTTGCCCAGGCTTGTCTCAAACTCCTGAGCTCAAGCCATCCTCCCTACTAGCCTCCCAAAGTGCTAGGATCACAGGCATGAGCCAACACGCTGGCCCCTATGTTTTGACATTAAATTGTTTTACAATTTTCCATGTTAACCATATTAGTTATGATGAGTTAGGAAGCTATTTGGCCTGGACCCCAATATCCTAAATCCTGGACCAACACCTACAAGCCCTGCAAAGTCACCTTGGAGATACAGGCACCAATGACAAGCCAGGTCATAGTTAAATTTTATAATTCGTGGGGGCTTTGGTCCCAGTGTCTTCTGTGGAAACACAGATCTGCTTCCCAATTCTGGTCCAAGTCTACTTCAGCCAAGGGGATCTCTTTCTTCTACGCTTGGGGTCCTGCAGACATAACTCTCCTGGCAACGGAGTACAGAGGCGTCGGCAGCTGGACCTTCTCTTAAAGTGAAATTGTGCGGCCAATATAAACAATGCTGAAAGAATTAGCTTCATGATATGGCCTTTCCACAATTAGAGATTATTTCCTTATACAAATCCAGATCAACTGAGAGGAAGAATCTGAATGTTTTAAGTACTCTTCGAATGTAGTGAAGTTCTAATAGAAATGAAAAGAGGGGACATGTCCTGTAAGGTGCTTTTCCCAGTAACCCACCTAATTTGCCAGCCTGTCCTTCACTTCCTTTACCAAGCATGGTGAGGAGTACAGAAGCCAACCAGGCCCAGGGGCTGGTCTGCTCAGCACCCAGGCCTTGAGGAAGTGTGGACACCCAGGTCTGTGAAACAGGAGGAAACCTGCTTCATGGGGTTGAAAGGCAGGAAGCGTGAAAAGCTCTTCCCACAGTTCCTGGTCTGTGCTGGGACCCGGGAGGTGCTAGCCATTGCTCTCAGCTCTTTAAATTTTAGCTCTCCTAAGAGGTTAAAGCGGGTCTAAGTTAGGTGGCCGTAGAGTGTAGGGTTCTTTTGTTTTTGGGTTTTTTTTTTAAGAGACGGAGTCCTGTCCTGTCACCCAGGCTGGAGTGCAGTCGTGCAATCATAGCTCACTGCACCTTTGAACTCCTGGGCTCTAGTGATCCTCCCACCTCAGCCTCCGGAGTAGCTGAGACTACAGGCAAGCGCCACCATGCCCGGCTGATTTTTAAATTTCTTGTAGAGGTGGGGTCTCCCTCTGTTGCTCAGGGTGGTCTCAAACTCCTGACCTCAAGCCATCCCCCCATCTCGGCTTCCCAAGGTGCCAGGATTACTGGCATGAGTTACGACACCCAACCAGGGTGCAGGGTTCTGTGAAGGGAAAAGGCAGACAGAATTTGGGGTATTTTTTTTTCTTTCCAATAGAGAAGAAAAATCTCACTGAAGGAGGAAAGTGGGGTCTTGGCTAATCATAGTCTATTTGCATTTCCCCATCCCCACCCCTGGTTTAACATCAGCTGCCGCCCCCACTCGCCTTCATCCCATGTGCTTTGTGCCCCCACCCCCGTGACTCATACTCCTCAGATCCATCAGGGCCCAATTGTTCTCCAGGCCTGCGGTCCAAAGCTCTTGATGGATTTAGTAATTGGGGTAATTACGGTAATTTTACCTTAAAGACAGGCAGCTGCAGATTTTCTATTGGGGAGCCCCCTCCCTGGGCCTCCTGCCAGCCAGTGTACAGGAACAATGACAAGTGGCTCCCACTCCCCTGCCCCAGAATGCAAAGTGGTTGGGGGTGGGGGTGGGGAGTTCTCAATAGAAGGCATCTCCCACCCTCTCAGCAGCCCTGGGAGGGAGGCAGGGGACAGCAGCATGGGTTTGCCAGGAATCATTTTCCTTTCTACCACCCCAGCCTTGGAAAAACTGAGACAAGGGGACCCCCCGCCCCAGCCTACCAACATTCCCTGCAAGTCTGTGGATGAAGTCCCTTATGGATCCCTAAAAGCTTCAATTCCACATATCCTGTGATCTCCAGGTGTGAGGAGCACGCAGGAATGATGGGTCTTTGGAGGTGGTGGCCCACACCTGCCCACAGCCAGGTACCAGGCAGCATCGTCCACCGTTCCTGGAGCCAGAGCCTGGGATGCCCTGCCTCCAGCGGCAGACTAAGGAATATTCACCCCTGTCCCAGTGCTCTCAGGTGCCAAAGAGCCAAGAGCTAAGGAGGACTTGGGAGATGGAGACCTTTTCTGATTTCTGCTTAGAAAGCTTCTCAGAGAGGAAGAACTTGAATTAGGCCTTGAAGAACGTATGAGACTCCTTTGGCGTGCCTGGAGCAGTGAGTCCCAAGCCTGTCTCTGAAGCAGATTAGCAGCACAGTCTCCTAAAGGAGGATTTGGGGGCTGCATTTGGGGGAGGCTGAGGATAAACCTAGGGCGGTCTCAGAATTCCCAGGTGGGGTAGCTTGATAGATTTAAATGTTTCCTGTCTTCCCAAATCTCTCAGGATCTATTTGCAACCTGGCCCACTCTGTCCCCTGCCCGCTTGCCTTCTCTCAATACCAGCCACACCAGCTATGCAGAGTCCATCTCAGGGCCTAACATGCTGTTCCTTCTGCCTGGGATGCCCTTCCAACTCTCACCCACTCACCTTTCAAACCTCAGCTTGATATCACTGCCCAAGAAACCTCCTGGGAAATCCCAGACCCAGTCCATCCTGGGTGTTTGTGGCTCCCTGTCCTTCTTCATCACATTTACCATATTGTGAGTATAGAAAAATGTGTGTGATGACTGATTTCTTTTTCCACCCAAGTGCAAACTCCAAAAGGAAGGTCTGTGTGGTGTTGATTCAATGTTCCATTCCCAGTGCCTAACTCTCAGTAGACATTTTTGTTGATTGCATGTTGAAACTTTTCAACAGGCAGAAACTGGAGTGGTGGGAATGCATTCTAAGAAGAGGGGCCAATGTACACAGAGGCTGTGATACAGGAGCAGACAGAGTAAGTTCAGAGGACATTGGGGCCAAAAAGGGGAGGGGAGAGGGAACAAGGAGGCAGGCAGAATAGCTGGGAGGGGGCTCTCTCTGCTTCATGGGAGTTAGGGCTGGGCTTTTGGGTGGCCCCTGCTAGTGATGAGGGACCTTGATGAGTGTGAATCTCCTGCAAAGGTGTCTCCTGGAGACACTGTGCCTTGGAGCAAAGGGATGCTTCAATTGGGGATCTAGGGCCTGGGTGAAAGGCTGAGGGATCAAAGGTCAGATTAGGGACATGGTACCCTACATTAGCCCTATGGGTTTGTAGAAATTACCGAGAATGTTAACTCTGGTTAATTGAATTTCCAAATAAGTGAAGTAATATTGTCTACCCAATCCAGGTCTCTTAAGCTTGTGACTTCAGTGTGCTCCAACAAGTTCCGTGGATGGAGTCTTCCCTCCAACACACACAGACTGGATGGGCAGGGGAATGACCACTCAAAGCAGCCTTGAGCAGTAACTGACCACAGTGGGGCTTATTTTTTGTTTATTTATTTATTTATTTTGACAAGATCTCGCTCTGTCACCCAGGCTGGAGTACAATGGAGTGATCATGGCTTACTGCAACCTTGACCTCCTGGGCTCAAGAGATCCTCCCACCTCAGCCTCCTGAGTAACAGGAAGCACAGGCATGTACCACCATATCCAGCTAATTTTTAATGTTTTTAAACTGCAGAGATAGGGTCTTCTATGTTGCCTTGGCTGGTCTTGAACTCCTGGGCTCAAGTGATCCTCTTGCCTCCGCCTCCGAAAGTGCTAGGATTACAGGCGTGAGTCACTGTGCCCAGCCCAGAGGGGCTTTTCAATACTCCTGCTTCCTTGCTTCCCAGGGGTAACCAACCCTGAGAAGTGTCTCCACAGTCTCCCTGGGTTCCCCAGTGGGATTCAGCTCCAGTCACCCACACGGTAGCTCGTGCGATGCAGTAGCTGGTATGAAGTGGTAGCTGGTGTGACGCAGTAGCTGGTGTGATGTGGTAGCTGGTGTGACGCAGTAGCTGGTGTGATGTGGTAGCTGGTGTGATGACGCGCTGCTTATTGGGGCCTTCCCTTCCCTGTTGCATGTCCCCACTCCCCTGCTGCCGTTTCCTTCGCCTCCCACATAAATGACTTTCACTGGAGTCCTTGTCTCAGTGCCTGCTTCTGGGGACCCGCACTGAGACACTGCCAAGCCAGGTTATGCCTGCAGGGCACTCTAGGGACTTCCTAATGGAATATCCAAGGCCTGGGCTCCACTCCTACCTTGGCCACTACAGGCAGAGCACCCCTCTGTGGGGTCCACATGGGCCAATTGGCCTCACTGAGGTCTTCGTGGCACTAGGCCTTTGCAACACTAGGCCAGACTGGTGCTCCCTGTGTCCTGGGGCTACCTGGACTTGCTGGGGACAGGCTACTTCGGGCAACCAGGAGGCATGACCAGTGTGACATGGGAGCATCACTGAATGGCCAGGGAGGGCTCAGACCCATCCGCCAGCACTGGGGAAATGAGGGCAGTCGTAGCTGCAGAATTTGTCAACTTGTCCTGCTTCTTACCTCCCTCCTGAGGGTCCCATTTTTCCACCTCGCCCACCTCCCACAGGGCCAATGAATGGCCTGGATCCTCCTAGGATTGGACCCCAAAGGCCTCGTCCACACTCCTGGCCAGACAGTCACTGCCTCCATTGAAGATGGGTACAAAGGGAGGAGTCTGGGTGGAAATCGAGAGAGAGAGAGAGAGAGAGAGAGAGAGAGAGAGAGAGAGAGAGAGAGAGAGAGAACTAGAGTAAGCTCCTGGGGAACCTGATTCATCCCTTAGCCCAGGCTGTCCTGACAATCCCTCTGACCTGCACGCAACAGAATCGTCGACAAGGGCTTTGGCCGAGATCTTTCTGTTCCCTGCATCTGCCAGAGCCCCTCTCCCAGCTCATCCCGTGGCTGACCCCTTCTCATCATTTTGGTGTCAGTTCAAGGGTCGCCTCCTCAGAGAGGTCACATCCACCCCACCTCAGCACCCATGGCTCCTGTCCATGCTGATGGCTTTCTACTGCCAGCACATGGGACTCTCTGCCTAGGGTCTTGCTCTGGCAGAGGAGGGTGCTGAGCCTGCCTGGGGTAACAGTTAGAAATGCCAGGGGACACTCTGCCTAGGGTCTTGCTCTGGCAGAGGAGGGTGCTGAGCCTGCCTGGGGTAACAGTTAGAAATGCCGGGGGACAAATGCCCTGGGAGTAGCCCTCCACCAGTAAGTGGTGGGGGTTGGTGGTTAACACTCTCCCTTCTTTACTCCTCGGTTGGCACATGTCAGTGGCGTATTCTACACGGCTTCCCGGGGAACCCTGCAGCGTGGAGCCCCAGTTGCCTGAAGCCGTAACCTGCTCTTTAGCACATCTTTACTGGCTTCTCCCCTCCCCACCTCACTTCCCCATTCCTCCACTGGCTCTTTCTGGGATCACCTCCCAAATAAGCACCTTGCCCGCTGGTTCCTGGTTCAGGGTCTGATTCTGAGGGCACTCAATCTAAGACCCTTCCCTGGCCCCACAAAGCAAAGATTCACCACATTCCCCACGTCCTCTCTCCTCTCTGTTTTATTTTTCTCAGCAGAATTGTATCACAATATAAAAATATTTTCATTTCTAGGTTAGTATATCTCTCGCTCGCTAGTCTGTGAGTTCCACAAGGGCTAGGACCTTCCTTGATTTGCTCATCACTGTGGCCCCAGCCTAGCCCAGTGCCAGGCACACAGTAGGTGCTTGATATAATTGTTGCGTGACTGTAGGTTCCCTCATTTCATCCTCACCATCCTCTTTGGTGATGTAGAAAGAGCAAACTGAATCTCTAGGAGTGTAGAAATTCGGTTTGCAAATTACCTGCAAATTTTGGGTTGGGCAAATTACCTGCAGCCCCATAGCACTAAATGCAGCCTCTCCCAGGAAAGCACGCACCTGAGGGCCAGGTGAGACACCATCCCTGCTGAGGTTCATTTCCGCCCTTTGTCCAAGGAAACTCTCTTGTTTGAAGACATCTTTACAAATTCCATCCTCCTTCCTCTCAGAAGATGGAGGCAGCAAGGAGCTTGTATTAGTTTGCTAAGGCTCCTATAACAAACACCACAGGTTGTCTTAAACAACAGAAATCTATTTTCTCACAGTTCTGGAGGTAGGAAACCCAAGATCAAGGTGCCAGAAAATGTGGGTTTTGGTGAGGCTTCTCCTGGCTCACAGACAGTTGCCACCTCACTGTGTCCTTGTGCCACCTGTCCTCTGCTCTCATGGGAAGAGAGACAGCTCTGGTGTGTCTTCCTCTTCTTGTAAAGACACCAGTCCTACTGGATGAGGGTGCTACCCTTAGGACCTCGTTTGACCTTCATTACTTCTTTAAAGGCCTTATTGCCAAACACAGTCACCTTGAGAATCAGGGATTCAACATATGAATTTTGGTAGGACACGATTCCATTCACAACAGAGCTCCTTAAGAGAAACATGATGCCAGCCCATGCTGGCCCAGACTGCAAAGAGCCCAGAGGAGCTGGGCACCCACTGTGAGCTGAGCTAACCCAGTGGTGGAGCTGGTGCAGGATCATCAATCACGACGATGCCACGGAGTAGAAAAAGATGAGCCCTCAGATAGCACCGAAGATGAATGGAGAAACTGACATGTGATTAAACTGGGATCTTCTGCTGGTGGCTGACAGCCCACTCTGAGTGCAAAGTTAGCACAGCTGGGCCTGGGCTCTCGGCACTCACAGAGGCACCTGCCTCACCTCCTGCCAAGGGTAAATTATTTTCCCTCCAACCACAAAACGTCCTGTCATCCCGACACTGGGAATGAGTGAATGAGGTGCGCAAGGGGACCGGCACAGGTGCTGGGAAGCACAGGAGGATAATACCATTAGTCACTATTTCAGGCTGTCTTGCCTTTGTTAACAATTAATAATAATAATGAGAGTGCTGGTTGAGCACTTGCTGTAAGTACTTCAGATACATTTTCTCATTTTCATACATGAATCCAGGGAAGTGAGAGTTAAATAAGTTGGTGAGGGCAACAGCTTCTGGAGCAAACAAAGGGACAGAGAGGGATTCATCCATTTATTCATTCATTCATTTATCCAGCCAATTTTTATTGAGCACCTACTAGTACCATTATATCCACATCATATCCATTATATCCATAGAAGTGAGAAAAGCCCACATGGTCTCTGCCTTCATGGGGCTACATCCTAGTCAGGGAGACAGACAATACAAAACTGACTCAATAAGATAATTTAGGATACTAATAAATGCTAGGAAGAAAATAAGATGATGCCAGAGAAAGTGACAGAAGAAGCAACCTCAGATTGGGTGGTCAGAGACGGCCTCTCAAAGGAAAGGACATCTGAGCTGAGATCCAAAGGTGAAAGGAGCTGGCCATGGAAGTAGCTGGGGGAAGAGTGTCGTGGACAGAGAGAACAGCAGGTGCAAAAGCTCAAAGCAGAAATTAACTTGGGATGTCTGAGGAGTTGGAAGGAGGCTCATGTGGCTGGCTCTGCAAAGTAAGGCGGGGGGTGGGGGGAGTGTGAGTGAAGTGGCGTCAAAGACATAGAGCTTCATAGGCCAGGGTAAAGAGTTGGGATATTTGTTTAATGGGATCCCTCTGGAAGGTTTTCAGCAGGAGGGCTTTCAGTAAGATTGAATTTATACTTTTAAAGGCCCACAGTGGCTGCTATATATGGAGAATAGAGAGGAAAGCAAGAAGGGAGAGTAGTTAAAAGGCATGGAGGCCATCAAGGCCTTGCACTATCTGGTGTCAAGACGTAAACTCTTAACTATTTCAGATTATCAACATTCTCATCAGTCACCATCACCACCACCATCATCACCTCCACCACCACCATCATTATCATCACCACCACCACTACTACCACAACCACCACCACCACCATCACAATCATCATCATTACCATCATCAACACCACCACTAACATCATCATCATTTCCATCACCACCACCACCATCACCACCAACATAAAAATCATAATCACCATCATCACCACTGCCGCCACCACCCCCACCACCATCATGATCACTATTATCCAAGGCATCGAGATGATAGTGGTTTGGATTAGGATGGTAGCAGGAACAAAGGAGTGAAGTGGGTGCATTGGAGTATATTTTAGAGGGAGGTCCAAAAGGCTTGTAGGTAGACCATGGGAGGTATAGAGGACATTGGTGAACAGAAGCAGCAATTCTGGCTGAATCCCTTGGTACCTCCCCCAACTTGAATAATTTGTCCAATTTTCCTACTGCTGTTCTTGACTCTTCTTGCTGTCACCTACCAGGCACTTGATCTTGTTTCAGGAAATCATTGTATGACTGAAAAAGCCTGGATTTGGAATCAGGCATCCAAGTTTCTCACCCTGTGTGTGACTCTGAATCCATGGTTTAACTTGTCTGAAACTCAGTTTCTTCATCCGTAAAGTGGAACTATGGTATAACACTCACCTCATAGGATCATGAGGCTAGTGCTGGGCTAAATTCATGCTTCATTACATCTTGGTTCTTCAGATGGGGCCGCTGGGGAAACTGAGGCTGGCCACTCAGAGGCTGTTAACCAGCTACAAGCTTCAAATGCCCTATTGAGGAATTCCAGGACAGATGTCAATCCCTCCTTACTAGGTCTCCTTGGTTTAAAAGAAATACCTTCTCTCTGATTCTGAGATTATTTGTATTGTGGGATGGGGGAGGGAGGAAGGGACATTGAAGAAGTGACTATTACCAAAACACTTTTAAATATGGGTATTTAAGGCAAAACAGTTCAGATTTACGGTCTAAAATAGTAGAGCTTGCATCTTGACACCAGACTAACCTGTCACTTACCAGTCATGCAAACAAGTAGTGTTAACTTTCCAAGCCTTGGTTTTTCCTCTCTTATAAAAAGGGAATAATAATGTGTCACATAGGGTTGTTGTAAGAATCAAAGGAATTAATATCTGTAAAATGTCGGGTACACAGTAACTGCTTAGTGACAGCTGCCATCATCATCATCGTTGCCAAAACTAAGACACTGGATTATTGTGAAGATTAAACTTGTCAAGCTCTTGGCATCATCACCATCAGCAGCAGTAACAGCAGCGGCATCACCATCATTATCATCACCATCAGCATCATCATTATCATCACCATCATTGCCATCACCATCATTACATTATTACCCTCACCATCATCATCTTTACCATCAGCATCATCATCATCATCACCATCAGTGCATCACCATCTTCATAACCATCAAAACCATCAGTAGCATCACCACCACCAGCAGCAGCAGCGTCACCATCGTAATCACCACCATCATCACCATCAGCAGCATCACCATCACCACAATCAGCAGCATCACCATCATTATCCCCACCATCACCACCATCAGCAGCATCACCGTCATCATCCCCACCATCACCACCATGAGCAGCATCACCATTATCATCCCCACCATCAGCAGCATCACCATCATTATCCCCACCATCACCACCATGAGCAGCATCACCATCATCATCCCCACCATCAGCAGCATCACCATCATTATCCCTACCATCACCACCATCAGCAGCATCACCATCATCATCCCCATCATCATCACCATCAGCAGCACCACCATCACCACCATCAGCAGCATCACCATCATCATCCCCACCATCAGCAGCATCACCATCATTATCCCCACCATCACCACCATGAGCAGCATCACCATCATCATCCCCACCATCACCACCATGAGCAGCATCACCATCATCATCCCCACCATCAGCAGCATCACCATCATTATCCCTACCATCACCACCATCAGCAGCATCACCATCATCATCCCCATCATCATCACCATCAGCAGCACCACCATCACCACCATCAGCAGCATCACCATCATCATCCCCACCATCATCACCATCAGCAGCATCACCATCATCATCCCCACCATCATCACCATCAGCAGCACCACCATCACCACCATCAGCAGCATCACCATCATCATCCCCACCATCACCACCATCAGCAGCATCACCATCATCATCCCCACCATCACCACCATCAGCAGCATCACCATCATCATCCCCACCATCATCACCATCAGCAGCATCACCATCATCATCCCCACCATCATCACCATCAGCAGCACCACCATCACCACCATCAGCAGCATCACCATCATCATCCCCACCATCACCACCATCAGCAGCATCACCATAACCACCATCAGCAGCATCACCATCACCACCATCAGCAGCATCACCATCACCACCATCAGCAGTATCACCATCATCATCATTACCATCACCACCACAACCACAGCAGCATCAGCATTGCCATCACCATCAGCAGCAGTGGTGGTATCTCACCCTCATTGCCTCACAGGGTGAAGCAGGTGCTGTTGATGCCCACCCATATCCCTGTAGCACTTGCCATCTGTGTACAGTGGCCAATGTCTAGTTGCCAGTATCTGTATCTCTTCTTGAGGGCTTTCTCTGAGTATTGGAGAACACTGTGCCTGTGCTCTGGCAGGCGGAAGTACCAGGAAACAAATACCTACACTCCTCCGGAGCAGCCTTCAACCAATGACTCACAGGAGTTGAATAAACACACTGGCTCCCTTGCCCCTCGAGTAGGGTAACTCTAAGAGACATCTTCCACATTGGTGTTTCTCAGAGTTCTCCAGTGGAATTAAGCTCGAGACGCCCCCAGTGGTAGCTTGTTTGTGATTGGGCACCCTTTTATAGACTCCCTCCCCTTCTTTCTCTCATATCCCCACTCTCTTGCATTTCTTAGGACCAGTATTTGCACTTGAATCTTTGCCTCACATTTTGCTTCTGGGGGAACCCAAACCGAAGACACTGGATTATTGTGAAGATTAAATTTGTGAACCTCTTGGCACATGTTAGATGCTCAGTAAACTCATTGTTAAATGAACAAATAAGCGAAGCCTCACCTGGTCTGAGGATACAGACCCAGGGCCGAGGAAAGGAGGAAGGGCGAGACCTGGGACTGTAAGAGATGAGAGGATTCCCAGAGAGGCTGTCCCTGCAATGCCCCCACCCTTCAGCAACAGCTGTCATTACTCTATGCCTCCGCATTCTGAGTTTTCTTCCTGTCCCCCCGGTGGTTGTGGGTTCAAGGCGTGGCTGGACCACATGGGCCAGAGCCCTTTGAGCAGCTCAGCAAGATGCTCTCGTCACCAAGCTCCCATGTCAACTCGCTGGAAGGACAACACCCACCGAGCACGGGACTGGAGAGAAAAACACTTAGGCAAAGTAAGCGTGACATTGAACTTGTGCCTTTAATGTTTAAACAATTTAAATATCGTATTACAAAATGACAAGGTTATACAAATCAACATGTAAAGCATGAGAGCTGTGAAGCGAAGTCTTCCTCTGCCCAGTTCTCCTGGGGCTGATCATGGCTGCGATGTTGGCTTCCTCTCCCTGAGGCCCCAGCTCCTCATCCTTGAAGGACTCTGAGAGGGCAAGGGGCTTGTCCAAGGTCATAGAGCTCTCCTGGTCTTGTTTCTGGTGCTGCTGCCACTACACATTGTAGGGCCACTTTCAAAACAATCTTACCTGGGGGAAAAAAATCCAACTATCTCTTGATAGAGGTGCTGCATTTTTAAATTTCCTCCAGTCTAGAAGCCATGGACAGAAGCCTATGGAGATCCAAGTGCCCCAAGTGATGGTGTCATAACAGCAAGCTTGATGTAGGAAGCAACTCTCCGGAGAGCTAGGGGGTGGAGGGGAGCGAGGGCTTTGTGTGCGTGGTTAAAACATGAGAACGGTGAAGGGAAGTTCTTCCTCTGTCCAGTTCTCCCAGGGCTGTGTTGGCTTCCCCTCCCTGAGGCCCTGGCCCCTCATCCCCTCTGAGTGGAGAGAGCACTAGTCCTGAGTCTATTTCTGAGGGGTCTGAGAGGCATTTCAGAGAACGATGCCTTGGAAGAAAACTCAGACCTTCCCTTGAAATAGCTTTGTTCTCATGCTGGGTACATGGACACAGAGCCAGCAGGGGAGAGGAGGAGGCATCCAGGCTGCTCCTGAGAGTCGCAGGGTTTAGGTGGGGCTCTGTTTAAGGACCCACTCGCCATGTGGGTTGGCACGGTACAGATCTAAGAGGTAGGCATCTGGGTCCAGGCGATGCTCATCTGTGGGAAGAAGGGGTGAAGGAGGTTGAGTGGGAGGCTATGGGAGACGCTGTTCCCCTGCGCAGAGCCCTTCACCAGGCAGAGCACTGTCCCCTGGCTGTATGCATTTTAACTGCTACAGCTCACAGTTACCTCTTCTGCTGGAGGACTGAGCTCCGCTGAGGGAAGATGCCTTGCCAGAAAAGTGACATCCCCTCCCCCTGGGAAAGCCCACAGTCGAAGACCGATGGACACAGACTACCAAAGACTAGTCTCCTTGCCTCAAAATGCAACCACTCTGATGTGATTTGTGCTCTAGAGCCCCCTAGTGGATCAGGCCAAGCTCCAGGATGCAGACACTCCTGGTCCCTGCCCTTTCCCTATCCTCCTTCACTCCTTCCCTTGGAACCCTTTTCTTGAGGGGCACCCGCTCAGTGCATCATGTACTACTGATGCCATGTCTTAGCCTCTGCTTCTTGGCCAGTGGCCCTCAAAGTGTGGCCCCTCGACCAGCAGCATCCGCAACTTCTGGGAACTCATCAGAAACACACATTCTCAGGCCCCACCATCTGTGTCTTAGCCCTCCAGGGGATCCTGAGGTTCCGGTAAAGTCTGAGGATCATTGTTCTAGAGAATGCAAAGGGAAACAGCTGCCGATCCTTGGTTCCCACAGAGCCAGGGACCTCCCAGAGCCGGACATTTATTTGCAGAATTCCTTAAGGACTCCTTGGCCCCTGGGCCAGGGATGAGGTCCATCCCAGCTAGGGTGTCCCAGAGGAGTCAGTTTCACTGGTGGAACTGCCAACCTTGACACTAAACAAACCTTCTGCCTCTCTCTGCCAGCCTGAGGCCAGCTCCAGGCAAAATCCAAACTCTAGGATAGGCTCCTAAGACTTGCACTTTAACCCTACGGCAGGACTCTGCCTGATTTCATTGGAGATAGAGGCCTGAGGGGAAGGCTTATCTCCAGGCAGACTCTGGCCTCCCCCAGAAGGGCTCAGTGAAACTCTGAGGTCGAAGAACTCCCAGGGACCCGGGCTCTGTTCCCGTTTCCCACAGTGGAACTTACTGATATTCCCTCCAACTTCATAGAGGAGGATGTTGGCTGACTCCATGGGCCTGTGGCTGTAAAACAGAGAAAGAAAAAAAAAAAACTCCTGTCTTTTCCTTCTAGAAACAGCAAGACCAACAACTGTGATGGCCCCCAGGTCTGGAAAGGGCAGTCCTCACTGATTTTCGGTCCCACTGGGGAGAAGACGTATAAGGACCCTCCTGAGAGAGCTGGAGCCAGTGACAGAGTCCCGCAACCAGGGGCTGGGGAGAGGTAGCTGGAGGGCACGTGGTGAGGCTCAACCAGAGGTGCACCCCGCTGCGAGGCTCCTTCCTTCCGGGCATCAGAATGGAGACTGCGAGGGCAGGGGAATGAGTGGTGACAGATGGGGACAGGAGCCTGCGGTGAGGGGAAGATTTTGTGTCAAGATGGATTATGGACATTGTATGATTACATATGATAATTATGCTTATCATGTAAGAATCACAATTATTATATGATAATTATGGGTATCCTGAGTTCAATTCCATGGCCTCTTATCTGCCATGTGGCCTCAAGCAAGCCCCTTCTCTTTTCTGAGTCTTAGCGCTCCCATCTGTTCAAGAAGGAGCTGAACCAGACAGTTGCTGAAGATGACAGTCTGAGGATTCCTCGTGCCAATGCCAAGAAGGAAACTCTTGAGGGCTCAGGCTGTTTCCTGTACCCTGGGAATGATGGCTGCACATCAGCCCCCGACCTTCTTCCAGATCCTTGGCCAGGCTCTGCTCCTTGCTGCAGAACCTTTGCCGTGCAGTTTTCTGTGCCAGGAAGCTTCACCTCGCTCCCAGACGACACCAGCTTCCTTGTCTTCTAGATACATTATTCCCTGTATTTCTTGTGAAACCTAATACAGTTTGTAACTTGATCTTTGGTTCGTGACTATTTGCTTTATGTCCAGCTCTTCCTCAGGGCTGTGGGTTCTTAAGAGCAGGGCCTCTGTCTGTTCTTTTCATGCCTAGTCTATAATTCTCTTAATACATGGTGGGCCAGGTGCGGTGGCTCACGCCTGTAATCCCAGCACTTTGGGAGGCTGAGCTGGGCAGATCACTTGAGATCAGGAGTTTGACACCAGCCTGGCTAACACGGTAAAACCCTATCTCTACTAAAAATACAAAAAAATTAGCCAGGCATGGTGGCAGACGCCTGTAATCCCAGCTACTTGGGAGGCCGAGGCAGGAAAATCGCTTCAACCTGGGAGGAGGAAGTTGCAGTGAGCCAAGATCACGCCACTGCACTCCAGCTTAGGTGACAGAGTAAGACTCCGTCTCAAGACAAAACAAACAAACAGAAAAACATGGTGCCTGGTGGTGGGCATTCATTAAATACTATTAAAATGAATGAGTGAGTGGTAGTCATAATGATTATTACTTGGAGCCAAGAAGCTCTCTAAGGTTGGAGAACCCATCTGACCACCCCAGAAAGGGAAGGCCAGGCCAGGCCAACAGCATGTGTAACTCCCTGGTGGCCTTCAGCTCCGGGGTGCAGAGCCCTCCCTGCAGGGGAGAGGCTCCTGCCTCCAGGAGGTGCCCCTTACTGTAGAAGGAGACTGTTCATGTCCTCACTGCCTTCTTGACCCTTGGAACCAGTGCTGAGGTGCTCTGTGAACTGCCTCAGGACGTGGGCCACTTTGGTGCTGGGGGTGAGAGGCACCTTCAAGGGATCCTTGATAGGCCAGACCACCTGGATCTTTGCCACCTTGGGAGTCTGCAGAGAGAGAGAGGAAGATCCATATACACAGGAGCCAGTATGCCTGGAGTCCAAACATGGATGCATAAACATGCATACATGGCACTTACACAAATGCTCACGCTGAAAATCACAAGATGCCACACACACACACACACGCACACCAGCCACTTGGGCACAGATCACAGACATACACATTCTGGATGTGTGTACACACAGACACAGACAAACACGCCTGTGTTTCTACGCCTGTGTTTGTGTTTCTATGCCTGTGTTTCGCACTCGTACACATAGCAGGGGTACATGCAACGCACCCACAAACACAGACATGTAGGTTTGTATAAAGACCCATCACCCACACATCGTGCACGATGCAGCCTCGACGCTCATCAGTTTCTCTGATCGGGACTTTAATAAGGAACCGTGTTCAGGAACCCTGCCAGGAATACTCAGTATTTTTGGAAGGCTC
Source organism: Macaca nemestrina (assembly GCF_043159975.1). NCBI lineage: Eukaryota > Metazoa > Chordata > Mammalia > Primates > Cercopithecidae > Macaca > Macaca nemestrina. Next base: position 26,159,507 of record NC_092139.1, read on the forward strand.
TTTCCTTGTACTATCCCCCTCCCAGCCCCAATCACCTCACACCCCGTAGAGCGACCCCCATTTTCCCAACCCTCGGCCGGGGGCTGCCTAAAAATGGGGCTGAGGAGATGGCTTCTAGGGGAAGTCTCCGGGTCACTCCATTTCCCCTCCCCAACTCGCTTCTAAGCCCTCGTTTCGCAGCCACGCCTCCTCGCTCCCCGTGACGGCGCCGCAGCGCCCCCTGGTGGCCTCACTGGGCCGTTGCTGGTAGCACGGTAGCCGGGACCCGGAGGAAGGTAAGCACCACGCTCCAGGTGCCCTCCTGTCGCCTAGGGCCCTTCTCCACCTGTCTGGGGTCGGAGGCACTCACCGCCTCGAGGCTGTCCCCCGCCTTGTCCCTATCTGCGTGCATCCTCCGCAGCCAAGTCTTGAGGCCCGCGTCGCAGAGCTGAGGGCGCCTGCTGCTGCTGTCGTTCAGTTTTCGCACCTGGGCGACCAGGAAAGAGGCGACCTGGCCAGAAAGGATCGAGTCTCGGCAGGGTGATAGGACTGCTGAGGCCGAGAGGCAGAGCCCCCTCCAGGGTCATCGTGGCCTCTTCCCTGGCCCAGCGTCCCACAGGGCTTGGAAATACGCATGTGCTGGACTTGGGACGGAAGCACTGGTTTGGTGGAATGAGGAGGGGGCGTTCAGCCCCTAAAGTGGGCCTTGGAGTAGGGGACCCTGAGAGTGGAGCCCACCCTGAGGCTTAGTGGACAGTGGTTCCCCTCGACAGAGGCTGGAGGGTCCTGCACCTGCTGAGGGATAGCTGCTTACTGGCACACTCAGGCAGGGGTGTCCCCAAAACACACCTGGGGCAGGCTCTGCTCTGAGAACCTCCAGACAGCCCACACTGGGGGATTCCTATAGAGGCCTCCAGCTCAACCCATGCCTCTCTGTGGGATCCGAACCCAGTAAAGTCAGAGAACCCAGACTCCATGGACCCTGATAACAACACGTTTCTGTCTCCCAGGGTCTGATGGAACTGGGGTCGATTCTGAACTCCCCTCTCTGCTATGTGTGTGCTGACTAAAGGTGACACACACGGGGAAGGGCAATGGTGATGGGGGTTCTCCCCTTTCACTTTTTCTACATCTATGTTGTCTGAAGCTTTTCTAACAAGAAAACATTCAGGAATTTCTTGAATTTTAAAAGCTCTCTCCAATAAAAAGAAGTATAACAATCCAATGTCTTTTAGTAGCAACATTATCTCAAAGGGCTGAGTGCAGAGAAGAAAGGAACTATGGGGGTGTAAGGAGTGTATGAGGGAGGAGTAGGGGACTTTTGACAGAGGAGTTGACTCTTGAATTGAGAGGTCTTGAAGAATGAGCAGAGGACAGCAGGCTTCTGCCATTTTAAAAAAAAAGGTGGGGGGAAGAGAATTACAGGCAGAGTAAACTGCATAAGCAAAAATTCAGAAGTGTGAAGTACTAGATGAGTTTGGAGTGCCAGCTGGCACTTGCTGTGTTTAGAACATAGAAGAGTGCCCAGCAGGGTCAGAGAGAAACTGAGAACAGTCAAAGAGGGCTTCACTTGCTGGTTTCTGGAATAGGAAATCTAACCTAATGACTTCACGGAAGGAGGGAGGGATAGGAGGAAGGACTGTGGTTGGATGGATGAGTGGACAGTTGGATAGATGCATGGTTGGTAGATGAGTGGGTGGATGGATGGGTAGATAGTTGGATAGATGCATGGTTTAGTTGGATAGATGCATGGTTGGGTAGATGGGTGGATGGATGGATGGGTGAATGAGTGGATGGATGGATTGGTAGATGAGTGGATAGATGCATGATTGGTGGATGGGTGAGTGGATGATAGATTGGCGGATGGGTGGATGGGGGAGTTGGAGGAATTAATGGGTGGATGGGTGGTAGGTAGATGGGTGGGGGGATAGGTGGGTAGGTGAGTGGGTGGGTGATGGGCAGATGCATAAATGGATGGGTGGGTGAGTGAGTGGATGGATGGATGGATGGGTAGGTGGGTGAGTGGGTGGGTGGATGGGAGACTAAATGGAAGTATGAATGAACAGATGGAGGGAAGAGGATACACATTTCTGGGTGAGAAAGCAGCCTGGTCAGCAGTGGTAGATGGTGCTACCTTGTGTTCACAGAGTCTCAGGAGCTGGAGGGGTCTCAGTGCTGCGGGCACCATGCTGACCCTGCAGAGGAGCCTCTCTCCTCCTCTGGCTCCTCGCCTTGCTGTCACTTGTTACTCAGGGCAAAGCTCATAGTGGGGGCAGGGGGGCAGGGGTATCCCTGTTATCTGGTTCCGGGCTCTGTTTTAGGCAGGCCCTGTGATCCTGGGCCTCAGGGATGGGGCTTTCTCAGCAGTATAAAAGCTTTGATGTGAAGGAATTATTTGTGGGAGTTGGGGGAACTCCTGCAATCTGGGGTAGACCAGATGGCAGCAGACTGACAGAGAGGCGTGGCAGCGGAGACAGAAAGGGAAGACGCTTCTTGGTCACTAAGGCAGGGGGAAGAAGAAAACACAGCCCTGTGCAGAGGCCAACAAAGGGCCTGGAAGGGACACACTAGGAAACTGAAAGGACAATGCCCAGGCTCCTGGAGAGCAGGGGCGGCAGGGCAGCGGCACCCAGAGGAGGGATACCCAGCACCCAGCAGCACTCACCGTCCACAGCAGATCCTGGTAGTGCACCATTATCCGCACCACCTCGGCTGCCCCCTCTGCCAGCTGCTTCTCCTTGCCTTTGGGGAGTTTGGGGGGCCGCCCATGGTGCAGAAAGAGGTTAGGGGCCATCACGGTGGAAACATTCCACAGAGTCATCTTGTTGTGCTGTTCCCGGGCCACCACCTTCCTGAGGAATTCCAGCAGCACCTGGGGAAGGGGGCAGAATCTCCCTCAAACCTCAGCCCATCCCTGGCGCCTCCCCACCATCCCCAGGGCATCCTGATGCATGACAAGGGGGCGCTAGGAAGGAGCCAGGAGCTGGGAGAGCAGCAAGAGGGGCTCCTGTTCCAGCTGTGCCACGAGCCCACTTCGTGGCCTCTCTGTGTCTCCACTTCCTGCTCTGCGGTGCGTCCAAAACACTTTCCCCCCTGCTCCCTCAGAGACTAATGAGACAACTGGGTCAGACTTCGGCTTCCAGGTAGAAAAGGGCCACAGGTCTGGAACATGGGTCATTTCCTGGTGAGGCCTGGGACAGCTGCTTCTTTCTGGAGTCTGGATCTACCCAAAATGCAAAGGAAAGAATAGGGAAGCAGAGACGCTGGGAAGAGCAGGGGAAGGTGATAAGACCTACTATTTACGATGTATTCTTTGTATTCCTGGGCCTTTAGTTGGTACATCTTATTTAATCCTCACAGCAACTTTATAAGGTAGTTTTTTTGTTGTTGTTTTTTGTTTTTGTTTTTGAGTCAGAATGTCACTGTGTCACCCAGGCTGGAATGCAGTGGTGTGATCTTGGCTCAGCTCCCTGCAACCTCTGCCTCCCAGGTTCAAGTGACCCACCCACCTCAGCCTCCCAAGTCGCTGGGATTACAAGTGTGCACCACCACACCAGCTAATTTTTGTATTTTTTGTAGAGACGGCGTTCACCGTGCTGGCCAGGCTGGTCTCAAACTCCTGACCTCAAATGATCCTCCCGCCTTGGCCTCCCAAAGTGCTGGGATTACACACATGAGCCACTGCGCCTGGTCAAGGTAGCTCTTATTATTGCATGCATTTTATAGAGAAGGAAACAAGCTTGGAGAATGCACCAAGAGTCACACAGCCAGTAAGGACAAAGGGACAGAGTGAAGAAGGGAGGGACTGAAGAAGGGAGGGAGGGATTGATGGATGAATGGATGGATGGGTGGATGGATAAAGAAAAGAAGATGAATAGATGGATGAATGAGGATAAATGAGTGGAGGAAGGAAGAAAAAATGGAAAGGAGGTGGGAGGGAAGGAGGGAGGGAGGGAGGAAGAGAGGAAGGGAGGGAAGGAGGGAGAGGGGATAGGAACAGAGGACACATATTGAATACACTGCAAAGCATCATCTTCTACCCTATGATTCCTTATGAGTTAACTTTTATGATTTACAAAACAATTAGACAAGATGCTATTAATGCTATTATCATCCTCATTTTACTGAAAAGGAAGCAGAAACTCAAACAGGAAGATCTGGGGCCTCTTCACAGGCTGACCCTGGAGGCACATCTGGAGTCTGACCAAATGACAGCCAAGAGGGTATAGGGAGCTGGGCAAAGGCTGAGCATCCACTCCTATATGACAAGGGGAATTTGCTAAGGGTCTTTTCCCAAACTGATTCAGCACGGAACACCAGTGCTGTGCAATGCTTTCCACAACAAAAGAGGTCCCTGATCAACTGAGGTTTTAGAGTGCTGCATACTCTAATCCCACTTGGAGATTCCTCTCAATGCCTCAATATACCAAAGGCTTTGAGAAGTCCTTGGGAGAAAAATATTCTTAATCTTGTTTCATGAACTCTGTGTTTACTTATCCAGGCTTGGCCACAAGGTGCTAACACTTGTTAGCACCACGTGGAACTGACGCTCTGCAGTGCCCACTCTGGGACTATCCCCTTTCAGGACTCATCCACTTTCTTTAGGAAAAAGTCTCAAGAGAGGTCTGTGTGGGTCGTCACTGAACCCTAGCACCTGGCAGAAGTTGCTGAATGAATGAATAAATGAGCACATTTGGAGCCATGGCTGCGGGTGTGGGCTGACATGGCAAAGTGGTGGTGGTGCATGGTAACTCTTACCTTTAAGGCATTTCTGTTGGGTTCTGGGAGGATGAGGATGAGCAGGTGAAGAACCTGCAGGCGCTGCTTCAGGTCGGGGATGTCTGCGGGAAGGGAGGGACCTCAGTCTCCATGGGAGGCTCAGGGACTCCCTCCCTCAGTCTGGTCTCTTCTTGGGGAAATTCCAGAGCTGGAAAGCCAGGGAACAGCCAGGAATCCCTTTTTTCATAAGGTGCGGGACTATTTCCTTGTCTAGTGTTGGCTCAGACAGAGCCCTGACCAGTGCTGGTGGAGAGGTTCACTTGCTGTACTTTGTGTAGCAAAATAAACACACACATGCGTGTGCATGCACGCACATGCCGCACACACCCAGATATGCAGTCCAGGCTACAGCCCAGGGTCAGAAATGCAATGAACCAGCAAATCACCCTTAGGAAGGGAGACAGAGAGCTCAATGAGCCCAGACAGAAGGTTTCATGAAACCCTCTGTACTGTGAAGGTTGAAAAGGAAAAGCCGTCTCACACCTGGTGTCAGGATCTCCGGGGAGAGGAGGCGGGTAGGAGGAGGTAGTAGTTATAGATTCAGAGAAGGAGTTCATCAGAGCCAGACAAGACCCAGCAGCTGAGAGCTGCCTGGAACCTGGAGAAGAGCCGCATAGGAGACACAGAGGCTGAGCACCCGGGGCCCCAGGCCTACAACCCCGTATGACTGACCTACCTACCTACCTACCTTCCTTCTTTCCTTCCTTCCTTCCTTCCTTCCTTCCTTCCTTCCTTCCTTCCTTCCTTCCTTCCTTTCCTTCCTTCCTTCCTTCCTTCCTTCCTTCCTTCCTTCCTTCCTTCCTTCCTTCCTTCCCTTCCTTCCCTTCCTTCCTTCCTTCCTTCCTTCCTTCCTTCCTTCCTTCCTTCCTTCCTTCCTTCCTTCCTTCCTCTCTCCCTCCCTTCCTTCCTTCTCTCACTTATCAACAAATACCTATCAAGTACCTGTCAGGTGCTATGCTCAGTCTAGGCACCTGCGACACAATAGTGAAGGAGGAAAATAAAGTCGCAGGCTTGTGGAGCTTACATTTCAGAGGGGAGACACAATACACAAGCAAAGAATAAATCAGAGTATGATGGGCATCACTGCATCATTATAGAGGCTAGCAGGCAGCACGGAGTGTGGGGTCACGGAAGGCCCCTCACAGGCTCTGACAGCCAGCTGAAACTTAAAAGGCAGGAAGCAGCCAAATGAGGGCGGAGGGAGGTTCCATTCAGAGACAGCAGCAAGTGCAGATGCTCCAGGGAAGGAAAGAGGAGGGGAAACAGCAAAGTGGGAGGGCCTGACCAGACAGTGGGGAAGGAGGAGGCCAGGAGGAAAGGGGGCCAGAAATAGGCAGGACCTGAGCCGAAGCAGGTGGGCCCAGTAAGGAGTGGAATCTTATTACAAGGGTGCTGTGGAGGATGGTAACAGCATAGGGAAGGGATCTGATTTATGTTTTGCAATGAGGTCGAGGCCAGGCCTGATGATTCATGCCTGTAATCTCATCACTTTGGGAGGCTGAAGTGGGAGCATCACTTGAGGCCACAAGTTTGACACTAGCCTGGGCAACATAGCGAGACTCCCATCACTACAAAAACATTTTAAACAAGTATGCCAGGCATGGTCTCATGTGCCTATATTCTTAGCTACTTGGGAGGCTGAGGCAGGAGACTCACTTGAACCCGAGAGTTCAAGGTTGCAGTGAGCTAGGATCATACCACTGCACTCCAGCCTGGGTGACAGAGCAAGACCCCATCTCTTAAAAAAAAAAAAAGAAAGAAAGAAAAGAAGAAGGAAAAAGAAAACAAAACACTGAGGTGAGAATCAAAGGTCAGAGAAGACTTCTCAGGATCCCTGTCCCCTCCCCTAGCTTGGGGGTGGAAATCAGACTGCCTGAGCCTTGAAGATTTTTGGAGAATTCAGACAGACAGGGAGAACCTCATGGTCATGAATGAGATCTCAGGAGAGCTGCTCTATTTTTCTGAGAAAAATAGAAGAGACTATGTTTGTACATTGTGGATTGTGAAGAAGTCCAGACAGGAATATATATATGCAGACTATACATAGAGCAAGGTCTGTGCAATACATGCTGATCTGCAGATGCACGCACAGATGGACACAGATGGACATGATCTGCAGACGCGCACACAGATGGACGCAATCTACAGATGCGCACACAGATGGACATGATCTGCAGACGCGCACACATAGATGGACACGGATGGACGCAATCTGCAGACGCACACACACAGATGGACGGGATCTGCAGACGCCCACACAGATCGACGCAATCTGTAGATGCACACACACAGATGGACGCGATCTGCAGACGTGCACACAGGTGGATGCGATCTGCAGATGCGCACACAGGTGGACGCGATCTGTAGATGCGCACACAGATGGACGTGCACACACGTGTGTCCACAGATACACAGGTAGACGATGCTGATAAGCTCAACCCCATGGATATCAAGATGTGAAGGAAACCAGTCCACGCGTCCACGTGAGAACTAATAGGGACTGCAGTGTGCAAAACCTTAGCCTTCTCTCCTCACACACCTGCACATGCACACATGCCATACAACACACACAGGACAGGCATGCACATGCATATGCACACATATTGGGCTCACATGCTCATACTTGCTTCTTCCCCCATTGGTTGGACATTTCTGGAACAGACATTTCCAGGAACAGGCAGTCCTGCCTTTGCATGGCTTCCCTCTCCAACCAAGGCCAGTGACATCCAAATCTCCATCCTTGCACAGGCTAAGGGCTTGGGCACACTCACTGGGCACCACAGCGAAGGCCGGGAGGTACTCAGCCGTGAGCAAAGGCGTCGGCAGCTTCCGGATGAACCTTTTGAGCAAATCGGAGGCGTCATTGTGATGAACCTCGTCCCAGCTAAAAAGGCCAGCATAGAAGTCTCTCTCCAGCTTCTGTTCCAGCCCCTACAGGAAGGAGGGGCACGAAAACACAGTTGGCCCAGGGCTCCGGTAGAAGCTGCTCTACCACTTCCTTGGGGCTCGGTTGCCTCATCTGCAAAGTGCGGACAACAAGAGCACCTCCCTCGTGGGGTTGAAGTGAGGACGAAATGGCCTAAAGTGCGTGTCACTGAGCACAGGGCTCTGCTCATTAAGCGTTGGTGGTCTGACTCCAGGGCCCACGCTCTCCGCCATCATGCTCATCGTACCACCTTCAGCCTCTCAAACCCTCAACCCACACAGAGACCAAGGACAGATCACCGGCGAGCCAGGGACTGGATTCTCTCCTGGCTTAACACACATGTGAGGATGCGGGAGATGCAGCCTTAGTGAAGCGGCGGAAGCCAAACCATTACCTTGACCCTGGCCTGGGATCCGGGCACCCTGAGAATGCCTTCCGTGTCCAGTCCTCTCTTTTCCAAACAGGACAGCAGCTGTCAGAGAGAGAAACCAGCACTTAAACTAGGAAAAGCTGAAAAGCAGGATTCAAAATGGTGTGTTTGTCTCCCATGAAAATCAGAAAGAGGGGAGTACCCGGAGAAGGGTTTCCTTCAAAATAATAATAGTTTTTGTGACCACCTCCATGAGCCAGGCATTGTGAGAGCTTCATACAGATTTTTCTCATTTAATCATTAATAAGAGGAGGACACTGTTATCATCATCCCAATTTACAGACGTTGAAAGGGAGGCTAATGAAAGTTCAAAAATCCACCCTTGACTTGAAGATTCAGAAGTTAAAAAGAAAAGAAAAAAAAAATCCACCCCAAGGATCACTTGAGGCCAGGAGTTCGAGACCAGCGTGGGCAACACAGTGAGACCCTGTCTCTACAAAAAAGTTAAGACAAAAATTTATAAAATAAAAACAACAACAACAACAACAAAAATCCACCCGGGTCTCTGAGCTAGCGAGTGCCAGAGCCAGAATTTGAACCCAGGTCTGCCTGATTCTAAAGCCCATCCTTTCACCCCTTTGCTAGATGTCTCCTGACAATGGTCCCCAGAGCCAGCCTCTGAAGGATTACATAAACCCAAGCTGGGGACGACTTACAGCCTGAAGGACCAGTGGGACCTGTGTGCTGGGGAGGACTTTGTGGTCAGCTTCTAGCAGGCTGTCAAGGGGCACACCGAAGAGGCGAGTTTCTGCAGGAAATCAAAGAGCAGAAGGCACGTTTCACTTCCTGGAACGACCACTGGGCTTGGACCTGCAAGATCTCCTGGGCAACTAGAATCAGACCCCTTTCCCTGTGGAAGGACTGAGCTCTCGAGAGAATGGCCGGACCCAAACCTCTCCTCTTGAGCAGATTATTTGGCCTCAGCAGTAATGAAAACATCACTGCTGAGGAGATATGTCTCAGAGCAGAAAATCTCAGCTGAATAAAGAAGTATTGAAAGGGCCGGGTGCGGGGGCTCAAGCCTGTAATCCCAGCACTTTGGGAGGCCAAGGTGAGCGGATCACCTGAGGTCAGGAGTTCGAGACTAGCCTGGCCAACGTGGTGAAACCCCGTCTCTACTAAAAACACAAAAAAATTTTAGCCGAGCGTGGTGATGGGTGTCTGTAATCCCAGCTACTTGGGAGGCTGAGGCAGGAGAATTGCTTGAACCCGGGAGGCAGAGGTTGCAGTGAGCCAAGATCACACCACAGCACTCCAGCCTGGGCAATAAGAGCGAAACTGTCTCACAGAAAAAAAAAAAAAAAAAAAGTCTTGAAAGGGAAGTACGCTGCTGCTTCAGGGAGCACCAGGTATAAAAATGTAACAGCAGCCCTGGGTCGAGCTCTGGCTCTGCAGGATGGGCCAGGTTCTAGAGAATGTATTCCCCAGGTCCATCTTAACCACCCTGGCTTGAAGTCTTCTCAGGCAAACTCCTCCTTCCACATTTTCTCCACACCTTCCTTCTTTCTCCCTTCTCCGGCCTGCCCCAGCTCTGCTAGATTCCTCCCCCTGGTCTTTTTTATTCCCCATCCTCTTGTCTTTAAAGAAACAAACCAAAAAACCAAACCAAAACAAACCAAAAAAATCACAGTGCATAATGCTGACAATGACACAGCAAGATGAACACTTTCGCACACTGCTGAAGGGCAATATTATCTCAAGAACTGAACTCATAAATGTAATCTAAAGTAATCTAAGATGCATTCAAAAGCATATACACAGCAGTAGTGATTGTGTCTTATAGTAGGAAAGATACGGGCATCAAAAATGTCCGCTAATAGCGAAATGGTTAAATATATTAGAATACATCCACAAGGAGGAAAATAGTGCAGTGATTAAAAATCGTGTTTTCACTGAGGCAAGGTGGCTCATGCCTGTAACCCCAGTACTTTGGGAGGCTGAGGTGTGAAGGTCATTTGAGCCCAGGAGTTCGAGCCAGGTCTGGGCAACATGGAAATACTGCCTCTCTACAAAAAAATACAAAAATTAGCAGGGTGTGGTGGCACACACCTGCAGTGCCAGCTACTCAGGAGGCTGAAGTGGGAGGGTCACCTGAGCCTGGGGAATTTGAGGCTGCAGTGAGCTGTGATCATGCCACTGCACTCCAGCCTGGGCAAGAGAGAGAGACTCTGTCTCAAAAATAAATAAATAAATAAATAAATAAATAAATAAAAAATCATGTTTTCAAGGAATATTTAATAGTTGTGGTAGATGTCACTATTGTTCTAAATTCATTACCCCTCTTTGTATCCACACCGTTGGCCATGTGAATTTGCAAATCTTCCCATTAGGGAAGCACAGCCTACCTCCTCACCCCTTGCTAGGCCATGTGACTAGTTTGGACCAATGGCATGGGAACTACATGATGCAAGCAGAGGCTTAAAATGCATTGTGTGGTAGAGTTTGCCCTCTGAGCTTCTGCTGTCACCATGAAACTATCCTCCAGACGGCCAGCTGGTCCCAGGAGGACAAAAGACCTGAGAGCAGACCTACACTCAGCCAACAACTTGGAGCCAAGCCCAGCCTAGATCAGCCAAGCTACACCCAGTTTACCCATAAACACGTGAGCAAGAGTAAAGAGTTTTTAAGTCATGAGTTTGGGGGTTGTTTGTTATGTAGCATTATCATGACAACCACTAAATGATACAATAACTGGAAAATGTCCAAAATTCTATATATATAATACTCTATAATATAGATCGATAACTATGATATATTCTATTATATATAATGGAATTATGAAACAGGGTCTTAATATAGTTCTATATAGAGTTGAGACAGAGACTCTCTCTGTCACCAAGGCTGGAGTGCAGTGGCATGATCAAGGCTCACTGCAGCCTTCACCTCCCAGGCTAAAAGTGATCCTCCTACCTCAGTCTCCCGGGTAGCTGGGACTACAGGTGTGCACCACCACACCTGGCTACTTTTTTATTTTTTGTAGAGACAGGGTCTCACTATGTCACCCATGCTGGTCTCAAACTCCTGGGCTCAAGTGACCTTGCCACCTCGGCCTCCCAAAGTGTTGGCATTACAGGAGTGAGTCACTGCTCCCAGACCATAATTATATAATATGAGGTGAAAAAAGGATACACACACATACACACAAAGGAAGATAATGCACGAAAAATGCTTTTCTGAATTATATTTTTTCCTTTTTGTATTTTACTCTATTTCACAAATTTCCCACAACGAGCAGGAATTGTTTTCATATGCAGAAAAAAATGTAAACAGAAGGAATATAGAAGCTGAGCATACTGGCCGGGCGCGGTGGCTCACACCTGTAATCCCAGCACTTTGGGAGGCCGAGGCAGGCAGATCACGAGGTCAAGAGATCAAGACTATCCTGGCCAACATGGTGAAACCCCGTCTCTACTAAAAATACAAAACTTAGCTGGGCATGGTAGTGCACACCTGTAGTCTCAGCTACTCGGGTGGCGGAGGCAGGAGAATCGCTTGAACCCGGGAGGCGGAGGTTGCAGTGAGCCGAGATCGCACCACTGCACTCCAGCCTGGTGACAGAGCAAGACTCCATCTCAAAAAAAAAAAAAAAAAAAAAAAAAAAAAAAGCCGAGCATCTCTCTCTTGGTGGGAGAGTTCGTGTACAGCTCCCTGGGAGAAAGCCAGGACTGTGGCCACAGGGCTTTCCCTGGGCCGGGGCTGCTCACCTGCCGCTTTCCACTTCCCCGCCTTGCTCCTCTTCAGGTCCAAGCCAAGGACGTCACAGAGCGCGGTCAGCTCTATGAGGGCCAGAGAAGGTACCTTCCTCATATCCTGCAGGGACAAGTCTCCTATCCTCGTCACGCCAAGTCTGCCTTTGGGGATGGTAAACTTCTATTAATAGAGAGGGAAGTAAAGACAATTTGTCAGGCTATGTGTCTGATGGGTATTTGGGGGCTCCCCCTTCTCCCCTGGGCATTTAGGCGGAAGGAAGAGCAGCGTGGATAAGAGCTGGTGCTCAGGAGTCCATCCTCAAGTCAAGTCCAAGCTCTAAATCTTGCAAACAGAGTGACATTCTGAGCCTCTGTTTCCCCATCCATAATCATAAAATAGAGCCTACCTCAGAAGGTTTTTGCATGTTTGTTTGTTTGTTTCTTTGGAGACACTGTCTTGCTCTGTTGCCCAAGCTGGCGTACAGTGGCATGAACATTGCTCACTGCAGCCCCGACCTCCTGGGCTCAATTGATCCTCCTGCCTCAGCCTCCTGAGTAGCTAGGACTACAGGTATGTACCCCGACACCTGGCTAATCTTTATATTTTTTGTAGAGACAGAGTTTCTCTATGTTGCCCGGGCTGGTCTCAAACACCTGGGCTCGAGCGATTCTCCCACCTCAGCCTCCCAAAGTGTTGGAATTACAAGCATGAGCCACCGCAACGGCCTCATACAATTTTAGTGGGAGCAAATGACCTAATGGATATAAAGTGCTTGGCACAGTCCCAAGCATATAGCGAAGCCTCGAGAAACAGAAACTGTTTTCACTGCCTGCCCTCCCACAAGAGGACCTGGAGAAGAGGGATCCCCCCTTGGGCTTCTTATTCTTGCTTCTACTCTTGCCCTTTGTTCCTCTCCCTCACCAGGTCTCTCCCCAGCCTTGGCCATGCCACCCGCAGAAATAAAGAATGCTCAACCCTGCCATCTAGAGGCCACATTGGGAATCTGCAGGCAGCTCCAGGCTTTCCTGCCGCCCAAGGTCAGAGAAGGCAAGCAGGAGGGCCAGGCTTGCTCAGCACTGCCTGGAGGGCATGGCCAGACCACTTCCCAGTGCCCCTTTCGAGTGAGTGCTCAAAGGGAAAGAAATGGTAATTGATGCTTATAATACAGCCTAGTGCTTGAGGCATGAGCTATGGAGTCACACCCCCGGGGTTCAAATCCTTACTTTACCTGTGAGTGCAAGCAAATAATTTTACCTGTGTGTTCATCTGCAAAATGGAAGTGATAACAGTATCTACTTCACAAGACTGTTGGTAAGATTAAATTCAATAAAGTGTATGAAACATGGTGCCTGACACATAGTGAGTACTCAGTACTTATTACTACTTTTTAGTTTATTAACACAATTATCACCAGCTTAATAGAATGAAATTAAATCAAATATGTGAAGTAGTTGGCATAATGCTTAGTGTGTGGTAAAAGATCAATATGTGATGCTTTTAGCATTATTATTATTATTCACAGGAGAGTCTTGCTCTGTCGCCCAGGCCGCAGTGCAGGGGCGCAATCACAGCTCACTGTAACCTTGAACTCCTGGGCTCAAGTGATCCTCCTGCCCTAGCCTCCTGAGTAGCTAAGATTACAGGCACACACCACCACACCCAACTTTTTTTTTTTTTTTTTTTTTTGAGACGGAGTCTCAATCTGCCACACAGGCTGGAGCGCAGTGGCATGATCTCTGCTCACTACAATCTCTGTCTCCCAGGTTCAAGCAATTCTCCTGCCTCAGCCTCCCAAGTAGCTGGGATTATAGTTGTGCACCCCCACACCCAGTTAACTTTTGTATTTTTAGTAGGTCTGGGGTTTCACCATGTTAGCCCAGCTGGTCTCAAACTCCTGACCTCAAGTAATCCACTTGCCTCGGCCTCCCAAAGTGCTGGGATTACAGGCATGAGCCACCATGCCTGGCCCACAACCAATTATTTAAAAAAATTTTTTTAGAGATGGGGTCTTGCTATGTTGCCCAGGCTGGTCTCAAATTTCTGGCCTCAAGTGATCCTCCCACCTCGGCCTTCCAAAGTGCTGGCATTACAGGTGTGCGTCACCATGCTTGGCCCTTTAGCATGATTAATTATTATCATCATTCATAATTTAATGGAGAAACACTGTCAAAGAAAAAGACAAGATAATGTTGAATATTAATTATCTCTGATGTTTTAGAAATAGAAACCCATTATTAAAAAATTTTAGGCCAGGCACAGTGGCTCACGCCTGTAATCCCAGCACTTTGGGAGGGTGAGGTGGGTGGATCACAAGGTCAGGAGATCAGGACCATCCTGGCTAATATGGTGAAACCCTGTCTCTACTAAATATACAAAAAATTAGCCAGGCATGGTGGTGGGTGCCTGTAGTCCCAGTTACTTGGGGGCTGAGGCAGGAGAATGGCATGAACCCAGGAGGCAGAGCTTGCAGTGAGCCGAGATTGTACCACTGCACTCCAGCCTAGGCAATAGAGCGAGACTCTGTCTCAAAAAAAAAAAAAAAAAAAAAATTTAGGCCAGGTGCAGTGGCTCACGCCTGTAATCCTAACACTTTGGGAGGCTGAGGTAGGCAGATGACCTGAGGTCAGGAGTTCGAGACCAGCCTGGCCAACATGGTGAAATCCTGTCTCTACTAAAACTACAAACATTAGCTGGATGTGGTAGCACATGTCTGTAGTCACAGCTACTCGGGAGGCAGAGGCATGAGAATGACTTGAATGTCGGGGGTAGAGGTTGTAGTGAGCTGAGGTTTTGCCACTGCACTCCAGCCTGGGCAACAGAGTGAGACTCTGTTTCAAAAAAAAAAATTAAAATAAATAAATACATATAAACGTTATTTGATGTACTATCACTAATGGAAAATATTATTACTAAGAGAAACTAGGTGTAGAGTACGTGGGAGTTCTGTTTTTGCAACTTGCTGCGGACCTAAGAAAATTCCATCTGAACGAGTGGAAGTACTCTCACATTGGAATAGAGGCTACTGCAGGGGTGGGGCTGGTGTCCTAAGCAGTAGAGTGTGGTAGTCAGCTGGGAAGGCTCCGGGGTCAGGCTGCCAGGAGTTCCTGTCCTGGCCTTTGTGGGAGCCAATTCTGTCACTTCTCCTCTCTGAGCACCACGATATGGTCTGGCTATGTCCCCCACCAAATCTCATCTTGAATTCCCATGTGTTGTGGGAGGGGCCCTGTGGAGGTAACTGAATCATGGGGGCAGGTCTTTCCCGGGCTGTTCTCGTGATAGTGAGTAAGTCTCACGAGATCTGATGGTTTTAAAAAGGGGAGATTCCCTGCACAAGCTCTCTTCTCTTGTCTGCCACCATGTAAGACATGCCTTTCCACCATGATTGTGAGGCCTCCACAGCCATGTGGAACTTAAGTCCATTAAACCTCTTTCATGTCTTTATCAGCAGTGTGAAAACAGACTAACATATGCCACTTCTCTCTTTTTTTTTTTTTTTTTTTTTTTTTTTTGAGACAGGGTCTTACTCTGTGGCCTAGGCTGGAGAGCAGTGGTACAGTCATAGCTCACTGTAGCTTCAACCTCCAGGTGCAAGTGATCCTCCTGCCTCAGCCTCCCAAGTGGCTAAGACTACAGGCCTGTACCATCATGCCTGGCTATTTCAAAAATTTTTTGTAGAGATGCGGTATTGTCATGTTGCCCAAGCTGGTCTCAAACTCCTAGACTCAAGCAATCCTCTCGCCTTGGTCTCCCAAATTGCTGGGATTACAGGCGTGAGCCACTGTGCCCGACCCTATTTCTCTTTTTTTATATCATACAGTCAGGGAGCAATGAGGGCACTAGAAGCCTTGGGAACAATGTCCTGGGCCAGGGCAGCCCTCAGTAAAATGTTACCTAAGATTGCATCAACTGCATCATCACGTGGTCAAAGAAGAAATACTTCCTTTAGTAATAGCAGGACTGTGAAAGACTGTATTTACTCCATGAGAGAAGTAAGAATAGTGGTTATTCTGCAGGGAAAGGAATTACCAGGGAAGGACATGGGGGAGCTCAGGTGGGGTAGGAAGCTTCTCTCTTTCTTTTTTTTTTCCCCTGTATTATAAGTCATCAAGCAAGGGAGGAAGCTTCTGTACTGATTTGTGGTGTTTACACAGGCATACACACCAAGCTGTACATGGTAAATATCTGTGCACTTTACAGCGAGTTATAGTTCAATCTTTAAAAACCTAACCATCAATGATTACATCCTATTTGGAAGGAACTATGCTGAGATAACTGATTATTTTGGAAAAAAGAACGGCCAGGTGCAGTGGCTCACACCTGTAATCCCAGCACTTTGGGAGGCTAAGGCTGGAGGATTGCTTGAGCCCAGGAGTTTGAGACCAGCCTGGGCAATGTATAAAGAACCTAACTCTAAAAAGTGTTTAAAACTTAGCTGGGCATGGTGGCATGCAACTGTAGTCCTAGCTACTTGAGAGGCTGAGGTGTAAGGATAGCTTGAGCCTGAGAGGTTGAGGCTGCAGTGAGCTGAGATGGCACCACTGCACTCCCGCCTGGGTGACAGAGTGAGACCTTGTCTCAAAGAAAAAAAAGAAGGAAAGAAGGAAAGAAAGGAAGAAGAAAAGGAAGGAGGGAGGGAGGGAAGGAAGGAAGAAAAGGAAGGAAGGAAGGAAGGAAGGAAGGAAGGAAGGAAGGAAGGAAGGAAGGAAGGAAGGAAGGAAGGAAGGAAGGAAGGAAGGAAGGAGAAAGAAGAAAGAAAAAGAAAGAAAGAAAGAAAGAAGAAAGAGAGAGAGAAGAAAGAAAGAAAGAAAGAAAGAAAGAAAGAAAGAAAGAAAGAAAGAAAGAAAGAAAGAAAGAAAGAAAGAGAAAGAAAGAAAGAGGAGGAGGGAAGGGGGGGGAGGAAAGAACAGAACTAAAATGTTGGGTCTCTCTCTGTCACTCCAGGCACTAACATTAATTTTAAAAGTAACTAGAAAAACATGTTGATGGACAGTTATGAGCTTGCTGGAGGAGGAAGGGCTTTCTAAGGATAAAAACAAAGATAAAAACTGACAGGACTGTTAGACTGTAAGCACCCTGCTCCCCAGTCTTGACACCCAGCGGTTACTCTGTAAATATTTGTGGTATGAATTAAATGAATGAATGATTGGACAACTTTTGTGCTGGGTGCCTGTCAGTGTGCAAGGTGTGAAGAGACAGGTGCTGGTGCCTGAGCACGGGGGACCTAGCCACCAGCCCCGTGGACAGCATCCTCACCGGCAGGGAACACTTGCCCCAGGCAGAGGTGCCTCCCTGGGATGGCCTGCTCTTCTGCAGGAGCACCGCAGCTTGTTCTGAGTAGGCAGAGTCCATGTTGAAGGCTTCTTCCCTCCCAGCCTGCTCCTGCGGCCCCCCAGGCTCTGCTGCTGCAGGGGAAACAAAGCAGAAAGGCAGTGAGAAGTGGCTGCCAGGAAGCAAGTGCTTGGGTTCAGAACTTAGGCCCTTAGTCCTAAGAAGTGATCTCGCAACTCAAGTTCAAAGCCCCAGGATCAAATAATTAGGTTTAGGGCTCAGGCTCACTGCCCAGGAAGTGATTTCCTAGCTATGGCCCCTTACCCCCAGGAAATGATAGCTAAGACCCTCACTGCCCCAGGAAGTGATTTCCTAGATAAGGCCAATTGCCCAGGAAGAGATTTTTCCCATCTTGAGGCCCATGGGCCTGATGGCAACAACTCACTTAAGGGCCCAACCTGTCCCCTCAGGGTTCCCCTCCCTACTGCCCTTGAGCAGGGAAGGCAGGGAGTCAGCAGGAAGTGGGAAATGCTGGGAGAGCAGCCCTTTATGTAGCCTGGACGATTCTCAGGGCCCTGGAGAATGACGATCACTTACCTGGAGGAGACTTAGAGGCCCCGGAACTGAGCTGGGTCCCCTTCATACCGGAGTCCCCATTCTCTGATGACATTTTCTATGCAAATTACAGACAGTGCCCAATTACTCACGTGGGAAGCCGACAAGGCTTACACAACCCCGGGAGACAGGAGCCACCCACAGCCCCTTTTCACAGACGAGCCGCTGAAGCCCAGAGAGGCTGAGTTACTTGCCCAAGGTCCCACAGCTGCTAATTTGGGAATGGGCACTGGGGCCCAAGTCTGGCTGGCTCCAATGCCTGTGGTTTTAATCACTGTTATGCCACTTCAGAGGTGCTCCAAGAGAGATGATGCCCACAACCTATCAGGCTTCAAGTGTCAGCAGGATACACAGTGACAATAAAAAATATTTTGTGCCGGCCGGGTACCTTGGCTCACGCCTGTAATCCCAGCGCTTTGGGAGGCCGAGGCGGGCGGATCACGAGGTCAGGAGATAGAGACCATCCTGGCTAACATGATGAAACCCGGTCTCTACTAAAATACAAAAAATTAGCCGGGCGAGGTGGCGGGCGCCTGTAGTCCCAGCTACTCGGGAGGCTGAGGCAGGAGAATGGCGTGAACCTGGGAGGTGGAGCTTGCAGTGAGCCGAGATCGCGCCACTGCACTCCAGCCTGGGCGACAGAGCAAGACTCAGTCGCAAAAAAAAAAAAAAAAGGATTTTGTACTGCTAATGAGGTAGGAGGTGGGACTTTGGCTGAAACAGGGAATAGGCAAAAACACCTCTCCATAAGACATGCCCACAGTACCATGACAGTTTACCATTGCCATGGCAACACCTGGAAATTACTGCCCCTTTTCTAGAAATTTCTGAATAACTCACTCCTTAATTTGCATTTAATTAAAAGGCAGAACTGCTCCTGAACTGCTGCTCTGCACATACTGCCTATGAGCTGGCCCTGCCCCTGAGCTGCTGCTCTGCACACACTGCCTATAGGGTGGTCCTGCCCCTGAGCTGCTGCTCTGCACACACTGCCTATAGGTGGCCCTGCTCTGCAGCAGCAGTCACACTACTGTATCACTGCCGCCTCCATAAAATTGTTTTCTTCTACCACCAGCTCACTCTTGAATTCTTTCCTGAGTGAAACCAAAAGCTTCCACAGCTAATCCCCAGTTTTGGGGCTTGCCTGCCCTGCATCGATAACAATTATATAGGAAGAACCTAGGCTTTCAGGCTCACCCAAGGACACACAGTGGCAACAGGCATATACGCAGTGGCATGCATGGGAGGTAAAGACCTACATGCAATGTAGGGACATAGTGGAAGGCAGGGAGACATATGTGTGCAAGCCAATGCACTCTAAATACACACACACCAACACACACACCAACACACACCCCCACACACCCCAATACACACAAACACCAACACACACACACACACCAACACACACACCCCAAAACACACACACCAACACACACATCAACACACACACCCCAACACACACACCCCCAACACACACCCCAACACACACATCCCAACACACACACCCCCAACACACATACCCCAACACACATGCACACATACCCCAACATACACACCAACACTCAGACACCAACACACACCAACACACACATCAACACACATAGCAACACACACATCAACACACACACATCAATACGCACACCCCAACACACATCAACACACACCAATACACACACACTAATACACATATATTCCAACACACATACCAAAGCACATACACCAACACACATCAACACACCCCAACACACACATCAACACGCACACACTAACACACACATATTCCAACACACACACCAACACACATCAACACACACACCAACACACAACACACACACCAACACACATACCAGCACCCACACACCAACACACACACACACACACATACCAACACAGCCCTTCAGCAGGATCACTGCATCTCTCAGGCTGTGGTGGCAGCACAGAGATCCCAGTCAGACAGGGCCTGCGATGACCCATATGCCACTTACCGCTGAATTGAAGACCCCGAAGACGTCCCTGACATCCCTGGCAGGTGTCTTGTGTTGTCTTCGCACTGAGCGAGCATAGATGTCCAGCCGGCGGCACACAGCGGCCACCTGGGTCTGTGTCAGGGTGGACAGGAGCTCCTTGTGATCGCTGTCCAAGCCCAGGCCACCAAGGAGGCCCAACAGGCCTGTGTCCTGCAGCCACTGGGATTCGGCTTCCCCTTCTGCCAATGGAAGTAGAACCCAGATGAACACACACAGCTCTGCACTCAGCCACACATGGTAACCAAAGTTCTGCATAGAAGCACACACTTACCTGGACACAGGAGTTTCTGCATATCTGATCATGAGACCTATTAACACCAACCAGACTCTTTGGGGGAGAAGATCTAATGAGCCTTCTGAGAATTGGGGGCGGGGTAGGGGGTACTGATGGCATTAGTCAGTGTATGGATGTCAACCCATAACATAGCGATCCCTGGAAAACAGAGCTGGCTGAAGGGCCCTGCGTGTTCTGATTTTGGACCCACTTCTCTCCAAAGTAATGAACCCACTTCTCCAAAATCTGGCAGAGACCACTACAGGGTCACACGGTGTCCCGTTGGGAAGTTGGTGCTGGGTGTTGATGTCCCTTTGGGAAGTCCTCCATATTCAAGACCTTATTTGTGTTGGAATTGTCCCCTCAGCTATGCTTCCTAAGGAAACTGTCATAGTCCCATAGCAAAACCATCAGTTGGAATGGGACGGTGTGTTAAGACTTCAGGATCTCGGGTCCTACCTCCAGGGATTCTGCTCCAGGAGTTCAGGCCTCACGCCTGATAATCTGCACTTGGAATGTCTTCCTCAGATTATTCTAATGCAATAGGTTCTCCAGATCACACTTGAGAAACACTGGCCTTATGGGGGAAATGCTTAAGAGCTCGTACTGGAAGTTGAACACATGTGCGAGAGGATTGGTAGGGTGTACAGTTGTACCCAGTGTTGACCAAGTTAGTCAACAAAGTAATAATTGTTTTTAAAACTCAAACCAAACTGCTTTTATGGCAGCCTGGGTTTTGCAAATAATCCAAGTCTTCCCCCAACATTTTCCCTGCACTTTGGAACCAGAACAGATGCCTCCAGGGCAGCTGCAACGTTGTGGGTCCATTCCTGACTTGTGCTGGCTGGTGGAGGTACTGATTCTATCACAATACCAGACGTTTTTTTGTTTGTACAGAATCCTTTCAATGAGCCACTGTGTCTTGAAATGTAAGCATTCACCTACCACCTTTATAATTTTCATCTCTATCTAATTATCCCTGTAAAATTCCTTACCAAATATATCCCCTTAATCTTGGGCTACATTTTTTACTTAAACAAATCTATTTTAAAAGGAAACAAGATCCCTACCATAAATGGAGCATCCAACATCACCTGCCGTGAATAGACATTGATGGGAAAAATAAGTTATTAACAATCCCTCTGGTTCAAGTTGGTGTCTGAACAAAAAGAAAAGATGGCCGGGCACGGTGGCTCATGCCTGTAATCCCAGCACTTTGGAAGGCCAAGGTGGGCAGATCACCTGAGATCAGGAGTTCAAGACCAGCCTGGCCAACATGGCGAAACCCCATCTCTACTAAAAATACAAAAATTAGACGGGTGTGCTGGTAAATGCCAGTAGTCCCAATTACTTGGGAGGCTGAGGCAGGAGAATCGCTTAAACCCAGGAGGGAGGTGGAGGTTGCAGTGGGCCGAGATTGTACCACTGCACCCTAGCCTGGGTGACAGAGTGAAACTCTGTCTCAAAAATTAAATAAATAAAAAGAAAAGAAAGGAAACAAAACAAAACAAAAACAATCTTGGCTCAATGCCACTCAGGATCCCTCAGCCCTGTGAGTCTAAAACAGCTCCTGTGTTTGTTTAGTTGCTCAAAGTGGCTTCTCTCTGACCCTATCTGACTCCACTCCCTGTGCATTGTTGGAAATTAGATGCCAGAGAGGCCACATGGAGGACCTCCTATGCAGGGCATCTCCTGAAACCACTTCTAGTATAACCAGGGATTTTTTTACATTCACAGTTGGAGGCACTGCATGTGACTATTAGGCCCTTAAGAGGTCTGCATCACCGCATCGTCTGTTTTGCCAATCGGGGCAAGCCCAGCTGAATTACATGCCAAACCAGGAAGGGTTCCATGTGGAGCCCTTTCATTCCCTCATCTGCTGAACAGGTAAGGATGGAGGACGGGAATGTGCTTGGCTCTTTTCCAGGCACTGTGGACACAGCAGTGAAAAGGGCCGATGATGTCCCTGGCCTCATGGAAGTTACATTCTAGTGGGGGTCACAGGCACATACACAGTGAAGTGCACTAGGTAAAGTCAGGCAGTGATCATCGCTGTAGCAACGAATAGAGCAGGGCAGGAGCTGGAGAGTGATGGGGCAGAGGTGCTATTTTATGTAGGGAAGCTGATGAAGAACTCTCTGAGGAGGTAACGTTTGAGCCCAGTCCTGACTGGAGAGAACAAGCCGTGCAGATGCCTGGGGCAAGAGCATTTTAGGCCAAGGGAGCAGTGAGGACAAAGGATGGGAGGCAGGAAAGTGCTTTTAGGGTCAAGGACCAGCAAGGAGGCCCGAGGACAGAAGTAGAGTGACAGCAAGTCAGGGTGGGAGGAGAAGAGCCAGGGAGGAGGCCCGAAGTCAATTATGTAAAGCCTGGTAAGTTATGATCTGGTGGCTTTATTACGTGTCTCCAAATTCTTTGACTCTCACCCCACCAAGGGGTGGAGTCTAATTCCCCTCCTCTTGAACATAGCTGCATGCAGGATAACAGAATGCAGCAGAAGCAATGCTGTCTTTCTTCTAAAGCTGGGTCATAAGCAGCAAAACAGCTTCTACCCAGCTCTCTCTCTTGGTCTTGTGCTTGGAACCTAGCTGCCATGCTGTGAGGAAGCCCAGGCCACATGTGGAGCCCTCATGCAGATATTCCAGATGATAATCCCAGATGATACTCCCAGATGAGGCCCCCTGAAGGTCACATCCACCACCAGGCACATAGGTGAGAAATCTTTTGAGATGACTCCAGCCCCAGCCACCATTTGATTGTAACTGCATAAGAGGCTCTGAGCAAGAACAGCCTAGCTGAGCCCACTCAACCCCTCCAACAGTGAAGTATAATAATAGTCATAATAATTGATTATTGTTGCATTATGCTGCTGAGCTTGAGGTGGTTTGTTACATAGTAGTAGATAATAGGGACACATAATTGTCTATTACTCTGAGATAGATGGAGAGATATTTGAGGATTTTGAGCAGAGGGCTTAGAATTTCCCTAGAACATTAGCTCTGTAGATAGGAGACTGTTTTATATTCACTGTTGTATCCCCAGTGCCTAAACAATGTCTGGCACATAATACGGACTCAAAAAATATTTCCTGAAGGACTCACTCTAAGGAGGGACATAATCTAATTAACTTTACTGAAAGATCGTCTTGACTATGGCATGGAGAACAGACAGTAAGGAGCACGGGTGAAGCAGGGAGAGCAGTGAAGAGGATACTGCACCAGTCCAGGCAACAGAGAAAATGCTGTCATGTTCTGGTTCATATCTGGATCCTCTCACATTTCTCTGCCTGGAATCAAGCCCTCCCACCACCCCTACAGGCCCCCGCCGGGATCCCTCACCCTCTGGAAGCTGGCCTTCATTCCCGCCACTGTCCTCTTCCCTCAGCTCATCTCTTTGTTGGATCCGTTCCACCTCCATCCAAAAGCCATCCATGCTGGAGCTCTCCGCCGAGGACAGCCGGGAGTGGGAACAGCCGGCAGGGCGTGGTTGCAGGGGATTCTTCTGGGGAAGCTGATTCATTCGGCCTGAGGAGGGGCCAGAGCTGTAGCAAGTGGGGAAGGTGCAGGGAGGTCAGCAAGTCTCTGCTCATGATGGGGGTTGTGCTGGGGCTTGTGGCTCTCCAGAAATCAGCCTGGGGCCCCTGGGGGCTAAGCAAGCTTCCCAGGCACGTTTCTCAGGGTGATCTCAGCAAATCGACTGGTGACCCATCACCCCTGTGGGATCCTTGCAAACCAGCAGTGCTGCAGGGGACAGAGCAGGGCCAGACTGCTTTGCTTGCTTCCACCTTCTTGGTGAAGGCGAACAGTCTTGGACATACGTACGGTAAATGCAGCATTCCTGAGAGGGGATTAAACACCAAGACAGGCGAGGAAATGACAGGGCAGTGTCTCACGGATCTCACCGAATTTTTACCCAGAGAGTCTCCTATCTCCTTCCCTCACACCTCCTCCTTTGTGAGTCTGGCTGCCAAGCCCTGGTTTTCCTGTTTGTATCACAGGGCACCTCATCTCCTCCCCTCTCCCAGCCAGCTTTGAACAGAGCAAGTACCCGATCACAGAGGCACTATACATCACGGAGTTAGTCTCATTCTCTCAAGGTGTTCAACCAAGGGCAGAGGGGTCAGTATCAGGCATGTGAACTGGAAGCCGTGTGGGGCTGGAGGGACTGGAGTGGCCAGTCTTCCAAGAGAAGCTGAGAGGAGACCCTCTGCAGCCATGGAGGGATGTGGGGTAACCTAAGCTTGATTTTCCAGGTCCCACTTGCAGCTTCTCATGATCCAGGCTGTGTGGTTTACCCTAGAGCCCCCATTCCCACATCCTTCCCTTTAATGCCCCTCTTCTTCCCAAGCTACGATCAATGAATTTCTGCTTCATGCAATCAACGAATCTCAGAGTAAGACAGTGCAAGTCTCCTGGTCCATATAAATGAAGTCCAGGACTTCAGATGAGCTTAGGGACAAAATGCCTCTGTTGCTGGCCCAAATCCTTGAGAAACGGTGGGGCTGGTCATAATGGCAAAAATACTACACTGGAGTCATCTAGACCCTGACACGGGCCAGCAAATAGACCATAAACTACCCCTGCCAGAAGAGAGGGAAGAAATCCATTTCCCCAGTTTCCTTAAGTAGGAAAAGTGTATATTCTGCAAGTTCTATAGATATTTAAGCTCCCATGTGGAAACAAACAAAAGGCAAAGAAAACCAATAAACATAGGTGGTTTGAACAGTCCTTTTAAAAAAACAAGACTCATTTGGATTAAAAAGGAAAAGTCATCCACATGCTGCTTTTTTAAAAAATACATACATATATGCTTTTCTGTGTTTTTTTTGTTTGTTTGTTTGTTTGTTTTTGTTTTTTGAGACAAGGTCTGGTTCTATGGCCCAGGCTGGAGTGCAGTGGCGCGATATGACTCATGGCAACCTCCGCCTCCCAGGCTCAAGCCATCCTCCTACCTCAAGACTCTTGAGTAGCTGGGACTACAGACACACACAACCATGCCTGGCTAATTTTTGCATTTTTTGTAGAGACAGGGTTTTTGCCATGTTACCCAGGCTGTTCTCGAACTCCTGGGCTCAAGCAATCCGCCTCCCTTGGCCTCCTAAAGTACTGGGATTACAGGAATGAGCCAGTGAGCCCGGCCTTAAAACAGATTTTTGTTAGCTATATTTTCTGTTATAAAATCAATATGCAGTTATTGTAAAAATTCCCAGCAATGCAGAAATGAGCAAAGTAGAAAATCAATCATTCTCCTGCGACTGCGACCACATTTTCCGTGCTAACACCTTGGTGTGCAGACATCTCATATCTCTCCCCTGGCGTATTTAACCTAAAGGCAGGCACTCTCTTCTTCACTCAGGAGATACTGTTTTGGGCTCATGTCAGCCAAGACCCAGAACTCAAGTCCTCCACCAGCCCCACAAGAGTCCCATGCGCACTAAGCATTTGATAGCTCTTTACTGAGGAGCTGGATGCTCACAGGCGGGTCCCCCACACAGTGCGTTTACTTGAAATACCCCGATCTCCTTTTGATGGAGGTTTGGGTTTTATCTATTCATCAATATCACAAACAATACCATCTGTTACCTTTGCTCCTTTGTACAGAGAATCCTAGAAGCAGAATTGCTGAATCAGAGGGTTTGTGAACTCTTGCCGCATGACCTCTAAAAAAGGACTATTTTATTGGATGTTTGTTTGTTTTGACTTTACCTCTGCTGCCTGCTTAGCCCCCCTCTTGTGGGATCCCATCCCCTGGAGTCCCTGAAGGCGTATTTTGCCCTCAGCCTATAACTTCACTCACTGTTGTCCCGTCCGTTTCTGGAGGTGTAATCTAGGACCTAGGGCTGGCTCCATGGATGTGCGACCTGTGCAGTCACACAGGGCCCAGGTTCGGAAGCAGCCCACACTTGGTTCAGAGCTCTGCTGTCACCATCTCAAAATTCTTAACAATGTTTGAATGAGGGACCCATGTTCTTTCTGCCCATGGCCTGTCCTGCCAGGATTTTACCATAGACCCCGGCTTGTGGCTTCCTCCCAGGCAGCCTGCCCACACAGAGCTCAACTCCGAGTCCTAAACAGTTCCAACCTGAAACAGACTCAAAATGTGGTAAAGCAAAGAAACCTCCAGTCGGCCACAGCCTGAAGGAAGGGACATGGCGCAACCTCCTGGCAACAGCTCCGGCATTTGCACAGAGCAGAAGCTTCACTGGAGACCAAGTCCCAGTTAATTATAAAATTGGCTGTTCCGCTCTATTTATGCTTTTTGAGAAAACTACTAGTCAGTGCCTCCTGCGAATCTGTTTGGCACCCCATGCTGGGGGCACAGCTCCGTTTCCTTGGTTGCTTTGCGATTCACTTTGAAATTACCGACATCTGTGTGTTTTCGTGACAATTTGAAAACTGCAGCGACTAAACCCAAGCAAAATTGTCAACACTGTCACCATTTGATAGCTAAGCAGTGAGGGGGCAGCAATTATTTCTTTGGAAGAACATTCTGAGGAGGTCAGAGAGGGGCACAGGAAAGAACAGAAACAAAATGAAACACCCACAGTGCTGAAGGTGTCATTGTTCCAACATTGCATTTTGCAGCATGGCGGTGAGTACCCCTCTTCTAGGAAGAGAACGATAGGAAGAGAACACATCCACAAAAGGTGTTCAGAGCCTCACAAATACAGCTGATGCTTTGTTTTGTTTCCAGCGCTTCGTTGAGGTATAGCGCATGCAGAAAAGTACGCAGGTCCTAAATATACAGCGCGGCCTCCAGTTGTAATTTGGTTTTTTAAACCTTTACCGAGTACTTACTACACACCCAGAGGCAAACATGTTCAAGCATCAGTTTATTTCTTTTTTTTTGAAAAAGGTCTTGCTCTGTCTCAAGTGCAATGGCATGATCATAGCTCACTGCTGCCTCAAAGTCTTGGGCTCAAGCAATGCTCCCACCTCAGCCCCCCAAGTAGCTAGAATTATAGGCACATGCCACCATGCCTAGTTAATTTTTGATTTTCGGTAGAGACGAGGTCTTGCTATGCTGCTCAGGCTGCCCTCAAATGCCTTGACTCCAGTGATCCTCCCAAAGTGCTGGGAGTCCACATGTAAGCCATCAATCCTGGCCAAGCCTCAGTTTAATACATCAGTCCCATGTGGGGGTGCTATTGTCTCCAAATTACCAACAAGGAAACAGACACAACAGGATTGGGGGACTCACCCAGACTTATCCCATTGGCAAGTGGCAAAACTCGGATTTGAACCCAGGTTGCAAGGCCCAGTGCCAGGGCACTTCACTGCCATACTAGATGATTTAGGGAGGCCCCAGGTGTAAATGAAGTAATCTGAATGCATTTTTTCTTCCCCACTCTAGACACTGTGCCCCTCTCAGAGTTCCCTGTCTCATCAAATGGTTCCATCAAGCACTCTGAGAGCCACTCCTCACACCCTTTTTGGTGTCTCCACATTCCATGAACCCCTAATGAATTTTACCTTTCATACAACTCTTCTATCCACTAACTTCTGAACCACCACTCTGGCCCAAGCCACCATCACTTCTCGCCTGAACCACAGCCTCATCGCAGTCTTCCTATGTTTCTTCTATATATCCTTCTCTGGTTCAGAAAGATCTTCCAAGCTCCCAGAACTGGCCTTTCACTGCATCTAGGAATCCTCATGGTATCCCAGGACACTGAGGATAAAATCCAAATGCCTTACAAAGGCATTGGGCTGACCTGCCTATGCTTCTAGCCTCGTCTCACATACCTCCTTCTTCCCTCTGCCTGGAATGTCCCTCCCTTGTCTGCTAACCACCCTTCAGATCTCAGACTCAAAGTCACTTCCTCAAACACAACTTTTCTCATCCCTAACCTGGATTAAGTCTCTGCTCTTTGCTTTTCTATAACACATTCATTTCTATTGGAACTATTTCTTTCTTGGCTTCTCTATTCCCTGCTGTCTTCCCAGTGCCTAGAACACTGCCTGGAATATCGTAGTTGTAGCGGATACCATGTATGGCCCAACATTCTTTCACAGTTCTCCCATGGGGAGGTGGGGCCTGTGTCTCCTCCCCTTGAATCTGTCAGGCTGTGACAGCTTCAGCTAAGAGAACACAGCAGAGGTCAAGTGATGAGACTTCTCCGTCTGGTCATAGTGACCAAGCTGATCCCACCTGCCTCTCTCACTCTCTGCTTGCTCCTTGGAATGGGTTGCTACATTGAGAAGCTCAGGCCAAGTGCCAGGTCACATGCAGGTGCCCCAGTCGACAGCCTGAGCCGAACCTCACCCTTGAATTGTTTTAGTGTAGGTGTCAGGCACATGAGTAGAGAAACTTCCAGACAGATGACTCCAGTCCCCAGCAAGAAGTCACCCCCAGCCGTTCAGTCTTCCCAGGTGACACCCCAGACATCACGGAGCAGAGGGCAGGTACCCTTGCCCGCTCTGTCCCAATTCCTTACCCATCGAATCCCTGAGCAGAATAAAATGATGGTCGTTAGATGCCACAAAGCAATAGATAAACTGATTTGTAAATTTAGAAGTCAAGAACTTTGGGCTGGGCGCGGTGGTTCACGCCTGTAATCCCAGCACTTTGGGAGGCTGAGACGGGTGAATCACGAGGTCAGGAGTTCAAGACCAGCCTGGTCAACATGGTGAAACCCCATCTCTACTAAAAAATACAAAAAATTAGTGGGCGTGGTAGCGGGTGCCTGGAATCCCAGCTACTCAGGAGGCTGAGGCAGGAGAATTGCTTGAACCTGGGAGGCAGAGATTGCAGTGAACCGAGATCGCACCACTGCACTCCAGCTCAGGTGACAGTGTGAGACTCCGTCTCAGAAAAAAAAAAAAAAAAAACTCAAGAAATTTGGCTCTAGTGTCAAATGGGTCTGAATTTGAATCCTAGATTTGTTGTTTATTAGCAATGTCACCTTGGGGAGTCCCCAAACCTGGCTGGGCCTTAGCTTCCTCATTTTAATATGAAGCTAACAGACTACCTTGGGCAGTGTAGTGTAAGAGCCGATTCACTCATTCAGCTAATGTTTATTGATCCCTTACTGCGGCCAGTTACTAGGAAGCGAATATATATAAGGTGCTTAGAACAGGAAGTCCTCAGTCAATGTAGTTTGATCAATATACGTTGCTTCTGGGCTCTTCCTATCTGAGATTCAGACAGGGCAAGTGATTCACCCAAGACTGCCCAGCCAGTGAGTGGCCTCTAGTTCCTGTCCTGCAGAGTGGTCAAGGGCTTACAAGCGCAGACCATGGAAGAAATATATTCCCGCAGAGAGTCAGAGGGCCGGAGCCCTCACAGTGGCTTGGAGCCTTCCTGAATGAAAAGCCCTTCTCTCCACACACACGAACTTCCCCCCCAGGTGGCCTGGAAGATGAGGCAGGGCCTAGAAGTCCTCGGCTCCCATCCAAGCTCCCCTGCTCATGCTCTATGCAGCTGTGGGCATGTCCCTTTTCCTCTATGGACCTCAGCTTCCAAGTCTGTAAAATGGGAAGGCAGGGGTAGAGCAGGGGGCTTTGCAAGGTGATCTTAGCGAGATCCTTGCCCCTGAGGTCACAGCAGGCAGTGAGAATAATATGACAGTGGAGCAAAGGCCTTTCCCAAAGGGCAGGGCTGCAGAAACCCATGCAAGGCTGAGAGCCACAGAAGCGAGAGCTTGCTCAGCGAAGCCGAGAGCCGGCATGACCGAGGGAGCAAGAATGCGGGCCATCGGGATGAGCCGGTGGAGGTGTGGCCGAGCCTCCCCTCCAGCAGCCAAACCAGGTCAGCTCAGCCTGGACCTGCTGGGGCAGGGAGCATGGCCTGGCTTCAGCAACCCAGCCGAGGGCTTCCCCTGAAAGTGGTGAATAGGGCTTTGGGGGCAGCCTTCAATTCCACTGAGAGAGCCTGCCCTTGACCTCGCCACCCTGACTCTGATGAAATGCTGACAGCAGAGGGTGTGGCATTCCAGAGTTCAACAGGCTGAGTTCTGTCCCGACCTGACACCGAGGAATCTTGGGCAAGATGTTTCACCTGTCTTAGCCTCAGTTTCCTCTGCAAAGTGGGGGCCAGTCAGAGCTATCCTCACTGCGAGCATCACAGGAAATGTAAATGAGACGTCTGACAAAATATCTGGCCTATACTAGGTGCACAAGAAATGGGAATTGTTGTAATAATAATAGGTACTATTATCATTATTGGCAGCATCACCATTATCCTCATCATAAGTATTACAGGTTACAGTGAGTGAAGGAAAAGGCTTTAGTCACAAGCTCAGGTTCTGTGGCCATAGGGACAAGTGACTCCAACACATGCCCTGGAGTGAGCTGGCATTGACTATTCTAATCAACAGGCATTAACAGTGACCTGCTGCAAGGTACTACTCTGAACACTGCATTAAAGTTCCTCAGGCCAGGCGTGGTAGCTCACACCTGTAATCCCAGTGCTTTGGGAGGCCAAAGCGGGTGGATCATGAGGTCAGGAGTTCGAGACCAGCCTGGCCAACATGGTGAAACATGTTGTATAATATACAAATAATTAGCTGGGCGTGGTGGCAGGCACCTGTAATTCTGGCTACTCAGAAGGCTGAGGCAGGAGAATCGCTTGAACCCAGGAGGTGAAGGTTGCAGTGAGCCAAGACTGTACCACTGCACTCCAGCCTGGGTAACAGCATGAGACTCCACCTCAAAATAAATACATACATACATACATACATACATACATACAAACTTCCTCAAGCTCAGTACTAACAGCATGTCAGCAGGATGATTATTTGCTGTGAAGGAGGGCTGTCCTGTGTATTGTAGTAAGTTTAGCAGCATCCCTGACCTCTACCCACTAGATGCCAAAGCATCTCTCTCAGTTTTAACAATGACATATGTCTCCAGACCTTGCCAAATGTTCCCTGGGGAACACCATCATTCTGGCTGAGAAACACTGCTTAGCATGGATTAACTCATTTACTCTTCACAACTTATTATTATCCCATTTTACAGATGGGAAAACAGAGGCACAGTGATTAAGTGCCTTCTGTAAGGTTACCTGACTAGTAAACGGCAGAACTGGATTTGACCCCAGGAAGTCTGGCTCTGTAGTCCACGTTCTCAACCACTGTTTAATAAGCTGCTTGTACAACAGTCTTTCCTCAATTGTGAATGTTTTCTTTTCTTTCATTGGCCGGATGCAGCCTGTGGTTGGTGAGGGAATACCACTAGCCCAGATGTAGCCCCAGTTCTGCCTCTGATCAGCTGGGTTCTTATCTATCACCTGAGCCACAAAGTTGCTGGACTCTTTTGAACACGTCCTTTGTGCCATAATTATTTTTGGGTAATGATATGTTGTGTAGCGATGAATTTAGATTGTCCCCAGTGGGGCGGGCTGGAGGAGCAACAGATAGCCACTGTTGGGCAGTGCCAAGCTTTACTTTGCTGAGCAGGGAATCTGAGGGAAGGTGACAAGTTGGGGGTGAAGGGAAAGGAGGGAGAGAGGTGGGTGAGAGAGCTAGCTGCCATCAGGGAGTGGCTGTGTGGGATGCCTTGTGCCTTTGGCTCTGGGCAAACCCAGGCATGCAATGTGCCTAGGTGGTGGGGTGGCCCTCTCACACCATGAGAAGAGCCGTCCCTGGACAACTGCTGCCTGGGTCCCAGAATGAACACATGTGGCGCAGACCACAGCCCAGTAAGCAGGGAGGAGTAAGTTCAACTGGACCCATGGCTAGAAATGGAGCTGCCCAGCAGAGCCTAGGGTAGAGCAGCTAATCCCCAGCCACCTTCAGACACAGCGGTGGGAGTATATGATCATCGCCTCGGGAAATGATCCCCGCTGGGTTTGGGGATCATTTGTCACACAGTGATAGCTGACAGGGACAGCACACTATTGCACAACCCCAGCAGCTCTGCGGTGAGCCCACTCTGCCACTCAAACACATTCCCGGGTACCAGGTGCACATGCCACTGGCTGTGTGCACGCTCCATGTTCCACCCTATCTCCAACCCCCAGATAAAGTGACTCACCCGGTTCTGAGTCAGGAATCAATGAAGGATAGGAATTGGGCCTCTTAGAGCAGAAATTGAAAGGCAATCTTGGGGAAAACGGTGGCCACACGCCTCCTCCGGGTTGCTGAGGGGCCGGAGGAGACTGTGAGGCCCGAGCCGGCTGCTCACACTGCCATGGACATGGCCGAGGTCGAGTTCCTGGCCGAGAAGGACCTGGTTACCATTATCCCCAACTTCAATCTGGACAAGATCTACCTCACTGGGGTGGGTACCTGGGGCCTTTTAACCGTGGTTTACCAGTGGAAGTGCCCCCGTGGCTGGCAATTAACCTGAAGCAAAGACACAAATGTTGACTGCTCCCTCCGGAGTGGATGGACGTAGGAAAGTTGGAGAAGATGAGGAATCATGAACGAAAGGAAGAAACTTTCACCCCAATGCCTGGCCCTTACTACATGGAACTTACCAAGCTCCTGTTAAATCATGCTTCAGACAACATCCCAAAGGCAGATGAAATCTGGACCCTGGTCAAGGACATGTGGGACACTCGTATAGCCAAACTCCGAGTGTCTGCTGACAGCTTTGTGAGACAACAGGAGGCACATGCCAAGCTGGATCACTTGACCTTGATGGAGATCAACACCAGCAGGACTGTCCTCACACAAGCGCTCAGCCACATGTACAAACTCCGCACAAACCTCCAGCCTTCAGAGAGTACTCAGTCTCAGGACTTCTAGAGAAAGGCCTGGTACAGGCCGCTTGCTGGGGGATGTGAGTGCTCAGGACAGGGTGAGGTACTCATGGTTCTGGAGCTCTAGAAGCACTTTCTAATGCATGAAAAACGTGTGATGGTGCAAGGAATGGATTCGTGACGTTGGAGAAGCAACAAGTTTGTGATTAGTCCTTAAAACTTAGCTCCCTGGGATGTTCTTCAATTCCACATCTGTTTCTAGAAATCAGCCTTCTCCGCCCCACCTCCGCACTTTTGAGAAAGAAAAAAGCTTTAGGCAAATAAGTTATCGCCCCTAGCAGAGCCACTTGGGTCTCCTGCATGGAAACCGTCACACTTGGGTAAGTGTTCAGTGACTGGTAGGTGTAGATAGAGCAGGAGTGGCCATGTGGCCAATGGCTTTTTTCCCCCACTTCTTGATCCTGATTTCTTGGGCTAAATTTAGACTCTCCCACAGAGGTGGGTCACAGAGAAGGATGGTAGATGGTGCAGCTAATGATGCTGACCAGTGCTTATCCTCTAAACCCCAATCCACAATAAAAATAATGGACCCAACTTGAAAGAAAGAAAGAAAGAAAGAAAGAAAGAAAGAAAGAAAGAAAGAAAGAAAGAAAGAAAGAAAGAAAGAAAGAAAGAAAGAAAGAAAGAAGAGAAGAAAGAAAGAAAGAAAGAAAGGCAGGCAGGCAATCTCAGGGCACAGCCATGGGCATATGGGTGTGCCAGGGAATTGTGGGTGCACAGTCACTCATGAATGTGTACATAGCCATGTGTGCCTATGAAGAGGGTCTCTCCTCTGTTGCCTCAGGACTTGCCAGGAGGTTTCGAATCTTCATGCTCACCTATACAGCTCACATAACTTAGTACATGATGACGACTTAAATGGTGACCCTCTGAATGTAACACTCTTATGCAGTGCACAACCTGAACATCAGGACACAGCAACACTCACATCTACGAAGCAATCCCTGTGGGGACAGGGTTAGGATGGGTGGGAATGAGATGTTATAAAAGGCAAATCTTATCTTTACATTTTTAAGTATCATCTTAACTGAGCTCCTAAAATCCCTCTGTGACTACAACTTTCCCATTAAGACGCAGAAGACTGGCTCATTCTGGACAGTGTGACCTTTCTTTGAATTATTAAATAATGCTTGCCACATCTCTTTCACATAACAATTCGGCTAGATCTGATCTGTGGGTTATGAAAGTCACAAGCTTGGCTATTTTGTGTTATAGACAACAAGAATAAAACATTCTGAAATGTAATTAATGTAATTTAGCTTCCTGAATCACACAGGAGGCTGGGCTGGGAGACAGGGAAGGCACAGCTATGGGTGCCCCCTTCAGCTGTTCAAGTTGGGCACAAATCAGAAGAACAGAGGACCCATGCTGGGCCCAAGAAGCTGCATCCTAGGTGTGGAGACCAGGCCCAGAAACCTTCTCCAGGGCAGGATGCTTCTCCACCCTGCCCATGGGCTGGAATCTCCCAGGGAGCTTGCCCCAGCCAGACCAATGACACCCAAACTGCTGGGAATGGGACCTGGGCACCAGTATTGTTGATTCCATTGCACAACCAGGGTTGGGAAGTCAGGAGTGTCATTATGTTGCTGGGGTTCAGAGAATTGCATAGGTTTCAAGAGTTGGGTGGGAACTGACGGATTGCATCAAAATTCTCACATAGCACTTCTGGGAGGGGCAGCCTGCATTTTTGAGATGGCTGGGGGAGATTAAGATACTGCCCATGACCTCTGAGATGACAAATATTTGCAACTGAAGATCATGATCTACCAATCTCCATCTGAGATAGCAAACCACATCCCCTCACCACGTCCCCAACACGCACCCTGGATTTTCACACCTTTTAAATAGCTTGCCATCATTTGAAAATGAGGAGGTCTCACATTTTTAAGTCCTCTAGTTCCAATTTCTCCTGGGAAAAAATAATCAGTGGAGATGATAATCCTGGGTCTCTGTCTCTAAGTGACAATTGGCTGAAGCCAAGTGGTGGCTGCCTCTTAAAACGGGCTTCCAGCCAGCAGCATAGCCCTGTGGTGCTTGCCAGAGAAGCTTTGAAAGTCGTTAAGTTGTGTAGGCTTGCCCTGATCCTTCCTTCGAACAAGGTTATAGACACTTGTGTGTCCCTTCCTGAGTCACTTAGATTGTCATCTTGATTTGTCCAATATTGTAGCCACTTGCCACCTGAGCGCTTGAAATATGGTATTTAGTATGAATGAGGAGCTGAATTTTTAACTCCTTCCTTCCTTCCTTTCTTCCTTCCTTCCTCCTTTCCTTTCCTTTCCTTTCCTTTCCTTTCCTTTCCCTTTCTTTTCTTGCATTTTGAGACAGAATCTCACTCTTTTTCCCAGGTTGGAGTGCAGTGGTGCAATCTCAGCTCACTGAAACCTCTGCCTCTTGGGTTTAAGTGATTCTCCTGCCTCAGGCTCCTGGCTGGGATTACAGGCACCTTCCACCACGCCCAGCTAATTTTTGTATTTTTAGTACAGACAGGGTTTCTCCATGTTGGCCAGGCTGGTATCAAACTCCCAACCTCAGGTGATCTGCCCTCCTCGGCCTCCCAAAGTGCTGGGATTACAGGTGTGAGCCACTGTGCCCAGCCAACTTTATTTAATTTTAACTAATTTAAATTTAAAACTAGATACTTGTTTCATTTACTGGAAAAGGCCTAAATATGTTTAGAACAACTTGGGTACACAAATCTACTTTTCCAACTGTATATTTTATGAACTCTAAATATACATTAAGGAGTTCTGATGAAAATTTAGCATCCTATCGGAGATTGCTGGAAATGAAAAATACACACTGGATTTTGAAGACTTCATATTTGAAAATGTAAAATATCTCATTGTTTTCTATTGATTACATGTGAACATATTCTGGACGTATTGGGTTAAATAAAATGTTGTTTTTATTAAAATAACATTAAGTATTAATGTCATTAATTTGATCATATTAAAAGTTTTAGACCAGGCACAGTGGCTCATGCCTGTAATCCCAGCATTTTGGGAGGCCGAGGCAGGAGGATCATCTGAGCCCGGGAGTTGGAAATCAGCCTGGGCGACACAGCAAGACCCTATCCCTAGAAAAAAATTACAAAAATTAGCTGGGTGTGGTGGTGCATAACTGGAGTCCCAGTCGTTCAGGAGCATAGGCAGGAGGATTGATTGAGCCTGGGAGTTTGAGTTTGCAATGAGCTATGATTATGTGACTGCACTCCAGTTTAGGTAAAAGGGTGAGACCCTGTCTCTAAAAACAAACAAACAAACAAACAAACAAAAGTTTTAAATAGGCTTAACGCCCTCTGTAAACCAAAAATAAAATCCTAAGCCGCCCAGCCAATTGAACAGACCCACTCTCTTGGCCAAGGGAATCCCAGGGAAACCTGCAAAACTGAATTCGTGGCCATGATGGGCCATGATGGGAGACTGGACACTCCTCATCATATGCTCCTCCCTTTTGTAGTTTAGGCACAGCATCTGACCAGCATTAATGTTAAAATAGATATCACAATTGCCAGGCATGGTGGCTCACACTTGTAGTCCCAGCACTTTGGGAGGCTGAGGCAGGTGGATCACTTGAGACCAGGAGTTCAAGACTAGCCTGGCCAACATGGTGAAACCCCATCGCTACTAAAAATACAAAAATTAGCCAGGCATAGTGGTGGGTGCCTGTAATCCCAGCTCCTTGGGAGGCTGAGGCAGGACAATCGCTTGAACCCCGGAAGTGGAGGTTGCAGTGAGCTGAGATTTCGCCACTGCACTCCAGCCTGGGTGACAGAGCGAGACTCTGTTAAAAAAAGAAAAAAGAAAAAAAAAAAGACATCACAAGACTGACAAAATGGACTTTTTGTGACCATAACATAACCAATTATAAACAGGATCTATGGCCGTGCCAGACGAAGGTGAACTTACACACCCCTATGAGCAACTCTGACCCGGTATAGTGGTTAACAGACTTCCTTCTCTTAAACATTCCTTTCTGCTGACTCCAAATTTTTAGACAAAGCTTTATGCCTCTAACCAATTGCAAATTAAAGAATCTCTGAATCCACGTATAACCTGTAAGTCCCGGCTTCAAGATATGCCGCCTTTTCCGGCCAAACCACTTATACAGCTTCCATGCTTTGAGTTGTGCCTTTGCCTATAACTCCCGTCTCCCCTAAAATGCGTAAAACCAAACTGTAATCTGACTACCATGGAGACACCTTCTCAGGACCTCTTGAGACTATGTTCCCCAGGCCATGGTCTCTTACACTGGCTCAGAATAAACCTTAAAATATATTACAGAGCTTGGTTTTCCTATTCACAGCTCGGTTCCACAATCCTCACCATGCCCTGAGATGTTACACTCTGCCACGTGACTCCCTGAGGGTCCCACTTAATCCTTGAAGGCATCAGAGTTTACAACTCCTGGTCTATAACATCTTCCTAGCTGGTTTGGGGTAGGGGGGTGGCGCAGTGGGGGGAGTTTTTAAAAATCTTATGAAAGTTGTGGATCCTCTCTCCGGAAAATTGCACACATACAGAGATGTGTAACATTTAGAAAATAATTTTAGTGGTTCTCAGATCTTTGAAGGTCCATCCTTGAGCCCCAGATTAAGAACATCTGGTCTTTAAAGCCTTCAGAAAAGACCAGCAGGAAGAACATCAGGCAGGTTGCCGTGGTTTCACCTCCTCTTAGGCTGGCCTAGGGCTGAGGCATGGCCTTATTATCCCTGTCTTTGCTGCAGGCACCTTCACAGGGAGGGCCTCATCGCTCACTCTTCCATTGTGCGCTCAAGGGCTTAAGAGCCAGATTGTCATCCCACCTTCAGGTCTCCTGGCCCTGGGGTTGCAGCCGGGCTCAGGGCTTGAAAGCAAACTCCAATCCCATCTCTCCTCTGCCCCGCTCTCTGCTCCAGCCAGTGTGAGCTACGTATACCCCTCAGAGGCACCAGGCTTCCTCTTCTCCTGACGTTTTGCCCAGCTACTGCCAGGAACACTCTTCTCCTTCCCATCCTTGGCCTGCTCAGTGCCTACTTTGGGACTGAGCTGAGGCATCACCTCCTCCAGGAAGACTTCCTGCAGCCCTCCTACAGGTGTTGGGCTCACTGATGTCCTGGCACTTACCACCCTCCATAGTCATTGCCTGTTTGTTTTCTCCTTTATACTGGGACCTCTGATACCAGAGACATTCTATTTACTATTATATAAGCCCAGCTCCCAAAACAGAGCAGATATTGATAAATATTTGAAGGATTAATACATTTAACTCAGTGGTTCTCAAAGTGGGGGCTCCAGACCTTCAGTATCAGCATCACTTGGGAGCCTGTTAGGAATGCACATTTTCAGCCCTCACCCCAGAACTACAGAATTAGAAACTCTGGGGGTGGGGTGCAGCAATCTGGGTTTGCACAAGCCCTCCAGGTGACTCCAAGGCACTGATCTAAGCCCCAGGTTGGAGGGAGGCAGGATGACTCCTGAGGGTGGAGGCAGGTGACTAAAGTTTGGAAAAGCAATGTGGAAGAGTGGCTGCGGGTAGGCAGAATAACCCCCCGCTCCCCACTACTCCCTGGAATCTGTAAATGAGTGTGTTACATGGCCGAGGTGGGATGAAGTTGCAGATGGAATTATAGTTGCTAATCAGCTGATTTTGGGGAGATTATTCTGGGTTGCCTAAGTGGGCCCAGTGAAACCACTAAGGCCCTTAAATGGGGAAGAGGGAGGCAGAAGAGTGAAAACCAGAGAGATGGTAGCATGAGAAGGACTCAGCCCGCCACTCTTGGCTTTGCCGATGCAGGTGGACCACAACTTAAGGAAGGCAGGTGGCTTCTTGAAGCTAGAAAATTGATTGTCCCCGAGAGCCTCCAGAAAGGATCACAGTCCTGCTGACACCTTGATTTTTAGACCAGTAAGACCCATTTTGGACTTCTGACCTCCAGAACTCTTAGACAATACATTTGTATTGTTTCAGTCACTAAATTTGTGGCCCTTTGTTACCGCCCCAACAGAAAACATTGACTGCAGTGGCTAAGGACCAAGGCCCTGGAGTCACACTGTCTGGGCCTAGGTCTGTCCTCTCGATGTGTGGCCTATAAAATCAGGGTAATGGTGGGATAGTATACAGAAGGCAGTGAGGATGAAATAAAGTAACGCCTGTAAAACATTCAGCCCATAGTAAGTACTCCGAAAACATGAAAACACAAGGCTGCATTCGGACCAATGAGCAGCCGACAGTCCTCTTCAGATGGGGCGAACAGCCCCAGGGAACAGAGCAGTAACTAGAGAACTAAAGGGGGAGTGGGCTGAGAAGAGGCTTCCTGGAGGAGGTGGTGTTGAAACTCCGTTTTAAAGGAACAGTCAGTGAATGTCAGGGAGGAAATGAGATATGCAAATCTCCCAGGAATGGGGGCAGGTCTTTTATGCTGGGAAGTGCAAAGGAATTTCCCTGGGTGGATAGAAGTCTGTATTAGGGTTTAATGAGAACAAAATCGGTAAGAAATAAATGGTAGTGGGGAACAACTCTCCAAGCAAATTAAAATCCAGAAGCCGTAACAGAAGAAAGCTGAGCTGATTACATCAAGACTTAAAACTTTTGTATGACAAAAGACACTATAAAAAATGTCATAAGACCTTTTTCCTCAACTGAGAGGAAATATCTGCAAGAAATGATAAAGTGTTACTATCCAGTTTATATAAAGAGTTCCTGGAAAGCAACAGGAAAAAAAAAATACCCAAAAAATCTACTGGGAAAGTCGGCAGCAGATAGAAATCAACAAGTCACAGGAGATAAAATGCAAACGCCCTGTGCAGAAAAGATGTGGAGCCTCGCAAGTAATCAGGGAAATGCAAATTAAAACAAGGATGAACTCTATCTATCAGATTGGCAAACACAGAAAAGATTGCCAACACCCGGGGCTGGCAAGTGTCGAGAAAAGACATTCTCACACTTGGATGAGCATCTGCTGGTCAATTTGGGTAGAGTCGGTGATCCCTGACAGGAGGGAAGGTGAAGAAGTGGCCTCCACATTGCAGGCAGGGTGAGGACCCCAGGCTTGTGAAGGGCTGCAGCCTAACCGCTTGGTGTAATTAACACCTTCACCTTTGCTTCATTGTGAGTAAAGAGGGAAAATAGGAAGCTCCATCCGAAGGGACCTGCCCTTAGCTGGTTTGTAAGCAGGATCCAGGGAGGCGCCTCCTGCTGGAGAGCCCTGGAGGAGAGCGGTTTACAAGGACTTTTTCCTGCAAAGCTGGTCAGAAGCCCCCAGCGGCAGCGTGGTCCCTGGAGTTGCGGTTCTGGGGTGGTTGTTCCAGATTTCGAACCAGGAGGATGTGTGAGTGTGAACAGCAGCCACTATCTGAATGGCACTGATTCTACAAATGAAGGATCAGGCCCAGAGAAATGAGGGAACTTTCCCAAGGATGAGTGGAGGATTTAGGACTCAAATGCAAATCTTTCTGCCACGCCAAGGAGTCAGTAGTCCTGAATGTACTTGTCCCATGAAAACAAGCCTGTGCTATTTGGAGTCACCTCCAAGAACTTGCCCTTTGACCACTGATATCTGACACAAAGTGTTCAATTTCTACATGGTGTGTGCTGTACTAAGCCTTCACACGCATTAATGTCATTTTATCCCCACAACAAGTCTATGAAGCAGGTACTGCTGTTCACAACCATTTTACAGAAAAGGAACCGAGGCTCAGAAAGGTTAAGTAACTTACCCAGAGGTCCACAGCTGATAAGTGGTGAAGCTGGGCTTTGAGATTCAGGCTGTCCTTCTACCCCTGACACATTTAAGCCACGTGTAGGTGATTTATTCAGTGATTGGGCTCACATACAAGGGGGTGTGTCTGGAGAGATCAGTTGACATTGAGCCCAGTGGCAGAGACTTGAGCTACACATGCGGAAAATATGAGTGAAGGGGAACCTTGTAAAGGTGATTGCTTCTACAAGCCATCTGTGTGCAATCAGCCAAGTCCTTTAACCCATTATTGATTAAGGAAATCTGGCTGGTGCACCTGACTCAAAATGGGTCTTTCTGCCTCTCTGATCTGCCTTTGAACTCTGCCTTGAACTCTGGCAGAGCATGTGAAAAGATGCTCAACCTCACTAATAATAATAAAAAGGGCAAATTAAAACAAGAGACAGGTTTCTCCCAATCCAATCAGCCAAGACTACAAAGAACAATAATGTCTGGCCAAGAATGTCATGTGCGTTAGGAAACAAGCTCACACCCACTTGGTGAGTCTACTTGGGTACAACCTTCCTGGAAAACCACCCAGAATATGTTTCAGCATTTTAAATGTATACACCTTTGGAATCAATCATTCCTATTCTGAAAATGTATCATAAGGATAAGTACACAAAGACATATGTCCAAGAACATTGCAGTATAGTTTATAACAGCAACCAAAAGAGAAAAAGAAGCAAACTAAAATTCCATCAACAGGAGGCTAGTTAACAAAAGTACTGTCCAGTCATAAAATGAAACATCGCACAGTCTTTAAAGAGGATAATGTAAGGGCAGGTATGGTGGCACAGGCCTGTAGTCCCACCTACTTGGGAGGCAGAGGCAGGAGGATTGCTTGAGTCCAGGAGTTTGAGACCAGCCTGAGCAACATAGGGAGACCCTGTCTCTACAAAAATTTAAAAAATAGCTAGGCGTGGTGGGGCATGCCTGTGGTCCCAGGATTACTTGAGCCTGGGAGGTTGAGGCTGCAGTGATTCTACCACTGCATTCCAGCCTCAGCCTGGTCAGCAGAGCGAGACTCTCTCCAAAAGAAAAAAAAAAAAAGAATAATGTTGATTTCTATGTCTTTCCAGGAAAAGATATTATAAAGATAGAAATGTCATTTATAAAATAGTATACATAATATAAACCAATTCACGTAAGTACAATTATGTAAATGGATTGGATCATAGATACATTTTGCATATACATGTACGTAAATATTTATGAAGCACAAAATTCTATAGGATGTACACAACTTCTCACAATTGCTGTTCTTGTGGGTTGGAGGTGGGAGGGGCAGGTGGATTTCACTTGCTACTTTTTTTGCATTTTTATACCAATCATGAATTAACAGAAAATATATTTCTAGACGGAGCAAGGATAAGAGGAATCCCAAGAGAGTCACCTCACTCCAACTTGGTCTTTGAGGCACCTCCCAAGGTCAATAT
This sequence comes from Macaca nemestrina, assembly GCF_043159975.1. Classification (NCBI taxonomy): domain Eukaryota; kingdom Metazoa; phylum Chordata; class Mammalia; order Primates; family Cercopithecidae; genus Macaca; species Macaca nemestrina. Next base: position 26,201,362 of record NC_092139.1, read on the forward strand.
TGCATGGTTTTAAGATTAAGCCCACATAGACAGTGAATTCTGTGTCGCCCTCACATTAGGGAACGTTCTGTTTGATGGCAACACGGACTCTATTCATCCCTGCTCAGGCCTTTCCGGTCAGCATTTAGTGTATTATGTGGTAGTGACCAATGTTATGTCTTCCTCCTGGACCGGGCTGTGAACATCTTAAGGGCAGAGAGAGCATCTTATTCATGCCCACACCCTCATGTCCATCACGGGACTTCATGTAGAGGCAGTGAGCATTTCATTCATCAGGCAAATATTTCATGAGCACCTACACCTGTGCCAGTGCTGGGGAGCCATGGGTAAACAGATCAGACAGGGGCTTACATCCTGAAGGTTGCAGTGCTGCTGGAATTTGTTGAATAACTAAATGACTCACAAGCAAGTGACCGGCGAGATGAACAGACTCAAAGGATTGGGGGAGCTGACCTAGTGACCCTGTGAGCCAATACACAAGAACATTGGCCTGAAGCAAACAGACCAACCCCGTTCCAGGGTAGTGGTTTTCGCTTTTTTTTTTTTTTTTTTTCCCTTGGCAGTGGAATCTTTTCTCAATAAACAAAATAGGTAACAGTATATTATTATAAGCTGATTTTATAAGTTTAATTCAAAGCATTTACTGATCATACAATCAAGATAATTTTGGTTGACAAAAAACATTTGGGACACCTGAGTGGAGGTAGTATTTTTACTAGATGTTTAATACTTGGAAGATATAATAAAGATTAAATTCAAATAAAATGTTTGCAGAACCCTGGTTTAAAAACCACTGTTCTGGGCCAGGCGTGGTGGCTCACGCTTGTAATCCCAGCACTTTGGGAGGCCACGGCGGGCAGATCACGAGGTCAGGAGTTCAAGACCAGTCTGACAAACATGGTGAAACCCCGTCTCTACTGAAAATGCAAAAATTAGCCGGGCGTGGTGGTGCACACCTGTAATCCCAGCTACTCAAGAGGCTGAGGCAGAAGAATCACTTGAACCCGGGAGGCAGAGGTTGCAGTGAGCCGAGATCGTGCCACTACACTCCAACCTGGGCAACAGAGTGAGACTGCGTCCAAAAAAAACAACAACCAAAAAAAAACAACAAAAAGAACCCACCACTGTTCTGGAAATAAACATGTTGCTTTTTTTGTTTTGTTTTCAATAATAAAGAGAACAAATGGTTCAAATTTTAAACTCTCTTAAGTATTATTCATTTGTTCATTCAACCTGTAGCTATTAAGCACATTCAGTGGGTCAGGAGTTCTTATAGTGAATTCAATATTAATAGCCTCAAAGATCACAAGGAACCAGGAGATTAAGGGAAGGTGCTGTTGGAGTCAGGGGAACAGCCATAATAGATAGGTAGGTAGATAGGTAAATGGATGGATGGATGGATGGATGACGGATAGTTGGATAGATGATGTGATCAGCTGAATAACAGCTCCCCAAGATGTCCACATCCTAATCCTCAGAATTTGTGAATATATGTTATCAGGCAAAGGGACTCTGCAGATGTGATTAAGCTAAGGATCTTGAGATGGGGGGATGATCCTGGATTAGCCAGTGGGCCCAATGTCATCACAAGGATCCTTATCAATGAAAGAGGGAGGCAGGAGCGTCAGAGAAGGAGACATGGTGATGACGGTGGAGGTCAGAGTCAGAGAGAGACGTGAACGTGTTACAGAGCTGCCTTTGAAGACGGAACAGGACCATCAGCCAAGGAATGTGGGCAGCGGCAGAAGCTGGAAAAGGCAAGGAAACAGATTCCTAGCGCCTCCAGACAGAATGCACCCCTACAGACCACTGATTTGGGGATTTCCAGCACTCAGAACTGTCTGATAACACATTTGTGTCTTTTTAAGCTACTACGTTTATGTGATATGTTATAGCAGCAATAGAAAACCAATATAAATGAGAGAGAGAGAGACAGAGAGAGATGATACATAAGCTTATGTGATTTGTTATAGCAGCAATAGGAAACATATAGATAGATGAATGGATAGATAGATTAGATATAGGATAGATAGATAGATAGATAGATAGATAGATAGATAGATAGATAAACAAATTGGTCTTTGGCTTCTTAAAAATTGATTCTCATTAAAATCCTATCCTGACTCATTTTTGCCTGGGGTGGGGCAGGCACCACGCACATAGGAGTTCAGCGAACACGCCATATGGATGAAATGGTCTCACTGAGCTCCCCCTCCCTTTCCTGAGCCTAGAAGTTGTTCCCTTAAGAGAATTCTAGGACTCAGTTGTCCTATAATCAGGATTACCTACCCCTGAATCTGCTCTCTGAGTACAGACCAAGTCTCGTCTTCAGGTCCTTGGGCGGCAAATGAATGGGACAGTGGGGGTCTCCTGCTGCAGGTATGTTCCAAGCTAGAACACTTTTGGAGGGCAATTTGGCAGGGTCTACTAAGATTCGACCATTCCTTTTAAACTTGCAACTACAAGTCTAGGACGTGAATTTTACCCATGCAAGTCCCCAGAGATGCTCATTGCTGTATTGCTTAGAATTGTTAAAAATTGGAACCAACCTAAATGTCCATTAGCCAGGAACTGATTCAAATTAACCAAAGATATCCATAAAGTTGGATCCTGGCAGGCCATTAAAGTGAATGAACTAGATCTTTATGTTACTGACATGTAGAGATGTCCATAACATTAATTGAGGGGTTGCGGGGGGAAAACCTTACAAGCACGTGTATCACGAGAGCCTATATGTGTTAAACTATACAAGTTTAGGTTTATATATGTCAAAAAGTTCTTCCAAGGTATATGTCAAAACTTTAACAGTAGTAAGTTTTCGAGAATAAACATACGTATTCTTGTACTGTTTGACTTTCTATAATAATCAAATTGTAATATGATGTAATCAGAGTGGGGGAAATGACTATTTGAAAATTCTAGTCTGGCTGTCAGCGGCAGGCTGAGCAGGAGTAAGGGGTGACCAGTTCTCAGTCGAGGTGACCACACGGCCACAATGACCCAGAATCTTGACCCAGAGACTCCTGAATCTTGAGCCCCTGGGCCCCCAATACTCTCTATATCCAGAGGAAAAGAAAATGGCACACATTGGCGTCACTCATGGCCTCTAAGAATCTGAAAATCAGTGACCCCTGTAGGAGGCCAGCAGCATGAACCCAGGGCAATGCTGTGTCCCAGGAAGGGTCTGGGTTTGGAGTCCCAGGGACCAGGGCTAGAAACCATCTCCACCACCTGACAGCCAGGTGACCGTGGGCAGGTCGCTGGGCTCTCCAAGCCTCTGTTTCCTCATCTGTACGATGGAAGAAGATTCCTGCCTCACAGGGATGTTGTGAAGACAGATGTTGTCAAGACAGACAGCACATGCCCCTGGCACATAGTAGGGCCAGCTTCCCTCCCGCTCCTATGACCCCTGTACCTGCAGCCCCGGTCGGCCCAGCGCTGGGCGCAGCGCCTAGCAACGCGGGCCCGCGGGATCCGAGGACATGGTGAGGCGAGGGGCGCTGGGGCCAGCCTCTCCATCTGGGCGGCAGGGAGGAGGGCAGGCTCGGCCATGGGCTGGCACCTCGAGGATCCCGGTCCGACGTGGTGCTGCCGCAGTGAGGATGACTCCGTCAGCAATGTGAGAGGGAGGAGTGAGACAGGCCCCGTGGCACACCCAGTTCCCACACACCCTCACGCAGGATGAAAGTCCAGCCTCCTCCTGGGGCGGGGCTGGCTTGGCCGGGGCCACCTACAGGCAGGCACGCGGGGGCACACACATGCCCCTAAGTCCCGCCCACCTGCACTGGAACAGCAAAGTGGAAACGGTGCCTTTCAAAAACTGTCATGAAATAAGACTTGCATGGCCGCTATAATTACCTACAGCCATCCTGATTTCAGAGTAAAACCACATGAATAAAGCACCTGGCTAATATGGGTGGAAGAAAGTGCCCACGACCCAGGGGTTTTTATTTGGCTGGGCTACTCCCTCTGAGACTTCTCTGAGCCACGGTTTCCTCCTCTGTGAAACGGGGATGGTGACATTTGGAAGGAGACAGGAAACAAGCAAACAGGAAGGTGTCAGGGTGTAAAGAGAGCAGGACCTGGGCATGAGGGCGGGAGGATAGGAAGGGAGCAGGAAATGGGAATGGCAAAGTGAGGGGGCATCCAGAGAGCCTCCCGGGATTGGCCTTTTGGTCGGGATGTAAAGGAGAAGGAACTAGCTGGGAAAAGGCTGGGGAAGGGGGAATTTAACCCCCTCATCTTTAAAATGAGAACTTGAATTCATTCATTCAGCAAATCTTTATGGAGCTCTGTAGGAGCCCTGGGGGCAGCGACCAGAATGTCTGAAATCTAAGAGCAGGAGTGTGTGGACTCGGCTGAGAGGAGAGCAGAGGCTGAGTGTCAGGGTGGGGAGGGGGAAGGGGTTTCCAGGTGCCAACAAGGACACAAGCCAAGGTGTAGCAGTAGGGCATTTGGGGGATGTATGAGAAGCGCTCCTGCCAGCTTCCCTGGCGGTGTCCTATTCCCGGCATCCATTTTGGACCATGAGCCCCTTCTCTTGCCCCTCTGGCCAAGACGGAATGCCATGGACTTCCCCAGATTGCCCGGGCTCGCCCTGCCCTCCTCTAAGTCTCCGGGTGTCAATGAATCTCTCCAAGCAGCATATTTGCCTGTACTCCAAGAAGAGAGGCCCCAGAGTCCTCCTCAAGGAGGGCCCCCAAGTCTATAGGTCCCCACAGTCTGAAGCTCTGCTCTGGCCTGAGGGAGGCAAGAAATGGGCCCCAAGAAACTGAAAACAGGACCCCACTGGAGCCACAGAGCCCAGGAGCATGCATGGTTCTGGTGTCAAAGAGAGGAAAGGCCTCACAGCACAAAGGGCCCTGAAAAACCCCACGTCTCAGGCAGCTGTCACTGGCTGGAACCTGCGGACTAGGGCTGTGCAGAAGACCATCTATCCACTTCTCCTGAGCCTCCTCCTGAGGAGGAGACAAGGGAACCACGCCACCAGGAGGCCAAGGAGCTGGGGCCCAATATGTACGTGAATTATCAGTGGAAGTGGGTGCAGAACTACTTTGGCAGCCATAGGGAGTTTTGTGTGGGAAACATGGTAGGTGCTTAATAAAGGTTGGGTGGATGGATGGATAGATGGATGGATGGATAGATGGAAGAAAGAATGAGAAGTTGGTTGGGAAAATGGGGGATGAAAGAAGGGATGAATGAGAGGATGGTGGTTGGCTGGCTGGGTGGGTGGGTGGATGGTTGGATGGATGCATGGTTGGATGGACAGATGGATGGATGGATTGATGGATGCTTGGATGGATGGATGAATGGGTGGATGGGCAGGTGGAAGAGTGAATGGCTACGGGCATAAATATGTGAGAGCACGAGTGAACGAATGAATCACTGAGCCATTAGGTGAATGGGTGGAAGAGTAAATGAATGAATAAATGCTTGAGTAAGCAAGTTAGTCCTGGGTAAATGAACTTCTAGTCCAGAACTGAAAATCTAGCTCATTGTCACCTTCCTTAGGTGCAAGGAACCCTTCAGAAGAAAGCAGGAAGGAAGAGAGAGTGGCCTGAATCTTGTATGGCCGCACTTTCAAGCCTCCGTAAGGAAGTGCGCTCTTTGCTTCCTGGAGAGCCGCCGCGTGTACTCAGAATGAACCCTGGAGAAGTGAGTATACCCGCGCTCAGGGCAACATTCCTCATCTCCGGCTGAGCCCTGTCCCAGTCCCCCACCGGAGTATCGGCCAGGCCGGTTAGATCACAGTGGAGTGGCTCAGACCTGTTGGCCCTGCACCCTGGCAGCTCGCCAGCACCTCCCCAGGCAGCCTGCCATCAGCTAGGCCTCTCACTATTGCAGAGACTCGTCCTAGGCCCCTCAGACCCAGAAAGTCCCCCAGGGCCTGCATGTTGTGAGCTCAGCATTTCCTCCCTGCCTTTCTGCCCCTCCAAGCAGCCCCCACTCCCCACTACAGCGTGGTCCTGTATAGTGTGATGAAGTGGAGCCTCATAGGCTTGGGGCTGATCCTCAGCTGTGCTACTTAGGCTGTGTGACTTCAGGCAAATGCCTTAACCTCTCTGAGTGACAGCTTCTGCATCATTTAAATGAAAAACTTGCCTGATTTGAGGGGTGGTTGTGAGGATTCCGAGGGATAATACATGTCAAGCACTTAAATGGGGCCTGGCACACAGTGTACACGGAGCATCTAATTTCCAGGTGCTCAACTTTTTTCTTTTTTTTCTTTTCTTTTCTGAGACTGGGTCTTACTCTGTCACCCAGGCTGGTGTGCAGTGGTGTGATCATAGCTCACTGCAGCCTTGACCTCCTAGGCTCAAGCGATCCTCCAGCCTCAGCCTCTGGATGGAGCTAGGAATCACAGGTGTGCGCCACCACACCCAGGCTTTTCTTTTTCTTTTTTTTGTAGAGACAGGGGTCTCACTATGTTACCCAGGCTGGTCTCAAACTGCTGGCTTCGAATGATGCTTCCACCTCCGCTTCCTAATGTGCTGGGATTACAGGCGTGAGCTACCATGCCCAGGCACCCTTTTTCTTTCAAAAGCAATTTATGGAATGAAGTGCCAGCCAAGCACCACGCTCAGAGCTTTACACGTGTTACCACATTCAATCCTCATGATAACCTCGAAAGAGAGTGTTATGGGTCGAACTCTCCTGCTAAAAACATATGAAAAACGTGTGAATGCCTAAGCCTCAATACCTCTGAATGGGGCTTTATTTGGAAACAGAGTCTTGACAGAGAGAATCAAGTTAAACTGTGGTTGGTAGGGTGGGCCCTAACCCAATAAGACTGTGTCCCTCTGAAAGGGGAAAATCGGGGCCAGACACTGGCGTGCATATCAGGAAGATGACGGGAAGGCACACAGGGGGGACACCATGGGAGGGCAGAGGCCGCGGCTGGGTGATGCTGCCACAAGCTGAGGCACATTGGAGCCACCAGAAGCTGCCAGAGGCAAGGAAGGCTCCTTCCTCTGCAGGGTTTGGAGGGAGCCTGGCACTGCCAGCACCTTGACTGTGGAATTCTAGCCCCCAGAAGTATGAGCCCACACGCTTCTGTTGTTCTAAACCACCCAGCTTGTAACACTTTGTCATGGGAGCTCCTGGAAACAAATGCAGAGGGGATTGGCCCTGTTTTGCAGATGATGACACAGGCTGAATGGGATGGTGATGGGGGGCTGAGGGGCTTGCACTCAGGAGTGGTCCCAGGGTTAGGGGTAGAAAATAAGCCTGTGCCTAGAAGGTATGCTGTGACAAGGGGTGTGTCGTTCAACGAGATGCACTGACAGTCAGATGCACCCTGCTTTGCTGACGCCCCTGCAGTGCTCCCATGTCATGCTGGTGACTGTCCTCGCAGGCTCCCTGCGATCTTCAGCCTGGGGAGACAGGTTAGCTGCCCCGAGTGCACCTGAGTTTCCTACAAACATCAACCGCGCAGCCTTAAGCTCCATCATTCAGCTCTAGGAGGAGCCAAGGGCATCCCTGTGGATCTGGAGACACACATCCCAGTTAAGAGTCAGAAAAATGGGGCACTTCATGGCTGTGTGACTTTGGGCAAGTTACTTAACCTGTCTGAATCTCAGTTTCCTCATCTGAAAATGGAACCATGATCCGACTGAGAGGGCTGTTGTGAGAATCCAGTGGGATAATGCGTGGGCACTCAGTGAGCCGCGGCTGCTACGTGGGGATGATGTCTCTCGGCAGCCTGTGACTAGAGTGTCACGGGATGTGTTTACCAGTCACACGCCCAACTCCTCTGTATGAGTGTGCGTGTGTGTGTGTGCCAGAATGGGGACCTCGTCCACATCCACAGAGGCCCGGGGTCTCAGCCCTCACCCAAAGCAGGGAAGGCGTCTCCCCACACTCCCCACAAGTGTTCTCCAGAGCTGTCACCTGCCCAGGGCCCTGAGGAGCGGCCTCATCTGCCTTCTGCCTCAAAGGCTCCAGGGACATGGCAGATGCTCTCCCCAGACCCCAGTGCAGGGCCCACTGCACTCACTCTCCTCGGGGTCGGCTCCTCAGCAGGTGGGGCAGGAGGGCTGGGGGGCTCCACTGGCTTTTCTAGGCCAGAAGGCAAGCTGAACAATGGCCCAGCAGCCCCTCACAGTACAGCGGGGCAGGGCCGAGTAAGCAGTGCCGAGAGACTCCACAAAATGGGGCACTTGGCGACAATGCAGACAACACCAGGCAGAGCTTCAGCCACAGGGAGGAGCTGCCAACAGGCCTCATTCAACGCCACCCCTGCAGCTCCCAGGAGAACCCCGTGGTGACAAAAGCTCGTCAGCTGGAGCAAAGCTCGTGTGGAGAAGGGAGGGTTGTGAGTGTGTGTGTGTGTGTGTGACTGTGCGTGTTTATGGATGCGTGTCATCTAGCCCAGGTTTCTTCCTCATTCTCATTTAAATGCCACAGCCTGATTGAAAACAAAATATTTAAATGTGTGAGAGTGCATGTGTGCATGTGTGTGTCTGTGAGAGTGTGTGATAGTGTGTATGCATGAGGTGGTGTATGTGTGTATGTGTGTCTGTATATGTAAGGGTGTGTGAGTGTATGTGTCTGTGTGTATGAGAGTATGTCTGTGACTGTGTGTATATGTGCCTGTGTGAGTGTATGAGAGTGTCTGTGTGTCTGTGTGTGATAGTGTGCCTGTATGTGTGAGGGTATGCGTGTCAGCAGACATGTGTCTGTGAGCATGTGTGTGAGTGTATGAGTGTGTGTGTGATAGTGTGTGTGTGAGGGGTGTGTGACAGCATATGTGTGTGTATGCATGTGAATGTGAGTGTGGCGAGTATATATGTGAGGGGGTGTGTATATGTGTGTGAGTGTATGGGTATGTGTGTCTGTATGTGTGAGGGTGTGTGTGAGTGTATATGTATGTGAGCGTATGAGTGTGTGAATGTGCATGCGTGAGGGTTTGTCTGTGTGAGTGTGTGAGTGTATGTGTCTGTATGAGGGTGTGTGTGTATGTGAGGGTGTGTCTGAGTGTGTGTCTTTGAGGGTGTGTCTGTGTGAGAGTGTGCGTGTCTGAGGGTGTGTCTGTGTATGTGTGTGTCTATGAGGGTGTGAGTGTATGAGGGTATGTGTCTGTGTGTGTGTCTATGAGGGTGTGTGTATGAGGGTGTGTCTGTATGAGGGGGTGTGTGTGTGTGTCTATGGGGGTGTGTGTGAGTGTATGAGGGTATGTGTGTGACATAGTGTGTCTATGGGGGTGTGTGTGAGCATATGAGGGTGTGTGTGTGTGAGATAATGTGTGTGTCTATAAGGGTGTGTGTGTGAGTGTATGAGGGTGTGTGTGAGAGATAGTGTGTGTGTGTCTATGAGGTTGTGTGTGTGAGCGTATGAGGGTGTGTGATAGTGTGTGTGTGTGTATGTAAGAGAGCATGTTGGGATTGCACAGCGGGGCAAAGGGCTGGGGAAACAGGTACTTCTTTTTTTTTTTTTTTTTTTTGAGACGGAGTCTCGCTCTGTCGCCTGGGCTGGAGTGCAGTGGCCAGGTACTTCTTTTTTTTTTTTTTTTTTTTGAGACGGAGTCTCGCTCTGTCGCCTGGGCTGGAGTGCAGTGGCCGGATCTCAGCTCACTGCAAGCTCCGCCTCCCGGGTTCACGCCATTCTCCTGCCTCAGCCTTCAGAGTAGCTGGGAATACAGGCGCCCGCCACCTCGCCCGGCTAGTTTTTTTGTATTTTTTAGTAGAGACGGGGTTTCACCGTGTTCGCCAGGATGGTCTCGATCTCCTGACCTCGTGATCCGCCTGTCTCGGCCTCCCAAAGTGCTGGGATTACAGGCTTGAGCCACCGCGCCCGGCCAGGTACTTCTAATATACCCTTGGGGCCACTTTTTGGTCGGGCAACTTAGCAGTGGCTGCAAAATGTAAACACATATCTTATATTCAACAGTTTCTCCTTTCAGAATGTGTTCTCTGGATAGAAGCACACTTGTGTGCAAGGATTTAGATTCAAGAGTGTTCGTTGCAGCCTCTGCATAAGAATAGAAACCTCATCCAGCAAATTCAGTGGGGCTCAAATCCCAAAGGGTGGCTTTCTGCACCTGATGAGGAGCTCAGACTTTACAGCCCAGGGACAACGGAAAGCATGGAAGGTGTGAAGCTGGGAAGGGACATGTCCCAATTTGTGTTTTGGGTGGATCATTCCAACAGGGCAGAAAGAGCAGAGACCAAGGCCAGGAGACCAAAGGACAGGAGACAAGCTAAGATTTCAGGCTCAATTCTCTCTCCTTTGGACATTTAGAAGTTGTGGTGGCTGGTGGGGTGTGGAGTGAGGGAGAAAGAAGGAATAAAGATGATGCCCAGTTGGTACCTTGGAAGGCCTGTCCCTTTATCCCCTGACCCCCATCATCCTGCAGCCTCTGGAACCTTACGCCTCCCACCATACCTCCCCCAGAACCCCACCTGGGGAATAACTGGCATGGCGGAGAGGGACCTGGTACTGGAGTCATGGGGCCTGGGTTCAAATGCTAACTCTCCCAGTGTGACTCTGAGCAACTTAGTAACTGCCCTGTGCCTGTTTCCCCATGTGTAAAACAGAGGTAACCAACCTACCTTGCAGAATTCTTACAAGGGCTAAAAGCAATCATATGTATTTGTTTTTTTGTTTGTTTGTTTTTTGAGACCGAGTCTTACTCTGTTGCCCAGCCTGCAGTGCAGTGACGCGATCTCAGCTCACTGCAACCTCCGCCTCCCAGGTTCAAGCGATTCTTGTGCCTCAGCCTCCCGAGTAGCTGGGGCTACAGGCATGAACCATCACACCCGGCTAATTTATGTATTTTTAGTAGAGATGGAGTTTTTTGCCATGTTGGCCAGGCTGGCCTCGAATTCCTGACCTCAAGTGATCCATCCGCCTTGGCGTCCCAAAGTGCTGGGATTACAGGTGTGAGCCACCGTGCCCGGCCAGCAATCGTATGTATAAAGCACATAGAAAAGTGTCTGACGTGTAGTAAGCACTCACTAAATGTGAGCTACTTTTATAGCTATTCCTACTCCTACCAAACTAGGCACTTGGTAGACACTCTGCAGCTATTTATCAAATATTTGTTATTAAGATCAGCCTGAAGTCCGATCAAGGAGTGAGTTGGAAATCAGAGAATGGAAGTTCAGAGCAAGCCCCCCATCCCCATTGAACAGATGGAGAAAAGGGTTGGGCTTTCCCAAGAGGGTTCTAGATGACTTGAATCGGGGCCAGGGCTGAGTCTCGGACCTACGCTGGTTGAATGAATGACTTGGTCAGGCCTGGTAGGTTTGTTAGGGTTCCCCCGGGCATGGGAAGCCCCTCGCTTCTTTAATATGGACCCACACCCTCCGGCCCAGCCCTGCTTTAAGACCCCTCTGAATTAAATTGGCCAATTTCTCCCAGTGGGCCGGTTTACTGCTCCCATGCCCTCCCAGACTTGGGCGGCTCCCTGGAGGGCTGGAGGTCATCTGCAATGCTGGAGAAGGGCTGGGTCCTCTGGAGGCTTTCGCATGTCGGTCTGAAGAGGAGATGAGTTGTGGGTTCCAGGGAGGCACCACAGTTGCCAAAGTCCTCTTGCCTCCCTGGCAAGCCTCTCCCATCCACTTCCGCCATTACCACTGCCCTGCTGACTCCAGGAAAACCAAACTAGAAACAAAAGGAAGGTTGGGACTAGGGATGCCATTGGGATAAAAGAGTAAGAAAGAGACGGGTAAGGCCAGACGCAGTGGCTCACGCCTGTAATCCCAGCACTTTGGGAGGCTGAGGCAGGTGGATCACCTAAGGTCAGGAGTTCGAGACCAGCCTGACCAATATGGTGAAACCCTGTCTCTATTAAAAATACAAAAATTAGCCAGGCATGATGGCGTGTGCCTGTAGTCCCAGCCACTCGGGAGGATGAGACAGGAGAATTGCTTGAACCGGAGAGGAAGAAGTTGCAGTGAGCCAAGATTGTGCTACTGCATTCCAGCCTGGACAACAGAGAAAGACTCTGTCTCAAAAAAAAAAAAAAAAAAAAAAAGGGAAAAAAGAAAGAAAGAGGCGGGTAAGTGATGGGGGTGGGAAGGGCTCTGGATAGATGGGATAGGGTTCTTGTGCAGGGTCTGAAAATCTTTTCTCATGCCACAAATGATATAAAAACAGGTCAGGCTGCATAATTCGCAGGGTTCAATGGCAAATTAACTCGGGGGGTCCTTGTTCAAAAATTAAGTATTTCAACACAGCAACAGCCAAGCATGCAACCAAGCCTGGGACCCTTCTGAGCCTGGGACCTTGTGGCACTGCAGGTTACACATCTGTGGAGCTGGCCCTGTCCACAAATCTCTGAGGGCATATATAGGGGTGAGTTTTCCTGGGAAAAGGGCCCTCAGTGGTCAAGGTAGGACCCAAAAGGCTAAAAATCACTACAACTGAGGTAGGTGAGGGGCCCTTCTTCTCACCACCTCCTCCCTCCACTCGGGCAGGGTGGGGGCTAGTGAACACGCTGCATGAACCAGCTTCAGAGTAGGGCAGGCTATGGTGGCCAAGGGGACAGAGAAAGGTGGACACATGAGAGATGGAGATTAGGGTTGCGAGAGAGAGGCGAGAAGGCTGGCTCCCAGGTTTCTGACTTGAGCAACAGAATCAGTCCACAGTGGTGCTATTCACGGAGATGAAGAAAAGCTAGCAGAAGATCAGGGTGCTGTTTTGCTTGGCTGGGTGGCAGTGAGAATCAAGATTCCTATTCTAGGCATGAGAGGGTGTCAAGCAGACAGATAATAAAGCTTGGGAGGAGATGAGATGAGACACACACATTTGGGGGCCATTGGTATAGAGATGGCATCTAACCCTACTGGAATGGCTGAGGTCTCCTAGGAATTCAATGGGTGCAAAGGCTCTTGGGTACAACATCTGATTGCCCTGACACCTCACATGAGAGTATGTGTGTGTGTGCCTCATTTGTAAATGTTCTCATTTGTAAATGGAGGTGAGAATCATATCCCCATCATAGGATTTCATAAGTAAGCTTGTGGAAGGGGAACGCTTAAGACAGGCCTTGGTACCTGTTGAGGCCCCAAGGATACCAGCCATTGTAACAATAATAATCACACCATGTCATCCTTCCACAAATATGTACTGAGCCTCCAGCGTGTGTCTGGCAGTGTCTTGGGGCTTTGGATGCAGCCATGATCAAACGTGTTAGAAGGCGGTAAGTACTACGGTGAAAGGAAAGCAGAGCAGGGTAAGAAGCACGATGAGGAGGATGGGGCGGGGACTTCAATATCGAATAGGGTGGCCAGGGGAGCCCTGCTTAAAAAGTGACATTAGAGCAAGCCCTTGGAGGTGAGGGAGTGCCTCACGCAGATGTCTGAGGGAACAGCTGGCCAAAGACCATCAGCAGAGCGGTGGAGGGTGAGGCCCTAGGGTAAAGGGTAGGGGACCTTTGTAAAGGCTCCTTGTGGCACAGGGGGGCTGGTCCTCCAACAGGGCAACACCAGGTCTGTCCCACAATGAAGCAGAAGGCTCTCACATGCTGGAGAGAGCCCGTTGTCCAGCATGGCCAGGGAGCATATACCTCTAATACGGTAGGGGCAGCCTCTTGCCCACATAGCAGCTGCCCAAGCCTTTGGGTGGGCCTTGAGGCTCCCCCTGGCCCATGGAAGGGCCTCACCTGGCACAGCAGGCTCACCAGCAGGGCCTCTCCTTCTCTTGGCCGTGGAGTGTCCCCTTCCAGCAAAACTCGGCCGGGCCTTTGCTCCAGGGCTCCCAATCGAAGCATACATCGGAGTCATTTTCCTCTGAATCTGTGGAGACACGAGGCAAGGCCTCTTGGCTGATCACATGCTGTCTCCCACCCCTGACCCAGGAAGGAGTCCCCTGGCAGGCCTGGGTGTCCCTGCAGCCTTGTCTGAGGGTAAGGCCAAGGCAGAATCCTATGAGCCAGCCTTGAAGCCTCAGGAAGTCTTCAGGGCCTTAAAGGGTGACTAGGGACCAAGAAAGAAGGCTGTTCCTGTAACTCAGAAAATGGCCATATCCATCTACTAGAGGGGAGGACACATAGGTGAGCAAATGACATACCGTACTGGGCATGGGCCAGGAGGAGGCAGTGAAGCAACACAGTTATTGACCCATCCAGGCATTTGTCCACTAGTTCATTCATTAACAAGTATCTGAGTACACAGCACAAGGATCTCCACTGTAGCACTGTTTTGTGGTGAAACACACACATGAACAATAAAACACCTGGGAACTGTGTCCACGTCCACAGATCACAAGAGGTCTGGGTGACTAAGCTGTGGCACAGTCACACCACATGGAGACCCAGACCTTCCGTCTGATGGCTTGTCGTGAAGCTGTTAAAATGTTTGCATCATATCTGTATCTTCTGATTTGCAGGATATCTATGGTATATTATAAGCAAATTGAAGAGAAATGTAGTATCTTTTTGTTTAGAAAGGCAAATGCTGCCCCCTTCTCCAATTCTTTTTGAAAACCTGCACACGTTAGTAAGCATGTGCACGAGTTTGCTGACAGACTCATCTTGGGGAGGTAAGGTGAGAAAAAGGAGGGGATGGGGAAGATTATTTTTCTTACTAAACTCTTGCATTGTTTCACTAGTTGCAGGGAAGTAACAAAGGTTGTTTGTACAATGGGCATAATATCAGCATCTTCTAGGATGAGGGTTAACTGAAGACAGACATGTAAAATTCAGCACAGGACTTGGCACAGGCCTTCAACGGTGTTGGCAGTTAGTATGTCTTACAAGTCAGTAGGGGCTGGGCATGGTGGCTCACGCCTGTAATCCCAGCACTTTTGAAGGCCAAGGCGGGTGAACCATGAGGTCAAGAGATCGAGACCATCCTGGCCAACATGGCGAAACCCCATCTCTACTAAAAGTACAAAAATTAGCCGGGCATGGTGTGGACCTGTAGTCTCAGCTACTCGGGAGGCTGAGGCAGGAGAATTGCTTGAAACCAGGAGGCGGAGGTTGCAGTGAGCTGAGATCGCACTACTGCATTCTAGCCTGGGTGACAGAGTGAGGCTCTATCTCAAAAAAAAAAAAAATGTAGGATGGCGTGAAGTGACTGTTCTTCACTAGAGAGAGTATTTTTTGAACATAGAGTATGTGCGAACTGTTGTTACATTCATTTTCTCATCTAATCCTCTTAACTTCCTGAAGTCAATTACTAGTATTTTTTGTACTTTACAGATGAGGATGGTGAAATCACTTGTCCAGGCTCAAAGCCAGGGAGTGGTGCTACTGGATGCGAATTCAGCCTCCCCACTCCACAGTTCCCACTGGGTGCGTTTGGACTCAGGGGATTTAAAGGCAGCTTTGAATTGAACACCTTGCTCCAAAGGCCACCATGAGGGGCTGTTGCACCACTCTTCTGTTTCAGCCCCAAACCCATCTCTTGGAGATTTCCCTTCATCCTTCTGCAAACTCCTGTCAAATCGCAAAAGTAAAATACTGGCAGCAGGGCATCTTCCCCTTGAAGGGTGTGTGTGGCTTCCTCCACCTTATGGCCATGTCATGGTCAGACAGTAGCACTGTCCTCCACTGACCAGCTTCTGCAGGAGTTGAGCTGCCCATTATCATTTTTGCCTCAGTGCCAGTTTCATCAGGCAGCTCCCCTTTCCTCCCCACTTGCTCCTCCTTCGACTTGGGAAAGTGCATCCTATCGGGTACTCCACACTTAACCCTCTGTCTTCTGAGGCCTGAAACTGCCCTGAGGAGCCAGCAGGAGTGTTGTGGGGGTGGGTATGGGGAGGAGGCAGCAGAGCTACTCCTGTCTGCTTTTCAAACTGGATTTCAGGCAAACTGATTCCAATAAAAGAATCCACAGCAGAATAGAAAACCACAGGTCTGGGTGGCCTGACCCCTCTTAGCCCTCCAAACCCTGACATTGGGTCAGTTCCCAGCACAAGCGCAAAACACACACAATAATATCGGGGATTTTAGAAGATGAAGAACCTGAGGGAGGAATGCCCACCTCACTTTAAGGATGGTTTCTCTTCATTGCAAAATTAACAAAGGACTTATTTCAAAACGCCACATGACACCAGGGAGTAAACAGCCTCTCAGGAGAAAGTCTGCGGAGGACTTGGGGTGGGGTAGGTTGTGGATGGTTTTGGAGTTGGGCCTCCAAGCAGAGTGAATGCCGGAGGAGATTCACACCGCAGGCCTTGACCTGGGTGGTAGGAGAAATGTCTCCACTCCAAAGAAGGCATCCAAAGCCACGCTACCTACATTTCCTCCCACATTGACAAAACCAGCATTGGTTGGATTATTTTCTCAGCCTACAGGAACCTACCACGTGCCAGGTGTGTATGTGTACTGTGTGCCCTGCCCTGTAAGCACCTGATATGTATCGACCACTGGAGCCTGTCACAACCCCAGGGGGCAGGTACTAGTGTTGTCTCCATTTTGTAGATGAGAAAAGCAAGGCTCACAGAGGTGCCCACCGTCACGCAGCTGGTAGGTGGCAGAGTCAGGATTTGAAGGCAGACAATTGGCTCTCTTAAGTTCACAGATGTATGACCTTGGACAGGTTGCTTCTCGTCTCCAAGCCTCAGTTTCCCCAATTGTGATATAAGTATTATTATGCAGGGTTATTCTGAGGATTAAATAAGATTATGCATGTCCAGTGTTGAGCACAGGCCTGGTACATAGTCAGTGTTGCAAATAGGTTCACTATTATTAGGAAGTATTAAGCAAGGATGACTTTGGGAGGCCGAGGCAGGTGGATCACGAGGTCAGGAGATCTAGACCATCCTGGCTAACATGGTGAAACCCCGTTTCTACTAAAAGTGCAAAAAATTGGCCGGGCGTGGTGGCAGGCGCCTGTAGTCCTGGCTACTCGTGGTCCCAGCTGCTCAGGAGGCTGAGACAGGAGAATGGCGTGAGCCCGGGAGGCGGAGCTTGCAGTGAGCCGAGGTTGCACCACTGCACTCCAGCCTGGGCGACAGAGCAACACTCCATCTCGAAAAAAAAATAATAATAAAAGAAGCAAGGATGAGGCCAGGTGCGGTGGCTCACGCCTGTAATCCCAGCACTTTGGGAGGCCGAGGTGGGCAGATCACCTGAGGTCAGGAGTTCGAGACCAGCCTGGCCAACATGGTGAAACCCCATCTCTACTAAAAATACAAGTATTAGTCAGGTGTGATGGCACGCACCTGTAATCCCAGCTACCCAGGAGGCTGAGGCAGGAGAATCACTTGAAGCCAATAGGTGGAGGCTGCAGTGAGCCGAGATCATGCCACTGCACTCCAGCCTGGGTGACAAGAGTGAGACTGTCTCAAAAAAAAAAAAAAAAAAAAAAGGATGAAATCTGAACCTGTGTCTTCCAGAGTCCAGAGAGACAGCTTTTATCACCAGTAGCAAACAAGTCTGACTCCCCACCAGCTGTGGGGCCCAGTGCCTGAACTGTACCCCTCAGGGAGAGCTGTGGTCTACCCTGGGACTATGAGGAGAATATACGTTAAATAAACATTTTCTAGAGACAAGAGGGCATCCCAGGTTCTTGCTAGGAACTCCTAATAATTACACAATTACAAGTCCCTGCATTTGAGATCATGGGGCTAGGGGGGTGTGGGGAGGGACTTCTCACCCCGCCTCAACAACATCTGACCATTGCTGGCAACATGTGCTGCGCCCTCCCTGCCTAGCTGGCCAAAGGTCATGGCGCTCAGCAGCAGGAGGTGGAAGATCAAGTGGTCCCCACAAAGAGGCCTTTTTTTTGGGACACAGGATCTCATTCTGTCTGCTGGAGTACAGTGGTACGATTTCGGCTCACTGCTGCCTCGACCTCCCAGGCTCAAGCAATTCTCCCACCTCAGCCTCCTGAGCAGCTGGGACCACAGATGCATGCCACCACACCTGTCTAATTTTTGTATTCCTTGTAGAGACGTTGCCCAGCCTGGTCTCAAACTCCCGGGCTCAAGCAACCTGGCCACCTTGGCTTCCCAAAGTGCTGGGATTACAGGCGGAGCCACTGTGCCCAGCAGCAAGAGACCTCTTGCTGAAGGGGATGCTCAGGGAGACACATGCCAGAGGACCATAAGTCCCACTCCTGCCACACAGCCAGGCCATATCCTGGCCCAGCCACCCCTAGCTTCCTCCACAGCCAGCTTGGTCCCACCTCTTGCTCCTCTTGCTCCCATGCTGAGGTCAGGGTGAATGTCAGTTGGCTTCCATGAGCCTGCCTCCCAAAGAAGCCAGATCCTTTCTGATACATGACCTAGGCAGAAAACAGTGAGTGGTCTGCAGGTACCTGAAAAATGCCTAAGGCTGCTGTATCCCATTGTACAAGCTGTTTACTGCACAAAAGCACCCAATAGAGAGGGTGAGCAGTGAGCTGAAATCCAGCCCACGCTCTGCTCACAGAGCCTTGTGCCCCAGCTGAAAGGGGCACCTAGAAGTTCATCTCCTGGATTATCCCTCCTGGAGGGATAACCTCTGTCTAATTTGTTCAAAAGATCACTCTCGAACTCTAGGTTCAAACTCTAGGACTCACTCTCGAACTCTAGGTTAAGAAACCCTAAACAACCAAACCACCTTTCCACTGAAGAGTTGACTGCTTGTATCTAAGCCAGCACTTAAAATGACTGAACAAAGCCCCTTCTGCAGTTGTTTCAGGGCACACTGGCCTATTCGGCCACCTGCCCAGCTCCAGGATTAAGGTCCTGCCTGGGCAGGGTAAGAAGCTCACCTTGGCTAAGTAAGAAGCGTAGCCAGACGATCAATAAGAACAGCAAACCCACAGGGAGGCAGAACCAGAAAACCAGGAAAGAAAATGTGAGGTCGTTCACCAGCGGCATGAAAGGGTACCTCATGGTGCATGTGTGGCTAAGCTGGGCCAGCCTGGGCTGGCCTGGCAGGGCTGCCCCAAGGGACCTGGCAGGCTGGGCCATGCTCTGCTCTCAGCCCAATTGTGACTGAGCTGTGAGGTAACAAGGAAGTTACAGTGTCCTTCAGGCAAAGTACGCAGGGGACACTCTGAGGGAGAGGTGTTCTGGACGAAAGGGTGGGAAGCGAGGCAGTGAGACAGAGTCTGGCTGAGAATTAAAAAGCCCAGGTTTCCAGGCAGGCCTGGGTTTGAATCTCAGCCCAGTAGCTATTGGGTTCATGATACCCCTCTGACCCTCTTTCTTGTAAGATGGAGATAATTTTATTAAATTAGAAAAACAGATGGGACAAAAATTACCCTCGAGATTGGTGTTCATATACCTGAAGTCACAGAGCCCCTCCAGGAGCCAGCCGGGTCCCCAAGTCCTGTAATACCAGCTGTGTGTGCCCACATCCACACTGTGGGAGTGCTGGGGACTGCGGCAAACTGGGTGGAGCTTACCGCATCCTAAGCATGCAGTGATGGCAGCTCCCACCAATAACTGCTATGAATGAAATGCAGGTCCATTATTGCAGGACTCCTAACTTTCCCAAGCCAGGCAAAAAGTCTACATTTCTATGTGACATCTCCCAAGTTTAAAATGTTGGGTCAGACTTTGTTAAAGCACTGTTGGCTAAACCAAACGTCTGCCAGGCTGGATTGGTCACTGGGCTGCCACTTAAAACTTTTAAAATCTAACACATAGATTATTCTAATGATTACTAGATTAAATGACTATAAATGATTATTACTTAATCTGGAAGCTTCTGTGCCTTTCCTTATTAGGGTTTTCTGTGAGGGGCTTCTAACGACTTGAATCTTGTTCCTTGATCTCCTGAGTGGCCAGAACACTTCCACATGCCATCCTCATCTTCTCATATCTGTCATCCGTTCACTCATGAAGTATTCAGTAAACCTCCATGCGCCAGACCACGGCAGAAAGGCTGCTTCGGACTTCCCACTGGAGTGGCTGCTGCACGGTATTCTCCAAAAGGACCCTTGGACCACCTGCCTAAAGCTGCCAGCAGATGGGTGGGTGCTGGAGTGTATTTATTAAACATGCCAATTCCCAGGCTCACCTTCGTCTCCTCAGACCTCTTGGGGGTGGGGGTGTGGCTTGGGATTCAACACACTGATAAGCAACCAGAATGATTCCGACACAGGCTTGATTTTGAGACCACGGCGTCTCATGACTTAAAAGCACCTGTTGAAAAGGCAAACCCAGGTCCAGGCTGGGGGAGCAGCTGCAGGAAGTGGGCGGTAAACCTAGGGAGAAACATGGAGTAGAAAACCCGCTTATAGGAAAAGACACCAATTCAAGGAGAAGGGCGCATGGGGCCAGCAACAGGAAAAAATAAGAGCATGGGAGGGGCTGGGAGAGCTGGGACATGGTTTCGAGAGTCCTAGCCCAGCTGTGGGATGGCCAAAATTCCTACAAGAGGAAGTCTGGGAAAATGGACTAGAATGCATGACCAAGAGGGGCAGTGCCCTGGCAGGGGGCACCTGATGCAGGGCCCAGAGGCCAAGAGGAGGAGGAGCAGGTGGTATGGGTTGGGAGTGGTTCCCTGGCACTGGGTCCTGAAGGGGTTGGGGTCGCAGAGAGCTGAGCAGCATAGCTGGGAAAGGCTTGAGCACACATTTTTTTCTGGTTACAAAACCTTTCCAGACACCAAAACAGGGATATTGTGGTCAGCTTCCCTGGCCACTAGGCCCAGCTGGAGGTCCTGTTGTGAGTGGGCAGAACAGACACTGCAAGGTAGGCAGGTCCCAGGCACAGTTCAGAGGGTGGCACACGTCAGCAGCTCTTGGCACAGGCATGACCACAGTGGTTCTCATGGTTGTTTCAAGTGGTCCATTCACTCCTCTATGTGTGATCCAGGCCTGAAGGCACTCATCTGGCTCCAAGATGCTCTACACAAAGGGGGCAGTGGGCAGCAGGGGATGATCTCTGCATCTCCCCACTTTGCTGACTGTCTAGCCCTGGTAGGGCTCAAATTTTCTGCAAGCAGAGGGCACAGCCAGCACTTTCACTCCCATAACGTAAGTATCTATCTCCTCAGCAATTCCCAGCCTCTGAAAGGTGAGCCTCTATTGGCAGTGTTTTAATTATACAAGCTCCTTCCAGCAGAGAAGGCCAAATATTTTTCTTAAAATTAATCAAACTTTGAGTATTTCATGAAATACTCATTTAATGTTCAATTAAACTACAGATCTAAATTATAAAGGGCAGCCAAAGCCGAGCAGACATCCCCTGGAAGGGTAAAATTCACAGCACCAGTGTAGGAGTAAACCCCCAGCCTGTATCCAAAAGCACACACAAAGTTATTAGATAAGAATCTCCTTAAAATTTAATTGACTAAATGTATTACATTCAATATTCCATGGGCTTCTGGACAAAGGATCGGCATAAATACAAACAAACCTCTGGACCTTCTTCCCTAACCGACGAAGATGAAACACAGGAGGCAAGGGGCACAGGTACACCTTCATATTTACACTTTGCCTTTACTTTACAGTTCAGTGCCAGAAATATTTACAGAAAATACAATAAGAAAAAGAGCATGTCTTGGCAACATACTGAAATTCATACAAACTGTATATATGATTTCAAGCAAATAATGACACTGCTTATTTTTTAGCCACAACTGCCAACCCCTTCAGAGGAGAAAGATATCTTGGTCACTGTAAGAGATGAGGACTTGGGAAACTTGGTTTGCTTCAACAAGTATTTATTGGGCGCCTACCATATGCAAGGCACTGTGGAATCCCAAATTACACCTTTTCCCTCATCATTAAAAAAAGAAAAGCATCTGAAGAACATGAGTTGATATTCTGAGAAAAACACTGTAAGTACATGGCTTCTTTAGCTACTAAGAAACCCACCGTTTGATTCCACTTCGTACGGATGGACCACCTCCAATCTCTCCAACTCAGGAAAAGAGGCTGTCATGGAAATCTTTAAAACAGACCATCTGACTCCAATCAATCGTCATTTCGTGTAAACACAGCAATCAGTTCTTTTCAGGAAGACAGAACCTGAATGGGCTTTAAAATGGTGAATAGAGAACTACTGCCAGCAGGAGTGTCAAATTACCTCCAATACGTGTTTCTTTCTTTCTTTTTTACCAACTACCACAAAACACATCTTTGAGCAAGGCTAACTTTCACTTTGGGTAAAGCTCCACCTTCCAGAAGAAATGACTCTGCCTCTCTAGAACCCAGTCTGAAGACTCTGACAAATGCTTCCCTAGTGTATGGAGAAAGGAACCATTCATGAAGGCCTCATACACAGAACCTGCAGGTAACCAACAATACTGGTCAAAGGTGTGGGTATTTGTATTTATCAATGAATCCAGAGGAAAATGGGCTGCCCTGAAATAAAGGATATGGAAATGAAGGAAAATGTGCATGAGTATGTGTATGTATGTGTGTGTGTGTGTGTCTCATTAGTTCTTTCAAAGGCCCAATGGATGGAAGAGGGTCTCAGGAGGAAGTCCTAGACAAAAAGGAAAGCTAGCTAAATAAGGAAATGATTAACAAGGTAAAAGCCCTCCTCACTGTCCTCAGTGCTCCCAACCAGAGAGGAGCAGAAAAGCTCCCTCCTGCAACTTAAGAAGGCAGAAGGGCAACCTTACTTACCACCTTCCTCTTCACAGAATGCCACACTCATCCACCCCCTGGCACACCCAACAGATACAGCAACTGAACTGTTTAAGCCACAGACAAAAGTGGTCCTGGCTTTCCCCCAGAGGCTAGAACATATGCTGGCAAATTTATCAAATGGACTACAAAATATTAATATTAGGTGCTAAATATGTTCCTCTGGTGCTATTCTACTCAGTGACTTTTAACACAGGCAAGTGGGTGAACACAGTGACCATGAACTCAGATCCATAGAGATGGGACAAAAATTACCCCCGGCATCGGTGTTGATATACCTGAAGTCACAGACCCCCTCCAGGAGCCAGCCGAGTCCCACTGATGAGTTAAGCGTTCTTAGCACTCCCTCTTTGGGCAGATGTTATTTTGAGCAGAAGGAACTAGCGCCTGGTAAGGTACGGTACGGGTATCCCATAGTCCACTGGCTCCGTACACACTGGGAGTTTCATGCCTTCAGGGGCTGTACATCCCTCCTTCCCTGGAAGACCAGGGAGTCTCCCAGATCACAAATGCATTCAACATCATTGTTTACGTATCAAATACATTGGAATTACAAAGAGTTGCCAGAAATTAGACCTAACTGAAGGATCAGCAAGTCCAACCCTCATACACACACACAGCATATTTTTCTGAAATTAACTATGCCAAAGGTAAAAGTCTGATCTGAAGAATCATACTGAAGAAGTACATCTACATCAGTTATTTTTAACCTCTGCAATGTTGTAAGTTACATGTTAATTTATAGCCTTCTCTGCTCACTTCAACTAGAACAAGAGCCCATTTTCCCCTCAAAATGTCAATCTAGAATTACCTTGAAAGTTATTAAACCTCATCTTGTTCCTGTGAACCACTAGAACATTTTTTAGGGTAGAATTGGCTCATCTTTATCCCGAATGCCCTCTCCCACGCTACCATCTGGAAACATCAATTTATTGCCCAGCTTAAAAAGAAAATCAACTATTGAATAATAATACTATAACCTGAATGGAAACTGGAGTCATAGAAAGAGGAGGTTATCTTTACCTGAGCTTAAAACAAACATGAAGAACAGGTTATGGCAAACTTTAAACCAAGAGCTGCTATGCCCATATTTCTTGCTTATAGATGACAAAATGCATACTTCTGGAATAAGAGACTTTTGCACAGGGAATTAGGTCCCACACTATCCCCGCCCCCTAAGTGACCCACCATAACATCAAACCAAACAGATCGTCGCAGCTCTGACCCACAGTCTACTGACATCAGAGTTCAAGGGGGAAAACACCCCTTACACAACTGTGATCATTTCTCTTTGGACTTTAAATATCACTTATTTTCTTAACATAAAATAATCTTACTAAAGAAGAAAGCACATGAGAATAGGATAAATGAGCAGTGTATACTGTAGCACGGTAACAGGAATCCTTGTAAGGATGTTCTGGGTCTGGCCACCTCAAAAGTTTTATCCCTGCAGAAAAGTAGCAGCGAGGTAACAGAAGTATTTCCAAAACCTGGCAGGGATCTGTTGGCTGGCAAAGTCCAGAAAACATGACAACAACAGCCATTTCTAACAGTAGCCACCCAAAGAGATGGTCACTCATGTTTGTCAATTATGAGGAAATCCAGTAGTTCTCTGGGAGATCTGAATTAGTAGCGCTGAGAGGCTATTCCTGAACCCCATTTTAGAATCCTTCATAAACTACTGCAGTTTGCTGCTTGGTCCTGAAATAAGAGACAATGGATGAAACCAAATAATTTTCAACCCTTATTGTGAATTTACATTTCTTTAAATGATATTTAATGAATGAATCACAAATGTTTAACCTGTCATTATGTCACCCCGCTGGACAACAATGGAGAGAGTGGGGGTATCACTGCTATCTTAAAACTTTTAACCCCACAAATTTTATTTGTATCCCCATTAAAGGACAAGGCCATGCTCCATTTCCGATCTGTTCCTGGGTGGCCCAGAAACTGAGGCTTTCAGACAGATCTGTGCAGTGATGAGAAGGACAACTTTTTGAAATATGGAGAAAAAAATATGACATATTTTAATGTCAGGCTTCTTATCTGAGCAAAAAACATGTATCATCTTTTCTTTTTGTCAGTGTGACAGCTGGATGACAAGACCTACAAGTGAGTAGAAGGCTGTGACTTCTTTCCTTCTCCTCCATGCTATCAACATGAGTCTTTAAATGTCCTGGAAGATTCTGAGAAAGATTTTAATTTTGAATACAACCTCCTAAAAAGTGAGGTATAAAACTATCTTCAACTTCTATATTGCAAATTTGTTGATACTACCAATGCACGTGTTTAACTGAGATGCATAAAAGCCTTTCTCCTCAAAAGGCTTATGTTTAACTAAAATTGTCACCTTTAAAAGAAAGTTTATGGCTAAAATGTATATCATCATGATCAGCAGGAATATGATTGTGTCTGGGAGCCCATTTCACTAGACAGCCCGAAGTCTTCTATCAAATGGGTTATAATGTGTTTCTTCTATTCTGGTGATTAAACAGTAAGCTCTTGGGAGTG
Source organism: Macaca nemestrina (assembly GCF_043159975.1). NCBI lineage: Eukaryota > Metazoa > Chordata > Mammalia > Primates > Cercopithecidae > Macaca > Macaca nemestrina. Next base: position 26,226,360 of record NC_092139.1, read on the forward strand.
ATTTGTTTTTATTTATACAGTGATCACCTATCAAACTGTTCTGCTGTGTTACAGTTCCCGAACTGGAGTTCAACAGTCTTAGAAATTCAGGGGTCTAAGAACTGCAGTTCTTGAGTCCAACCTCCTGGAAAAGTGAAGTATAAAACTCTGGCTCCAACTGTTTGTTCCGGTACTTGTTGACAATGTCGGTGATTTTCTGTTTCCGGCGGACATGGGGTGGACTGTAGGAGTCACTCTCCAGTCTCTTCCTTCTACAAATGTTAATTACAGTCTGCCTCACCAGAAAGCCTTGAAAATAAAGAGTTTTAAAATAAATGTTAAAAACTAGTCACTTAGGTAGGTGAACTGTAAGTATTCAGGTGAACTACCCTACGCATACTCAAACTATTTCATTCAACTTGCAAACTTCCCATCCCCAGAGAGATAGACATAGTGCCAAGATAAAACTGTCACAAGAAACACACAATGACAGGAAAAGGAGAATAAAAATCTAGTCTAAGAACCTATTTTCCGTCCTGGATGACAAACAGCTGTCTTCAATATTTTAATACTAGAAGTTGGTGAGGTTTTGCTTACACTTACTAGATTAAGGACAGATTAAAAAAGAACAAAACATGCTCCGTTTTTAACAAGAGCCAGACCATTTCCTACATGTGGAAACTATTAAGTAATTATCACCATTTCCTTATATTGACTTCTTTTTGGTTTATAAAAATGATAAAGAGAAAGAAAATGTAACTCTTCAGCCACATATGAAGACCTTACCAAGAGCTCGCCTGCTGACAATCATCCCATCCACAAGAGGGATGACCATGTTAAATTTTCCAGTGGCTCCTTGAATTTTTATCCGGAATAATCCAGTGTTTAAAGGGTGGATGAAGATGACAGGAACTTCTTTTTCAAGAGTCGTAGATCTTAAGAAAAGAAAATTTTTATCTCAGACACCCAAGAGTTGAAGTCCCCCACATACAGCCTAAGATTACTAAAGGGACCTGTTGCTTGGCAGTGGTATGAGAAAAGCCAAGGGGTCAGTCTGCTCAGAATGTGCTTTCTGGGAATCTATGCTGCTGCCCCCTATAACACCTGGTCCTAAAGGTTCATTACTGGCTCAGGCTTTCTAAGCTAACAGAAAGGGGCTGAAAAAATATATATACCTGGAAAACCACTAGGGACACTGGGTGGAAGGAGAGGCCAGAGAACTCTATTGCATGGAGTTAAGAATCTAGCAACCACCTATGGGACTTTCACTTTAGTTCCTCTTCTTGTAGGGAACAAAAATGTGGCCAGCCAGAGTACAGGGAATTCCAGCATAGTCAAGGCTGGTAATCCCAGAGCAGAAGCAGGAACACAGCTTTGGCCCATTACAGGAATCCCTGATATAATTTTTTTTCAGGGTGGGGAAGGAGGTTGGGAGAGCCATTAATCCAAGCCAGCTGCAAGTGTCCTTCTCGGCTATGGTGATAAATGGCCACATTGTGGCAGGGCCAAAGCCCTCACAGCCTCTGGCCAGGCAGCAGATGCTAAAGTCGGCAACTGCCTCTATGGAGGGGTGAGTTACTCATTACACACCAGGGATCGGCCAACCCATCTAGTATGACATGTTATTTGTGATGCTACATGTTGAGGTCTTTTTGCAACCCAATGAGTTTTCTTTCTATATAGGTAAGGTGATTTTGGCCAAAGCAACACTGAATCAGTGTTTCAAGACATTAAAAAAAAAAAAAGAAAAAGAAAAATCAATCCTCGAGTAATTCTGTCCCCAAGATAAATTATAAACTTTGCTAATCTACCAATAAAATATACATTTTACTGTCAAATTGTATTACAACCTTTGACCTAAAAAGATGAAAACTTGAGAGGCCGAGGTAGGAGGATCGCTTGAGCCCAGGAGTTCGAGACCAGCCTGGGTAACATGGTGAGACCTTGTGCCCAATTTTTTTTTTTTTTTAAATTAAAAAAAAAAAGGTGAAAACAACAAAGACAGTATATGATAAGTCTCTTCTAATTAGTTCTAGAAAAGTCTACTCATAACTATTCTATAGTCTCTTCTTTAGCAAGTTAGTGTCATAAAGAAAAAAGGACTGTTCCAGATTAAAAGAGATGGAAGGAATTAAAACCAGGTATACAGTCCTGGAGTGAATTCTTTACCAATTGTGAAGAATATTTTAGTAAAAATGAAGAAATTTGAATGTTGCCTATTAGATAATATTAAGAAAGTATTAGTAACTTTATTATTGTGATGTTATGTTTAGCTATCTGACTTTTCAGATGCATACTAATGTATTTGGAACATAAAGATACCTGTAATTTGTTTTAAAACACCAAAGCATAAAAAGCATGGAAGTTTTAAGAATGACTTGCCCTCTTTTAGAAATTTAAAATGATAATGCTAAAATAAATCATCTTTACTGACTTCATTTCAACAACAATCATCTAACAATATTAGAATAAATTCATCTTATATGCAATTTGAATCAGCTCACATAACTAAAAGGAACTTAAAAATATCAAGTTTGAGGGTATCTCTGTGATGAGAGAGATGCAGGGCCAATGCATTTGGGGTCAAAGGCCTGGATTCAGGAAACTTTCTCCTGCATTTACTGGATGTGTGATACTAAGGAATAACCTCTTTGAACCTATTTTATCCCACAAATAAAACAGGGAAAATAATTGTTAAACTCTTAGTTGTAAACCAAAAACAAGCAAGCAAACCTTGAAAACTACAAAGCCTACACAACTACATTGTTACCATTCTTAGAATCAGATTATTCTCTTTTTATCCTTCTTGTGAATGGGCAGGTAAAACAGAAATTTTAACCCAATTATAAAGTCAGTATTACATTTCGCTTAGAAACATTTTTCCATTAATTAGCTCATATGATTTAGGATATTTTAGCTGCTATTTGGCCACATTGTTTTGGCCAATTTAACTCCATTATTTCAATCTAATATTGCTACCCTATTATTACGGTCTTTATTAATATTAAATTGCCTCTACTTCTCCATTTTTCTTTTTGCTCTAGATAACTGTAAAATAGCAATTAATTTTACTATTAAAACTCTTGCTAAAGCACCCAACATCACTAATCATCAGGGAAATGCAAATCAAAATCATAATGAGATAGCACCTCACTCCAGGTAGGATGGTCATTTTCAAAAAAACCAAAAGAAAACAAGTGTTGGCGAGAATGTGGAGAAAAGGAAATCCCCTTGTATGCTGTTGGTGGAAACGTAAACTGGTGCAGCCACCATGGAAAACAGTATGGTTCCTCAACAAATTAAAAACAGAATGTTCATATGATCCAGCAATCCCACTTCAGGGTATATATCCAGAGGAACTGAAACCAGGATCTCAAAGAGATAGCAGCACTCCCATTTTCACTGCAGCATTATTCACAATAGCTAAGACATGGAGGCAACTTAAATATCCATCAATGGACGAATATATAAGGAAAATGTGGTGTACACATACAATGAAATATTATTCAGTCTTAAAATGGAAATCCTGCCATTTGTGACAGCATGGGTGAATCTAGAGTACATTATGCTAAGTATAAGGCAGGCACAAAAAGACAAATTCCACATGATATCACTTATATGACAAATCTAAAATAGTTAAACTCAGAGAAGCAGAGAGTAGAATGCTAGTTGTCAGGAACTGGAAGGAGGGAAAAAATGGGCAGGTATTGGCCAAAAGGTGGTACACAGTTTCAATTATGAAGGATAAGTCCTAAAGATCAACAGTACAGTGGCTACAGCTAATAATACAGTATTGTATACTTAAAAATTTGCTAAGAGGGCAGATCTTATGTTAAGTGGTTTTTATCACAAAATAATAATAATAATGAATTAAGTGGGCAGGAGAAAACTTCTGGATATGGTAGAAGTGCTCAGGAATAGATTGTTGTGATGGTTTCATGGAGATATACTTATCTCCAAACTCATCAAGTTGTATACATGAAGTATGTATAGCTTTTAACATGTTAGTCATACCTCAATAAAGTGGCTTTTAAAAAGTCCATGCTATAATAATTTGATAACCTTGTATGTTGTATACAAACTTCTTTGATCTTTTTTCTCTATTTTTATTTCTAATTGTCCACAACTCTTTTGTTTCATAATTCTTTATTTATTAAGCTGCAATCAATATATTAAAAAAAGACATGCTGTTGAAATTCAAGCAAATAGAGTGTACCTCAGTGAAGTGCTACTATTTGCAGTAGTTTCCACACCAGTACTGATCTCTGTCATCAGCTCTGAGAGGGGAAAGTTTTCTGGAAGAAAATAATAGCATTATAATTAATATCTCCCTCATTTTCCCAAACAGATAACAGGAAATCTTATTTTCTAATCTCTTCACATAAATGAGTGGTAAATATATGGATTGTGCTGTCCTGAAATATCATCTTAATTATTCTCTACAAATTAAAAAAATCATCTCTCTTTTTTTTAGCTAATTTCATCTAAAGCAAAGAGTTTTTAGAAAATACATTCTGTGATCTTTGAGGGCTTTGTTGAAAAGTAACTATCACATTTTCCCAAAAACTCTGGGCTGGATGGGATTTTAGGCAAAGTATATAATTCTAATGCTCAATGTTGCTTACGTAAAAATCATGAGAAACTTACCCAGAGGGCAACTCTTAAGGACAAACTAAGCTTTATACTAAAACGAGACAGTAGAGCATGTGGGTGGAGAGAGGGTAAGCAAAGCGCTTCCCCTTCCCCTTTCCAAAGGTCCTGGGATGACTGAGACCCAACTGGCAACAAACCACTGACTGTGATGCCAACAGGAATAACTAAAAGCTTTGTATCTACTAGTCTCATCAAATCTTCACAACTATGAAAAAAGTAACAGGATTTAACAGAGGAGTAATCTAAGGCTTAAAGAAACTGAGTAGTGGAGCTGGGGTGCAAACCCAGGCTTGCTGAACTCCAGGACTAGCTCCTGGCCACACCGTGCTTATATGCCCATTCCCTGTAGACATTTAGCAAGTCATTGTCATATATTGTCATTTTATTTATGGACAAAGTCCTCATACAGTACCTATATCATCATAGCGTTCCACCCAGACTACAGAAACTCTTGTCTCAGGTCCAAGGGGAGGAACAGGGCGACCCTGAGGCAGCTTCCTCATTCTGGAACTGGGACTGAGCTATATGAAGAAGAAGACAGAGAGCGGGAAAAACAACAGCAACAAAAAACTGGCTTAATAAAACTACCCAGTCATTCATTTGTCAAGATGCTCAGTGATATAAGTATCAGGTCATGGAAAATCACTTTAGGAAAACATGTATACATTTACAACAAAGCACTTCTTTGGCTCCTGTTCATCAGTCTTAACCTAGGACAAGAAAATGAAGGCTTAAAATTGTCAAAGAAAAAACAAGGAAGGAATATTGAATAATAATAATTTGCATTAATAAAAACAAAATTTACACGCAGTATCTTAATGAGGACTTAAAGGATTTGAGTCTATCTCTATTAGGGCCAGAAAGCAGTATGCTTCCCCATCACAGCAACATCACTACTTGTCTGGGGATCCTCATCTCTAAAATGTCCCATCAGCAAGTTATTCCCAGATCCCAGAACAAATGTCTCCTACTGCAATTTATGCTTAATTCCTTTTTCTCATCAGTAGAAAGAAAAACAAGTTGTCTGGGCCTTCATTATCATGCAGTGTGCTTCTGGCTTCCCGCCACCCTAATCAACTCTAAGTTTCACTGCAAGGTTAACAGGACTGTGTGGCTCCCCTTTAGCAAACTGGTACCCTGAGTTGCACTTCTTTTGAGGCATGCAGCAGAGCTAAGTTGTGCTAAAGCCCTAAACAAAGCTCATGTGTACAGAGCGGAGAATCTCATACTTGAGGTGAATTTTAAAATTAAAACTGCTTTATTAGCACAGAAATATACATGTCTTTACCAGATGACCAGAGTCCATGGCAAGTCCCCCGGAGGCTTGTATCCACTCTGACATTCACAGAAAATGGCCAGACCAAGAGATTTCTCCCAAACTAGTGACAGATATCTGGCCATATTCACAGACTACTTTCTTAGCATCAAGGCCCCTAATTAGCTTTGACTCTGACTTCTTCCATGTCTGACGTCTAGCCCTAGATTTAAAGAGCTCCTGTGATTAGGTCAGGTCTACTTGGAAAATCTCCCTTTTGATTAACTCAAAGTAACGCAATTAAACCCACAAGATCCCTTTGCCAAATAATGTAACATAATCACGGTTATCCTATCATATTCACAGGTTCTACCCACATGCAAGGAGAGGACATTGTACGCAGGCAAATGTTGCTGGGGGTTATCTTAAAATTTTGCCCAACACCCTGACGTTTTCCCTGCAGTCTTGCTAAACTCACCTCAATAGTTCTAGTGAATTTAAAAAAAGATTCCTCAGGGTTTCCTACTTACATGACCATGTCATCTGCAAATACATACAGTTTTACTTCTTTGTTTCTAATCTCTATGTACTGTGTTTCCTTTTGTCTTATTTCTCTATGTAGGTCCCTCCTCTACCATGTTGAATGTAAGTGGTGAGAACAGGCATCCTTGCCTTGTCCTCCATCTCAGAGGAAAAGCATTCAAGAATAATGTATAATGCGTAAGTATAATGTTAGCTGTAGGTTTTTAGTAGATGCTCTGTATCAAGTTGAGAAAGTTCTATTCATAGTTTGCTGAGAACTTTTCTCATAATGAGTACGGAATTTTTGTCAACTGTGTTTTCTCCATGTATTGAGATAACCATATGGTTTTGCTTTTTTGTTTGTTTGTTTTTTTAGCTTGTTAGTGTCTGCAAAGTATACTATAAGTGAGAAACAAAAACATGGTGCTTTATCTGGGTTCTAAGGAATAACTATGCTGGCATTCAGAAAATATGGGCAGCTCACCACTGAATTCTAGTTCTGTTCACAAATCTCAAACACAAAAATTTTTTAAAGTATTAGATTTGGCTAAAATCTTGCATTGCCATGCAATACTGACTGCTCATCTCTAAATTGTATTCTGTAAAACCTTTAAAAAACTCCTGATTTTCAAATCAGTCTACTCCAGGGACTATTAGACCACCTGGCCTTTTTTTCCTAAATCAATTTTAAAGGTAAAAACCTCCCCATATTCTCTTTTAAGTATATACTTACATTAAAAGTAATTTTCACTGTGGAAGGAAGCCAACCTAAACTCTTGTACAATGGAGGAACACCTTTAAGTCAAGCTGACACTTCTGTCTTTGTTATGATTTGTTCTAAGTCAATCTTCCTACACTTCTGACCTGATCACAGATAAAGAAGTAATATTCGCTGATAAGGTAAAAAAAAAAAAAAAAAAAAAAAAAGATAAAAGCAAAAAGCTCCTCTTGTAGTAAGTGCTGTGTTCCTCACTCAGAATATTTATCCATACACTGAGTTATTCTCCACAATGTTCCTATATTTATATGGTCAGACTTGTTTAAGATGAACATTGCAAGATTAAAGGTAAAAAACATGTAGTTACTGCAGTAACTTTAGTGGATATTTCAGAGACAAAATTAAAACCTTGGTTTAAAAAGGAACAGATGAGAGAATCAAGTATGGGATCAGAATAGTGAAATCAAGAGAATCCACAAAGGCTGTCTCAGAATAAACTATCTGTTGCAGGCTGAAAAAGAGAAAATCATGAGAATTTTATTTTAAAAAATTAAGTTACTAAGGAATCAGTACTCTGATATAATTACTCTGGGTTAAAAGCTTTTCAGGCAGGATTCTATAATTACCCTGATTTCACTACAAAATTTTGGAGACCTATCAACAAAGTAACTTACCCTCTGTGAGGAATTAAGATTGTCTGTATGATTGGGGAAAAGCTCAAGTGTCAGGGATGGCTGTTTCAGAATTCCTGGCATAAGATCCATATTTGAATCACTATCTTGGTCCGAGATGTTACTTTCCAATGAATCAGCTATGGGGTAAAGGAAAAAAAGCAACTATAATACATACCACTTATTTGGAGCAAGACTGTTAAAACTAATTACGCTCACCAGTCTAACTGAAATCACTTAAAGCCTTGCTTCTAGAGCAAGGGCTGACGAACTTTTTCTGTAAAGGAACAAGTACTAAGTATTTTAGGCTTTGCTGGCTATACAGATCTCTCACATATTCCTCTTTGTATTTTATTTATAACCCTTTAAGAATGTAAAAACCATTCTTGGCGGCATTTGGCTTGTGCCACTGTGGTTTGCCAGCTCCTGCTCTAAAGGATAACCAAAATAAGACTAGAAAATATTTGACATTTCAGATGTAGAATATAATACATGCCATTATTACTCTCTGAATCATTTTGATTATATATTCGATCATGTAGCATTGTGCCAAATAGGCACTGGGACATCCAGAAGCTACAGAAGATCTAGTCTCTATGATTAAGAGTAATGTGGTTAGAGATAAGTTCACAAAAAGTTATCCTCCACCCTATCTAAAAAAATCCCCAAATATCAGAAATAGGAGGAAGCTGAGTAGGAGTGGGCACAGTTGGCATAGGAGATGTTTCACAACAGAAGACAAAGACCCAACTGTAGGAGCTTTAGTGTAAGGACAAGGCTCTAGCGCTGGGAGGACTTGTCTGGTACTAACAGGCTGGGCCAGAGAAATTAGGCAGGTATGTCCCCAAAGAGAATGGACAGGTTCTGGCTTCTGGAATTAAAGTAGTAAACCAGAACCTTGACAGGAAGCCCAACAGCCGCTATAATTCAAACCTAAACCATAGAAGGTCCAACATTCCAGCGACACAGCTGGCCCCAGAGAGTAAGACAGGGAGGGGCCTAGAGTGGGAAATCAAGGGTCCAAGGACAAAAGTTAGGCAGCTACCAAGGAAGGGCACAACAAAAGTCGTTAGTCTGGAAATGAGACTGTGAAATCGTGATGTACAGTATCCCATCCTAAAAATGATCTCAAAGAAGAAGGTGAAGTTTTCTATCTACTGCCTGACCACCTACTCAGTCAGGCTTGAACAAACAGGCTTAACTTGCAAAAAGCAAAGGTTCTGGGCAAAATAAAACTGTGAGTTCAGACTAAGAAGTAATAATTACTCCCAATTCTTAAAAAGAAAAGTCTTGGACCACCATCTTTTCTAGGCTGCTTAAGTTTCTCTTGCTCAGAAGAATGGCCAGATGCTATCATGAGATCCTTCCCGTTGTAGGATTCTATGTGGTTCCATGCAAAGGCTCTCAAAAAGTAAGTGAGGGATCACTCGTAATTATAGAAAGAAATGAACTGGAAAATAAGCCTATGTACTGATTAATTAAATTAAAGAAAGCATATCAGTTGAAATGGGATTCCTTCACTATTTAAAGATTATCAGAGGGTCAGTCTGCTTGTCTTTAACTACTTTCCTTAAAAAGTTAAGAGAAGATACCTTGTGCTTCTGCATATTCTGTTATAATGCCTTAGAAGCTAAAGAATGCCTTAGATCACTTCAAAATCTCTTCCAAAGCAGTAATATCACACAACCCAGGAATATAAATATAGATCCTAAAACAGGACCATGCAAAATGGTCTTACTTAAGGACTCCACAGGAGAAGGAACCACAAAAGCAATTTCCGTAAGGGCATCAGCATAATACAGCACCTTCTTCTGTCCATTGAAAATGCTAGCTCCAATATCTTCAGAGGAAATCACTTCTTCTGGGAAAAAGAAACACCACATTACAGCTTCAAAAAGTAGAAAAAAACCAGTATCATCTTGCTACATGAAATGTTAACTGGTTAATAAAGTGATAAATAGAATATATGTTTCCAGCAAGAACCAATTAGTATGAAAGAATAAAATATAATGCTTATTAGATGTCTTTATTTTTAAATCATAAAATCTTAATTTCATAATTTCTCAAATGACTATATATCAGACCACTTCTGATTAGCAGGGCTTTTAATTCATGTGTATGAAGCAGATTAAGGGAGCAGTCCTTTGGATCCGGTGAATAAATCATCAAAAGGAAGACCATCCCAGTACCTCAGAAGGGAGTTGGGCCAGAGAGACAGGCAGGCAGGTAGAGAGAGAGAGAGAGAGAGAGAGAGACAGAAAGAGAGAGAGAAAGAAGAAGGAGGAGGGAAAGAAGAGGAGGAGGAGGAGGAGGAGGGAGGAAGAGACAGAGAGAGAGAAGAGAGAGAGTACACATGTGCGTTATCTCTGGACTCTGGCTTTTAAGGCATTTCTATCCCTGGTCTCTCTCTATGGCTCCTCAAGTTGGCCTATGTTCCACCTTCCTCAATGGTCAGTGACATTGTATAAAAATGTACAGCCAGTTTTAGTAATAGCATCTGCTCTAAGCCAGGAAGACTGAATTAACAAAAGAAACACTCATGAGAGCTATATAGTTCTCAATTAAAATGAACTCAGTGTCCTACCAGCAGTACATAAAAGACCAACAATCTGACCAAAAATTGGACAGGGGAAATGAACAAGTACTTCTCAGGAAAGAAATAAAAATATGGTAAGATATGCTCAAGCATTATTAAAAATGAAAAATTTCTCACTTAAAAAACTGGAAGATACCTAATGCTGGTGAAGATTTGGCAAATAGGGAGCTTAGACAAGAGGTTAGCAAACTTTTTCTGTAAAGGACCAGACAGATAACATTTTCAGCTTTGTAGGCCATAGGATCTTTGCCACAACTACTCGATTCTGTCATTGTAGCATGAAAGCTGTCATAGACAATGTGTAATCTAGAGTGTGACCGAGTTCCAATAAAACTTTATTTTCAAAAACTGGGCTTTCGTTTTCTGACTCCTGGTGTGGGCTCCGGGCAGGGACTTTGTATCTGCTGTAGTAGATGCTGTGGTTACTATCCCAACAGCCACTCTATCCACCCCTATTCTGCAGCAGGCAAAATGTGCATGTGGGACTGACCTCTGATACTAGTTCTATCTTGTCTGTATCTCTCTACCAGAGTCATTCTTTCTTGCCACAAGGACAGGCTTGGGATAGTCTAATCACCATATAGTTCCGGATTCGGGGAGTAGGGGGTTCTGAGATCTGGCTAATCTCTCCTCTTCAGGCTGCTGTGGTATGTGAATGTAAAGCCTGGAATTGCCTTTCTGCACTATTAGAGAAGCCAGGCTGGTGACAAAGCCAAAATATGGAGAGCAACGCTAAAGGAAAATTGTAAAGAAATAAAACAGGAATGCTGATCAAATGACACCAAAGCTTAACCAACCTCTAGAATTTTCAGTTACATGGGCAATAAATTACCTTCAAAATCTAAGGCAGTTTGGGTCACGTTTTCTGATACTTGCAACCATAAGTATCCAACTGATATATTTATCAAAATGAAAAATGTGCACTGGGCATAGGCATTATCCACTTTAGAGAGGTAATACTAACTTTCCAGTGACCTCAGGAGCCCAGGAACACAAAGCATTAGCCAGGTGGGGCAAAGGTCTTAAGTTTAAATTTATACTTGCTCTGGTACTTGTTATCCTGATTACAGTTCCTCAGAGGATCTGAGGGGATGGGCAAGAATCCTCAGAGATGGTCAGCTGTTTACTACAAAGCTTTTGGTATAATATCCCAAGAATCTAACCTTTAAGTATGACTCTTCTGATAGCCACAGTTGATAAAACACACTGGTTAACAGAAAACTACTTATCAGACAAAACATGCTTGTTAGGAAGCTGTATTGTTTGTATGGATGACCTATATTTATTATACCATTTGTACAGAAAATTGAATCTTATGCATATTATAAAAAAGGAACTTATCAGCATTGTAATAAGCCAGTCATTTTGTATTAATTAACTCTATCATTATGTGTATATATTTCATATACACTGAAAATGTCTAGAAGAATATATAAACTAGTATTAAGTTACCCTGTCAGGACTGGGATTAGGGGAAGGATACTTTTCCTCTATATACCTCTGTTTGTTTTTTAGAGTCAGGGAGTTGCTCTGTCACTCAGGCTGGAATGCAGTGGCATGATCACAGCTCCAAATCCTGGCCTCAAGTGATCCTCCCACCTCAGCCTCCTGAGCAGGCAGGACTACAAATACGTGGCCCTCAAGCCTAGAAAATTTTTTCATCTTTTGTAGAGACGGTGTCTTGCTATGTTGCCCAGGTTGGTCTTGAACTCCTAGCCTCAGTCGATCCTCCCACCTGGCTTCTCAAAGGCAGGCATGCACCACTGCACCCAGCCTGGTTTTGCATTTTTAATAAGACTATAAATCATAGTAAAGGGGGAAAAAAAACAAGACTAACAAAACAAGCAACAACTGACATTTGAAGCACTGTGAGTTTTACCTTGTTGAGATCCTTCACCATCATCACAACAATTAATAGACCAACTGGTAGAAACATGCCCAGTCCAACCAGGGTGTCTGCCCACATCTACTGACCAGCCAAGGGAAAGCAAAAATTCTAGGAAATGTGGCTGAACAGTTCTGGAAGACTCCACATTCTTCAAAATCTGAAATACATACCAATCATCAGCTATAATGAAGGAAGAAAAATAATGTATCAAAATAAATCTTCATAAAAATTGGTTAGCTTTGAAGCTTCTGACAAATCATGTCCAAGCTCAGAATACATTTGAGGATATATCACTATAGAGAAAATGCATTCTCCAGAGTTAGACAGATTTGGATTGGCTGAGCCTTGGGCAAGTTTCTTAACCCCACTGCCTCAGTTTCTTAATCCATAGAGTAGAGATAATAACAATGGTTATGAAATAATGCAAGAAAAGCTATGAGCTCTCTTCCTAGCAAAACAATTACTGAACCAGGCATGTTTACTAAAAGATACTATGTCCTTACCTTCATGAAGTTTACTGTCTGGTTAATGAGAAACATTACATAGGGATGCAACTATTTAACTATAAATCTTGACAAAGGCTATAAAACCTACTAAAATTCAATAAACATTAGGTGTAATTAATAAATGAGTATGAAAATATCCTTTTCTTAGGTCAAAGAAGAGAATTTCAGGAAAAATGAAGTGGCCACAAAGTTCTCTCCTCTTCACTAAGCACTAAATGTAAGGCGTGCGCTTTCTACTGGCCTCACAAAGCGTCCCTCACTCTAAAACAGTGCTTCTCATCTAGGGATGATTTTGCTTTTCAGCGGACATCCAACATTTGGAGACATTTTTGGTTGTCATAACTGGTGACGCACACTACAAACATCTAGTAGTAGAGGCCAAAGATGCTGCTAAATGTTCTAAAATACATAGGACAGCCCTCATAACAAAGAACTTATCTGGCCCAAGATGGTAATAGTGCTACTCTTGAAAAACTCATTTCTAAAGGAAGGAAAACAAGAAATTCCTTTGCAAATGAAAAACGAAAGGGGGAGGGTGGAGAGCAGAGTGTAACAAAATCACCTGGGAAATCGCGTAAAAATAAGGTTCTCTTCGCCTGCCCTAGACCTTCTACATTAAAATCAGCGAATGCAGAATCCTGGAATCACTATTTCTAAAAATTCCTCCAAATAACTATGATGCAGCCAGTCCACAGATCACTGATGTCATTCATACAATGCTAATCTATACCAAGATCATATAGAGGCCTGTGAAAGTCAAAATGTAAGAAGTTATATCCATTACATCTGACCCATTGCAAATCATCTCAAAGTCATTACCTCTTAAGCACAAAACCAGTCTATTTTTTTTTTTTTCTTTTGAGACGTAGTCTTGCTCTGTCACCCAGGCTGGAGTGCAGTGGCGCAATCTCTGCTCACTGCAAGCTCCACCTCCCGGGTTCATGCCATTCTTCTGCCTCAGCTTCCCGAGTAGTTGGGACTACAGGTGCCTGCCACCACACCTGGCTAATTTTTTGTATTTTTAGTAAAAACGGGTTTTACTGTGTTAGCCAGGATGGTCTCGATCTCCTAACCTCATGATCCGCCCACCTCAGCCTCCCAAAGTGCTGGGATTACAGGTGTGAGTCACCGTGCCCGGCCTAAAACCAGTCTCTTTAGAAGTGAACCTATTTAGTTTACCCATATCCCTTCACATTCTTATGGGTGCCAAGAAACTGACTTAACAACCATTTCTAGTTTTTGCAATTCAAATTTTTATCTAGAAGTAAAACTTTTAAATAAAAAATTTTTGAAAATTTAGTCAAGAAGCAATAAGTGAATCCAATTCAACTTGCATGGATTCTGGCAGACAGAAATTAATCTTAATCTACCTTGTGGCTAGGGAAGACAGGTCTCAGACATTCCAAAGGAGGTCTCAGGAAATCTTCATTAATTCCTAGTTACCCTCAGCTTCTAAACAGCTAGGAAAACTGGACTGGGTTAGGAGGTGCCTCAAGGGTTTGTGTCTTCTTGTACAGGCAGGAGAAAGTGGCTTCATTATTCTCAAAGAATGCGCTGACTTCCTTCAAAACAGATCCCCACCTCCAGAATTAATCCAATTTTACTGAGGTTCTTCTAAAACACTTGAGTCCATCGGTCTCATCTCTGGCTACCACCAGCCCACTTTCTCTTAAGCTCCAAGTATATTAGACCCCATAATGAATTTTATGAAGATAAAATACTCTCTTTACCCTGAAGAATTTATACATTATTATTACTTTGTCAGTGACAATCTGCTTCTGCCTCCTTACCTACAGTTAATGCACACCTTAAATACCAGCTAGAGTATCTTTCCCTCCAGGCCACCTTAAAACCAGATTAGGTTTTCCCGCTACTGCTCCTAGAACGTGCTTTAATGACCCTATTAGCACCCTTTACAACAGTTGGTTGCTTATTTAATCATCTGTCTTCGCCTCTATGCAGTTTTAGGGGGCCAGAAATCTTACAGATTTTGTACACCTAACAACAGACACTTATTAACTTTATTGACTCAGTAACAAAAAAATAACTTTCTCATAAATCAGCATTCTTTTCTAGGAGCTCACAAATCATTTGAAACAGTGCTTCTAAACATTTGGAAACTTGGTAAATTTCTTTAGGCATGCTAATTTGATTAGCTGATGGTCTTAAAATGACTACTACAGTAAAACTCCAGGATCATGCAGTCACAGTGCCCTACACATCTGAATACTACATTTTACAAGTCTTCCTTCAGTTTTTTCCTAGTTATAGTCAGTAACTTCCTGCCTATTCTATATTTCAATTATTCCTTTTCAAAAAACACTTCAAGTTTCCTGCCATTTTGCTCTCAGTTTTCTATTCTCACCTATCTTACATTTTTCTTCATCCTTCTCCTAGTCTCTTTGTTACACGTATCCAGCTATGTTTTACTTAGTCCCTCTGTTTTGTTTTGTTTTTGAGACGGAGTCTCGCTCTGTCGCCCAGGCTGGAGTGCAATGGTGCAATCTCGGCTCACTGCAACCTCCGCTTTCCGGGTTCAAGCAGTTCTCCTGCCTCAGCCTCCCAAGTAGCTGGGACTACAGGTGCCTGCCACCACACCAGCTAATTTTTGTATTTTTAGTAGAGACAGGGTTCTACCATGTTGGCCAGGCTTGTCTTGAACTCCTGACCTCAGGTGATCCACCCACCTCGGCCTCCCAAAGTGCTGGGATTACAGGCGTGAGCCACCACACCCGGCCAGTCCTTCTGTTTTTCTCCTTTATTTCAGCTGTTATTTCCCCCACTGCACACCACGCATTCCTCAACTGAAATGATTTGTTTCTGAAATTACTAGGAAGGTGAGCTGCTTCTCAAAAGGGAAACTGTTACTCGTTTCTATATCCTGGCATGCTGAGCCACAGGGAAGATGTTCAATAAATATTTGTTGCTGTTGTTTTATTCTTCTTGAGCCTTACTTTAACTTTTTATGACTACCCTTCTTTATTTCAGTTTATTTTGTCTTATGAATCTGAATTCCTGAGGGGGAAGAAAGATACCCTACAGCTCCTATTTAAATCACATTTCTTAAGGGTCAAAAGACTCAGGACTCCAAGTATCATAGTTTTGGTTAATTCTGTTTTCAAACTGGTTCATAGCAAGTCTTTAGGCATCGAGTATAAAACACTTCTTGCCATAGACAAGTACATACCATGTAAAATTTTGTATATGAAAATGAAACTTTTTAAGGAATGCGAGTCTCCCTCAAATTATCATGCCCAGAAAGGCACTGAAATGTGATAGCAGTCGCATCTCACTCCTGCTTGAGCTAACTAATAATTTTGAAGCTGCGTGCTATATGGACTCTAGACTGCATGTCACCACCAATAGTTCATAAACTAATCTAACAGTGCTGGACACCACAGCTCATATCCTACAGTTCAATAATTTGTATCTACTCACTAATCAATGTTATTTCTGTAAACCAGTGAGCATTCCTGAAAAACAACTTTTGTAATCATCTGTTCTCCTGGCTCATCCTTTTCATCTTTAAAAACTTGAGACTCTCCTTTGTTCTTGGGAGAACTTTCCAGCATTTCCCATTTCCTCAACTCTGGCCGAAACAAACTCTCCATATTAATTTTGCCTCAATTTTTTTTCTAGATGTGTATTTATAGCACAAAAATATACCAAAAAAAAAAAAAAATTCATAACTCTTACCTCTTGGTTCGTTTTCTGACCTGGCTTCATATAGAAAATAAAAACTGTGTCAAAAGGACGACATGGCAAGAGATCCAGATACCCTATGTCATCAAAAAATCCAGGTATCGTGGAATCAAGTGCAATAAGGTGAGGAGGTAGACGACTATTTGCAGGTTCCTGCCACCAAAAGAAGAAAGGAGCAATTATTACCTATTCTCTTGCACTGTTATAATTATAAAAACAATACTTGCTCATGGTTTAATAAAAATTAAATTTAAAAATGTAGAATGGTAAGAATAAACACAACCATAATCCTAAAGAAATTATTTAACATACTTCCTTTTAGTTCTTTTATTTGCCTCTTTTTAAATTAAAGACAACTGAGATTATATTGTGTATATAATTTTGGATCCTGTTTTCTCTATAATATTGTGCTTTCTAGAACTTACCTTTAATGTACTTTTTTCCTCATTCATTAATGGTGAAATGTGAAATGGTACAGCTACTTTGGAAGACAGTTTGGCAGTTTCTTACAAAGCCAAACATACTCTTACCATGCAATGCAGCAACTGCACACCTTGGTATTTTCCCACACACATCCACACAAAAGCCTGCACACAAATGTTTATAGCAGCTTTATTCATAATAACCAAAATGTGGAAGCAACCAAGATGTCTTTCAACAGATGAAGGGATAAATCAACTGTGGTACATCCATACAATGGAGTATTATTCGGCAATAAAAAGAAATAAACCATCAAGTCAAAAAGACACATTAAATGCATACTGAATGAAGAAACATTAAATGCATATTGATAAAAGTGAAAAAAGCCAGTGTGACAGGACTACGTACTGTATGATTCCAACTATATGACATTCTGAAAAAGGTAAAACTATAGAGAAACAGTACAAAGACCAGTGGCTGCTAGGTTTTGAGTGAGGAGTGAAGAGGGAGGAATGAATAAGTGGAGTACAGTGGATTTTTAGGGCAGTAAAACTATTTGTACAATTGTAATGGTGGACACATGTCATTATACACTTGTCAAACCCCAGAGACCTGTAGAGCACAAAGTGAACTCTATTGTAAATCACCAGCTTCGGTTAGTAATGCACCAATATAAGTTCATCAATCATAACAAATGCACCACATGAATGCAAGATGTTGATAACAGGGGAAACTGGGCTGTGGGGAAGGTATATGACAGCTCTCTACCCTTTCTGCTCAATTGTTCTGAAAACCTAAATCTTCTATAAAAAAATTAAGTCTACAAATTTTTCAGAAATGCATGTTTGTTTTGTTTTCCTCTTAATCCCCTATCTTCTTTGAGATTTTGATCTTGCCAAACAAGGTTCTGCTAACCACAGCATATCTTTCAGGAAAGCTCCCTCCAGAGAAAGCAAGAATGACTGTCTTTCACACTGGCAAGGATTGAGTCTAGCCTTCTAGTCATTTATATAACATTCCTAGCAAGGTCTAGGGCAATATTCTATAATCAAAGACATTAATATTTCTGTAGTCAAACAGAAGTGTATTCACACTAAGTGACATAAAATTACAAACAGCCTCATGTCAATTCAGGTCCAATTTTGTCACTAAATGAATTTACTACAAATATATAAAAAATTTTCCAGTTTTCAGTTTTTACTTTGAAATCATGGATAAGGAATTGTGGACCTGAAGCATGTTGTAATACACCTTGTAGACCAGAATGTCCTCATTCTTCTTTTTTTTTTTAAAAGTAAGGTATTTCCTCAGCTTGTTCTTCTGTATGATCTTCTAATCTAGGAACATAACATTTACATATTTTATATCTCTTAATAATTTTTAAAAGTTTCTTCCTCTAGGTCTTGTAAATACTTTGTTAGGGTAACTTTTGTCAATATCACGGCTGTAAATGGGGCATTTTTGCATTGTATTTTTAACTGAATATCACAGGCATAATTACTAATTTTTGTACTTTTGTGTACGGCAATCTTAATTCTCATTTATTTTAAACATTTTATTGATTGTCTTATGGTTGTCAAACTAGAAGTCATATTACCTACAAACTGTCTTCTCATTTCCAATGATTTTTACCTCTTAGTTTAACATTTCATTGACTTTCCTCATTTTTATACTGTACTGTAGTTACATAAGAATTTATCATCGCAGGAAGGTTCTCATATCTTTATTTTGCAATTTCCTGCTAATCTATAATTATTTAAAACTAGGAAGTTTAAAAAACGTCATTGACTAAAAAATTCTCGTTGTTAAATAGTAGTCAAGGTAGATAATTTTTACCTCTGATTTTAACAAAAGATTCCTCTAGTTTGCTCCTGGGTTGTCATTTAGATAAATCTTTTAAAATAAGAACCTACACTAGTAGTGCTGGCTTAGTTTGTTATTTTTTTAAAAATCAGAATATGATTCTAGTAAATACTGACTTACTGTTTCACTGACTGAACTGCTAATGGGACCAAATTATTTTCTTAATAGCTTTATTAATATTTCCTGATAATTAATTGCCAAGTTCCTGGGATAAACCTTACTTGATCATGAAAGACCATTTACTTAACATGCTATTAATTCAGAACTAAGTCTGCTTAGCATTCCCTTTAATACTTTTGTAAATATATTCATAAGTAAAACTGGTTTGTAGTTTTATATGTATGAGTTGTCAAGTTTTAGTTATTAGAAATATTCTAAGGTTCATAAAATAAACCAGGTAACTTTATTTTTCCTATGTTCTCATACAGATGAGAAAGCATGAGAATTATTTTCTTAAAAGCTTAAAAGTTTCAGCTAGAATAGGTAACAGAAGTGGAAAACTATAATCTCAGAGACAAGGCTATTATGGCCTTTCTTGTGTCCCTGAAGTCTATAGGAAGCATTAATTTTCTTCTAGTATATTTTTATTTACTGCTTCTACTCTGTTCAATTTTCTCCACTAGGAATATCACTAATGATTTGTAAGTTGCATCTTTTTTCCTTCCCTTCCATATTTACCACTATATTTCTTATAATTTTCCTCTCTCTGCTCTTCTATTCTGCATTTTAAGTTTTTATGTTCATATTGCTGCATCAAACTCAATTTTCTACAAAAAAAAAAATGCAAAAAACATTTTCCCTCTATATGCTGAAATACAAAACCAAATAGCAATGTCCCTATTACTTTCCTACAAAGCTAAATGGCCTATAACCAGGTAGTTCCTAGGGAGTAAGGGCAGGGGACAACTTATGCAATAAGCAACTTCTTGCTTGGCAATCTTCAGTTGTACTTTTCAAAACAAACAGGACTTAGAATAAATTCCAAGACCACCTCCAGACAAGTTATTTCACATTTTTGAGCCTCTATGTCCACATCTATAAAACAGGAATAGCATCACTTGTCAATTTTTTTTTTCCAAGAGACAGGGTCTCACTCTATCAACGAGGTTGGAGTATAGTGGAGTGACCATAATTCACTGTAACCTTGAACTCTCAGGCTCAAGCAATCCTCTTGCCTCAGACTCCTGAGAAGCTAGTATTACAGGCGTGCCATCACACCCAGCTAATCTTTAAAAACAATTTTTTGGAGAGATGGGGGTCTCACTATGTTGTCCAGGCTGGTCTTGAACTCCTGGCCTCATATGATCCTCCTGCCTTGGGCTCCCAAAGTGCTGGGACTACAGGCATGAGCCACCGCACCTGGCTGTAAAATTGTTTTAAGGCTAATGGAATTAAGAAGAATGGCAATATTTACCTTATAGGCTGGCTTACTTTGTGCTAAGTACTATATATACCAAGTATCTTCCACGAGTGAACACATTTAATCTTCACATGATCAATGAGATGGATACTTTTATCACCCTCACTTTATAGATGATGAGGAACTAAGACAAGATAAGAAACTCACCAAAGACCACATAGCTGGCAAGCAGTGATTCCAGGACATAAAGCCAGACAGTTTGATCTTACAAACTGGACAATATAAGAAGTGCTTGACTTACAAATACTACAGTATTAACTTCATTCTTTTCTAAAAGTGGCATGAAAGAGCAAAGTTAATTGTAGCTTATATTTTTAGTAATAATGCTTAGTAGGGGAAGATTTTTAACATTCTTTTTCTAATTATCTATAGATTTCATTAACATGGGTACTGCGTTATCTAGGAAAATTCAGAGTTAGGTGTATTATCAAACCAGTCCCCTCAGACTCAGAACTCTGAATGCATTCATGGGGTGACCTGTCCTGGAGCACAAACTACAACCTACAGCAGCACAGAATTTCATTTAGTTGTATGCAAGGTAAAATTTTAACCTGGTTTTTTTTTTTTTTTAATTTGCTTATATCCTCATAAAAATATTTTAGCTATTGTCAGCTGATTGTTAACTTGTGAATATATTTATTCATAAAAGTTCATGAAAATTACCTTCAATGCTTCTAAGGACAAAAATCCAAAGTGTGAGAGGAAAAGGCGGGCTGTTTGGAATTCCTGGGCAGGAGGCGGGGGCTTGCAATCCGTAACTGGGTCAGGAAAGCTTCTCTTTTGCAATTCCTCCTCACTCTGTTGCTCAAGGTGTATTTCATAAGCAATCTGCTGGGCCATGCCACTCCTTAATTTTTCATGTCTCTCTTCTAACTGAAATAAACCAAATATTTCATTTTTTGAAAATGTTTTGAAACTAATAAGGCCAATCTTTTTTTTTTTTTTTTTTTTTTTTTGAGACTGAGGTCTCTCTATGTTGACCTAGCTGGTCTTGAACTCCTGGGCTCAAGTGATCCTCCTGCCTTAGGTTCCCAAAGTGCTGGGATTACAGGCATGAGTCCCACTATACCTGGCTAAGTCAATCTTAATTTTAAAATGAAAATAAAGCTACAAGCAACAAAGAAAATGAAGATACTTTTCAACGATCAACACTGATTCAGTTCAATACAGAGTATGCCATTAAACAAACAAGGGTCAAGGTTAAAACAAACACCAAAAAAACTTCCCTATACCTTCAACAATTGCTTCTTCATGTTCTCACTGTAAATGAAAACATTCAGTCTCTGGTTCCCTTCAAATAGGCAAGAAAGAGGATAGAGTTGTCACTCTCACCCCTCACTTCCAGATCACTGTCCATCTTTACCCTGACATGCTCCCTGTGTTTGGAATTCCTCATCCATATGGATGACATGACTGTACTCTTAGAAACTCCTCCCACCTTTTCTTCTGATCAATCCTTGTTTAAAATTCCATCCCCTGGTGAGTGACAATCCTTCTAACAACCTGGCTCAGGATTCTACAAGCTCCTCAACCTTCACAACTTTGGCCATCCATGAAAACAAACTTGAACCTGAGATGTGCCCTGCTTTCCAGGGCTGTAAGTCTGAAATTCCCTCTCCAATCATAAGCCCCTTGTGCAGCTCCTATCCCTTCACTTCCCTGAGCTCGTGCTCTACTTTTGCTGTGGGGCACTCAACCCCTCCCCCTGCTTTCCCACTCCATTAGCATCCTTCTGGCTTTATCTGCTTCCCAACTAAGCTGAAGCCCCCACATCTAACAGCTAAATACCTTCTCCTTAAGCACATTAAACGGCTGTGTTGAACCTTCTCCTTCCAAATTTCCACACCTGTCAATTTCCACACCAGTCAAATTCTTATGCTTCCAGATCCTAAGGACTTTTGAAGAAAGTCAGCAGAGTGAGTTAAATAACTTCACTGTAGATAATGCTACTTAACCTCAGCTGGACTGCCTGGCAATTTTTAAGAACTGTCTTGGATCCCCTATTACATTGCCAAGAACCAGGATTAAAATTTTCATAAACTTCTTCAATTTCCCTCCTTTCCTCTCTAAATGTCTCTGAACCTTCACCTATTCTCTCCTTCTGTCTTAGAAGTATCTCTTTTCTAGACTACACTCTTGACCCTACTGCATCTATTACTTGTAAGTCCCAATGCCCATCTTACAATGTTAGCCAGACCCCTCTCTCCTGGTTTCTTCCTTCAATCTATAAGCATGTTCATAATCCTCACATCCTTGAAAAAAATATTTAAAAATTAGCCTTTTCTGGCCGGGTGCAATGGCTCACGCCTATAATTCCCAGCATTTTGGGAGGCAAAGGCAGGTGGATCACCTGAGGTCAGGAGCTCGAGACCGGCTTGGCCAAATGGTGAAACCCCGTCTCTACTAAAAATACAAAAATTGGCTGGATGTGGTGGCGTGCACCTGTAATCACAGCTACTCAGGAGGCTGAGGCAAGACAATCACTTGAACCCGGGAGGCAGAGATTGCAGTGAGCTGAGAATGCACAACTGCACTCCAGTCTGGGCAACAAGAGCAAAACTCCATCTCAAAAAAAAAAAAAACAAAAAACAACAAAAAAAACTAGTCTTTTCTTTCCTTAACGAGGCCATTTCCTTATATAATATTACCCATTCTGTACCCTTCCCTTTACTGTTAACAGTGTGGTTTCTATTCACTGCCTCTTCCTCAATACATTCACTCCCCAGCCCTTTGAACTCTCCCTCCTACTGTACACACCTGTTCTCAAAGGTCACCTAAATTTCATGCCAAAATCCAGGGAACTTTTTCTATTCTTTCTTCTCCCTGGTCTCTCCAGCACTGGCTAGTGTAGCTCTTCCTCCATTCCTGCTCTTCTGTTCTCTCATGTCCTGATATACTTCTGTCCCCGACTTCTTAAAATTCTTCTCCCTTGACCTAAGAGCCAGTTATCTTAATTAACTCTCTAAATTAATCTAAAGCCAAATACATTTTCCCCATCTTCTCAAACCTATCCTCTTCCTAATGTCTATATTTCTGTAAATGGCACTGATATTTGTCACTCAAGCTCAAAATCTAAAATTCTTTGGTTCTTTTCCTTCCCTCATCAATTCAAGACTGCTTGGATCTGCCTCCACAATACATTTTATATATTAAACTTCCCTATCAGTGAAATAGTCCTTCCTTTCTTATAAGGACTTGGATTGTCATAATAGTCTCTGAACTGGTCTTCCTTCTCCAAATAACTCTACTAACAGAGTCTGATCATGTCACTACACTACTGAAACCTACCATGAACAGCCAGGCAGCCCAGTGACAGCTCTAAGAGATGTGCAGTTCCTTTCGATCAGCCACAATCTATATTCGTCTTAAACATGGCAACCTCCTGGATGATGGAGACCCATGTCATCTTATAAATCATCTCCAACAACACTAAAAGCATTGGCTTGACCATGGAAGTTGTAAGAATGTTTCTATTCGTCCCCTTGATGACAGCTAAAAATAATGTACTTACTTCTTCAGTGACTATTTCATGCAAATCTGGAATGCTGAGATCTGCTTTCACAAAAGGAATCTTGTCCACCTCTTCAGGAAATGGCCGATGTTTCACAGAATATTTAAATCCAACATCATTTTTAGGAACTGGGCGAGGTTCAGGCACAAAAAGCTGTTAAAACAAGTAACATTTTGTTTATTATATAGGGTCCAACACCCATCTGTAATGACATGGATTTCCCTGGTCTCTTAGATGGCTGTGTTTCCCTAGGATTACATGTCACAAAAACTCACCCAGAACCTGCAAATACTACAGATAACAGTAAAGGGAAGTAACTTGTGCCCCTATGTACTCTATTTTTCTAAAAATATTCACCGACTTCTTATAGATCTCATGACTGACAAATGGGCTGTGGACCTCTACTGCTGCAGGCCCGAATCTCCCACATTCAGCGGTAATCCAGTGGGTAAAGCATTTTGGAGCTTTAAGACTCAAACTTTCTTCCCCAGGGGCTCTCACATCATTCCACATAATTAAAGACAAGTTTGGCTTCACTGGGCATCTCTAGAAAGTGATTTTAACAAGAACCTTAATATGGCTTGAGAGTATGGGTACCAAATCTAGGTCTTCATAGCTCCAAATCCATGCTTTAATATATACATGGTGAACCCTAAACAAATTTTAGCTCCTTTCCTGGTCCCCTTCCTCTTCAGTCTTCAATGCTAACTTATTAAATTACAGAGTTGTTGACAGAATGTGATCTGTACCCCCAAGAAAAAATAGACAAGTGTTCCTTACTGGGTGAAAAACACATCTCATCTAACAGAGACATCTAAGATATTAAATGATTTTAGGCACATGCTCCAATTTTGTGGTGTCTCTTAAATGCTGGTGAAATATTAAGTCATATTTAAAATTTTTAGTAGCAGAAGTAAAAGCTTACAATGTTATAAGTGAAAAGAGCAGTACACAAAATTACTCAAATTCTATTCAAGTGTTATTGTTTATGAAAAGAAAAAAATGGGAAGGAAATCCAGTAAAATATTAGCAGTGGTTATATTCCTCTGGGTAGTGAGTAAAGGTGATTTAAAATTTCTTCGTTATCTGAATTTTCCAACTTTTCAAGTATTATTCACATAATTACAAATGTAATAAAATAAACTGCACCCCAAAAGATTTCATTAAATTATACACAGCATATATGTGTGTGTCTGTGTGTGTGTGTGTGTGTGTGTGTGTATATATATATATATTTTTTTAAATTAGGCTGGGTGTGACAGCTCACATCTGTAATCCTAACACTTTGGGAAGCTGAGGTGGAAAGATCACTTGAAGACAGGAGTTTGGGATCAGCCTGGGCAACAAAGCAAGACCTTGTCTCTACAAAAAATTTTAAAAATGCGCTGGGTGCAATGGCATGTGCCTATAGTCTCAGCTACTCAGGAGGTTGAGGCAAGAGGATCACTGGAGCCCAGGAGTTTAGGCTGCAGTGAGCCATGATTACACCACTGCACTCCAGCCTGGGCAACAAACAAGACGCTGACTCTTTAAAAAAAAAAAAAAAAAAGTATACACTATATTACCAATTACTATATAAGAACAAATCATATAAAACAATGTGAAACTAAGTCCTGTTGCTGGACACATCAGAAGTCCCGCCAAATTTTTTTCACATATGGTATATACCTGACTTTTATTATATGTAAAATTACATGGAAAAAAACTGGGGCCATTGTCCACAACAGTAATTACTCCTAAGTAGATGCCAGAATGACCTGCAAAGCTTTTTGAAAAGACATCTGCCTTGAAGATGTCTTTAAAGAGTAATTGAGTAGATCTGGAATTCTAGGTTCCTAGATGATTCTGATATGAACCCACTGACTGAGAATCTGGTTAGGGATCAAAAATATTATTTGATCTGTGTTTTCTGTTGGAATGTTATCTAACCTTGAAATTACAAAACACACACACACTTCCCTGTAACTTCTGATGAATACCTTCTGATTTGCTTTTGCTCCTCTGGGTAAAAGACAAAGCTGTTGTGCCCAAGCAAGTCTTCCAGACATCCCCCGGACCAGCACAGTGACAGAGGGGAAAAAATCATCTAGAATAAAATATGTATATAAAAGTTTTAATTTCAGACAACAACCATTTAAAATAAACTTATCAACTGCAGAGCTTCTCACAATCAAAGGCCCAACAGTGTTTCCTAAGCTTTGATCTTTTGTGTACCACCTCTGTGGTTTCTGCCATACCCATGTACTCTAAGTACTATTACTTTACATCCACCAGTACTGTGCGTCTCTAAATGGAAAATCATGAATTTTGGCATGCTAATTATATAATTTTAAAGCATATGCTTAAAAAAACATAAAATTATGTTCACTAATATATCAACTAAGATCATCTCACATACCTCCAGTGATACATGTACACATTTGTGGGAAACACTGTCCCAGTAAATACTCTTAACCTCCCAATGTTGGGAACACTTTAAGTGCAGAAAGATAGACTGGATGTTTGCAGTGTTAGTGTTGTATTTGCCCATGCCTTTGTGTACCACTGCCCACCGTAGGCAGACACTGTTCCATCTCAGCAGAAGTTCAGGGGCATGGTGGGGGTTAAAAAACACTCAGAATGCACTTCCTGAGTGACCCAGAACCTTCTTTTTATTATTCCGTCTCAGGTGTGGGAGTCAAACGTCTTCAAATTTCTCTATAATTTCTTATTATTACCATAAACTACTAAAATGTCCTTGTAAATCTATACAATTCCAACTGCTTATATTTTTTGTAAACTTCCTATGCAATGAAATTATTTGGAATGAAAGTAGGAGAGTCTTTAAAAAGCTGGAAAAAGGCCAGGAAGCCTGAAGGGGACACTGGGATTTTGCAGACTCCTCAGCAGATGGCTTGGGAGTAGGAGGCTGGAGGAATCATGAATAGGCACAGGCTAGGAAAGAAACTCAAGCAAGCTCCAGGTCTAGGGTAGAAAAGGATGAAATGCCTGTAGAAAAGACTTGGGAGTAGCACTTCTGAAGTTAGGCAGTAATAAAACGCACCATTCTATTTGATATTAATGTCACGGCATCTCACCACAACACAACAGAAGGTTATGATGGTATTCTTTTCATCTCAAACTACAGGGAAATGTCTCACTTTCACTTTATGGATTTATGAGCTCCTACTCATATAATCAACAAAATTAGCACAGGACTCTTCACCTTTACAAAGGCAAGAAGGCAAATCTTTAATCACTGAGCAAGTCCTATCACTGCACAACAACAATAACAGAAAGGGACAATACAGGGTTTAGAAAATCTGGGCTCTAGTCCCAAGTAACCCTGGGCAAGTCATACACCCTCTGTGAGCCTGAGTTTTTCACTCATAACTAAGGGAATTGTGTACCAAGTGATTCCATGGGTCACTTTATACCCACATATTCTGTAACCTTCACTCTCCTTCCCCTTCCCAGCAACAAGGGTCTGAGAACATGCTTCTTTTACATACTGGCTGATGCCAATTATCATCAGAAAAAAAAAAATGTACTTGTGGATAGTTTGGGTCGCAGTTTTTATCACATATTGTGAGATGGCTTATAACTGAGGGGGAGGGAAAGGAGGAAAACAGTGCATGTTGTGTTGATGGAAAATCACTGCAGGGTTTTCAGTAGGGCACTGCATGGTCATTTGTAGTTGAGGATGAATACCATGGTGGCAGCAAGTACGATGGAAGTAGGGAAAACACATGTTAGAACTGGCAAGGGGTTTGGGGGTTGGAGGAATCACAGTAGGTAGGAAACAACTGTAATAATCTAGGTGAGAAATATTAAGGACCTGCACTTGGATGTATCGGGAAAATACAGAGGAAAGGAAAGATCCAAGGGTCCCTGGGAAGATGGAAACTTAGAAACTAATTATATAAGTGAGTAACAGGAAGGAGCAGGTAAAGATAACTCCTCAAATTTCTAGCCTATGTAGGTGGCACCAACAATTGATATAGAACATGAGGAGTGAGAGGAAGGGGAGCAGAGGGGCAGGATCCAAAGTTTAAAGGGGAAGAAAAAGTGACAAAGATAAACAACACAATGGATCCCACTAAAACATCACCTTCTATAAAACTACAGAGCTAGTTCAGATGCACATCAAGAGCCTTTAAAAGACTCTATCTAATATGTATATTCTATTTTTTGGCCTCCTATTTTTCAGGTGCTATCGTCCCACAGCTAGAAGTCTTTCTGACCTACTTTGAATCTGTAGGCTGTCCTTCCCAGATCCTGGAAACAGCTTCATGGTACTGGTAACACTGATTAAGCAGTAGAGAAGGCTCAAAGTACTAAAACTTACTCTGCTCATTTCCAAGAGGTTGTTCCAGCATTGCCAGGATGACACTGTTATCCAAGACAAAGTACCGGAAACTATGCTTGTTTATGGTTGGCAGCCTGGAGTATTTAATCAAAGTGGTCTCATTCACAAGACTACAAGGAGAGGCAGGACCACTAGGTGAAGGAAATGCGCCGAGCAACTGCATAATGCTACGGAGAATGGAAAAGATAACAGTTAATTCCCAAAGCAAAATCTTCAGTTTACCTTGTGCATCAATGTGTCCCCTTTCACTCTTCTGAATTTTAATGGACCACAGCCATGCTTCTCGACAGGTCAGATTTACTCCTTGTAGTGAATGCCATGGCATACTGTCCAGACTCTCCCCTCCAAGATTAAAAAGCCCTTTACCCCAGATGCATATTTGTATGTCTATTTCAGAGACATTTAATCTCACTTTCCAGTCTGGTCCATATCCAGAAGAGAAAATACGGTTAAGCTGGTATAATTTGATCTCAGTGACCTACTCCCTTACAGGCAACCTATTTGATTTGACATCTTAGAATCTTGCATGGAATACAGCAAGCTCATATTCCACATGCTTTTTTTTTTTTTTTTTGAGGCAGTCTCGCTCTGTCACCCAGGCTGGAGTGCAGTGGTGCGATCTTGGCTCACTGCAAGCTCCGCCCTGGGTTCATGCTATTCTCTTGCCTCAGCCTCCCGAGTGGCTGGGACTACAGGCGCCCGCCACCACGCCCGGCTAATTTTTTGTATTTTTAGTAGAGACGGGGTTTCACCGTGTTAGCTAAGATGGTCTCGATCTCCTGACCTCGTGATCCGTCCGCCTCAGTCTCCCAAAGTGCAGGGATTACAGGCGTGAGCTACCGTGCCTGGCTCCATATGTTTTGTGACAACCATCTCTATCCCATTTTAGAAAACCAAAGCCATATTTTCTCATTATTGATCTCCTGGTGTTTAAAAGCCATATTTTTCTCATTATTGATCTCTTGGTGTTTCTCCTATTTTCTGCAAACCATTAGAGGCCTGAACTAATGCCAAGTTCTCCTGGTCCCTGAAGTTCTGAGGCAGTCTTCCTTTTAGGAGGAGAGGAAATGGAAGAAAAATAATCTGTTGAGCAATGTTCCTTTCCATTGTTAGAGATCTTTGGGTTCACACCTTAGAGTGAAAGAGGAGAGGCCATTCAAGCTGAGATTTGAGATGACAAATGCGTTGTGGAATACTGGTTTTCCAAATGAGATGCATATGAAGGGGTGGATGATATTAGAATCACAAGATAAAATCTTTGTTTCAAGATACTTTCTTTCTGTGCTACAGTTCCTTCATTACAAAATGGGAATAATAATGGTACCTATCTGATGGAATTGTTATAATATTATGTGATACAATATCATATCACAACAATTCACATAATATCCTAACAATCCTATTCTCATAGGTACCACTATTATTCCCATATACCATTATTACTCCCATTTCATATTATATGAAATGCTGTTTCATATAATATCATGAACTTGTAGATAGATTTAAAAATCCCTGTGGACTTGAAGGAAATGTTCTGACAATGTGCTTTGGGAGTCTATCTGTTCAATATTTTTATCAATGTATTTAGAACACACAGGGTATGCTCATTAAATGTGCAGTTGACCAAAAGCTGAGCTGCAGAGATAACATACCATAGAAACAGTTGAGATCCAAAAGAATCTTAAAGACTAAAAATAATGAGGTAAATCTTAGGTGAAGAAATTTCAGGTTTAAATGTAAAGTTCTGTGCATTACTTTCAAACACTCCCAAACAAGTACAGGATGAGAAAAACAGATGAAAGGTAAACGTGTGAAAAAAAAACTCAAGGATTTTAGTTGACTTAATGCAAATCACCAAGTTCTCAAAAATGCAATGCAGTCTGAGTACATTTTAATGAAAACGTAATATTATACAGAGTTTAAAGATCATTAAAACATATCTAGAATATTGTACTCTGCTGGGTGCAAGTGGCTCACACCTATAATCCCAGCACTTTGGGACGCCGAGGCGGGTGGATCACCTGAGGTCAGAAGTTCGAGACCAGCTTGGCCAACATGGTGAAATCCCGTCTCTACTAAAAACACAAAAATCAGCAGGGTGTGGTGGCACGCCCCTGTAGTCCCAGGTACTCGGGAAGCTGAGGCAGGAGAATTGCTTGACTCTGGGAGGCAGCAGTTGCAGTGAGCCAATATCATGACATTGCACTCCAGCCTGCATGACAGGGCGAGACTCTGTCTCAAGAAAAAAATAATAATAATAGAGTATTATACTCTGTAAACCACCTGTAAGAGGCGCATAGTCAAACCTATGCCAGTTGAGAATAACCAGGATGATAAAGGTACTTGAATCTTTGTAATATTTAAAAAAAACAAACAAAACAAAACAAAAAAACTGAAGGTAATGGCGGAAGTGAACCAGAGAGAACATGAGGACTGCTTTTGGATACTGCTACTGCCTGGACAAAAAGGATTTAATGATCAAAAGTATGAATCAGAACCAATGCATAGAAGTGGGAGAGATTTTAGCTTGATGTAAAGTATCAAGTCTTTAACAAAATGAAATAGGCAAGCTTGGGGGTTAGAAAATCTCCAAATTAGAGGCTAAATAACTTGGTACACATGTCTTAAAGGTGACAGGAAAAGGGACTGTTGAAATGACTTCCAAGAGCCCTAATCCTGAATTTGTATTAGTGTACACAGAGGGGAAAAAAAACCTAACCAGCTAATCTGTACTCCATAATTTTCTACTATGTGTTCAGCATTGTGTTGGCAAAGAGGCCAACGTGCTCTCTACCAAGACTGGGGAGACAACACTAGCACGCATCACACATAACCAGGTACAATCATGACAGTGTAAAATTCCACGCTGTGCATTAGGGTCAGAAAGAATGAGCACAGAAGTGCAGAAAAGAGTCATCTTTAGAAGCGGAATAACCAAAGGCCCCATGGAGGTAGCCTGATTTGCTATAAGCACCGAACAGTGGAAGATGTAGCCAAAGGAAGAAAAAAGAGGTCCTGAAACCCAGGGGAAGAGCATAAACAGGTGTAAGCACAGCCAGTTCATAGCCACAGTGCTCTGTCAGGCCTGACAACGGCAGAAGAGACAAGCTGCAAAGCAGTGGTGGAAAAGATCAGATGGTGCCCTTGAAAACCAAATCGAGGAGTTTAGACAAGGAAGGAAACAGATCTACTCAAGGTTTTCAATCATTCAAGCAGTAGAATCAAAATTGTGCTTAAGGATGATGAGTTTTGCAATAGAATAAAAGATGAAGAAGGGCTAAGAGATCAAAAATAGGGCAACTGGGCAAGAAGTGAGGAGGGCCTGGACTAGGATGCTATCCAGGTTGGAGAGAATGGAGGAAATACTTTACAAAAATAAAATCTGTTTAACTCAGTCACTGGCTTTACATGGGGAATGACAGAAAGACAAATCAGACAAACAGCCAAAGTTCTGTGTTTGCATAACTGGCAAACAGCAATGATACTAACACAAAGCAGCAATTGTGAGAGAACACAGAAATCTGGTTAGGGACACGTTTCATGATGACAGTTAAGACTGAAAACTGGAGATACCGTTTGTCGAGTTGCTAGCAGAGACAAGACAGCTGAAGAGAAACAGATAAGCCATCTAGCTTACTGGTGAGGTTAAGAAGCATCCCAAGACTCTACTCACCCTGAGCACATATGCAATCCTCACTGCCAGTCATGCACTCATAGAACACCCCGTCCAGGCTAGGATGGAGCAAGCTTATTTTTGCATAATGAGAAATGTCCCCTCCTTTCTCTCCATATCCTTCTTACTCTTCAAGACATACATCAAGTTTTAGTTCCATGACAACTTTTTTTTTTTTTTTTTTTTTTCCTGAGATGGAAGCTCACTCTGTCATCAGGATGAAGCACAGCGGTGTGATCTTGGCTCACTGCAACCTCCGTGTCCTGGGTTCAAGTGATTCTCCTGCCTCAGCCTCCTGAATAGCTGGGACTACTACCACGCCCAGCTAATTTTTGTATTTTTAGTAGAGGCGGGGTTTCACCATGTTGGCCAGGATGGTCTCGATCTCTTGACCTTGTGATCCGCCCTCCTCGGCCTCCCAAAGTGCAGGGATTACAGGCATGAGCCACTGTGCCCGGGCCTATGACACTTTTAAGGCTCCCCTGGCCCACATATGGTCTTCTTTCTGAACTTGTATTACTTCTAGTATTCATCATCAGCATAAGCGCATGTTTCAGTAGCTGTATTCACATTTTTTTTAATATTATTTTCTAGCTATTTGCCAAACCTCCATAAAGTCACCGAAAGTCCAGTATTTGCATAGTGAGCAGGACTAAATGACAGGAAGCACTCTTCTAAAACTTCACTGAATGACTTAAGCCCACAGGAACAGAAACAAATCCAACTTCACTGTGCATGTCCCAAGTAAGCAACAGGCCACTAAACTCATAGAAGATGCTGGGATCTTGGTAAGGGCTGACTTACACACAAATTTTCAAGCGGTTTTGCCTGCTTTACTAAGACCAAGACGCCCCAGCCCAGACTGACTTGCCACTTCTCCTTTCTGCTTTTACATTTTCTGAGCCTTCATCTGCACATGTCCTTTCATGAGCCTCATCTTTCCATGTGTACTATGGTTCCACCTAATCTTCACTAACTGTTCCATTTAGTCCACAAATGTGACTAAGCTGCCTTCCTTCCCTCTTTCCACTATGCTCACTTACAAGCCAAACATAAACTCTCTCAACTTTCTCTGCTACTCTTTTTCAAGATACCAAACTCCCTGTTTTTACTCCTTTACTACACCAAAATGCTCAAAACAGCAGTCTTGGTGCCTTCTTACCCACCCTGTACTCTGGCTTGCGGCTCAAACTTGACCCATCCTCTCAGAGTCAGGTCCAATGTCATTTTCCCTAAGAATGTTACTCTGACTTCCCCTTATCTGGAAGTATTCATTTCTTCCTTCCAACTCCCTAGCATTTTATTTATACCTCTTCTCTTGGAGCACTTATTTTCCACCTAATATTATAGCTATTTGTGTTCATATTTTATCTTCCCTACCAGACAAGATGGTAGACATAATGGTGACTAAATCAGATTTATCTTTATGATCCTATTCTCAGTTCTTAGGAGAGTTCATAAATCTTGGTTGAATGAACCTATACTATGTAATATAAATGGTATAGCAGAGAATACAGACCACTGAGCTGTAAAGCAGATCTAATAATGTAACCACAGAGAGACAGACACCATCTCTGGACTTAGCATCAAAGTGAGGGGGTACAGTAAGTCTAGCTCTAACACGGTATGACTTGAATTAACATCAAATGGTATAGAAAAAGAAGAACTCAAACTCTCAATCCCAAGTTCCTAGTTTCTTTTGGTCTAAAAAACAGGTAAAAATATATATATAGATTTTCTTTCCATTTTGTTTCTGGAGAAAAAGTATCCTAAAGGGGCTGCATAATGCAATGCTGAACAATCGGGAAGGAAAGGAAACAACATGGATCACTGCTAACCCCATCTAGTTCCTAGGCACAATCCCTGTGCGGTCACTTCCATACCATGTTAGGGTGGCTTCAGCAGCATCCTTTACCCTCATAGATGCAGGGTTTGGCTCCTTATCTCCTTTGTACTTGACCTCTTGCTCGCTGTTCCTGGACTTACTTCCTGAGATACCCAGTTCCACAATCTCCAGTACTTCCTTAAGGCAGTCCTAAAAGCAGGAAAGGCAGATCAATTTTTGTAACACATCTTTCTCATGAGAAGACAAGGAAATCCATCCACATGCTAGCAGTGGTTGTGTTTTGGTGGAAGGGCTCCAGATTCTTGCTAATTTCTTTAATGAGTATATATTAACTTCATAGTAATACAATAAACTTTACACCCCCACCCCCCAATTTCTCTTTAAAGAACTAAATTTTGGTGTTTAGAGTGTTAGATAAATAAATTCAATTCAACTTTCTTGTTAAATTACCAAAGACTGTAAATCACAAAAGCACAAACCAAAGAGATTAATAATTCAGTTAAGCCTGGGATAGTGTAACCACAGAGAGACAGACAGCATCTCTGGACTTAGCTATCAAAGTGAGGGGGATGGTTTAAGACATATTATTAATATCCAAAGGAAATCTTGTCATTGACATTTTTAGGTAATTTCTGGTATTATAACTTCAGAAGCCATAATGAAAATGACTAAGATTTAATCAACAATATTATTCCTTAAACTACATAAAGGTCTCCATAAATATCGAATGATCTCTCCTTTTATTTGCACTGTAAATTCCTTATAACACTTGCTTCCCTATAAGGAAGACATTACATGGAACAATGGTAGGGAACGTGGACTAGTTATCTGCGTCCACTTGAGAGTGAAGAAATGAGTATGGAGTAACATATTTCCATAGAAGCAACCTTTAGGACGAGCTGTGCTCTAGGTTTGCAGCCTGGCAATCATCTGCCCTTCTTTGTTTGGTGAAGGGTGACCGAAGTGCCTACTAGCTATCTCCAGGCTACCATCCTTTCAAGAAACAACAGTCTTGATAGTTCAGATAAATTAGTCAAGGTCCCATCTTTCTAAAGAATTTCTCTATGACTTAATTTGCAACCAAATGTAAGCAAAATGAACAGTTTTCAAGTTGTACCCAAAAGGACAAGGGTTTCACTGTAATCTAACAAGTATTTTCAGTTTATAAAGTGTACAATACTGTATTTAAATTTAGATATTCTCTTTCAAAAGGCATTTTGCTAGCACACATTTTTGTTTTTACTTAATGGTTTAAAATAAAATAAACTCACCTTTTCATCAAGCATATCAGGGTGCTCTGTCAGCCAGACACAGAGACACTGAAAAGCTGCCACTATCATGGAGTGCAGATCCCTAGAGTGAAAAGGAGCTGGCCGACTACACTGATACACAATGTAGCTGCACACAGAACTGATGGCTCGCTTCCGGTCTCCTGAGTCAACCATCACCTTTACCTAAGCATATTCATTTGGAGAACAAAAACAATCAGCCAGGAATTACTGTACCAATTTCAAAGCATTTGCACTGAAGCTTGACCTATTTGACAATGTGATACACTACAGGAAGCCTTGCTTTTTTATATTATGTATATATAGGAACAGATTATTTCAGATGTATTGTAATACTCCCCCAAAAATAGTGGCATTTTTCAAGTGCTGAAACAGTATTTCATTTTAGCATAGTTTTTCATGCCCTAAAACCCAAACCCATTGGGTACACCTGTCCATCATTGCCAGAGACTGAAAGAACATCGGCACATTTTTAAACCCCTAACCCAACCTCACAGTGATGCTCTAGGTTCTGCAGAAAGTTCTGTGCAGCTGCTCAGAGGCATAACTGTCATACAGTAAACTGCCCAATATTTCAGGTATACAACTGGTCAATTCTGACGTAAGTATGCACCTGTGAAGTATCACCACGATCGACAGTGGATATATCTATCACCTCCAAATCTCTTCATGCACCTTTGTAATCCTTCCTCCTACTCCTCTTTGCCCCTCTCCCTAAGCAACTGCTGATCTGCTGTCACTATAGATTAGCTTGCATTTTCTAGAGTTTAAAGAAATAAAATCATTTAAAAGTCATACAATATGTACCTTTTTTTGGTCTGGTTTCTTTCACTCAGCATAATTATTTTCAGATTTAGCTACACTTTTGGGTGTATCAATTGTTCATTCATTTATATTGCTGAACAGTAGTCCATTACATGGATATACCACAATTTATCTAGTTACCTATGAACGGACATTGGGTTATTTCCAGCTTCTGGATATTATAATTACAGCTGCTATAAACATTCATGTACAAGGTATTTGTATCGACATATGTTCTCTTATCTCCTAGGAGTGGAATTATTGGGTCATATGTAGGTGTATGCTTACCTTTTTAAGGAACAGCCAAGCTGTTTTCCAAAATGGTGGTTCCATTTAACATTCCCATCAACAGTTCCTCCACATCCTCACCAACATTTGGTATGGCCAGTCTTTTATACTTCAGCCATTCTAAGAGATTTGCAGTGGTATCTCATCATGGTTTTAACTGCATTTCCCTAATAATTAATGATATTGAGTATTTTTTCATATGCTTATTTGTCATCTGTATATCGTCTCTGATAAAACATCTATTCAAATCTTTTGCCCAATTTTTAATTGGGTTGTTTGTTGTATTATTAAGGGCTTTTGTTGTTGTGTTTTGTCTTCTTAAAAGATTTTATTAAAAGTCTTTACAAGGCAACATCCAGATTTCAGATCCAGCTGCCAAGGAGACCCTATTACGCAGCTGGGGCTGGGTAGAGCATGGCTTCCTAATCTGTCCTGAGATGGGCATGGCGAATAGTATCTCATTTTTAGGGTCCACAGTGCTCACGTGGTCAGGCAGGGGATTCTTAAGGCCAATCTTACCACTTGGGCACAGAACGTATGAGCTTCACTCTGACGCGCAGCAAACCCTGTCTTATCAGCACATGGTAGATGGTGGTATCAATGTAGCAGTTAACAGGGTCCCTGCTATGGATCATCAGATGACACACAAAGTTCATGGATTCAGTTCTCTGTCCTTAGAGTTTCCCTGACACCATGAACTCGCAGCCCTTGCCCCACTCTCCATAATGAACCATAGCACGCTACAGAAGGCTCTCCTCCACAGCAAACCCTAATAGTGGTTTACAGTACAGACTCTGTCTGGGCAATGGCACAGAGAATTCTTTTAGGCCACCTTTTCAGCATAAAGCTTTACCTGCCCTCAAGGAAGCCAAACCTCTTCTGAACTACCTCGGCCAATTCACAGATTCGGTGGTTCTTTTCACGAAGAACATTCTGCATCCTGGAAGCTAAGGTAGTGATTTCTATCCTGGTTGTTACAACTTGGACCTTAACCCCAGAGTAGTCACCTTCTGCAAGCTTCTGAGTGAAGAACTCGCTCAGTTTATTTCTTAAGATGCTATCAAACTTCCTCTTCTTAGAAATTTTCACCGCCATATTGCTGCTGTGCACCACCAAAAGGAAAGGCTATTATTGAGTTCTGAGAGTTCTTTATGTAATCTGAATACAAATCTTTCATCAAATACATGCTTTGTAAACATTTCCTCCCAGCCTGTGATCTGTCATCTCATTCTTTTAACAGTGTTTACTAAAGAACAGCAGTTTTAAATTTTGAAGTCCAACATATCAGTTTGTTCTTCCACAGCGTAACATCTAAGAAATCTATCCCAAGGTCACAAAGATTTTCTCCTGTTTTCTTCTGGAAGTTGTATAGTTTAGTTTATACATATATATTTATGTAATAGAGACAAAGTCTCACTACGTTGCCCAGACTGATCTCATCTTGCCTCAGCCTCCCAAAGTGCTGGGATTATAGGCATGAACCACCGTGCCCAGCCAGTCTGAGTTAATTCTTGTTCATAGTGCAAGGTATGAATCAAAATTTTTTGTTTTTTGTATATGAATATCCAATTGTTTTATAGTACCTCTGGTTGAAAAGACTATCCTTTCTCCTTTGAATTACCTTTGCACCAAAAATCAGATGACCACTTATGTATGGATATACTATTTTCTTCCACCAATCCATTTGTCCCCCCCTATGCCAATACCAGGCTGTTTTGATTTACTGTAGCCTTACAGGAAATCATGAAATCAGGAAGTGTTAGCCCTTTATGAATTGTTAGGCAGGTCCAGAGCAGTGCTCCGTCTAGGACTAATTATTCCTTACTACTGAGTGTACTAAAGGTCACAGGAAATAGTACCTTGCTCTCAAAGACAGCAGTGCGGTCCTGTGTGTCTCACAAATGGCTGTTTTTTATTTTCTGTACCAGTAAGTGCTTCTCGCAAAATTATGATGTCCATTCTGGAGGATCTTTGAGGTAAACTCTAAGTGGTGGTAAGAACACCTTAGGTTTTATCACTTATTTTGTTTCTTATGGCTTAGATAAGTCACAGCCTCTGACACCTATTCCCACAACTGAAAAACGAGGATTTGAACCGTATCATCCCAGACAGTAGCACCTGTTCATCAACTTTTTGTTCACAAAATATTTTCTATATTTCCTCAATTATATATTACATGTAAGATAATCCTGCTCATCTTACTGATAAGAAAACACTTAGACGTTAGAGAAAATGCAAAGAAAGTGAAACTCTCATACATTGGGAATGTAAAATGATTCAGTCACTATGAAAAACAGTTTGGCAGTTCCTCAAAAAGTTAAACATAGGGTTACCATATGACCCAGTAATTCTGCTCCTAGGTGTACATTCAAAAGAATTGAAAACTGGTATTCAAACAAATACATGTACATACATGTTCACAGCAGCACTACCTGACAACAGCCTAAAGATTAAAACAACCCAAATGTCCGTCAACTGATAAACGGAAAAACTGGGGTATATACACACAATGAAATATTATCCAATCATAAAAGGGAATACAGTTGTGACACATTCTACAACATAAATGAAACTTGAAAACATTACGCTTAGTGAAAGAAACCAGACACAAAAGGTCACACATTGTATGATTCCATTTATATGAAATGTCCAGAATAGGTGGATCCATTGAGACGAAATG
This sequence comes from Macaca nemestrina, assembly GCF_043159975.1. Classification (NCBI taxonomy): domain Eukaryota; kingdom Metazoa; phylum Chordata; class Mammalia; order Primates; family Cercopithecidae; genus Macaca; species Macaca nemestrina. The sequence continues at coordinate 26,264,992 of NC_092139.1, forward strand.
CAGACTGGTGGTTGTCAGAGGAGTGGGGTGGGTAGACTGAAGCAAAACTGCTTCATGGGTATGGGGCTTCCTTTAGGGATGATAAAAACATCTTAGACCTATAAGTAGAAGTTGCTTAACACTGTGAATGTGTCAAGTCACTGAATTGTTTGTTTTTAAATGGCTAATTTTATATTATACAAATTTCATCTCAAAAGAAAGAATACACTTAGAGAAGCACAAATGACCACCAAGTTCTAAGTTTCCACAAAACTGAAATAATGGCTGTGAAAGAAATCTGAAAAGTGTAGCTAAGGCTGGGTGCAGTGGCTCACACCTGTAATCCTATTACTTTGGGAGGCCAAGGCGGGTGGATCACTTGAGGTCAGAAGTTCGAGATCAGTCTGACCAACATGGTGAAACTCCATCTCTACTAAAAGTACAAAAATTAGCTAGCTGTGATGGCGTATGCCTGTAATCCCAGCTAGTCAGGAGGCTGAGGCAGGGGAATTGCTTGGAAGCAGAGGCTGCAGTGAGCTGAGTTTGTACCATTGCACTACAGCCTGGGCGACAGAGTAAGACTCTGTCTCAAAAAAAAAAAAAAAAAAAGTGTAGCCAATTTTCACTTATCTCTGATAATGGAGGATGGCAGAGCCACAGGTAATCCCAAATGGTATACATTAGGATAACCATTTTTTACAAAATCAATATGTATTTTATTATCATATGCAAATAAATAAATGACAAGTATTGAAATGTTTCCTATAATTTAACAGTAAAAATCTCATTCATACTCTTTGAATCTATTTTAAAAAGTAAAGTTCAGTTCATAGAATATCACTTGGAGGCTTAACTTTGCACACTTTGGATATAAACTATGTTTGAGTATGATCAACATTAAAATACCCACACAAGGGGTCAAGAGATACAGAAAAAAGAACCACGGCCCAAGGCTGTTGGGTTAAAATAAAAGGACTGTCTTCCTCACCTTTGCAAGGCCAGAGAGGAGCTCTAAAGCTGCCAGTGATATGCTCATGTCTTGGCGCCACTGGGAGTTGAGTCTTTGGGTGACGAGATGAATGCTGCGAATCAGGAGCCCAGCAGCTGAATCTGTATTAAGAGCTAGGATATAACCCCAATGCCACATCCCACAGGGAGGGAAAACAACTAAGCATTAGTAACGAGAAGCACAGCATCCACTAGGCACAGACCACAGCAGCCACAGTGAGAACGACGGGCACCCACACAGTGCTACGTTCCCCACCCCACTGGATTGAGTGCCAAGCCCAACTACACAGTGCACAGGCATATGTGCTAGACCAGAGCAGCTTCTAGCTCCTGGTTCATGCACTTTCACACAACTGTGGGATTTGGCAGTTTCAGTGTCATTTTTATAATAACGTAAATCTTAAAGTTTCTAAATTATCAACTCATAGAGAGGTACATTTTCAAAAAGAGTGATGAAAAGGCTATCAATCATTTCCTTCAAACTTTATAGAGGAAAAAATTCTAATTTTACAGCCTCCTCAGATGCTGGGAAGTACTCTAAAGCAAGCATCTGTTGAAATTACTTACAGGGTTTAAGCCATCAAAACTCACATGCAATGCCTTTTCAAACACACTTTAACATTTAATTCTCCAGGATTACTTTAATACTTCTAAAAAAATTAAATAACCAAGCCACACGTATTTTTATTTGGGCTCCAATCTATATTTAAAAGCAATCACTAGTTAGCTAGTAGGAAATTAGGAAAAATTAAATAAGGACAAATTAAACTGAATTTATAAAGGAAGCTTTAGGGACATTATACCTGTCGATCCTATCAGAAAGAGGGCAGTGACAACAGAAAAAGGAATGATCATTAAAGAGAGACACTCATGCGACACTAACACAAATCAGGATTTCTTAGTAAAAAATAGTTTACGACATTACAAGCAGAGCTCACTAACACCAGTTCAAAATGCTAAAACAAACAATAATCACTTAAAACATTTATATTAGAACACATGCAGTAATGAAAAATTTCTTTTTTTCTTTGTTTTTGTTTTGTTTTGTTTTGAGATGGAGTCTTGCTCTGTTGCCCAGGCTGGAATAGAGTGGTGCAATCTCGGCTCACGGCAACCTCTGCCTCCCGGGTTCAAGCGAGCCTCCTGCCCTGACCTCCCGAGTAACTGGGATTACAGTTGCCTGCCACCATCCCCAGCTAATTTTTGTATTTTTAGTAGAGATAGGGTTTCACAGGCTGGTCTCGAATCCCTGACCTCAGGTGATCCGCCCACCTTGGCCTCCCAAAGTGCTGGGATCACAGGCGTGAGCCACTGCGCCCAGCTAGTATTGAAAAATTTATTTAGCTTAAACATGTTTTAGAAAGCACGAAAAATAATTTTCAACCTATAGAACGCCTAAATCTACATACACAGTGAATAAGATAATTTAAATAACTTCTTCACAAATATAATATTTAAATGTGTCAAATATCCACATAATGGCTTTATATATCTGACATGCTCAAGGATACTTGTTGCAAACTTAAACCATAGAAACATGCCTCATGAATTCATCAACTCACGAACATGGCTCATGACATGCCTCATGAACCTCATGAACATGGCTCATGAACTCTCCAGATGATTAAAAAATTAAACTCACATCTAAGAATCTAGATATCACTCCAATCTAGTTGGATAAGTGCTCACAGATTCAATACACCGTTAGTACTTGTACAGAAAAACATAAAGGTACCCACAAACTCACAGAACCCATAAAACAACTGCCCAAGGTAGGGGACAACCTTGTATAGGATGCTTGGCTGGCAAATGTTTTAGTTGGCAGAACAAAAAATAAAAATGTTTCAGGGCTAATGAATCTAGTGAGCTATAGTAGGGGGTACACAGGTTTTAACATGAAGACACGCTTTCCTCTGGGCTGCTATCTAATACATCCCCCATCACCCTCCTTGCCACACTGCAATAACTGCCTTATTGGACATCTCTGCCACTACACTGTGAGCTCTGAGGCAGAGCCCACATCTTATTTGGTTCTCTACCACCACACATAGTAGAGAATTCAGAAATGTTTCCTGATCACCCATTACCATCAATTATAAAATCTAATATACTACCCCAAATCTAATATACTACCCAAAAGCTATACAGCTAAATTAAAAAGATTTGTTTTCTTTTTCTTAGCTTAAGACTGACATCCTCTCTACTACACTAAGGTACATAAAAAACATGAACATTAAAATTTTTAATGTTTTTGTTTTATAAATGTAAGCATTAAAGTCATTCTATTAAACTTTGAATTTCAAAAGAAACACGACTAACCATAATCTCTTAAGAGAGCTTGAGCAGGTCTCTCACTATCGGGAGTCGTGGGCTCCGTGCTTCCACCACTTGTTGAACTAATACCACTATTGGTGCGACTATGACTCTTCAGGTTATTTTCTCCACCACCCTAGTCAAATGAAAATGAATCAAGTGTTTGAGGGTTACATCACAGTTTACGAGTATAAATAAAGGTCAATCATTAAAAACCATGTTGATAAAGCAGAATGTGCCAACTGAATAGTACAAACTGATAGTAATAGATAGAAATTGACAAGGGATTAAAACCACTGTGGTATTTTTTTACATAGATACATCTACTGGAGGGTATGAAGGGTTTGACTACTACAGGTGCCCATACTGGGGTCTTCTTTGCCACTATTTACAAAGGGCTGGCCCAGCTTTTTCATCTTTACTAGACTTCACTAGATTCCGGGTCCTTAAAAAAAATACCCTAGTGCCTCCCAAGCAAAACTTCAGAACAGAAATATAAGCTTAAAAAGCATGAATAAACAAACAGCAACTTTCAAATATAGTTATATCAGAAAACACAAACAATAAAATACCAGGGTTAGTATTAACTCCCATATGTATAGGGGCTAATAAACCTATCTGTTAGACTTCCCTCGTTTTTCCCCCATATGAACACAGTTCATTATACTCAGATCAGTAAATTATTATTAACCATCTACTGAGACACGAATGTAATTTCCTCAATAATAATTTGATCACCCATCCTACATCTACTCAACTTACTACATATACCCAACTTACCCCAGTATACCCTATTAACCCCCCCCATTCTCTTGCCTCTACTCCAAGTATAGGGATGATATATCTTGAAGACAAAGCAGAGAGCACTGGAAGTCTCTGAGAAGCATTTTTGATTTAGAAGCACTGGTGCTTTGAGGGACCTGTAAACTTAGGTCTAGAGGGGTTACAAAGAATTGATGGGAAAGAAAAAGTTAAAGTAGTTGCTTGCTGGCTAGGACTTTTCCTAGGTTATTCCACCAAGTTTGCCACCACAGCGAAACAAGTAAGAGTTTAAGTAGATACTGTTCAGAAATAAAGACTGGATTTAGCTGTAGTTTCTCTCATACAGAATCTCTTGGGAACCTGATGTACAGCTGATGAGGCACTGAAAAGTAAACCTCAAAATACATGTTATTTTTAAAAAGAATCCTTCTGAGCCAATGAGCAGGATTTACAAACTAAGGGCCTTTAATATTCACAAAGATGGACATTTTGGAATATAATTTACATAAAATCCAAAAGTGATATTCTCTGACAGATTACATGTATGCTTCTTACCATCTCCATCTGGCAACCAATGGCTTCCAAAAGTGCTGAATCTTGAACAATATTTAACATTGCCCCTGCAACAACAACAAAACAGTATTTTATATAAAATACACAAGAACACTAAAACGGCTAAAACATTTTAAATGATTAATAGTAGACATAAGAATATAATTTTGGTTGAGCATTCCTGAAATACCCATGAAAGTACAGTTGGCTCTTAAACAACATGAGCTTGAACTGTACATATGCAGGTGGTTTTTTTTTTTTTTTTTTTTTTTAATAGAGACATGGTTTCACTGTGTTAGCCAGGATGGTCTTCATCTCCTGACCTCGTGATTCGCCCACCTTGGCCTCCCAAAGTGCTAGAATTACAGGCGTGAGTCACTGCGCCTGGCCCATATGCAGATTTCTTCAGTAAACATGTTAGAAAGCTTTCTGGAGATCTGTGACAATTTGAAAAAACTCCCAAACTGCATAGCCTAGAAATATTAAAAAAAAAAAAAAAATGGCCAGGCACAGTGGCTCATGCCTATAATCCCAGCACTTTGGGAGGCCAAGGTGGGGCTGGAGGTCAAGAGTTGGAGACTAGCCTGGTCAACATGGTGGAACCCCATCTCTACTAAAAATTACAAAAATTAGCCAGGCGTGGTGGTGTGCACCTGTACTCTCAGCTACACAGGAGGCTGAGGCAGAAGAATTGCTTGAACCTGGGAGGCGGAGGCTGCAGTGAGCCGAGACTGCATCACTGCACTCCAGCTTGGACAACAGAGTCAGACTTCATCCCAAAAAGAAAAAAAAAAAGGAGAGAGAAAGAAAAGAAATATTTAAAAAATTAGAAAAAGTTAAAATTGGCTGGACATACTAGCTCACGCCTGTAATCCTAGCACTTTGGGAGGCCGAGTCAGGAGGATCGCCTGAAGTCCTAGGAGTTTGAAACCAGAGTGGGCAACAAAGCAAGACCCTGTCTCTAAAAATAAATAAAAAATAAAAAGCTAAAATTTATCAAAAAACTTACGTACACAAACACTTACAGACCATACATGATGCCATTTGCAGTCCAGAGAAATGTAAACTAAGTTGCAGTATTAAATAACTGCATAAAATTAACTGTAGTACATACTGTACTACTGCAATCATTTTGTAGCCTCCTCCTGTTGTTACTGGGGTGAGCTCAAGTGTTAATGAGTATCCTGCTTAAAATTAATGCGATGTTAACCATCTCCATGTGAGTAGTTCATCTCTCTCATAGACTGAATACTGCAGTATCCATGGTTCTCACATATTTTCATCATGTTTACTGCAACACCATGAACCTTGACTAACACCATGGGACCCATAGGAAGTGCCACTAGTGATGCTGGAAGTGCTCCCAAGAAGCAGAGAAAAGTCATGACATTACAAGAAAAAGCTGAGTTGCTTGATATGTACTGTATATTGGGGTCTACAGCTGCAACTGTCCAACAGTTGAGACGATTTATCTTATAAACAATTTATGGTATCAATAAATACAGTACTAAAAATATATTTTCTCTTCCTTATGATTTTCTTTTTTTTGAGACGGAGTCTCACTCTGTCACCCAGGCTGGAGTCCAGTGGCATGATCTCAGCGTACTGCAACCTCCACCTCCCGGGTTCAAGCAAATCTCTGCCTCAGCCTCTGAGTAGCTGGGATTACATACAGGCGCCTGACACCATGCCTGGCCCTTTTTTTTTTTTTTTTTTTTTTGGTATTTTTAGTAGAGATGGGGTTTCACCATCTTAGCCAGGCTGGTCTTGAACTCCTGACCTCATGATCCACCCACCTCCCACCGGCCTCCCACAGTGCTGGGATTATAGGCATGAGCCACCACGCCCAGCCTTTTTTTTTTTTTGGAGACGAAGTTTTGTTCTTATTGCCCAGGCTGGAGTGCAATGGCATGATCTCAGCTCACTGTAACCTCCGCCTCCCGGGTTCAAGCATTTTCCTACCTCAGTCTCCCAAGTAGCTGAGATTACAGGCATGTGCTACCACACCCTGTTAATTTTTGTATTTTTAGTAGAGACGGGGTTTTACCATGTTGGCCAGGGTGGTCTCGTGAGCCACCCGCCTCGGCTTCCCAAAGTGCTGGGATTACACCATGTATTTCTTAATAAAATATTCTTTTCTCCAGCATACTTTATTGTAAAAATTCAGTATATATTAATAATATTCATAAAATACAAAATATATGTTAATCAACTGTTATTAGTAAGGTTTCTGGTCAATAGTAGGCTATTTTTAGGGAATCAAAAAGTTATATGTGGATCTCAACAGCTCAGGGAGTTGGCAAAAAACTCCCATTTGTGAGTCTAGAAAATTGTGTCCACAATTAATGGCTTTTGACACTTATGAAACCCTAAAAAACTTTTTGCCCAGATACAGACAATTCTAGTCACCTATTAATTAGGTGTCTCTGGATAAATATGGTTCTTGGCCACTGTGACCCATCTCTTCAGGATCTCTCTCTCTGTTTTAGAGGCCTTTTAGAAACCATTTCATGGATTGTGTTCCTGTTGGAAGGACATACACCCCACCTCCTCAGGGACATGAGGGCTTAAACAGAATGTCTGATCCCACTTTTGAACAGATAAAAATCTAAGATGCTAGGAAGAAGCCTAATTCTTGTCTTGCTAATGAAGGGAAGAAAGCAAGCCTCTAACCACTGCCAAGGTCAAAGCATTCTCAGAGATCAATTGCTCCATAAGTAGGGCGTTCTAACTGCCACCCAGGTTTGTGGGCTGGGATGGTATTTGCATTCACATGGTTCAGTGGGTACTCCTGTTATGTGGTTGAGGAAAGCCCTACTTTCCTAAGAGCTTCCACTGTCAAGCGTGGTGATCTCAATACCCAGGGTTGCACTTCAGTGGCACTGAGACACAGAAGCAACAATTGAAAACCCTTTGCTTGCAAATGTAATACATTGCTGTTTACCCAATTTGAACATCATATTAGAGGAAGAAAAGAAGAATTCCTCTGTTCATCGGGTCTCTCTGAAGATTTTCAGGGAGATAAGACTGTCTGTCCCTTAGTGCTAACAATAGATCTGTCAATCAACAAATACCTTATGATATATTTTGAAAAACATGTAAAAAGGGGAGAGTTCAAGCATTTAAACAAACAAAATAATTTCAGGTTCTGTGCTGTGAAAAAAATTATGAAATAAGATCATCTTTAGCAAAGTCTGTTAGGGAAGCTCTCTCTAAAAAGATGATGAAGAAAAGCTAAACAAAAATCTAGGGAAAGAACATCCCAGCAGGAGGGATACAAAGTAAGGTTCTGAAGAAATCATGAGCTACTATGTTCTAGAGAAAAAGGACTAGGAGGAAAGTACAGACTGACGAGACCTGTAAGTAACGGGCAGGAGGAAGAGGAAGAGGCAGGAAGAAGAGGAAGAGGCAGGAGGAAGAGAAAGAGGCAGGAGAAAGGAGGGTAGGAAGAAAGGAGGAAAGAAGAGAGGGATGGGAAGGAGAGGCAAAGAGTGGAGAAAGGAGAGAAGGGAGAAGAGAAAGAAAAGCAAAAGCACAAATAAAATGGCCAACCAAGACAACTGTAACACTTTACTTCCCTCATCTCACCGCTTTAAATTTTCTTACATTAAAAAACTACCTGTGCCTCTGATTCAGAATAAGTAGAGCTACATTAGGTTTAGGCTCCGGTCACTGACTGCCGACTCTTCATCAGGCCAGCAGTCAACAGTACTGGGTTTCACTTACAACATAATGTGTGAATACAAACCTAATATCATTTGGGTATTGTTGGGGTCCGTTTCTGTTTGCAAGGCACCTATTAATATATTCACAAGTCTCAACTTCAGGGACAGAAAAGTTATTGGTTTATCATAAGTCGAGCTGTCATCATTACTAAACTTTCCTTCCAGGACCACCTATGGAAAAAGCAAATAATATTTAACATCAGCTGTTGCAGCTCATGATGCCCATGTGGGAATAGCCAGAGTGGAGGAACAGATCAGTCTAAAGAGAAAGGCTTTCAGTCTAACATTAGCCACTGTGCTAACTCTGTCACTAACACTCAATATGTTAATAGATGTCCTCAGCCTGTAACTGCTTGAAAACTGGTAGAAAAACTGACAGAGAAAAAAAAAAAAAACAAATCACAAGTCAACTTTGTTAATTCACTTGAAATAACTTGAATGAAATAACTTGAGTTGAAAAATAAAACATCCCCTGTTCCATTTTTAACATTCGATTTGACTTAAATTAGTACACAAAACAGAATATAGAATATAAAAAAACTTTAACAAAACATTACCTCAGATTTGACTGTGCCAAAATGATGAGGGAGGGGCAACAAAGAAAGTAGGATATTAATGGAGGATCTTCGCAATTCTGTTGGATTTACATAGCTTTTGAATTTTGAGAGCTCTCTGCCAAAAAATAAAAAGATATTAGTATTTTTGAACTAAAGTACATTAGCTACTGCCAAATACATATAATGCCAATTTTTCCAAATCCTAGCATTGTGTATATGTGTATTGTGTATTTCTAAGTTAAACTGTTACTGAATTAAACTAGAAGTTGATCGATTTCTTTATCTAAAATGTAAGGCCTACTCTACAAAGGTAAGACCTCTGTGTTGGAGTTGTTCTCACCCTTCTAGACCAGGCCAAAAACAATTCAACAAGCCCACAGACAAATCAGAACTGAAGGAGTTCAGGGATGAGGTGCGTTTGGACACACTACACTCATTAAGTGTGGCCTGGGTTCTCTTGGACTATGAAGACGACTACACAGGATACATTAGGAAACTGGGGAGGAAGCACCAACAGACCAGGCCAAATCAGACAGTTGATATAACAGCAGAGAATGATAGCTTACCTGTCAGGCAAAATGGTTTCAAGAGCTGAAATAAAGTAAGGAACCACAACATCAATCCCTTTCAAGTCACAGCAGAACAAAGGAGGAGAGTTTAGAATAACGCTGGCCAAGACAGGATGGCACACATAATCATTTATCTGCAAACCTTGAATTAAAAGCATGTAAAATCTAGGAAAGCAAGAAAAAAATTTTAAACAAACTGCTAATCAAAAGTTTTCATAATTATTATTTGCTACATAGTTATCTGAAAGTCTATTTCCACTCTTCACTATTTTTACCCTTTAAAGAAAGGGCATTATTGGAATTACTGGAATTTACTAGAATTTTACCCTTTAAAAGGTATTACTGGAATTACTGGAATTTTACCCTTTAAAGGGTATTACTGGAATTAAAACAATTCTGAATTATATACACTAAGACCCAAATCATCTTTCTTAATGAAGAAAAAAAACCATTCATGTCTATTGCACCTTCTCAAAGTTTAAGTCTTGCAACTCAAAGTTCTAGGGGCCTGCAAATAAGGCAACCAGAACAAAACAAAACAATAGGCTGCAGTACTTTTCAATAAACTGGGGGAATTGCTGAGTTAAATTCCATAACAGAAAAATGTTGCAACATTTAGTAATTCCTAGGGAAAAAAAGTATGTTTTCATTTTTGTCCCTTCCCCATTATTTTTGGGGGGACAACGAAAGAAAGAAACCTGCATTTGATCTTCTGTATTCATCATGAAGGTCACCTGAATAAGATTCCTTTTAGGAATATGCCTGAATATACCTTAGTTTTTAACTCCACCCCCAAACTCTAATCAACTTACTAAGCATTCAATCTCCCATTACTCAAGAGCAACTACACTGTTATACTCTTCTACTGTGAGGCGAATTTCTCTTCTCTGCAAAACTCTTCAGAAACAACTTCATCACTTACTGGTTATTGCTTAACCCATTTCAATCTCTCTCCCTAGAACTCAACTAAAACCATACTAGCAAATAACCAATGGGCTCTCGATTGCCAAATCCAAGAGACATGATTAATTCTTAACTCACTCTGCCTTTTGAAAGCATTCAACCCTTTGACTACTCCCTTGTCTCCTTGTGCTTCCCTGATTTCTATGACCATTTTCTTTCACAGGTCCTCTTACTCTACCTGCCTCTTAATGATGGTGTTCCTCAGTCTGACAACCTTAGTTCTGGAAGCTCTCTCTTTTACTAACCTGATTTTAAACACTTCTTAAGTCACTAAATATAATCAAATCATTCTAACCCACACCTCTCAACTGAACTCCAGATCTGTTAGCCAAAAGCTTACTGGATATCTGGATGTCTACTGATTACTATGGTACTTCTGTGCACAATATCTGGCACAAAGTAGGACTTAATAAATATTTGTTGACAAATATCCCATAGGCACTTCAAATTCAATCGATTCAAAACTAAACCGATCACTTGCCCTCTCATGAATCTATTGTTTTAGTTTGTCCTACTACCATCCATTCAGTCTTATGGCTCAGTCAGAAAGTTCATTGTGATAGCGTTCTCCCCTACTACTAGAGTACCATTTAGGATATCTCCCCCAGCCCAGAGTTCCTGAGAAACGTGCCCCACAACAAGGGGGTGAGCTCCAATACCCTTATGTGACCTACTTACACAACTGTAGCTGACTAGACCAGAGACAGGCAAATTAATCAGATCCTCCTTCCCAGGAGTCTATAATTAAAATTCAGAGATACTAATTGGCCCTGATGGTCACCTAGACCAAGGTCATGAAAGCTGGGTACTTTTTATTTATTTATTTATTTTTGAGACAGAGTCTCAGTCTGTCGCCCAGGATGGAGCGCAGTGGCACAATCTTGGCTCACTGCAACCTCTGCCTCCTGGGTTCAAGCGATTCTTCTGCCTCAGTTTCCTGAGTAGCTGGGACTACAGGGGAGTGCCACCATGCCTGGCTAATGAAAACTGGGAACTCAGAAGCACACTACAATATGAGAAAATGATCTGCAGAGATGAGAAGAATGAAGCAGTTCTGGGAGACCAGGAAGACAGAGAGAGAGGAATAAAGTTGTTTTGGTCCTTGAGTATCTGCTCTTCATGAGGTCATACTGCATTTTCTGACCTTAGAATTTAATAAATATAACTAGCTTCTCACAACTTACTCTCCTTTTACTTAAGTCAGATTGAGAAGGTTTCTGTTGCTTAAAGCCAAGTGCCTACAGTTAAGATAACCCTGCCTAGTTGCCTGTATATACCATTCTTTTTCATATTCATAAAATTCTGTACTTAGTTCCCTCTGATAGGGTCAGTTTAATTCTATCTCCTGAGAACCTAACAAGTATGCAGATATCTAAATACTCTGTTGATATTAACCTCATTTCTGCACCTGTGTGAATGATCAGTAAAGGAAGGCAAAACAGCGTCAAGATGAACGGGAGGCCATTATGAGTTAGTTTAGGAGAAAAGTGACAAAGTCTAAAGTATAATGGTGGATAGAGTGAAAAGAGCAATCAGAAAGAGGGTTAAGGAGCAGAAAGGCAGGAGTTGGCTGATCAACTAAAGATACAGAAGAAGAGGATTCTAAAATGATTCTTCGTTTCTGCCCTAAGCAACTGAATGGATGGCAGAGGCATTAACAAAGATGGCTGAAGCCATAGATTTGGAGAAGATGACCCTAACCAACTTCCTAACACAGTCTAAACACTAACCATCCTTTAAAAGTCCAGCATAATCATTCAATCCTTCATAACTCTTTCCTGAATCCCCTGGAGTAAATAAATGTGCACTGCTTCTTCCCCTGAATGCCCATACCACATTATCTGTACCTCTCCCATCAACATCCTATTCCTGTTGATCACTGTCACGTGTACACATGGCTTTGTTTGTAGCTCTGCCCAGAAAATAAGCTCCTTGGAAGCAGGATTTACAGCTGACTTATTTCTGGACTGCCTACATGCGAATACTGCGCTAAAAATTTGTTAACAAATTATTGTGGTCCTTCGAAATCTCTCCATATTAAAAAGATTCAAATAAGATGACATAAATAGCACTTCTAAAACAAAAAGGGTCTTAAGGGTCTTTACCAAATCAGACGAGACAGGTAAAATGAAAGATTTCAGGCAAATGTCGATCACTTACAGACATCTGTAGGTATTTCTGACCAACATTCACTCATCGGTTCAGTCGGCCAAGCAACGCTACAATGGCTTCACTATCAAAACTATATAAATGAAAAAACAAACAAAAATTCCAAGACCTGGATAAATAAGCTGGCAGAATCTCTTCTCCAGTCTTCTTGCTACAAAAAATCCTACACAGTGTCCCACAAGCCTCAGCTCTTCCTGCTTCATAGTTATCAGGAAATTCACTTGCATCAAACATAGGATTGGAAACCATGGTGTCTGTGGACATTTGTGACCCTTTCCGTCGAAACTCCATGCTAGCTTGTGTTGTAATGGCTGGGGAGAGAAAAGGAGGGTTTTATTATATTTGCAATATGCCAAGTAGGCTCATGGGACCCTGGACACAAAGATCAAATGTTGGTGTCATTAAATAGCTACTTGAATCCAATAAGTGCTTTTGTTTAGCAACTATGTCTTAATGTTTTTAAAAAGGGCTCTCTGAAATCTTCTTTGAAAATAGGTTACAATTAATTTACAGTGGCATTGTCAGTTTAACAGATTGTACAAGAAGCATTTTTCAACTGATTTTTGATCAGCAGAGTACATTTGTATATATCTGTATCCACATACAGATATATAATACAGAATTTGGCTTTTCTATTATTTCTTTTCTGTTTTTTCTTCCCCCTACACAATGATGCTTAAACGTTAAGAAAAATAGCTACTGCAATTTACACATTACCCTAGATGGACATCCTAATTAAATGGGCAACCCTATACCAGTCTGTATACTTTAGGGAGAGGGCAAAGTAACGATGAGAAGTGGGCAGGGAGAAAAAGAGAGCATTCCCACAACCCACCCAACTCCAAAACACACACCAAAGAATCGCTCAACCAAGCAAAATGAGAATGAATTTTAACAACCACAGACAGCAGCTAACTTGAGGCTGATAAATCAGAAAATTGGATTGATAAAAAGATTATCATGGTCATTCGTTATCACTGAAACAGAAGCCCTTTGAAAGTTGCTTTTATTTTTAACAAAAGATTTCACAGTGTATTGAAAATCACTCTGAAATCTTTTATTACTCTACATGAAATGCTTAAATTATTTTATAATAGATTTAATAGAATGCAGAGTCAAGCATAAATCTTTATGCAACTTCCCATGAGCCATTTTTAGTCCTGAATAAGCTATCCAGCAATAATACATTTGAAAAACACTACATGCAGAATGCATACAAATCAAACACTAAATCTGTATAAAAATAAGCTTAAAGCTTTCAAAAAAAAAAAAAAAAAAAGCCAAAACACAGTTAGTGCAAAGTCCTGGAATTCATGACATGACCAGACTAGTATACAGAAATAATGGGACTGATTCAGGCAGATTAATTTGCTTTTGCCAACAATCTTCCCCATTCAAAACACAGAAAAGTATTTTTCTTCCCAAGTGCAAGAACTACAAGAGACAATGACAATCAAATTTTTAATGGAATTATGAAAAAAATAAAAACATGACTGCAATTAAGGAGAAGCTTCTGGTTCCTACTTACAAGATTTATAAGAAAGAAGAATTTGGATAAAAGATGCTGCAAGATAATAGAAATAAATGGAAACAAATCAAAGGACAGTAGTAATTATAAAATACTTTAAAGATGGTGAAATTTTACAATAAATTAAGAAGCTTTTTAGCTTTTTAAAAGTTAAATTAAAAGTTTTACGATACCACAAGCTAGTTCAAAAACACAGGAAATTGTGCATTCAGGTCCAAAATTATGATTTTTGTATCATGCAAAACAATGAACGAAGAAAATTACACAACTACAAAGAATTGAGGTTTTGAAGTGCCCATAACGTGCATTAAAATTTTAGTTCATTAACCCTTCCCAGCTCAATGTTACTTTTACAAAGCACAGTGTACTGTCATGTAAATCTAAAGCTAACCAGTTCAAAGAAGCAAACACTTTAAGTTAGAGGTGAACTGCATGGCAGAATTCCTTGATGGCAGCCAGTACTTAAAAACAGTTAATATACCCAAGCCTCCCACCAGACTTGAGACCTCAAGATTGGCACCTAGCATTCTAACCCCTTTAACTATTTGGATACCTCATATCTCCTGGGTAATGTAACAGCCTTTATCATCTCTGAACACAATGAGGAGAAAAGGAGCTTCTATCCTCTCCTCAGCAAGGAAAAATTTTAAAGTAAGATATTGTTCATATATGATTTGAAGTCTGGTTTTTATCTTCTGGTGCAAGAGGGTGAGCAAAGCTGTTACAAACTCCCTGGAGAGCAAAAAAATCTATAAGTTTCCTTTAAGCAAGCCCACCAACCAAGTAGCAGGTTGAGCCATTCTAGATTCATGGATTTCAGTGTCAACAGCTCTATACCCAAAAGTTACATTGTAAGAATTACATCTTAACAAAAATAAAAAAGAAAAACAGGACTGATTCATTCTAGAAAATGCAAATTAATAAATATAAACATGATACAGAAAACTCAAAATATAAGGTACACAAACATAAAGACAAGCATAACCCAAAAGTCATCTTTTAAAAGTTTTCACTTATTGTAAGTAAGCACATTTACCTATCCCAGAAGCACTACTTTCAAACTGTGAATAAAATTATAATATGAAAATGGCAGAATATAAAGTGTCTGAATTTGAACAAAATAAAGCAAGCAAAGATATCCCTAAACTCAAACATGGCATTCTCAAATTATATTCCTAGAAATCTTTATATTCACAATCTTTCTAAATTAAAGATTTGTAATAACATTCTAAATAATTACATGTGTATAATGTTCACAGACATAGACCCTGGTTCTGAGATGATAATAATAATAGCTAAGAATTATAATAACAGCTAAGAAACCATTTCTAAGAGAAAGCAGAGACCCTTCTGGCCATTGTATTAGTTTTATCCTTGGAGTTAACAGTCTCCCTAGAGATACATCAACTAATGTAAGTAGACGTCTTTTTTTTGTCTTATTTCCAACCCCAGCAGAAGAGTGCTTTCTTACCAAACAACCAATACACTCATTAATGCATATATCACAGTACCTTGCCCATAGTAATAGCAGCTCAATAAATGTCAGCCATTGTCATTTTTTAGCTAAGGCATATTATAAATATTCAAAACACTGCACTACCCCACCCATCCATCCTGCACCCTATGCCAAATATAATGGTTAAGATGACAAAAAAAAAAAAACACCAGCTCTTATTTAGACAGTTTCCTTTTTATAATAAAATCTAAATGAAGATATCAGGGTTGAGTTATTAATTCTCCACCAATCAATCTTATTAAGTTAAAGAGCAAGTAGTATTTTTGAAAGTGTGCCCTTGAAATAAAGTTCTCTAGACTACAAATCTGAGAGGTTACAGTATAGTGTGAAGCAAAAATTTTCTGATGTTTACATGTACTAATGAGTGAATGGCTGTCAAAATTGAAGAAAACACTTCCTGTAATGTAAATTTCCAGTTCGAATTTTTAACTCTTTATATAAATTGTATTATCCTGGCTGACATGAAGGGAACTTCCAGGTCACCTACTGAAAGAAATCTGATTCAACAAAATGTGGCTAACCTTAAGTATGTCTAAGAAAACCAGACAAAAGGCCAAACCTCATAGAACATACATAAAAAGAACAGGGAGGAAATCTTCTAAAGTTCTGTTACTTCAGCTGGAAGGGGTTAAGCACAAGACATTGCTTGATCAGAAACAGAGAGCTTTTTAAGATACATATTAATCTTGCAGGTAGGAAAGACTAAAAAGAAAAAGAAAAAGGAAAAGGAAAAAAGTGGTAACATATTTCTTGAGTAATATTTACCAGTCATGCTGCTGTCTCTGTTTATCCCATTATGAAGTTTACAGTGAACAAATGCTGCATCAAATAACCACGATCCAAAGAGATTCAAGATGCTGTTAACCTTTGGTCTCCGAGGGGCAGGCAGTGGCCTGGGTTCTGAACTAGTCTGATTTGGACTTGACAGAGGAGAGGTGGAAGACGTCTGGTGCTGAACTTTAGAGGCATGAGCAGTAGTAACCTATTAGACGAACACAGGAACACACCCATACCAATGAAAAGTTTGAGAAAACAGTAAGACTTTATAAGCCAACCTTATATAGCTTAACAATGGTGATATAAACTCTTACTGTGCTTGTCTTCATGGTGGCCTTATTCACAGTAACAGCCCGGTGCCTCCGGTTATGTGGTGGGGTGGTATTGACAGCAGCACTTTGAGGCATACTTAATCTATTCACGGGTGTTGGGGGAGCACTGTCTGATCGGGGTCTAGAAATACCTTAAAAAAAAAAAAAGGCAAATGAAATTATTCTTCATAGGTCAAAATATGTGATCAGAAAATTTTTCCCAGCAACCTAGTGAAGGCTTGGGACACATAGACTATAGCAGAGATTGCTAGTTGCCTCTCAGTATCTATTCACTGTTTCTTCCTGAGTAACAGAACACAAACTTTAGCTGGACATGGCTACCCAGAAAAAAAATGACACAATTTTCAAGCTCCCTTTGCACCTAGATGTGGCCATATTTTGACCATAAAGAAGTTGGTGACTGTTGGGTAGGTCTTCTAAGAGATCTTCTTAAAGGACCAATTATATGCAGACTCTCCTTCCTAATTCCTGGACAGGATGTTTGGAACTCACTCAACCATCACGGCCCATGAGGCACTGTGCAAAGAACGGAGAGGGCCTTGGATCCCTGCTGGTGATGGAACCATTATACTGGCCCTGTACAGCCTAGCCCTAGATTTAACATATGTGAAAATAAGCTATCTTGTTTGTATTAGGATTTTTGGTTGGTTGTTTTTTTTTTTTTTTTTTTTTTTTTTTGAGACAGAGTCTTGCTCTGTCACCCAGGCTGGGGTGCAGTGGCCGGATCTCAGCTCACTGCAAGCTCCGCCTCCCGGGTTTAGACCATTCTCCTGCCTCAGCCTCCCGAGTAGCTGGGACTACAGGCGCCCGCCACCTCGCCCGGCTAGTTTTTTGTATTTTTTAGTAGAGACGGGGTTTCACCGTGTTAGCCAGGATGGTCTCGATCTCCTGACCTCGTGATCCGCCCGTCTCGGCCTCCCAAAGTGCTGGGATTACAGGCTTGAGCCACCGCGCCCGGCCGGATT